>NC_135719.1:115203303-115900036 GCF_964656455.1 Halichoerus grypus | reverse complement strand
AGAAGGAGAAGCAGGCTTCCCGCCGAGCAGGGAGCCCGATGCGGGGCTCGATCCCAGGACCCTGGGATCATGACCTGAGCCGAAGGCAGACTCCTAACGACTGAGCCACCCAGGTGCCCCAAGAGCACAGATTTTTAAACCAAACTACCTGAATTGAGTACGGGCTGCAATTACCAGCTCTGTGATCTTGGGCTGTTTACATGTCACCATTCTGTGCTTCAGTTGTCCCATCTATGACATAGGATAATTATAAGTACTTCATAGGCTGTTATAAGAATTAAATGAGTAAATATTTGTGAAGTGCTTAAAACAGTGCCTGACAAACACTATTAAATAAATTCCTTTCTTCGAGGCGCCTGGGTGGTGTAGTTGGTTAAGCTTCAGACTCAGGGTCTTGAGATTGAGCCCCAGGAGATCAAGCCCTGCCTCTGAGCTCTGTGCTCACTGCAGTCTGCTTGAGATTCCCTCTCCCCTGCTCATGCTTGCTCTTGCACGTGCTCTCTCTTACTCTAAAATAAGTAAATCTTAAAATAAGTTTCTTTCTCTGGTTTTATTCAATATTATTCATCAAGTATGAATGTGGAATAACAGCCAGAAGAGAAAAAGCTCTAGGTAGTGGCTTATATTTAAAATTTACTGTATCTTATAGCTGGTACTATTTTAAATCTTTTTTTAACCTTGTAAATACTTGGAAATTTGCATGTCCAGGCAACTAAAAGTTATGCTGGACTTCACATCATTTGATACTGTTTTGATCTTAAATCTTTGCTGGTATTAAGACTTTCCACATGTATATGCTTTAAATATTTTAACTGTATGTTGCTTGGTTGTATGAATGTTTTTGATTCATTTCATTTAGTGCAGATGAGAATTAACAACTTTACATTTGAATTTAAAAGCCATTTAAAAGTGCTTTGTAAAATACGTCTTTTATATCGCTTGAGGGTCAGTATAAGAAAGCATTTAAGAGTGTGGGCTCTAAAATCAGATTTCTGGGGTGCCTGGGTGGCTCAGTAGTTAAGGGTCTGCCTTCGGCTCAGGTCATGATCCCAGGGTCCTGGGATGGAGCCCCATGACAGGGCTCAGCGGGGAGCCTGCTTCTCCCTCTTCCACTCCCCCTGCTTGTGTTCCCTCTATGTCTCTCTCTGTCAAATAAATAAAATCTTTAAAATTAAATAAACAAACAAACAAACAAACAAATAAATAAAATCAGATTTCTGTTCCAGTCCCCGCTATGCACTTGTGAGCCAAGTGATCTTTGGCAAATCACCTGCCTTTTGTAAGCCTCGCTTTCCTAATTATAGAACCAGATAAGTAAGGTACTTTATAGGGCCAACCAGAGGACTAAATGAGATATAATGCACCTAAAGCATTTAGAACAGTACCTTGCATACAGCAAAAGTTCAATATATCTTAGTTACTCTTAATATCATTGATGGATACAAAAGATCCAGTAAGTAGAACAAATGGAAATATGAGAAAACCAAGATTCAGATGAGATTCAATGATTTACTAAAGGTCATGTGAAAAAAAATCCACCCCCTTACTTCTAGTGCAGATCTTTTCCCATAACCCCTCTTCAGCTTACTCATACTGACTGAGTCCACCCCGAAGACATGTTCCTTTATTTCCCATTGTGTTTCCAGTTTTTGGCTGCTTGTCAGAGTATTTTCATCTTGGTTCTCATTCTCTCAGAGTCTTTCTCTTTCTTCATGAATTCTGCAGCCCTGTATTACTTGGAGTTTTAAGTTGTTAGCATGCATGACAGGCATCTATTTTTCAAGAAAGGAAGAAAGAATAGATATTGAAGCTAAATTTTTCATAAAGGTTAGTTTTTTTTCATTTGTGATTCCATTAGCCTTTTATTAATTTGTATTTAACATGGCACTGAATTATTTTTATGAAGCTACTTTATTCCCTCCAAATTGTCCCCTTTTTTCCCCCTGAGATTGTAAAATCAAATTGAACTTTTTCTTAGGAATTGAGAAAGGAGTTTGAGAATCACACAAATCCCTTGAGCCATTCTAAAAATAGGAAGAATACAGTTTATGAATCATTGGGTTATTTTTGAAGCTCTTGAGTGATTAAAATGTGGATGTATCCTTTTTTGGCATCAAAACCATGTTTATATTGTATAAGTAAAGCACATAGTATTTACTGCATTATTCTGGAAATTTGAGGTAATTTGATCCTGTAATGTATTTTGTGAAGGAATAGCATTTTGAACAAATTGTTTAATTCTGGAATTTGGGTATGTAGGACTATCTATTAAATCATGTTCACACCAGCAGGTGTTTATTGAATGCTTTCTGCCTATAGGGTACTGTGTAAGATGGTAATAAAGTGATGCTCCCAAATCCCAACCCTTTCCTTAGCTTCCTCAGTTCTGCCTTCATGGTGTTTTCTGTGACTATAGAGTTTGAAGTGAATTGACCTCAAAGCTGTGTTTATGTTATGGATGTCATGGATATCAGTATTGATACTGCTTGATTTATTTCTGATTTCTTTTTCTTTATTTCTTTGCTTTCTCCAGAAAAGGGATGGCTGACTCTATGGCTTAATTTGTATGTGTGTGTGTTTCCTATCTTTGTCATTGTTTTACATTTTGTGTAGTTCCTTATCTTTGCCTCTTTGTCTTCCTCTATGGAGTGTGTTTTGTGGGTGTTTGTTTTTATACTCCTCTCCAGGAAGTAGGATTTTGTGAGGTAGGTTATCGAGTTATTAGCCTCAGGCTGGTAGAGGATTGATATTAGAAAATTGGAAAACATGGTTCTTGTCTTTAAGAAATTTATACTCTATAGTAGAGAGAAACAAATATAAATATGTGAATATGTAAAATATAACTAGAGAAAAATTAACTCTTCAATATGTTTAGTATATGATTACTGCTATATAAATAACAGAATATTTTGGCATTCAGAGTAAGTAGAAACTTGGTTTAGGCTGGGTTAGGAAAAATTTTGTAGTACTGGTAGAGTTTGAGCTAGATCTTGAAGCATGGGTAGTATCTAGATAACTCAAGAAGACAATGTAGGATTCTTGGAGAGATTAGTAATCTTTTTTGCAGTTTTATTATGGGGAAAATATTTTACCCATTAAAATATTGCTATGTCAGGGGTTGCTATAAAATATAGTCTGTGATTTACATGTTCAAACAACTGCAGCCCATGCAAAAACAATAAGAGAATGTGTATGATGCTTTATAAAAATTAAGTATTTAGTTTTATGTCCTTAAGAAATGTTTGTGAAATCACATATTTGCTTTTTCCACTTCATGTCATGCTGAATGTCAGTACTTTTTACAATATGAAATTGATTTTTTTTTTTAAGATTTTATTTATTTATTGGACAGAGAGAGACACAGCGAGAGAGGAAACACAAGCAGGGGGAGTGGGAGAGGGAAACGCAGGCTCCCCACTGAGCACCAACATGGGGCTCTATCCCAGGACCCTGGGATCATGACCTGAGCCAAAGGCAGACCCTTAATGACTGAGCCACCCAGGCGCTCCTACAACATGAAATTGATTTCTAAGAACAAAACTTTTTTATATGAAGTAAGAATTTGTCCTGTTCTTCCCATTTTTTTCCAGGAATTAGATGTTAAATCAAGTATTTCCTGTCCTGTTCTGTGTCAGGGCCGTACAGGAAACCATTGCAGTTGCAGATGAGAGGTAATGGACAGCTGGAGGAGGATAATGGGGCAGACAGTGTTGAGATAAATGTGTAGGGCAATTTTCAAGGTAGGCTTTATTGGCTAGTTGCCTCTTGTCCTTTGACTTTCTTTAATCAAAGATGATTCTGAACTGTTGAGCCTAGATGACTGAGAAGATTGTATAGTTAACAGAGATGAAGAATACAGGTATTCGAGTTATACTTTGGGTATATTTGAAGTTTTGGCAGCACGTTCAGGGGTAGAGGTCTAGGCAGACATTAGAAATATGGGGTTGGAATTTTGAAGAGAGATCAAGATTGAGGGTAAAATCTAGGAGTTCACATAGAGGTGATAATTTATGTTGCATGGGGAAGAGAGGAAAGAACAAGTAAGAAAAATTCAATCTCAGTTATCATGATTAACAGCAGAAATTTCAATCATTACTAATCAGTTAAAGCATCTGTCTCTTTAGACTTCCTAGTTAAGTCCTGAATGATTTTTTTTCCATTCTCTAATTTTTGGACCTCTTGCTAGATGGCAGTTGTAGTTAATTCCAAGGGCAAGGAAGGCAAGAATTGAAAGAGTTTGGTAGCTTAAGTCTAAGCTAAACATTTTCATGTGTGTAGTAAATTTACAATCGGTAGTACATTATTTCCAATCCTTTTTATCCTTCATGTGAGATCTATAAGTGTGAAATTTTTTTCTCGCTTAATATCCGGCTTTTGTAAGATGGTTCAAGAATTATGCCTTTTGTTGGTTGTTTCTCTGATATCAGGATCTTTCACTGTGTTCAGAAGAGAGGAAATGAATTTAGAATTTAACTAGATTCTGATCTTCCCACGATATGGTGCATAGTAGTTAAGAGAACTCATCTGTCCTACTGTATCTTTACACAAGTATAAAGCTATAAATATTTATGTTCAGGGGTTTTGCCATTATTTTGATTTCTATTTCAGCAGATCCCTTTTGGGCATTCACCCAGTTTGGAGTATTAAATAGTGAATCTACTTCAGAATGTAAAGGAAAGTATCTTTAACTATCAATTTATAAATATTTATAAAATATTGCCTGATTGTGTGAGATATGTTGACATGATTGCAAGATATTGGGATAACACTGGTTAACAGCGGAAATTTAAAGAATTATTAATATGTTAAAGGATCTTTCTGTTTGGTGACTTTTTTGAGGAATATTTCATACTGTGAATTTACCTTAGATGTATCTAGTCTGCCTCCCCTCCCCCCCACCTTGTGTGTGTGTGCCCATACGTGTATACATTTTCACTTAAATCTCAGTTATCATGATTAACAGCATGGGTATGTGCGTATACATATATATGTATATATACATATTCACTTTATGTGTGTTTGTGTATGTGTAGATAGATAGATATATAGTAGAATTTATATCTAATAGTTTATTCTGCAGGTTTATCATTTGACACCATTGCATTTCTTTGAAATTCTCTGTACAGGCACTTACTGTTCTTCTTTTGTACCAGGCATCATTCTGAGCATTTAACATGTAGTAATTAAGTTACGCCTTATAGCAACCCTCTGATGTTGCAACTGTTATCCCTGTTTGAAGAATAGGAAGCTGAAAGACATAGCTAGTGACACCAGGATTTGAACCTGAGCATATATCCATTCTCTTAACTACCATGCAATACCTATTTCTATAAGCCTCTGTTTCCTAATCCAAAAAGCAATAATATAAAGACTATCTTTTAGGGTTATTGGTAGGGTTAAATGAAGCAATGCATGTGAAGAGACTGATACCCCATTGTTTGGGATAACCAAGATATTTTGGTCTTTAAGACCTTGAGGGAAAGCTTAATAAATCCTCTGCCCTCAGCTACCCTTTTTCCTTTTTGTAGGAGGGAAGGGAATGCCCTCAGAGTACTTACCCAAAAGCACGGGGGCTATCACTGACCTCTAAGTTACTACAGCCAAAAATTAGATCCAGTGGCCTGAAGATACCCCGCCCCCCCCCCCCCCCCCATATCTTACAGCTGTACCTGCTACTGCTGCTTCGGTAAGGCTACAAAGGAGCTAGTGATGTGACCCTCTTTGACCATCTTTGTAACCCAGCCTGTCATGGCAACTCTCACATTCATACCACACTTCACACCTTTCAGCAAGCTATCTAACCTATGAAATTCTCATATGAACTGTCCCTCGTATCACTCTTGTTCAAAAAGCAGAAGTTTTAAATTTTAATTAACTCAAAGTTTTCTTTTCTGGTACATGGTTTTTGTTTGTTTAAGTTTTTTATTTATTTTAGTATCTCTACACCCCATTTGGAACTTGAACTCATGACCCTGAGATCAAGAGTCCCATGCTCTTCTGATTGAGCCAGCCAGGCGCCCCTGGTACATGCTTTTTGTATTCTAAGAAATCTCCACCTAACTTAGAGTCACAGGTTCCCTGTTTTTTTCCTAAGAATTTTGTAATTCTTGCTCTCACATTCAGGTCTATGGTCAATTTTGAGAGAATTTCTTGTTCTGACTTCTCCTTTGTCTGGTATTTTTTTTTTTTTAAGATTTTTATTTATTTGACAGAACACGAGAGGGAACACACGCAGGGAGAGTGGGAGAGGGAGAAGCAGGCCTCCCACTGAGCAGGGAGCCTGATGCGGGGCTTGATCCCAGGATCCTGGGATCATGAGGACACCTTAACAACTGAGCCACCCAGGTGCCCCCTCCTTTGTCTGGTATTAATAAGATACTGCAGCTTTCCTTTTAATAGTGTTTGTATGGTATATCCTTTTCTGTCCATTTACTTTTAACCTACTTTATATTTAAAATATAAGGTTTAAACCTATTTAAAATAGATTTCTTTTATTATTTTTTAATTTAAATTCAATTAATTAACATATAATGTATTATTGGTCTCAGAGGTAGAGGTCAGTGATTCATTAGTCTTATATAATACCCAGTGCTCATTATATCACGTGCCCTCCTTAATGTCCATCACCCAGTTGCCCCATCCCCCATCCCCTCCCCTCCAGCAACCCTCAGTTTGTTTCCTATGCCTAAGAGTCTCTTATAGTTTGTCTTCCTCTCTGCTTTCATCTTGTTTTATTTTTTCCTCTCTTCTCCTATGATCCTCTGTTTTGCTTCTTAAATTCCACATATGAGTGAGATCATATGATAATTGTCTTTCTCTGATTGACTCATTTGGCTTAGCATAATACCTTCTAGTTCCATCCATGTCATTGCAAATGGCAAAATTTCAATTTTTCTGATGGCTGAGTGGTATTCCTTTGTATATATACCACATCTACTTTATCCATTCATCTGTCAGTGGACATCGGGCTCTTTCCACAGTTTGGCTAAAATAGGTTTCTTTTAGACAACATATAGTTGGATCTTGCCTCTCCTCTCCCCTCCACAAACCTGAGAATCTCTGCCTTTCAATTGAGATGTTCAGATCATTTATATTTAATGTAATTGTTGATATGGTTGGATTTAAATCTACCATATTGCTAGTTGTTTCTAGATTTTCTATTTTCTTCAGTTCTTTGTTCCTTTTTTCTTTGTCCCTTTTTTCTTCTGTCTTGCCTTCTTTTGGATTGTTTTTATGACTACACTTTATCTCTGCTATTGGTTTGTTAATTTTACCACTTTTGTCCTTTAGTTGTTGCTCTAGGGTTTACAGTATACTTCTTTAACTTGTGTAAAGTCTACCTTAAAATAATATACCTAATTATGTTGTAAGAACCTTGCTGCATATGTTTCTTCCCTCCCTTCCTCTTACTAGTGCTGTCAAATATTTGACTTTTAATAACACTCTAATATGTTGTTACTATTTTTTTGCTTTAGAAAGTCAATTGCTTTTTAAGAAAATTTTAAAAGATTATTTATTTACTTATTTTAGAGAGCAAGTGTGTGCATGAGTGGGGGGAGGGGCAGAAAGAAAGGGAGAGAGAATCTCAAGCAGACTCTGCCTGAGTGAGCCCAATGCAGGGCTCAGTCTCACAACCCTGAGATCATGACCTGAGCAGAAATAAGAGTCAGACACTTAACCAACTGAGCACCCAAGCACCTCAAGAAAATTTTTAAAAGAAAGAAAAAGTCTTAAATTTACCCTCATGTTTACCATTTTTAGTTCTCTTTATTTTTTCATGTCAATCTAGATTTCTAGTACTACTGTGGCCGAATAACTTTCTTTGACATTTCTTGTTTTACACTCTACTGGCAGTGAGTCTTCTCAGCTTTTGTCTAATTATTTTTCTTTTACCCTCTTTTTTGAAAGGTATTTTTTTTCTGGGTACAGAGCTTTGTATTGACAAGTTTTCCTTTCCTTTGAATGCTTTAAAAATGTCACTCTTCGTCCACTGACTTAGTTTTTCTGATTAGCAGTCACTTCCAGTTTCCTCCTTCCCTCAGCCCCTGGCAACCATTAATCTTTTGATCTACAGGTTTGCCTCTTCTAGACTTTTCATATAAATGGAGTCATACAATATGTGGTCTTTTGTGTGTGACTTCTCTCACTTAGCATAATGTTTTCAAGGTTTATCCAGGTTGTAGCATTTAACAGTACTTCATTCCTGTTTTATGGCAGAATAGTGTTCCATTGCATGGATATACCATATATTGTTTATCCATTCATCCATTGATGAACATTTGGGTTGTTTACACTCTTTTACTATTATGAATATGTTACTATGAACATTCCTATACAAATGTTTGCATGAAAATATGTTTAACTTTATGAAAAACTGCCAAGCTGTTTTTCACAGAGGCTGCTACATTTCACATTCTCGCAAGTATTGTATAAGGGTTCCAGTTTCTTCACATTCTTGCCAACATTTATTGGTTTTTTTTTGTTTGTTTTGTTTTTAGTAGCCAATTTATAGTCTTTTTTTTTATTTTTTAAAGATTTTTATTTATTTATTTGACAGAGAGAGACACAGCGAGAGAGCGAACACAAGCAGGGGGAGTGGGAGAGGGAGAAGCAGGCTCCCCGCGGAGCAGGGACCCCGATGTGGGGCTCGATCCCAGGACCCTGGGATCATGACCTGAGCCGAAGGCAGTCACTTAACGACTGAGCCACCCAGGCGCCCCAATTTGTAGTCATTTTAAAGTCCATTTAAAATGGGTGATTTCTACGTCTTTTCTGTTCGTTGCCTCATTTCTTGACAGTTTGTTGTTTTTTTTCTTGCTTGTGTTTGTGTGTGTGTCTCTCTTTTTTTTCTAATTGAATTCTGGGCATCATATGTAGAACAGTAGTAGACACCAAGGTAAATAGTATTTATTCCTGGAAATGGACACCTCTCTGCTTCTGTCAGATTGTTAGCGTTAGGGATTGAATAGTGTAATCTGTAGGTGAGCTGGTTTAGGTTTTGTTGTTGCTATGGTTACCATCAGTACACTACAGACTTGAAATTCTTCTGCTGTGGGCTGTTAATATCCTGTGCTTAGTGTTGGGCCTGGTATGCTGAAGGGTTTTCTTCAAAGTTGTTGCTCCTCGGCTCTCAACTTTTAGCAGCCCTGCTTACCTATGCTAAATAAGGGATTTCTCGACACTCTCTTCTTCCTCCTCCAACTGTTGATGCTGTTCACTCAATGTGAGAATCATGCTGGAGGCCGGGGGTCATTCTCCTCCATGATGGTTTGTTTGTTTTTCAAATGCATATATCTGCATAATCACCACCCACAAAGTTCTCTTGTTCTCATTCCCAATCCATATCCCCCTCAAAAGATAACCAGTATTCTGATTTCAACCATTATAGACTTGTTTTGCCTGTTCTTAAATTTTGTGTAAATGAAATCATAATAATATTCTGTGTCAGGCTTCTGTCACTAAACAGTTCTGAGATTCTTCCATATCGTTGCATGTACCGGTAGTATATGTTTTTTTTTATTGCCGTGTAGCATTCCAGTCTATTAATATACCACAGTTGATCAGTAAAGACTATTTAAACAATTGGATACTTGTCTAATTATCTAATTAATCCTCTTGTAATTTTCTTAAAAGTTTGTAATTACTCTAAGAGTAACATGCCAACACTGGCTTTGTTACTCAGGCCAGAAATCGAAGCCTCATCTATCTTTGTCACCTCTCTTCATACCCCACTTGTCTAATCAGGAAATTCTTTTTATTCCTCTTTCCTGATTGTGGCCTGTATCCAGCCACTTCTCTCCACTTTTATATCACTTGCCCAGAATTTTGCACAAACCTTTGCACTACTTCCATTCTTGCCCTAAGGTCTGTTGTCCAGGCAGCAGCCTGAGCAATCCCTGGACAACATCTCTCATCTGCTCTCAACCAGCCTTCTTTCTCACTTGAGAATAAAATCTCAAGTTCTGACCATGGCCCTGCAAAGCTCTTATCCGGCTCCAGCTACCTCTTTTTTTTTTTTTAGATTTATTTATTTTGAGAGAAAGAGCATGCGTCATGTGCACACGCACAAGTGTGAGTGAGTGGGGGAAGGGCAGAGAGAGAGAGAGAGAGAGAGAATCCCCGAGCCGACTCCCCACTGTGACCCGAGATCATATTTTTTGTTTTTCAGGTTTTTTTAAGATTTATTAATTTATCTCCGGCTACCTCTTTAACCTTATGTCCTACACCACTTTCCTTCTCTGACTCAGCTTCAGCTGCTGTGGACCACTTGCTGTTTCTCTCTGTCCAGGAGGCTCTTAGCCCACACAGTGCAATACCTTGCTCCCTCATTTCCTTCTGGTCTCGGCTGAAATATCACCTCATGGGAGAGGCTTTCCTTTAATGACTGAATCCAAAAGGACTTTCCTGCCTCATTTTTCTTGCCTTAACCAGTATTATTTTTCATAACACTTTGACTATTTTCATTATTATAATTAGTTATTTGTCTCTATGGCTGTCTGTCACCCCACTGCCCCCCAGGAAGGCAGGGACTTTGCTTATGTTCTTTGCTGAATCCAGTGTATTCTAGGCCTGTCATGTCAGTCCTTCAAGAATTGTTTTTCAATTATTGAATAGGGTAATTCTTTAGGACTTTAGATTTAATGTTGATAGATCAATTTCTAACTATAACACATAATATTCAAGTGGCTTGTTCTTTGATGTTAACATCGATCTGTTAGGGCTATAGGCAGTGGTTCTTTTTATCCCCCCACCTTTTTTTGCAGTTATCAAAGAGAACCCATTTGCTTAATTTTTAAAAGCGTCTATTCAGAATTAGAAAAAGAAGTAGTAAACATATAGTACCAACTCAAAATTCTGGGTTACTCCACATTGTTACTAACTGTTCCAAATTAAGACATCTGGTGACTGGGGAAGTTTTGTTTCTCTCTCTATTTGGTTAACCAGCTGGTTGTTCTGGAAAGGCAAACACAGTTGATTGTTCTTGTTGAAAGAAGTAGGGCATTCATAGATTTACTTCAAAGGGTGACTTTTGGGTGGAAGATTTACTTGAGAAACTTGACATCTCAGGATGTTATTGAGGAAAATGTCTTTGTTTTTAAAAAGATACTTGAATGTTATATCTGGAACCTGATACTTGAATGTTGTATCTCATACTGCATGAGAAAGTGTGTGTGTTATTCCCTCCTACCCCTCCCCCCTTTTCCTTGGTAACAGATTCCTGCACTTTAAAAACTGTGTTTTCCCTAAGAATTTTAGTGTGTGAGATGCCGTATGTTGCTGCAACCAGTATCTTGAACATTCGTGTGAATAAGAATAGCATATTCAGACTCACTAAGCAGGATTAATTTACAAAGACATTAAGTCTCAATCATTAATGAATATGATATTTAAAATGACATTGAAGTTGTAGCAGATGTCAGTTTAGCATACCTTCCACTAAATATTCAGCACTTCTTCCCAGTTTAAAACAAATGGCTCTTTGGCAAATTGTTTCAAAGCCAATTCTGTGTTAAACTATACACACAAATTTCCCTAAATTTCTGATATAAACGTTTTCTGAGAGGTGTTCTGCTGAAGTTAAACCATACTTTTTACCCCAAGGTACTGTTTTTCTGAGACATACTGATAATGAAGAGGAGTGACTGTTTCCGAGTTCCCTGAGATAAACATTAATAACCAGATTCCTAAGTTTTACTTGTGCAATTTTGCTTCAGATAAGCTGATACTAGATATGCTTGATAAATAATAAGTGTCTTTAATATCCAGCATAGAGATTTTGTGGCTACCATTAGATTTTCCATGTTTGCCACTAGCACATGACATTAGACATTAGTAGCTGCTCCTTCCAGGTGCTCTACTGCCCACCCCCTTTTTAAAAATAAGTATGATATATGCTTATTATACAGGTAACATAGGCTACCCTTATTTTTTAAAAAAAATATATATGTACTTGGGGTGCCTGGCTGGCTCAGTATAATATGCAGCTCTTAATCTTGGAGCCCCACGTTGGGCAAAGAAATTGCTAAATAAATAAATAAATGTGACGTACTTACAGAGACAGTTTAATGTGGTCCCTGGGACAAGAATACTTGAATTCAGAAACCAGTTTTACTGTATATTAACTGTGCTTTTCTCATCAGGGTAGTGAACGTAATTGTACTTATGGAGTTATGGGGTTATTATCATTGTTAAAAATTTTAGTAACATAGGAAAGTACTAGGAAAGCAACACATCCCTTACACACACACACACACGCTCAGATATTTGAAATACATTTTATGAATATTATTCTGGAGACCTTTCTGTGCATACATACAGATAAAGTGAGTAGAAACATGCATAGGAATAATTTTATCAAAGTGGGATGGTATATTACACGTTTTCTCTAAATAGTTACGTTTATTTTAACTTGGATTTAAAAATGAAAGTAATTGCTGAAATTCCGGTGTTTCTTTAGTATAAGGTATTAATTTCCTTTGAATTTTACCTAAAGAAAAGATGAATGATACTAAGAGGTTGGGGTTTTGTTTTGCAGTTTTTTAAACGACATGTTTCAGATGTCTACACAACTGCTTGTTACAGTCAGATGTAGGTTTTTCTGGTGAGCAGATAGCCTTTCATGTGGTGACCGGGGACTCAGACTCCTTTCATTTTCTGGCTCAGCCGTCCTGTAGGGCTTGGAACTCCTCTGCATCCAGCCAGCAGATGAGTGAAAAGAAGGTGAAGACACACCACCTCTTCATCACCTGACCCAAACATGACATGATTCACTTCTACTTGCAAAAAAACTGCTCACTGAGACTGAGGCAAATCTTGACGGTGGACCTGGTCTCTGTTTTTTTCTTCTGAGATCCCATGAAATCTTCTGTCCCAAATCCCAAGTATATCTCACTCCTGTGGGCTGCTTCTCATTTCCCAAATTAGCATGGAGACCTTAGAAATATAGTAAGCCCTAGCAGCCTTCTTTGCTGAGCTCCTGCGTTAGTAAGTAAGGGTGTTTATTTCTGAGTTTTTCTGAGGTTGCCTACCTTCCTCCTCAGTTGGCGTCTTTCCAAATTTGGGGGTATTAGTATATTTTCTTTTTTTTATATTTTTATATGAAAATAGAGAGGTGTTAGGGCAGAGCTCGGTGGTGGCATTCATGATTAGCCTGTCTGAGTCATCTCAGGTCTAGAATTGAGATTGACATGAGAGCTTTTCAGCATAGGAACGTTCCTAGTGTGTATGTCGCTGAAATCCTTTCCTACCTAGAACCTCTAAACATCCATGCTATGTATCAAGCACATTTTTAAAAAGTGCTTTTTTGAATAATATTAGGTTTGTAGAAAAGTTGCAAAGATACTACAGTTTCTGTATACCCTTCACCCGGCTTCCCTAATGTTAATGTAACAATGATACAGTTACCAAAACTAAGAAATTAACGCTGGTACAATACAGTTAACTGAACTATAAGGTTTATTTGGATTTCACCAGCTTTTCCACTAACATCCTTTTTCTGGTCAGTCCAGTCAAGATACCACGTTGCATTTAGTCATCAAGCCTCCTTATCTCCTCCAACCTGTGATAGTCTCTCAGACTTTGCTTATTTTTCATGACCGTGAAACTTTTGAAGAGTACTAACCAGGTATTTGTAGGATGTTCCTGAATGTGGGTTTGTCTGATATTTTCTCTTGATTACACTGGGGTGATGGATTTGGGGAAAGAATACCACGGAAGTGAAGTATCTTTCTCAAGTCACACTAGGGGGCAAGTGACATCAACACGACTTATTGCTGATGATGTTAACCTCCATCCATTGGTCAAGGTTTCTCTGTTTGAAGTTATTATCTTTTACTCTTTCCATACTCTATTTTTTGAAGCAGGTAATTAAGTCCAGTCAGTACTGGAGGGGAAGAGAATTAAGCTCTACCTCCTGAAGGGGGTCTATCTGCTTAAATTATTTAGAATTCTTTCCTCATTTATTTAATTATATAGACATTTATTTTTATCAGTATGGATTTATGGGTGTTTATTTTATTCTTTGGCTGTTGTATCTTACTATTATTATTTTTTTAAGTATTACTTTACTTTCTGGCACTATTTGATGCTCTTGGCTCATCTCTATTTTCCCTGCCCCAGACCTAGAATCACTCATTTGTCCAAGGAGCTCAAAGGGTATTTTAAATAGGTTAGAGCTTAAGCTTCTGATTACCTAACTAAAAGATAAGAATCTTAGAGAAGTTCACTGAAGCTTATACAGTAGTGAAACTCTATCGTCTTCTAAAACATGTTGAAATTTATTTGCTCTTTAGAAGTGTATTTTTCATTATAAAATGAAAAATAAAATCTTAAAAAGCACTGATTCAATTTGATATAGTTTATTCAGAATTGAGAATTATTTGATACTTGTATTCATGAAATTTTATGTATTCTTTTTTTTTTTTTTTAAAGATTTTATTTATTTATTTGACAGAGACACAGTGAGAAAGGGAACACAAGCAGGGGGAGTGGGAGAGGGAGAAGCAGGCCTCCCGCTGAGTAGGGAGCCCGATGTGGGGCTTGATCCCAGCACCCTGGGATCATGACCTGAGCCGAAGGCAGACGCTTAACAATTGAGCCACCCAGGCACCCCTATTGATTCATTTTTTAAAAAGTTTTAATATAAAAGTAACTGAGACTGCTTACCTGTTTTAAAAGCTGTAAGAATTATAAATTTTTAAATGTGAATGTGAAATGAAATTAAATGAATGTAAATCACATGAAAATTAATTAGACGAAAGGAAATAACATTTGTTGCTTACTTTTTTTTAAAATTTTTTTATTGTTATGTTAATCCCCATACATTACATCATTAGTTTTATAGTGTTCCATGATTCATTGTTTGTGCATAACACCCAGTGCTCCATGCAGAACGTGCCCTCCTCAATACCCATCACCAGGCCAACCCATCCTCCCACCCCCCTCCCCTCTAGAACCCTCAGTTTGTTTTTCAGAGTCCATCGTCTCTCATGGTTCGTCTACCCCTCAGATTCCCCCCCTTCATTCTTTGTTGCTTACTTTCTTAATGCCAAGAATTGTGCCCTCTGTATACTTCTCTGTATTCCTGTATCCTGTGATTATCTCTGTCCTTGTACTTATCACCCTATATTATAATTGTTTACTGTTCTATCTCCTAACTTCTTGAAGACAGCAAATAGGTTTTTCATCTGAATCTTTAGAATTTAGCATCATACTTGGCCGTAATAGGCACTCAATATTGACTGTCCATTTTTATCCCTACTTTATTTTTTTAATTAATTTATTAATTTATTTATATAAACTCTACACCCAACGTGGGGCTCAAACTCACAACCCTGAGATCAAGAGCCTCATGCTGTTCAGTGGAGCCAGCCAGGCACCCCTTTATCCCTGCATTAAAGATGGAAACTGAGGCTTAGAGAGTTTAGGTAATTTGTACAGTGATGACTTCGCTAGTTTGATTCTTAAACCTATTGCTTTTTCTGTTGCACCACACGGTTTTTTGATAAGCTGAAAATACTTCACTGCATTCTTTTCTTTTCCTTTTTAACAATTTATTTATTTGAGAGGGAGAATGGGAGGGGCAGAGGAAGAGGGAAAGAATCTCAAGCAGACTCCCGGCTGAGTGCAGAGCATGATACAGGGCTCGATCTCATGACTGAGCCGAAGTCAAGAGTCAGACGCTTAACTTACTGAGGCACCCAGCCACCTCACTGCATTATTTTCAAATTGACAATCTCTGAAAGTATTCAGAAGAAACTGGTAACATTTGTTGCCTCCTGGGAGAAGAAAGGGGCTTGAGGACAAAAAGGTTCCAAAACTCATGTTTTGGAACCTTTTGAATTTTGAACCATGTGACTATTTTAGATATTAAAAAATATAAATGTATTTTTAAAATGTCCAGGAGCACCTGGGTGGCTCAGTTAGTTAAGTGTCTGACTCTTGATTTCAGATCAGGTCTTTTTTTTTTTAAAGATTTTATTTATTTATTCGTGAGCGACACAGAGAGAGAGAGGCAAAGGGAGAAGCAGGCTCCCAAGGAGCAGGGAGGCCGATGCGGGACTCGATCCCAGGACCCTGGGATCATGACCTGAGCCAAAGGCAGACACTTAACCATCTGAGCCACACAGGCGCCCTCAGATCAGGTCTTCATCTCAGGGTTGTACATTCAAGACCCACATTGGGCTCCTCACTGGGCGTGGAGCCCACTTTAAGAAAATAAATAATAAATAAATACATAAATAAATACATAAATAAACAAATAAAACAAACTTATCAGACGGAGTTTAACATTAAGTTTTTAAATATTGTATCATTTCAGTGCTTTGTGTTTTTATTTTGTTGATATCCTTAGAATCAGGGATACTGCCATTATTATTGAGCATTGATTTTTATAGTCTTCTGGGAATTCCTTTGTGTATCTTATTTTTTCCCTTTTATTTTTGAACAAAAAAAATGTAGAAGGTGGGGAGGGGGAGAGGATAGATGTTCTAAAGGGAATGAAAGATTAAATCCCTCGGTTCAGTATGAATGAAATTTGACTTTTTAAAGTATGTTCCCTAAATCTTTCCTTGTAGGAGACTCTTACATAAAGTGAGTATTTGGTGATATACCCAAAACCTTATTTGATTATCTTTAATTAGTTAGAGTGGCTCTGGCTGCATTAACAAAAACTCTGCTGCAAACTGACTTAAATAGAAAATGTGGACTCTCATTAACATGGAATAGAAGTTCTTTCCATCAGTTGGATTGGGTCCACTTTAGAATTAGTGTTCCACATCTGAACAAATTGTAGTTAGGAGGAGAATACATGCATGGATTGGCAAGAATATAAGGTTTCTGAACCAATTACTGGTTTAAAAGAATGGAATTACTGTGATTGGTTTAGCTAATCAGGATCTGCTCCTAGAGCTAGGGTCAAGTCTTGAAACCATGTTGATGCCACGAGGAGGGAGAGGGGGATGAGTTGGAGAGGTTCCATCATACTGTCCACGAGAGCTCCTTAATTGCTCTTCAAATAATACATGTATAACTGATCCCTCTCACCCTAATAATAACTTTTGAGGAATGTAATTGTTCATGCTGGCTGATTGGTGCATGGTGGTTTCTTTTACTATTCTCTATTCCATATAAATTCCATAACAAAAAGTTTTAAAAGAGAAAAGAGAGACAGAAAAAAAAAATAAAGAGTAAGTGATGTTTGCTTACGGTAACCTTTTTCTAGGCCAGTATGTGTTTTTTTCAATCATCCTGTACTCTTTCTTTCTCCTCTGCTTATATGTAGGGTTTAACATGTAATTCCCCCTCTCAAAGGCTAATAGGCATATTCCTTAATTATAGTTGACATTAATGCTTCAGGACTTACATAGAAGAGCAATAGCATAGTATTAGAGTGAACACAGGTTCACAGGTTTTGAAGCAACAACTTGGGTTTCAAACCACAGTCCCCCCTTTTCCTCCCCTTAGTAACTGTGAGAACATTGACCAGTTAGTCCCTCTGAGCTTCAATTTCTGCCATAAAATGGGGATAAAAATACCTATCTTATATGGTTAAATGATTATGATAAAAAAATAAACTAGATATAAGTTGCTACCCCATAGGCTAGCATCTGTTGAACTCCAGTTATGATTATTTTCTTCTCTGTGAGGCTCAGGTATCCTAGCCCAATTTGATTAATGTGGGTATAGCGTTGTTGTAGTTAAATTATAAGTGTAGATTGTAAAGTTATTAACACCCATTCCTGAATGCCTTTTCCCATTAAACTTTTCCCTACATTTGGGACATTTATTTGCTGGACCTCTGCATTCCACATTCATCATAGCTAATTCCTTACAATAAGTGGGCAACATTAAGTTTCAGCTGTGGGGAATTAGGTTTTTCTGACTCAAGTCTGATAAATTGAACATATACTTCACATACAATTGTTACTTTTTAGTAGTAAAATATAGTAGTGTATGATGCTTATGCTGTCAGATCTTTCAGGCATGATAAGCATTCATACCCGAAAGATAGAAATACATCTTTTTCTAAGGATACTGCGATTTCTGATTTCATGCAAAATAATATGCAGAAGACTTTTAGTATAGTGCCTTTTGTAATCAGTAGTTTCTAAATGGGTGTAAAATGTATGTTATTTTCTCTTTTTTTGTTTCTTGCTTAAATGGGAAAAAAAAGCTACTTCCTTTTCTGTTATGGAGATATTTAAGCTGGTCTGTCCTTCAGAGTTCATATTTAAACTTAACGAGTTCAGAATCAGAGCAATACCTAGTTGCAGCTAGATATGTTTGGGATGTACTTTATATACAGAAAGAACCTTTTACTGGGTATATATATATATTTTTTTAACTTTTTTTTTTTAAGATTTTATTTATTTATTTGACAGAGAGAGACACAGCGAGAGAGGGAACACAAGCAGGGGGAGTGGGAGAGGGAGAAGCAGGCCTCCCGCTGAGCAGGGAGCCCAATGTAGGGTTCTATCCCAGGACCCTGGGATCATGACCTGAGCCGAAGGCAGATGCCTAACGACTGAGCCACCCAGGCACCCCCTGGGTATATTTTAATAGGAAATAAAATGAAATAGCCTTTCAACTGATAAAAGAACTTAAATCTTATGAAGGCAAAAGCGACAAGGAATTCATACTTATGTTTAGGGATTTTGTTATTAAGTAAACAACTCCTAATTATCTAAGGACAATTATTCAGATAAGAGATTAATCAGCACTTCCCATCTAATGTATTCGAAGATGGCAGTTCATCAGGAATTTAATATTCTCACCCCCTTAAAGCTCATCCTAAGATGTTTGTTTTGGGTTGTCTTTCAAAATATCTTCCACCCTCCGCATTATATTCAGAAGTGAGAATCCTGTATCCCAGTAAGAACCACAACAGCAGTTCCGGGATTCTGCTGTTAGCTGATCTTTACTAAGTGGATCAAGATGAGATATTGTTACGGAACCTGGATTGGATGCCCCGAGGGAAGAACCAAGCAGCACTCTGAGATCTTGGAGGATAGGAGGTTTATTTAACACCAGCGGGCTCAGAGGAGAATGATCTCCAAAGGTCTGAGCCCCGAGCACAAGCAAAGGGGGGTAATTTATACACTTCTACTTCCGCATACTTGGTACTTTTGGTGGGAAGTGGAGCAGGGAGAAGAACCCGGAAGAGTCCCGGGGCAGGGACTGGGACTTTCTTCCTGGCTCGGTTGGCCATCTTAGGACACAGATTTTTCCTCTTCAATATTAGTAATTGTTCTACCGCTGTTCTCAGAACACCTAGGCCCATACTGCAGTCGGTTATGATGACTAGTGAACTCTAACAAGCAATCTTCTTTATTTTATTTTATTTTTTTAAAAGATTTTATTTATTGATTGATTTTTAAAGATTTTATTTATTTATTTGACACAGAGAGACCCAGTGAGAGAGGGAACACAAGCAGGGGGAGTGGGAGAGGGAGAAGCAGGCTTCCCGCAGAGCAGGGAGCCCAATGTGGGGCTCGATCCCAGGACCCTGGGACCATGACCTGAGCCGAAGGCAGACACTTAATGACTGAGCCATCCAGGCGCCCCACAATCTTTTTTAAATGAAGAAAAATTCTTTTTAACCACACAAATTATCATAGCTTTAGCCTTTACTAAACTTCCATTATCTGGATTTCTCATCTCCTCTCTGTGTGGGCAGCGTACGAAGTGCAGTGTCTCACCCATGCAGGACTCCAGAGGCAGTGGCAGTAACTGGCCCCTCTTTTGTACATTCCCTTCTCTTTTCACTGCTCTTCCCTTTTGGCTTATTTTCATTTCTTTTCTCTTCCATATTCTTTAGTACTCTTTTCTGTCCCCCTCTTTTTGTGCCCCTTTTCATTTGTGTATCTGTATGTTTGTATGTTGACATAAGAAAGGCTCACTCCACAACCCTCAGCTCTCACTAGCCTGTTGAGATCTAGAATGCTAACTAAGCTTCTTTTATGCATCTAACAGGAACAAATAGAGAAAAGATAGAAATTATGGTTAATCTTATTTGTTCTCTTCATATGTTTTTGTTAGGTTGAATCATATGAAGTTGTCAATATTGTTTTGATCGACAGAAATAGATTTAACTTAATTCTTCCCTAAGCATCCCGCAACCCAAAAGTAAGATTTGGAAACTGATTGGATGAGGGAGAATTAGATATCCCAGAGGTTCTGGCTTAGCCAGGTAGATCAGAGGGCTGTCATGGTGCTAATACCATTGCCAAAATGGAGAAAATTGTGAAATATACCTTGTTTTTGTTTTTAAAGGGAAGACTTGGTGGGGGAGGAGGGAAGCATAAATAACCACTTTTTTTTTTTTTTAAGATTTTATTTATTTGATAGAGAGCGACACAGCGAGAGAGGGAGCACAAGCAGAGGGAATGGGAGAGGGAGAAGCAGGCTTCCCGCGGAGCAGGGAGCCCGATGCAGGGCTCGATCCCAGGACCCTGGGATCATGACCTGAGCTGAAGGCAGATGCTTAACGACTGAGCCACCCAGGCGCCCCAAATAACCACTTTTATTTTGGGGTGTAATGAGACACATTCAAAGAGAAATGGCCAGTAGACGGAAATACAGATCTGTAAATGGATGAGATCATTGGCATATAGGCGGCCCTTGAAAACATGAATGTGAATGAAGTTACCCTGTGAGAGTGTAATGTGGGACAAAAAGAGCCAAGGCTTCTCTCTGGGACAGGAAGTGGATCATGCAAAGAAAACTCAGATAAAGGCTATGCATAGAAGAAAAAGTATTTATCATCTCAGAATGATTCATTAGCATGTAAAATTAAGAATTAACTACATAGCTTCAGAAGGTTATATTTCAAGCATGACTCACTTGCATATTAATGTGGTAAGACATAAGCTAGAGGTTTTCATGTTTCCCCATAAGAGATTAAATTACTTCACTGTATCTGTGTACTGTATAAGCTCTATAGCTTGAGGTTTTTGTGAGATATGCCTACCTTATCTCTAATATCTTTCTTCCTTTTTGTTTTTTCTCTCTCTCTTTCTTTCTTTCCTTCCTTCCTTCTTTTCATCCATCCACCCACCCATCCATTCTTTAGTTCTTTCTTTCTTTCTTGAAGAACAATATTGCATTTGAACAGTGTATCAGGTGGACAACCACTGTGATTGTTACCATCTCTAGTCTTTTTTTTTTTTTTTTGAGATTTTGTTTATTTATTGGCCAGAGAGAGAGCGAGCAAGCACAAGCAGGGGGAGCAGCAGGCAGAGGGAGAAGCAGACTCCCCGCTGAGCGAGGAGCCCGATGTGGGACTCAATCCCAGGGTCCTGGGATCATGACCTGAGCTGAAGGCAGATGCTTAGCCGACTGAGCCACCCAGGCGCCCCCATCTCTACAGTCTTTTTTTTTTTTTTTTTTTTTAAGATTTTATTTATTTATTTGACAGAGAGAGACACAGTGAGAGAGGGAACACAAGCAGGGGGAGTGGGAGAGGGAGAAGCAGGCTTCCCGCAGAGCAGGGAGCCCGATGCGGGGCTCGATCCCAGGACCCTGGGATCATGACCTGAGCCGAAGGCAGACGCTTAACGACTGAGCCACCCAGGCGCCCCCCCATCTCTACAGTCTTGAAGTGTTAAGTTTGCTGTAGCATTCAGTCTGGGGCCCACCCTACCTGACCCATCAACCCCTGGAATCCTTTGAATTAAAGCCATTCAGGATACTGTTCCAATGTGAAACAGACTTTCCAGGCAACGTAGTGGAGGGACGGAGTGCAGTACTACTATCCTGCTAGAGTGCATGGTCATAGTCCTACAAATTACTATTAACTTAAAAGCCATGTTAAACTTGATTGTTTAAAATTCTCATCAACCTGATCTTTCGTATGCAAAAATCAAAATGAAGCAGTAGGAAAAATTATTTATTTTATAACTTCATATTAACTCTTTGAATATTTCAAGAATGGACAGTTGTTTTTATCTGGAATTTTAAAAGGGTTTCTTCCTTAGAGTGTATAGGAAGTACGCTCTTTTCTTTTTTAAGATTTTACTTATTTATTTGACAGACAGAGACACAGCGAGAGAGGGAACACAAGCAGGGGGAGCAGAGGGAGAGGGAGAAGCAGGTTCCCTGCTGAGCAGGGAGCCCGATGTGGGGCTCGATCCCAGGACCCTGGGACCGTGACCTGAGCCGAAGGCAGACGCTTAACGACTGAACCACCCAGGCGCCCCAGGACGTACACTCTTAAGTAAATACACACTTTAGGAATAATTTGAATAGCTTGTGGTAAAAAATTATGTTAAGTAATATTTTTCTTTACAATATAAAATCTTTCTCTGTAGTTCCTTTTTGAGCATTATTTAAAGTACTGTTAAAGAATGCCATTATTTTACTAATTTCCGTGAGCAGAGCTCCCCCTGCAAACACATAACACATGCAATATCCTTTTAAGTTTATTGTTTCTCCTAGAACTCTTCAGCTCTTAATGCAAGAAAATTGAATCAATTATTCATTCATTTATTCAACAACTATTTATTGATAATAGATAAGAAAGAATAAGAAGTTCAACAGTAAAATAGGGTTTTTCAAAAATATTGAGTGAAAAGAGCAAATGCAAAGAAGATACATACAAATACAATGCCATTTTATAAATTCATAGGAGTTGTATCTGTAATATTTCTTTAAATAAAAAACAAAGAAGTATGGTAAAATGTTAACATCTGTTAGGTCTGAGTATCTGAGTGTCTATATTTGGGTGTCTTATACTTTTTTCTAAACATTGTATATTTGAAATATTTTATACTGAGGCATTTTTAATTTTTAAATTAATAAAACAAGCAATACGATAGGAAGTGACAGGGACTCTTTAGATTGGTCGATTAGGGAGGATCTTTCTAGGGAGGTGACACTGAGGTCTGAATAACAGTACCTAGATCCAAACCCGCCCCCTCCCCCAAGGTGGTGTTAGTGGTATTGGTAGTGGTAATACTGATAATTTTTTTTAAAGATTTTATGTATTTATTCATGAGAGACACACAGAGAGAGAAGCAGAGGGAGAAGCAGGCTCCCAAGGAGCAGGGAGCCCGATGCGGGACTCGATCCCAGGACCCTGGGATCATGACCCGAGCTGAAGGCAGACGCTTAACCATCTGAGCCACCCAGGCACCCCTGATAATTTTTATATAACATCTGTTGAATATGTATTTTATTTGCCAGGCGTGCTGAACACATTATTTCAGTTGATCCTTCTAACAACTCTTGAGTTGATACTCATTTTTTCTTTTAAAGATGAAAAGACAGATGCTTAAAAAGCTATCATTAGGGCGCCTGGGTGGCTCAGTTGGTTAAGCGACTGCCTTCGGCTCAGGTCATGATCCTGGAGTCCCGGGATCGAGTCCCACATCGGGCTCCCTGCTCAGCAGGGAGTCTGCTCCTCCCTCTCACCCTCCTCCCTCTCATGCTCTCTGTCTCTCATTCTCTCTCTCGCAAATAAATACAATCTTAAAAAAAAAAAAATTAAAAAAAAAAAAAAGCTATCATTAAAGCAACAACAACAAAAAGCATTTCACCCTAAGAATGAAAATGTGAATTTCTGAGGTAGGCTAGAATATTCATTGGTAAAAGCAATTTTTACTTGCAGAAAAAATGAAGAGAAAGTATTCCAGACAGCTCTTGCTACAGACCTGAGGCAGATGCAAGCGTAACACGGTCAAGGAAACATATTCAAGGAAAGAAGGACATTTTAGCCTATGCTGCTGAGTTACGCTACCACAGCATAACTGGTAAATGGTCATTTACTCCCTGAATACCTATGTTGAAGGAAGCTCACCGCTTTCAGACTTACTTATTCTTACACAGTTTTTTTTTTCCATGTAGGACTTACAGGCTAATGGTGTCATATTAAAAGGACACAGAAGCTGGCTTAAGGGTTTCTCAGTGGCCAAGTTGGGGACAGTGTGAGCACCAGTAAGGACCATGAAGTGATGGATTATAATATATGTCTCTAAAAATCATAATTTCTTAGTGAAACTCAGAGAGAAAGGAAGAAGCTCTTCTTTATAGAAGAATGCCAGATAAGGTAGGAAGAATGATAGAATTAGAAAATGACTGTTTGGCAAATCCCAATGTAATTTTGATTCAGGCAAGAGATACTCCATGGATGCTAAAATTTTTGGATGAAAGGTTATTAGAGGATAAGATATTCATACAGTTTCACTGTATCACTCCATGATTACTTACTAACTATAAAGGAAGGAATGTACCTTTAAAATGGAGAGATCTGTCAGTTACTGCCTTAACCCAGTGCTCAGACTTGGTATTACGTGTTTCCTTGATGTGATACAGTAAGTACCCAGCATCACCTACACAGTATCCCTGCCAGAAATGTTAAACTGGAACCTAATCATGAGGAAACATTAGAAAAATCCAGAATGTGGGGCAATTTATAAGACAACTAGACTGGACTTTTCAAAAATTCAGTGTCATGAAAACAAAAGATTGCAAGGTGCTCTATGCCAAAGTATTTAGGAATGAAGTGATATTTTTTCTGCAGTTAACTTTCAAATAGTTCATCAAAAAATAATGTGTGTATATGTATGTTTAGAGAGATAGACAGAAAGCAAATGAAATAATAGTTGGTGAACCTAGGAAGTGAAAAGTTGTGTTTGTGTGTTCATTGTACTATTCTTTCAACTTACAGATTTTTATTTTTATTTTTATTTATTTATTTATTTATTTTTTTTTTTTAAAGATTTTATTTATTTATTTGAGAGAGAGAGAATGAGAGAGAGAGAACACATGAGAGGGGATAGGGTCAGAGGACGAAGCAGACTCCCTGCCGAGCAGGGAGCCCGATGCGGGACTCGATCCAGGGACTCCAGGATCATGACCTGAGCCGAAGGCAGTCGCCTAACCAACTGAGCCACCCAGGCGCCCCTCAACTTACAGATTTTTAAATATTCAGAATTATAAACTGAAGAGGATACTTACTCTGTTTTGAACTCAAATCCAATTTTTAAATATTTTTGCCCATTGATTTAATTGTGCTATTTGAAGCCACTTTGATAGATCCAAATCCCCCCCCACCCCGCCCAATTTGGTGTTAGTGGTATTGGTAGTGGTAATACTGATAATTTTTACATTACATCTGTTGAATATGCATTTTATATGCCAGGCCTTGTGCTGAACACATTATCTCAGTTGATTCTTCTAACAGCTCTTGAACTGTACTCATTTCTTCTTTTAAAGATGGAGGGCACCTGGGTGGCTCAGATGGTTAAGCGTCTGCCTTCGGCTCAGGTCATGATCCCAGGATCCTGGGATCGAGTCCCGCATCGGGCTCCCTCCTCGGCAGGGAGCCTGCTTCTCCCTCTCCGACTCCCCCTGCTCGTGCTTTCTCTCTCTGTCAAATAAATAAATAAAATCTTTAAAAAAAAAAAAAGATGAAAAGACAGATGCTTAAAAAGCTATCATTAAAGAAACAACAAAAAAAGCATTTCATCCTAAGAATGAAAATGTGAATTTGTGACATAGGCTAGACTATTCATTGGTAAAAGCAAGATAGAAAAATTTGTGATAAAGTCACTAGGCATGCGTATTTTTCTGGCCTTGAACTTGTTCTACATACAACCTACCGTTAAGAAGAAATCTTCTAAGTTTGAGCCCCACATGGGGTATAGAGATTACTTAAAAATAAAATACATATTTTTTAAGATTTTATTTATTTGACAGAGAGAGCACAAGCAGGGGGAGCGGCAGGCAGAAGGAGAGGGAGAAGCAGGCTCCCTGCAGAGCAGAGAGCCGGACGTGGGCCTCAATCCCAGGACCCTGGGATCATGACCTGAGTTGAAGACAGATGCTTAACCAACTGAGCCACCCAGGTGCCCCCAAAATAAAATATTTTAAAAGGAAAAAAAAAAAGAGGCAATCTAGCGTGGTAGTAAAGAGCACACAGTCCTTGAAGCTAGAATGCCTAGGGTCACATTCCAGCTCCCCATTTATAAGTTACTGCTGCCTGAGAAGCACCTCTCCAGAATTTCATATTGGGAACCCCTATGTATTGGTTTTCTATTGTTGTTGTAACAGATTACTACAAACCTGATGGCTTGAAACAACACAAATTTATTATAATTTTGAGGGGTCAGAAGTCCAAAATAGGTCTTAGTGGGTGAAAATCAAAGTATTAGCAGGGCTGGCATTTCCAACTGGAGGCTCTAAATGGGAACGATTCTTTGCCTTTTCCAGTTCCTACAGGCCACCCACTTATTGACCTTCTTCCCCCAAACCAACATTATATTTTTCTGTGCCTTTCTTCCATAGTAACATCTCTCTCTGACTCTCATCGTGTTCTGCCTCCTCCTACTTTTAAGAACAATGGTGATTACATTGGACCCACCCAGATAATCCAGAATAATCTCCCTATTTTAAGATCAACTGATAAGCACAACTCAACACAAACCCAAAATAATCCAATTAAAATGGGCAGAGGACCTGAATAGGCAGTTTTGCAAAAAAGACATACAGATGGCAAACAGATAACAGGAAAAGGTGCTCAACATCGCTCATCATCAGGGAAGTACAAATCAAAACCACAATGAGATACTACCTTACATCTGTCAGAATGGCTAGAGTCAAAAAGACAAGAAATAACAAGTGTTGGTGAGGCTATGGAGAAAAAGGAACCCTCATGCACTATTGGTGAGAATGTAAATTGGTACAGCCATTGTAGAAAATAGTATGGAGGTTCCTTTAAAAATAGAAATACCTTATGATCCAGTAATTCTACTCCTGGGTATTTACCCAAAGAAAATGAAAACACTTCATTCAGAAAGATATATGCACCCCTATATTTGTTACGGCATTATTTACAATAGCCAAGATATATGAAGCAAGTGTCCACTGATAAATAAATGGATAAAGGGGCGCCTGGGTGGCTCAGTCGTTAAGCGTCTGCCTTCGGCTCAGGTCATGATCCCAGGGTCCTGGGATCGAGCCCCGCATTGGGCTCCCTGCTCAGCGGGAAGCCTGCTTCTCCCTCTCCCACTCCTCCTGCTTGTGTTCCCTCTCTCACTGTGTCTCTCTCTGTCAAATAAATAAAATCTTAAAAAAAAAAAAAAAAGAAACACACACACACACACAGAAATATTACTCAGCTATAAAAAAAAGAAAGATCTTGTCATTCATGACAACATGGATGGACCTAGAGGGTATTGTGCTAAGTGAAATAGGTCAGACAGAGAAAGACAAATACCATTTGATTTACCTTATATGTGGCATTTAAAAAACAAAACAAAAAGCAGATACAGATATAAATACACAGAACAAACTGATGGCTGTGGGAGGGGAGGGATCTGGGAGATGGGCAAAATGATGGAGGGGAGTGGGAAATACAGGCTTCCAGTTATGGAATGAATAAATGATGGAGGTAAAAAGTCCAGCATAGGGAATATAGTCAGTGGTATTGAAATAGCACTGTATGGTGACAGATGGTAGCTACACTGGTGGTGAGCATAATATGACATAGACTTGTGGAATCACTGTGTTGTACACCTGAAATTAATGTAACATTGTGTGTCAACTATACTTCAATAATAAAAAAAATTTTTTTTAAAGATCAACTGATAAGCTACCTCAGTTCTTCTTTGCCATGTAACCTAACATTCACAGGTTCCAAGGATTAAGGCATAGACATCTTTGGGGGACGATTTTTCTGCATTCACATCTACGTTTAAATTCTAAAAGTTGCATCAGGCAGCTGGGGCCGGGAGAAGATGATTCCAAAGTAGAGATACTGGCTAATGCTGAGAATTATGAGTAGGACCAATAATTGGGTGTAAGCTAAAAGGAACTACTGAGCAGTATATGTACATGTTTTAAAATTCTCTTACTGGCATAAGGTATATACGGTAGATTCAGTATTCAAGAGTGATTGAATTAGAAGGAAGCGACTAAGTTTTAGTTATATGGCAGGGAAAGATTAAAATATTAGAATAGATTTTATTTCTATTGTTTTGTGCCAGTCCTCAGGAAAATGTTCTTGATTTAATTACAACTTTGGAGAAGCTTTGTGTTTAATTTTAATTTTTGTATTTTTATTACAGATTTTATTACGCTTGGATGCTACTCCTGACATGGAGAAGATTGAGGAACAGTTTGCTAATCTGAACATTGTTAAACGTTCCTCAGAAACTAAAGAGCCTACTTATTTGCTTGGTATAGATACATCAAAAGCTGTACAAGCAGAAAAAGAAAACTTGGTTGCTGTTTTATGTTCTAATGGATCAATCAGAATATATGATAAAGAAAGGTTATACATACTACGAGAATTTAGTGGATATCCTGGACTTCTCAATGGAGTTAAATTTGCAAATTCTTGTGACAGTGTATATTCATCATGCACCGATGGCACTGTAAAGTGTTGGGATGCTCGATTAGCCAGTGAAAAACCTGTCCAGCTGTTCCAGGGTTACCCTTCCAATATTTTTATTAGTTTTGATATCAACTGTAATGATCATGTCATTTGTGCTGGTACAGAAAAAGTGGATGATGATGCATTGTTGGTATTTTGGGATGCAAGAATTAATTCTCAGGATTTGTCTACTACTAAAGACCCACTTGGAGCATATTCAGAGACTCATAGTGATGATGTCACTCAAGTGTGCTTCCATCCCAACAACCCCAACATGGTAGTCTCGGGTTCAACTGATGGCCTGGTAAATGTATTCGATATTAGTGTTGATAATGAAGAAGATGCACTGGTTACAACCTGCAACTCCGTTTCATCAGTAAGCTGTATTGGTTGGTCTGGGAAGGATTATAAACAGATTTACTGCATGACACATGATGAAGGATTTTGTTGGTGGGATCTGAATCATCTGGATACTGATGAACCGATTACATGTTTGAACATCCAGGATGTCAGAGAAGTAGTTAATCTGAAAGAAGGTATTTTGGACTATTTAATTGGTGGCCTATATCATGAAAAAATGGACAAATTGTTTGTTGTTGGAGGAACAAACACAGGAATTATTCACTTGATGAGCTGCACTATATCGGGATTGATCCACGTGACCAGCCTTCATGGAGGGCATGCTGCTACGGTCCGTTCTTTCTCTTGGAATATGCAGGATGATTCTATGCTAACCGGAGGAGAAGACGCACAGTTGTTACTTTGGAAACCTGGAGCAATAGGGAAGACATTTACAAAGAAAGACAGCATGAAAATAGCATCCTCTGTGTCCCAGCGAGTTCGAGTTCACAGTAATGATTCTTACAAGAGAAGGAAAAAGCAGTGATGTTATGTTGGGAGTTTACTTGAGAGGTTTTATAGTTTCAAGTAGTTATTTTTGTGTACTACCTGTGATAGATATGTTTAAAGCTCATATGTAAAAACAAGCCAGTTAGCAAACAATCCTGGAAAAATGTTGAAAATGGTTTAATTCAGGTCTTCATGTATTCTAAAATTATTTTTTTTAAAGCTGCCAGTTGAGTATATAATCAGTGAGTTGAAAGTAAAATTACATTCCTCATTTTTAAAACCCATCTGTTGAGTTAGTAAATGTTGGGTTTAAAGAAATAGCTTTGATAAGGACTTTTTAGAAGTAGATGGCTGGTGTGACTTTAAAAAATCAGGTGGTTTGAGCTATGTTTTTTAAATTCAGTTTTTTTTTTACATTTTAAATCATCTTCATTATTTATAAAATCAAATCAGACTGTTTTCTGTAGGAGCTCCCACTTGCTTAATACACATAGATTATGTTGGAGTATTTAAATGTAAATATTCTAATGATTCTAAATAGAACTAAAGTTTTTTAGAAATAAAATGATTTGCATCTATTTAAGAAAAATATATTTAGTATATATTTGCATCTATCTGTCTGGATAGATTTTTTTTTTTTTTTTAAGTAGTGTCCACGCTCAGCATGGAGCCCAATGTGCGGGACTTGAACTCACAACCCTGAGACCATACCTTGAGCTGAGATCAAGAGTCAGATGCTTAACGGACTGTGCCACCCAGGTACCCCTATTTGCATCTATATTTTTAAACAGTTAAAAATAAGCAGATATTTCATTGATGAAAAGGAAATTATCTTGCAAATTCAAAGGGATCTTGAGATTCAAAGGGAATATACAAAAACAAAAGTATAATAGCAGAATGACTTTTTATTTCAAAATATTCTACTATTTTATGATAAAATTTTCTCTCATAGTGTTTCATCTATAATTTTAAACTTAGGTGCCCATGGGGAGGGGGGCCATGCAGGAGGTCCTGCTGGAGAAAGGACACCGTAATTTTAAACTTGAATTTTTGTTTACTGCCGGTTTTTTCATCCTTACTGTTAAATATTTTTCCAAAGAATCTTTTCTTTTTTTTAAAGATTTTATTTATTTATTTCACAGAGAGAGACACAGTGAGAGAGGGAACACAAGCAGGGGGAGTGAGAGAGGGAGAAGCAGGCTTCCCGCGGAGCAGGGAGCCCAACGTGGGGCTCGATCCCAGGACCCTGGGATCATAACCTGAGCCGAAGGCAGACACTTAACGACTGAGCCACCCAGGCACCCCTCCAGAGAATCTTACTGAAAAAGTTGGTCACTTGGGGTGCCTGGTGGCTCAGTCGGTTAAGCATCTGACTCTCGATTTTGTCTCAAAGTTGTGATCTCAGGGTTGTGAGACTGAGCTCCGCAATGCTCCATGCTCAGAGCAGAGTCTGCTTGTCCCTCTCCTGCACCTTCCCAACTCCCGCATGTGCTCTCTCTCTCTCTTTCTCTCAAATAAATAAATAAAATCTTTTTTAAAAAAGTTGGTCACTCTAAAGGTTTGGTATGTTTTCTTATGTTTAATTACAAATAAAAATATCTTCTTATAGATAAGAATATATAAAGATACTGTAAAACATTTTTATCTTTTGAACTAAAAATATTGTCATGAAAAATACAAACATTACTTTAGAACCTTTTACATTTCTCTTTAAATGTTAATGACTTATCTCTGAGACCATAGCACTAGGGGGAAATAGTATTCTACAGCACAATGCAACTTACATGTAGGTATGATCTAGCTTCACTCACTTGAGAGGGAATAATAGTTAAGTCACTGTTAAACATACTCAAAATAAAGAATTCTCTCTTTTTTTTAAATATTTATTTATTTATTTTAGAGAGAGAGAACATGAACAGGAGGGGCAGAGGGAGAAGGAGAGAATCTCTAGCAGACTTAATACTGAGCGGGGAGCCCGAGGCGGGGCTTGATCTCATGACCCTGAGATCATGACCTGAGCCAAACTCCAGTTAGAGGCTTAACCAACTGAGCCACCCAAGTGCCCCTCAAAATACGTAATTCTTATTTGAAAAGATTCACCTGTTCTTGCTGTTGTTCAAATCATGAACCTGAGGTTAATTCTGGATTTTTTTCTTTTCTCCTATTTAGTCAATCACCAAGTCCTGTGCCACTCCACCTCCTAGAATCTGTCTGCTGTTCCTTTGCCTTTACCCCCCACTAGTGCCTTAGATAAGATTTTCATCATTTCTCTCCTAGATTACAGACCCTGGCTCTAATCTGCTCCAATTCATTCTTCCCACTATTTCTAGGCTGAACGTAGAAAACAGATTTGATAATGTCTCATGCTGCTTAAAATCTTTGGTACATTTTGATCTTTTGATGGAGCACTATGTAAAAATGAAAAACCATGTTTTTAAGATACTTAGGATATGAGATAATGCTGACTATGTAAGTAGAAAAGCTGTATAAAAAGACTTGGAGACATTGCATTTATAAAACAACAGGAAATGAGACAGTTACCAAAACAGTAAAACTTTCAAAAATATTTAAAATTTAAAAGTAATTAATGGGGGCGCCTGGGTGGCTCAGATGGTTAAGTGTCTGCCTTTGGCTCAGGTTATGATCCCAGAGTCCTGGGATCGAGTCCCGCATTGGGCTCCCTGCTCAGCGGGGGGCCTGCTTCTCCCCCTCCCTCTGCTTCTCCCCCTGCTCATATTCTCTCTCTCTATATATATATCTCTGTGTCTCGAATGAATACATTAAAAAAAAAAAAAAACCTTTAAAAGTAATTAATAGAGGGCACCCAGGTGGCTCGGTAGGTTGGGTGTCAGACTCTTGATTTCGGCTAGGGCATGATCTCAGGGTTGTGAGATCAAGCCCTGTGTCGGGCTCCCTGCTGAGCGTTCTTTCTCTCCCTCTCCCTCTGCCCCTTCTGCCCTTCTCTCCCTCCTCCTGCCCCCCCCAAAAGTAATTAATAGAGTTGGAAGATGCAGGTGAGAAAATACCTTTGAAAGTAGACCTCAAAGAGAGTGAGAGAAAAAATTAAAGCCACAGAAGATAAATATAGGGGTCTAATATCAGATTATCAGTTTTTACAATGTGAAAAAAAATGTAAAGTTTGGAGTTGTAATGAAATACCATTAGAGGCTATCCCCAGAACTCCAGTCTTCAGATTGAAAGGCCCAACAGAGTGTCAAGTATAATAAATGAAAAAGACCCACACCAAGGCATAGTACTCTGAAGTGTCAGAACTCCAAGAACAAAGAGAAAATTTTAAAAATTTCCAAAGGAAGGCGGGGGGGAAGCAATCACTTAGGTACAAGGATAACATGTGAATTAGACTCTTCATTAGTAAATCTGGATGACACAAAATGGTGAATCAAAGTTCCAACTTCTGAGGACAATTTCCTGCTATCTGAACTTAAGCTCTCCAAACTCACGAAGCAAATAGATGGCAATAAATTTTTTGAGACATCCCTTGCTCAGTGAACATTTTTTCCTTGCTCTCTGAAACTCAGGAACCAAATTTATTTCCCTAACAGAATATCCATTGCTAACCACACTCATTGGCCACTAAGGAATTTAAAAATTTGGATTTTAGGAGATAATTGCTTTTCAATCTTTAATTCTATAGGTCAAATTGCCCTCACATGTGAGGTTTAAAACTTTACTTTCTATGCAGCTTTTGAAAAAGGATACTAGAGGATGTACGCTACAAAGAATAAAGGAGTAAATCAAGGAAGACAAGGGATACCAGGAATCGGGGCACCAACCCAGCGCAGTGGCAGGATGACAGCTTTGCAGCAGGCCCACAGTATTCAATCCAGGTTGGAACAAGAGGATGAGCTATCAGGAGGGAGATGTCCAGGGAGAAAAGTGAACTTGACAGGTTTCCCAATGCATCTGACCATGTGGAAAATAGAATAAGTGCCTTAAACCCACCAATTAAAAGAGACCCTCCTATTAAAAATCATTTAAAAAGACAAGTTTTTAAAAGATTAAAAATAGGGATGCCTGGATGGCTCAGTTGGTTAAGCATCTGCCTTCGGCTTGGGTCATGATCCCAGGGTCCTGGGATCAAGTCCCACATTGGGCCTCCTGCTCAGCGGGGAGCCTGCTTCTCCCTCTGCCTGCCGCTCCCCCTGCTTGTGCTTGCTCGCTCTTTTTCTCTCTCTGACAAATAAAAAAAATCTTAAAAAAAAAACAATTAAAAATAAGTAAATTCACTTAAAGACCTAGGTTAAAAAAAAGTAAAGGATGAGGAAAGGTATACCAACCCACAGAATGGGAGAAAATATTTGCAAATAATAGGTAAGAACTTGCATTCAAAACATATTTTTAAAATGTTACCACTCAATAATAAGAGAAAGCAATTTTTGAAATGATCAAGGATCTGAATAGACATTTCTCCAAAGAAGATACAGAAATGGTTAGTAAACACACACAAAAAGATGCTTAACATTATCAGTCATGAGGAAAATGCAAACCAAAACCACAACGAGATACCACTTCACACCCACTGGGATGGCTATAATCAAAAAAATGTTGGTGAGCTTATGGAGAAATTGAAAGTTTCATACACTGCTCTGCTGTTAGGAATGTAAAATAGTATAGCTACAGTCTGGCCATTCCTTAATAGTGCTATTTGATCCAGCCGTTCCAAATTAGGTATATGCTGAAGAGAATTGAAAGCATAAGTCCACACAAGAACTTGTACATGAGTGCTCATAATAGCATCATTCATAATAGCCAAAGGTGGAAATAATCCAAATAACCATCAATTGATGGAGGGGTAAATTATGGTATATCCATAAATAGAATATTATTCAGCCATAAAAAGAAAAGAAGTGCTAATACATGCTACAACTCAGATGAATCTTGAAAACATGCTAAGTAAAAATAGCCACAAAAGACCAAATTGGATGATCCCATGTACATCAAAAGTCCGGAATAGTCACGTCTATAAAGAAGAAGAACACCAACAAAAGAACATATATTCGTGGTTACCTAGGGCTGGGAGGTGGGGGGAAAATGGGAGGGTTGGTGGATGTTTGGGGGGGGAGGGTGTGATGCAAACTGATGGTGATTATAGTTGCGCAACTCTGAATATAATAAAAACCACTGTGGGGCGCCTGGGTGGCTCAGTCATTAAGCGTCTGCCTTCGGCTCAGGTCATGATCCCAGGGTCCTGGGATCGAGCCCTGCATCGGGCTCCCTGCTCTGCAGGAAGTCTGCTTCTCCCTCTCCCACTCCCCCTGCTTGTGTTTCCTCTCTCACTGTGTCCCTCTCTGTCAAATAAATAAAATCTTAAAAAAAAAAAAACCATTGTATTGTACACTTTATTTCTTTTGTATTGTACACTTTAAATGAATGAATTGCATATGAATTTTACCCAAATGAAGTTATTACCAAAAAATATATATACCAGACAAATATGAACCAAAAAACCAGGGTGGAATTGGTTTTTTTTTTTAAGATTTTATTTATTTATTTGAGAGAGAGAGCACAAGTGGGGTCAGGGGCAGAGGGAGAAGCAGACTCTCTGCTGAGCAGGGAGCCTGACCTGGAGCTCAGTCCCAGGACCCTGGGATCATGACCCGAGCTGAAGGCAGATGCTTAACCAACTGAGCCACCCAGGCACTCCTTGACAAAATGGAATTTAAGTTTAATATAACCTTAATTCCAAAACCAGATGAAAATGAAGAAAAAAGTGAAGTCCATTTGTTTATGAATATATATTCACTGTTAAAAATAGCTAACCAAATCCAATGGTGTATTTTTAAAAAATATGACCAACAAAGGTTTATCTCAGGATGATGCAACATCAGAAAATCTATCACAGGATGGGGGAAGAGATAGCAGGGTGATGGGTATTAAAGAGGGCACATGTGGTGAGCAATGGGTGTTACGTGTAACTGATGAATCGTTGAACACTACATCAAAAACTAATGATGTACCACTATACAGTGGCTAACTGAACATAATAAAAAAAATTGTTTTAAGAAAAAAAGAAAATCTATCACAGGGGCGCCTGGGTCGCTCAGTGGGTTAAGCATCTGCCTTCAGCTCAGGTCATGATGTCGGGGGTCCTGGGATGGAGTCCTGCCTCAGGCTCCCTGCTCATCCAGGAGCCTGCTTCTCCCTCTCCTTCTCCCCCTCCCCCCACTTGTGCTCTTGTGCTCTCTCTCAAATAAATAAGTAAAATCTTAAAAAAAAAATCTATTGGGCGCCTGGGTGGCTCAGTCGTTAAGCGTCTGCCTTCGGCTCAGGTCATGGTCCCAGCGTCCTGGGATCGAGCCCCGCATCGGGCTCCCTGCTCAATAGGGAGCCTACTTCTCCCCCTCCCGCTCCCCCTGCTTGTGTTCCTGCTCTCGCTATCTCTCTCTGTCAAATAAATAAAATCTTTAAAAAAAAAAATCTATCACAGTAATGGACAAAACAAAAAAAATCATGATTATCTTAATTGATAAAAACACAGTAGGGTTTCACACCTATTTATGAAAAATATAAACATGCTAATGATAGAATAATTTTTTAACTTGGTTAAAGTTAATATATCAAAATCTCGAGTAGACATTATTCTTTTTGGAGAAGTGTTAGATTAAATACATTCCTTTTAAGACCAAGGTTCAATGAGGAAGCTTATCACAATAGTATGAATTCTGGCCAATACTATAAGGAAAGAAAAAGTATGATAACATGTAAGGATTGGAAGAGAGGGGGAAAAACTCCTTTGCAAATGATATATACCTAGAAAACCCAATATGCAAATGATACATACCTAGATATATACCTAGACTTACCTTTTCAACTCTTTCAGCTAATAAGAGATTCAGCAAAGCTGCCAGAACAAGGTCAGCCTACGAAAATCTCAAGTATATCATTTTACGATAGCAGGAAATTTAAAAAGTATCAAGGAATTAAGAAGAATACTCAAGAACTATTTGGAGAAACTTTAAAATTCCGATAAAGACAGAAGATGTGGGGCACCTGGGTGGCTAAGTTGGTTAAGTGTCTGCCTTCGGCTCGGGTCATGATCCCAGGGTCCTGGGATCAAGGTTGGCATCCGGCTCCCCCTGCTGTGGGGGGAGCCTGCTTCTCCCTCTGCCGCTCCCCCTGCTTGTGTTCTCTCTCTCTCTCAAATAAATAAATAAAATCTAAAGATTTTATTTATTTATTTGAGAGAGAATGAGAGACAGAGAGCACGAGAGGAAAGAGGATCAGAGGGAGAAGCAGACCCCCCTGCTGAGCAGGGAGCCCGATGTGGGACTCGTTCCCAGGGCTCCAGGATCATGACCTGAGCTGAAGGCAGTCGCTTAACCAACTGAGCCACCCAGGTGCCCTAAATAAAATCTTTTTTTTAAAAAAGAAACTAGATTCCTTAAATGGTAGACTTAAGTGATAAAAGATGAAAACTATAAATTTAATACAAGGAAGTATGGGAAAATATCTGTGACCTACAAGTGGAAATGACTTCTTAAACTCCAAAAGTATGGGGGCACCTGGATGGCTTAGTCGTTAAGCGTCTGTCTTCGGCTCAGGTCATGATCCCAGGGTCCCGGGATCGAGCTCCGCATTGGGCTCCCTGCTCCACGGGAAGCCTGCTTCTCCCTCTCCCACTCCCCCTGCTTGTGTTCCCTCTCTCGCTGTCTCTCTCTCTGTCAAATAAATAAATAAATAAATAAATAAACTTCAAATGTATGAAGTATAAAGAAAAACAAAAGAAATTTTATATCAAAATTAAGTATTTCTGGTCCCCAAAAATCTATAGTCAAAAAACAGAGTGCGAGAAAATATATTTTAAATCAAAAAGTGGTTAAATTAGACTATAGAAGGACCTGCAAATCCATAATGGAAAACAATGCCAATGGAAAAATGAGCAAAGACTATGAAAAGGCAATATGCAACTGATGAATTGTTGAAATTACATCTGAAACTAATGATGTACAATGTGTTGGCTAATTGAATTTAAATAAAGAAAAAAGACTATGAAAAGGCAAATTTTGGAAGGACTTAAAAAGGTGGCCAAACTCCTTAGTAATCAGAGAAATGAACTCTTAAACAATCACTCTATACCTTTTAGAACTACAAAATTAGGGAAGAGAGAAAGAGTAGAAAAGAGATTTTAATGGGAAAGAAAAAATCACTTCCAAAGGATATTACACATCTGTTGGAGAGTTTAAGAACTAATAACATGCACTCAGAAAGCCATGTATATGAACAAGAGTGGGGGTAAAAAAAATGTATAAGAAAAGAAATGCGATCAGTACACTATTTAACCCTTCACTGGTGAATAATATTTATGTAGTCATAATGATGTAAGCACAATATTGATTTAATCGAAAGTTGTAAAACTATTGGGAGCAGGGAAGAGAAGTGTAAAAGGTATGCACATGTTTGGTTTTCCTCTCCCATAGTAGAAAGTCAACAGTCTTTCTGTGGATAAATCAAGACAATAGCACTGTAAGCACATTAGAAGCGTGTAAGTACATTGCTTGCCAAAAAAGGCTAAACAAGTTGAAAGGGATTCCCTCTAGAGAAGAGGTAGGCTGGAGAGATCGGATGGGGGACTGCTGCTTTTGTTCTTTGATCTTTATTATAGACATACCTTATGGTAGAATATCAGGATACTTCTGGCTGCAAATAACAGCTCAATTCAAATGAACCATATAAGGAACCTATTACCTCACATAAGTTCAGAAGTGGAGCATTTCCAAGACTGATTGTTAGCAAGAATGTAAATTCTTTCCATTCTTCTGCTCTGCCAATCTTCATCTTGTCAGCCTCAAGTTCACAAGATGACTATAATCAGTAAATGATCACATCCACACTCAACTATGTCCAATGGAAAAGAGAGTGTTTCTTCGTCTGTGATCCTTTTTATTAATGATCACACACATACACACAAACATGCACTTTCTGAGAAGCCTCACAGCAAGTGTTATCGGCCGGAATTTCTTTATGTGCTCAGATGCCTAAAATAGTCGCTAGCAGGAGAAATGCGATCACCACCGATTGGCCCAATCGTAATTCGCTGCCTGTGGGGCTGGGGATAACATACACTCTTCTGAAGCACATGGGTCCAGGGAAGGATACAAAAAGGAGGTTGGGGTTCATGAGTAGTTGCTGAGAAAGTGGCCAACGGTGTCTCCTATAGGTACTACTTGACTTCAGTCATGTGTATGATTTCTTCAAAATATTTCTCATTTGAACATTGAATCAAATAAATGTAAGGTATTTGTGAGGCAATAATTAACCTGCACTGTTTTACTTTTTTTCATCAACATGCATTAAAGTGCAAACTACTCTACCTTTATTGGGTGATTATTTAGAGGAGAGGGAGACATTTAACACATTTAAAAGGAGAAATTGAAAAATGTGTCAGATATTTGTTGTCCTTTTGGCAAACTTTATATAATTTTCTGCCACTGCAGTCAGCAACGTCATATTGAATCAATTTGCTATTCAATTACTAACCCATTTTACTAATCCATCTCTCAGATCCACAAACCAACTCAATTATCTAGCTTTGAGATTACTCATACATTATGTCTTTTGCACTTTAGTGCTGCCTGGCTTTTGTGCATTACACTGCCCGTTATCTTCTTAATCATGTAAAGTGTCAGAATTAAAATCATCTAACTTTGTAGCCCCATCATCCTTCATTCTTCCCACTTTACAGTGTATGCTTAAGCAAAACACACACACACACACACACACAAAACAAAAAAAACAGAACCTACTTGAAATCCTTGAAGCATCATGAAAAATGCAGCCCCACTTCGCACTGTTGTCTCCATCTGAAAACTGGAGATAAGAGTAGGCGCGAAAACTCCTGTCTCCCATTATCTGGTCTCCCTTTCCATAGTTATCAAACTCCAAATCATAGGTGGGGATGTAATATGCAGAATAAAGACTATTTCCCAGAATATTTTACAAGTGTTTGTGGTTATAAGACTATGTTGGGGCAATGGGATATAAGAATCTGCATAAAATGACAGCTGTTGAGTTCCCTGTGCCCCTTCTCCAGCTGTCTGGAATGTGGATGTGATGGCTGGAGTGCTACCCAACATCTTGGTCTGTGAGGATAAAGGCTGCGACTAGCTTCTAGACTAGTTGGCTAAAAGGAGTCTGGGACCCTGAGGTTTTGTGGAGAAAGAAACTGCTCTATTGCTTGGCTACTGTTATTTCAAGTCTCTGTTAAAATTGTAGCATTATATAAACTTTTTAAGATGGTTGGCAATATTACATGAGCTGATACATGTAAAAGCTCTTAGAAGAATGTCTGGGAGTTGGGGTGCCTGGGTGGCTCAGTACCTCTGCTGTTACCTGCCTTTGGCTTAGGTCATGATCTCAAGGTTCTGGGATTGAGCCCTGTAGGGGCTCCCTGCTCGGTGGGGAGTCGGCTTCCCCCAGCCCCTCCGCCCACTGTGCTCTCTCTTTCTCTCTCTCAAATAAAGAAATAAGATCTTAAAAAAAAAGGGGGGGGGCAGCGTCTGGGAGTAGAGTAAGCACAAAGTAATATAATGTTATACTATTTCCATGCTTTGGTGAGGTTGTTTCAGAGCTCTGCCTGGTGGTTTGTTTGACAAACTCCTATTTTGTCCTTATGACCCAGCTCAATCGTTTCCTCCTCCTTGAAACTTTTTTTGATCTCCATCTAGGGAGTTAATCCTCCCTTTGCTTTATACTAGCTCTTAATCTTGTGTGTACTTTTATAGCAACTTGGATATTTTTGTTTACACATTTGTCTCCCTACTAAACCACTCTTTCTCATTAAAAAAAAAAAAGGCTACAGTTCCCGTTTTAAAAAAAAGATTTTATTTTTAAATAATCTCTACACTCGGTGTGGGGCTCAAACTTAGAACCCCGAGATCAAGACCCATCCGCTCCACTGACGGAGCCAGCCAGGGGCCTCTAGAGTTCTCTTTCAATAAACGTAAAAATTTCATGGTTCGTGTAGATTCTGATGCTGCCCCTAAGCCTATGACAATATTCAATATGCCAATCTGGCAAACCACCATACCTCCCAACCTCACCCCAAAGATCCTGATGCACCTCTAGAGGAGACATATCCTTCCTCCCCTCTTCTGGTCCACTCAGTGGATCAGCTGAGCTCACTGTCTGTTGGGCTGGGCACTGTAGTGGATGATGCTGGAGAAGGAGATTTGGTCTCCGCCCTCCAAGAGCCTGCAATGTGCCAATGGAAACAGAATCTCAACTAATAATAAAAAGAAGATGTACAGAGTGCAAAAGTAGTGGAGAGGAGGAAACGATTCATTCTGTTCTCAGGCACAGGTTAAGAGAAGACGATGCCTGGAATGTATTTTGAAAGAAAAATAGTTTACCCGATAGGCTGGAGAAAGGGGAGAAAAGAGCAACAGACAATAAAATGGGCAGAAGGAAGAACATGTGCAAAGGCGCAGAGGCGTAAAATACGTGGTCAATTTTAGTCACGAGCATTGGACTCAGGTCTTCCCAAGTTTCTTTGCAAACGCATTCACGAAGCATTTCTTAGGGTGATTTACCTCTGCAGATGGCTCATTGCATCTATTATGCCTTGATTTCTCACTGTTTTAATTCTGAGGACAAGGTTTCTCTGCGCTGTTTTCCAGACTCAATATCACTAGGTATGGCCGAAGCTGTTAATATGATTACTCTAAAGAAATGTTCCTCAGTGCCACTCAAGGCCCCCCTGTTGACTCACCTTGCAGTTGTGTGCATTCAGGAGCTCTTCCTTCTAAAGGCTCATTCTTTTCTCTGACATTCAGAGCATTTACAAGACTGCCTTGGAAAAACTTCCTAGTTAGTTTTTAGCTATTCATTTAGCTATTCAGTTAACAGCAGATTTGTCAGTTTTCTACCTTCTGTCTTTAGTACCTAGCCTACGGGCAATGCTGCATTAATTTGAGTCTGTTTTTTTTTTTTTTTTTTTTTTTGGTTCCAGTAACTTCCTCGTTGATTAAACTAGACTGTGTATGAAGTTGCCATCTGTGCTTTCATTTCTCTTCTCTAGGACAGAATAAAGGCTCCATATTTCCTTAGGGGCTTTACAAATAATGGAGCTTGGCCCAAGAGTTGAATGAGATCCCAACAGGGGGTTTAACGAAGTACTCTTTCCCTGGAGACCCTCAGTAGCTACGACTCCCACAGGGTCCCGAGCCTGGTGTGACTGTACCGTTGCTTGGCTGGATAGAGCTATAACACTCCGCCTGGCAATTCCTTTGAAAGTTGGATTGAGTTTTCTACAAGCCTTGAAGGCTCTTCCAGATCCAAGCACCATCTGTAAGCACCTGCCTGTGCAGTTTTCTCCCTCCTTCCACAGTACTTAACACGTGTACCTCTGCTGTTACATGTGTGACATGCTGTAGAGTTTCGCTTCCATTTCTGTCCTATCAGGTACAGGTAGCCATCAACCATTACTGGTATTGATCAGAGCCAAAGAACCGAATTAATAAGAAGTGAGGGTCCCGGGGCGCCTGGCGGGCTCAGCCGTTAAGCGTCTGCCTTCGGCTCAGGTCATGATCCCAGGGTCCTGGGATCGAGCCCCACATCGGGCTCCCTGCTCTGCCAGAAGCCTGCTTCTCCCTCTCCCACTCCCCCTGCTTGTGTTCCCTCTCTCGCTGTGTCTCTCTCTCTGTCAAATAAATAAATAAAAATCTTAAAAAAAAAATACAATTCAAAATATTTGCAACATACATAATGAAAAAAGGGTCATATCTTTCATATTCTTCTGGATTTTGTTGTAAATGTATATGAAAATATAAAGAACTCTTGCAAATCAAAAAAGAAAAAAAAAAAAGAAGCCTAGCAGGAAAAAAAAAAAAGAAGTGAGGGTCCCATCTTGTGAATGCTCTTTCTCTTCATGGGAGCCTGCTTACTTGGCCACCGAGTCTTTGACTGAAAAGGGCCGAGTTAGGGTGCTGGTTCTCAGCATACATCTGCCCGCAAATACACTTGTCAATAGAGGCTGAGCTCATCCTAGACTAGGATTACTGTTTGCTGCACCAGTGTGGTCTTTTTGTTTTCCTTTCCTGCTGCTCTGTTGCCATGTGATCAGTCACTGGTTCCAGGGTCTAGGTTTGGGTTCTAGGTTTGATCCCCTTCCTGGCTTGGCTGCCTGAGGCAGAGTTGGAGATAATCCTCACAAATAACTTTGTGAGATAGGGGCCATTAATATAACCATTTTATTTTATTTTATTTATTTTTTTTTTTAAGGTTTTATTTATTTATTTGAGAGAGAGAGAATGAGAGAGAGCACATGAGAGGGGGGAGGGTCAGAGGGAGAAGCACACTCCCTGCAGAGCAGGGAGCCCGATGTGGGACTCGATCCAGGGACTCCAGGATCATGACCTGAGCCGAAGGCAGTCGCTTAACCAACTGAGCCACCCAGGCGCCCAATATAACCATTTTATATGTGAGGCAACAAAGGATGACAGAGGTAAAGGTACTTCTGATACTAAAACTAGATCAAGAAGCAGTGTAAGAATGAGAAGCAACTGGCTCCTGTTAGGACCTCAGGGTTGTATACAGGAGGCAGCCAGGTGATGGGGCTGAGTGTGGATCCAGATGTGAGATTCTCTGAGTTAAATCCTGACTGTATTACTCAGTACCTCTGTGGTTTCGGAGGGGAAGTTACATAGCCTTCTGTACCTTGGCTTCCTCATCTGAAAAAAAAGTGGGGAAATTAATAGTCTGTACCTTTTAGGTTCTTATAATAATTCAATGAGTTAATACAGGCAAAGCACTTAGGACAGTGCTTCAGACATGAAAAGTGCTCAGTAAGTGTTAGCTATTATTATTATTTTTTTATCATCAACATCAACATCATCGAAAACAAGAAGCCAGATAAAATGAGGTCCAGTGTCATTAGTCACTTGTCACACAATTTTGTACCTGCATGATGCTTTCCAGTGTTCAAAGAACTTTCATAGTCATTATCGTGCATGATTCCATCCCCACAACATCCTGCTGGCTGGTACAGCCAGTTACGCCACCTTTATTTTATAGATTCATTCATTTAGCTCTGTTTATTTATTTTTTTTAAGATCTATTTATTTTTTAAAGATTTATTTATCTATTTTAGAGAGAGAGAGCAAGGCGGAGAGGGGCAAAGGAAGAGGGAGAGAGAATCTTAAGCAGACTCCCTACAGAGCATGGAGCCCCAACACAGGGTCATGAGACCATGACCTGAGCTAAAACCAAGAGTTGGACGCCCAACCAACTGAGCCTCCCAGGCGCCCCAAGATTTATTTTATTTTAGAAAGAGACAGAGTACATGGGTGCAGGGGGAGGGGCAGAGGGAGAGAATCTTCAGGCAGACTCCCCAATGACCATGGAGCCCGAAGTAGGGCTCTATTCCACGACCCATCAGATCATGACCTGAGCCAAAACCAAGAGTTGGATGCTCAACCAACTGAGCCACCCAGGCACCCCCGTTTAACTCTGTTAATTGAGGTCTCTTATGTACCAGGCACTGCTATGTTCTGAAAATTCAAAGGAAACTTATGATTTCTGCTCTGCGTTAACAAGAACTGCTTTTGGGAGTGGGTTTTGAGAGGACATTTTACTTTCTACACTTCGTTTGAATTTATATGATAAAAAGATATCACTTTTGGGGCGCCTGGGTGGCTCAGTCGTTAAGCGTCTGCCTTCGGCTCAGGTCATGATCCCAGAGTCCTGGGATCGAGCCCCGCATCGGGCTCCCTGCTCCGCGGGAAGCCTGCTGCTCCCTCTCCCACTCCCCCTGCTTGTGTTCCCTCTCTCGCTGTGTCTCTGTCTGTTAAATAAATAAATAAAATCTTTAAAAAAAAAAAAAAAAGATATCACTTTTATGGTGGTGAAGAGTCTAATGGGAAGGCAGGCATGCAAATTACAATTATAATACGATTGTCATTATGGCAGTATAGACAAGGTCAGTGGACACATAGAAGTTGCAAGAGGAAACTCAGAGGCTGTCACTTAGGCATGTTGAGTAGAAGCCAGATAAAACAAGGGAGAAGGGTGTTTAAGCAGAGAAAGCATGAATGAGTGTGGTTATCTTGAGGAAATTACATATCATTCAGTACTGCTTGACATGCATTGAGGGGCAAATGATAGAAGTTAAGCTATTTGGGTAAGTTGGAGTGAGATAATGAATTTACTAGGCAGAAGTGTTCCCACACATTGCCTACAAGTGACGAGTGCCCATGAAGAATTTTATGTTGGGGAGTAACATGATCAGCTTTGTATCATTCTTTTGGCAGTGTAGGCAATGAAAACTGATAATTTTCTGAAAGGTCAACATGGTCAAAGCACTACTAGTGTCAGAACTCAAGTCTTTTGACCTATGGTTAGCATTTTTCCATTAAACCATGCTGTCTCCTCTATTAAGCAATATATAAAAAAGGTCCCACTATTTACTATATTGATCTGCTAGTGTGAATTTAAATTCATGACTAAGAGGGGTGCCTGAGTGGCTCAGTCGGTTAAAGTCTGCCTATGGCTCAGGTCATGATCCCGAGGTTGTGGGATTGAGCCCCACGTCGGGCTCCCCGCTATGCGGGGAGTCTGCTTTTCCCTCTCCTTCTGCCACTGCCCAGCTTGTGCTCGCTCTCTCATAAGTAAATAAATAAAATCATTAAAAAAATAATAAATTCATGACTAAGAGAATGGGAAAAGATTTCACATAATCATCAAGCAACCTAACCTTGTCTTTTATCTCTTTGGGGGGACATGCCTTTTAGAAGATACTTTCGCTTGAATTCCATCTCCTCATTTGAATGGAAGAGAGCTACAATTCATTCATTCTTCAGATATGTGCAGAGCATAATTTCTACTGAACAATTTGTTCTAGGGCCTCTATCCTTTAAAAATTCATGCAATTTTTGTTAAGTCTAGATTTAAGTTTTGCTGATACACTGTAATCCCATTTCCTCCAGTTCCTTCCATACGGTTGTGTATCAAGTCCAAAGATGTATGGACAGCAGCCTTTAGCAGGAGAGCTTGCTTTTTTTATGAGACAATAACTGCCCTTGATTTGTTTAATCCTCTATTTGATCCCACACCCCTGTCCTCATTAGAGGGCATCAGTCAGCCTAATGCGCAGCAAGCTGGCCAGCAGGAAATCTTCCACTAGGTGTGACAATGCTTTTGCTGCCAATGCTCTCTAACCAGGGTCCATGCTGTGGCAGAAGGGAAGAGAAATAGAGTCTTGCTCTATTAGCACCCTCTCTTGGCTTTTTCTACCTAGAGCTCTGTCCTATTGATCTAGCAGGACCTTCTTAGAATTCCAAGGGTTTCCCAAGCTCTCCAAATCCTCATGGTTGGTATGATCCTGTGTTACCATCAGAGGTTTAGTCTGAATTTATCCTAGAGATGGTATCCTCATTCTGGTAAAATTCATGTCATTGAATGTTTCTTTGCCATATGTGTTCTACTTCCTTCTTTGCTTTAGCACAAGAAGTGCTAAACTATTCTCTCTTATCAATGACAACATCCACTTTGGAGGATAAGTTCCATTTTTTTGACAATACCCAGCAACATAGTCTTTTATTCATGCACTCACAATTCATTTTTTTAAATTTTATTAAGTTATTTTTCAGGGATTTTTAAAAAAGATTTTATTTATTTATTTGAGAGAAAGAGCACAAGTGGGAAGGGCAGGGGGAGAAGGAGAAGCAGGCTCCCAGACGAGCAGGAAGCCTGATGTGGGGCTTGATCCCAGGACCCTGAGACCATGACCCGAGCCGGAGGCAGACGCTTAACTGACTGAGCCACCCCGGCGCCCCCACTCATTAATTCATTTAATCAATTTTTGAATGCTTATTATATGCCAGCCACTGTGCCAGTTACTTGAGGTGCAGAATTGAACAAAACAAATAGGTCCTTCCATCATGAATCTTCTCATCTAGTGCCCCTGATATAGGGGGTCTGGGTGGGGGGTGGTGATAAAAGTGAAGAAGAACGTGTTAACTGAGACTGGGAGGAAATGGAAGCATCCACAGTTGCCCAAGTTGTAATTGATGCATCTTAAGTAAGAAGTTTAAACATATTTTAATGGTTATATAAGAGCATGATTGCTATTTTCAATTTAATTAAAGGGAAGGCGATATGCTCTTCTTAACAAAATTTCAGTAGAGTCTATGAGAATGGGGCTATTTGTTTAAAAGTTAACACTGTTCCTCAAAAAATTAAATGCAGAATTATCATATGATCCATCAATCCCATTCTGGGATATATGCAAAAAACTTGAAAGCAGGATCTCAAAGAGATATTTGCACATCCATGTTCATTGCAACATTACACAGTTGCTGAGAGGTAGAAGCAGCCCAAGTGTCCATTGACAAATGAACAGATAAGAAAAGTGTGGTTATATACACATAAGGGAATATTATTCTGCCTTTAAAAAGAGGAAATTCTGACACAGGCTACCACATGGATGAACCTGAGTGAAATAAGCCAGTCACAAAAGGACAAATACTGTATGATTCCACTTATATGAGGTACCTAGAGTAATCCAAATCATGGAAACAGAAAGTAGCATGGTGGTGGCCGGGGGCTGGGGGAAGGGAGAAATGGAGAACTGTTGTTCAATGGCTATAGAATTGCAGTTTTACAAGATGAAAAAGTTCTAGAGATCCATTATAGAATGATATCAATATAGTTAACATGATTAACTGTACACTTAAAAATGGTTGAGGGAGGGGCGCCTGGGTGGCTCAGTCATTAAGCGTCTGCCTTCGGCTTAGGTCATGATCCCAGGGTCCTGGGATCGAGCCTCGCATCGGGCTCCCTGCTCAGCGGGAAGTCTGCTTCTCCCTCTCCCACTCTCCCTGCTTGTGTTCCCTCTCTTATTGTGTCTCTTTCTGTCAAATAAATAAATAAAAAACCTTTTTTTTTTTAAAGATTTTTATTTATTTATTGAGAGAGATAGTGATAGAGAGAGAGCATGAGAGGGGGAGGGTCAGAGGGAGAAGCAGACTCCCCGCTGAGCAGGGAGCCCGATGCAGGACTCGATCTCGGGACTCCAGGATCATGACCTGAGCCGAAGGCAGTCGCTTAAACAACTGAGCCACCCAGGCGCCCTAAGTAAAAAAATCTTAAAAAAAAAATGGTTGAGGGAAATTTCATATTATGTGGGATTTTTTTGCCAGAATTAAAGATAAAATTTAAAAAATTTCGAAGTTAACATGGAAGCAACGGTGAGTTTGAGTGATGAATTGGGGTCATTCGAAGGTTGGACTTGCAGAGCTGGCACCGCCAGTTCCTAGCTGTGTGATTTTTAACCTCGAATCCTCAGTGTCCTCACCCGTAAAATGGAGATATGTCACCTACTTCAAAGTTTTGCAAGGGTTAAATGAGATGATGTGTGTGCAGATTAGCAAACCCTAAAGCACTATTCAAATGCAAGACATTTTGATGGTGCAGATACTGGATTTCTCTATTATCTGGCTTCACCACTGTTTTCTGGTCCTATGAGGGCATGGTGGGATGTTGAAGCACCTTCCCTCTTCCATTTGTCCTGCTATTTTCTCCACTTCAAGGTTATAGATGTTAGAAGTGGAATGCCTAACATGGTTGCTGATTCTCTTACCAGCCAGCACTGTTCTTCCTGACTTCTCTCCAGGCAAGTTCCTCTTGTCTCCCATTGTCTTATTTTAGTTAACTCAATCATAGAATTAGAGAGATTAAATACAGACATATCAGAAGATTGAATAGCAATGCAAGATAGTGGGCTAACTGCTGACTGGGACCCTGAGAGTAGTTAGGACCCCAGCTGGCCCTTGAAGGAAGGAAAAGGTTTAAGTAAACAAAACAAAGGGAATGGAAGAAAGGGTTGGCATTCTTTTTTTTTTTTTTTTTAAAGATTTTATTTATTTATTTGACAGGGAGAGCAAAAGAGCACAAGCAGGGGGAGCAGCAGAGGGAGAGGAAGAAGCAGGCCCCCTTCCAAGCAGGGAGCCTGATGTGGGACTCGATCCCAGGACCCTGGGATCATGACCTGAGCCGAAGGCAGATGCTTAACCATCTGAGCCACCCAGGTGCCCAGAGTTGGCATTCTTGATCGGAGGGAACTTCATGAGCAAAGTTTGTAGGAAAAAAATAAATAAGGAAAGCTTAGTGGACGAGGAAGACACTGGCCTGCTGGAATGATGAGCCTGAAAGATGAGAACAGGTACAAATAATAGGGGACTTCAGAAGCAGGCTAAAGGTACTTGATTTTATGCAGTGAGGAGTTTAGTTATTTCAGTTTGAGAGTAGAGGTATGAGCTGTTGAATGCCAGTTTTAGACCCAAATAATTCATGGGCCTAATGCAATTACAATAAAATCTCAATAGGTTATTTAGGATACTCTCCAAAATGATACTGAAATTCAATCCGATGAATCATCAGAGGAGAATAAGTAAGAAAAAGATCTAAAAGTTTAATGAAAAATGACTTGCCTTGTCAATGAACAATGGTGGGAATATTGGTTATTTGTTAAAAAAAAGTCAATTTAGGTTCCCATTTCACACCTTATAGCAAAATTAATTCAAGCTCAATTAAAGAGTGTACTGTAAGAGACAAAACAAAAATGAGAAGATAATATATATAGATAAATGTCTGCTCTCTGAGTGGGTAAGGAGTTTTTAGAACGACAGAATCTCTGATACGCTTCTGCTGGGACTGTAAATTGGTACAATCATTTAGGAAAGCAATTTGTCCCTATCTTTTGAGGGTGAAGAAGCACACAGCCTACGACCTGATTCTACTGCTAGATACACACACGAACTTGAGAAACCATACACATGGAGATGGGCCTAGGAATGTTCCCAGCATCACTGTTCAAAATAGTAAAATGCTGGAAACCAACCACCACAAAGCAATATGAACAAACTCCAGAACATTTGTAAATCGAATACTATGTAGCAGTGAAAGGGAATGATCTAAAGTATCTGTATTAACATGGTTAAATTAAAAGTACATCATGGGGTGCCTGGCTGACTCAGTCAGTTAAGTGTCTGCTTTTGGCTCCAGTCATGATCCTGGGGTCCTGGGATCAAGCCCCGCACTGGGCTCCCTGCTCAGCGGGGAGTCTGCTTCTCCCTCGCCCCTCGTGATCTCTCTCTCTCAAATAAATAAATAAAATCTTAAAAAAAAAAAAAAGCATATCATGTTGAGTGAAAAAATAAGTTACAGAAGATAACATACCAATTATATATATAATACCAATTATGTACATAATACCAATTTTTATAATCCTAAAATATGCAAAAAATATTACATGCTGTTTAGGAATATGTACATATTTAGTAAAAGTGTGACATTATGGGAATAAAAAGCACCCGATTTAGGGGCATGGTAACCTCTGAGACAGAAGGGATATGATGGAAAAGGTTACACAAGAGGCTTCCACTGTTCTGGTATTTATTTCTAGAGCTGTGTGGTAGGTAAATGGTTATACGTTATATTATTCATTCTGGTGATTTGTAAGTCTAAGATGTTTTGTGAAATAAAGTTTTTTTTTTAGATTTTTTTAAAGATTTAATTAATTAATTTATTTGAGGATGGGGGGAAGGGGCAGAGGGAGAGGTAAGCAGACTCCCCACCGAGCAGGGAACCTGACACAGGGCTCACACTCAGGATCATGACCTGAGCCAAAGTCAGATGCTTAACGGACTGAGTCACCTGGACACCCCGTGAAATAAAGTTTAAATGTAATATATATTCCTTATGAAAAATGAAAACAGAGGGCACCTGCGTGGTACAGTCCTTTAAGCGTCTGACTCTTGGTTTCAGCTCAGGTCATGATCTCAGGGTTGTGAGATTGAGCCCCCCCATTGGTCTCCTTGCTGAGTGTGGTGCCTGCTTGAGATTCTCTCTCCTTCTCCCTCTGCCCCTCCCACTTGTGCTCTCTCTCTAAAAATAAATAAAGAAATCTTTTTAAAGAATTAAAACAATAGGGCGCCTGGGTGGCTCAGTCGGTTAAGCGACTGCCTTCGGCTCAGGTCATGATCCCAGGGTCCTGGGATCGAGTCCCGCATCGGGCTCCCTGCTCTGCGGGGAGCCTGCTTCTCCCTCTCCCACTCCCCCTGCTTGTGTTCCCTCTTTCGCTGTGTCTCTCTCTGTCAAATAAATAAATAAAATCTTAAAAAAAAAAAAAAAGAATTAAAACAATATCTAAACATATAATTTAATCATTAACTCCAAACCATGACCAAAGGAATTCACCATTCACAATTCCAGGTATATCCTTCCAGACTTTTTTTTGGATACTTACCTTTTCTAGATATCTATATATTTCATATATCATGTTTTTCCTAATATAAATAGGGTATCATTTTACATATAATTCTGTAATTCTTGCTTTTTTCCACTTAATATAATAGACCCCTCTCCATATAAATATATATACATCTCCCTCATATTTAATGGCTATATAATGTTCCATGGCATGAATCTGCTATAATTTTACTATCCCTCAACTGATACATACTTAGGTTGTTTTTATTTTTTGTTATTAAAATTCTGCAATAAATATCCTTGATGAACCTTAGGAGTATTTTTGTTTGAAAGATTTTTCAGGAGGAGGAATTTTTAAGGGAAAGACTTTTTTAAGAATTTTGCTTAGCAATGAAAGAAATCTCCAAGGAATTATGGTATACTTCTTTATGTAAAATCAGTATATAAAAAATGCATTTAAGTAAATCACAAAAGCACTAAAACTACAATAGAAGCAAAGAACACCAATAGATAATTTGCAGAAAAACAAATACAAATGACTATCAAATATGTGGAAAATATTTTAACTATTCTAGCTCTGTGATTGAAAAGATGAAAGTGATAATCAGTTTCAAATTTTTGGCCTATAAATTTAGACAGGATGAGAAAGGAAGTAATCGTGTTGGCAAAGTGGCAGAACAATCAAGAACTTAAAAATGAGGGGCACTTGGGTGGTTCAGTTGGTTAAGCATCTGCCTTCGGCTCAGGTGGTGATCCCAGGGTCCTGGGACCAAATCCCGCATTGGGCTCCCTGCTCAGCTGGGAGTCTATTTCTCCCTCTACCCCTCCCCCTTGCTCATGATCTCTCTCTCTCTCTCTCTCTCTCTCTGATAAATAAATAAATAAAATCTTTAATAAAAATTTTTTTAAAAATTGAAAAAAAAAGAACCTGAAAATGTTTGGGGCACTTGGGTGGCTCAGTTGGTTAAGTGTCCCACTCTTGGTTTCGACTCAGGTCATTATCTCTGGGTCATGGGATCGAGCCCCGTGTGGGGCTCTGTGGGGCTCTGTGTTTAGCACAGAGTCTGCTTGAGATTTTCTCCCTCTGCCCCACCCTGCATGCTGGCGTGCACGTGCTCTCTGTCCTTTTCTCAAATAAATAAAATCTTTAAAAAAAAAAAAGAAACTTAAAAAATGTTCATATTCTTAGTTCATTAATTCTACCATTATAAATTTAGTTTGAAAAATTAAGGTGTTGTTAGTAGACAATCACTGTGTGTTATTTTGGGGCAATAACAGCAGAGAGCTCCCAACATTCATTTTGTGCAACATGACTGATATCCTGACCACAGCCGACTGGACTACCATAGGTACCTGACCTAAGCTGGGCCAGGGTCTCCTTCCGGGGATCCCAACTGAACTCCTGGCTGTTCTCTGGAATCAAGACAATGCAAACGTGAGGGCTTGATCTGCCATTTTGTGCCACATGGCCTGGCCCTCAGAGAAAGCCCCTTTGTAGTGTGACAAAAAATTGGAGCACAATCACAGCAAGAGACAGAAACCAAGAAAGACCCCAGAGTTTTCCTGGCCTGCTGCAAGTCCCTGCTTACTGAGGGAAAGTGCAGCCCTGCCCAGAACCTAAGAATTCCCCTATTTTGCTTACACTGGTTCCCATAAGTCCCTGGTAAGCCCCCTGTTGCTCTGACTCAAGAGAGAGAACCATGGATTCTGCCCTGTTTCTCAATATCCCAGCACTTAGAGAAGGAGCAGGAATATCCTAATTTCAGACTCTGACTCTGGAGGTGTCCTGGGAAGACGAGAAGAGATGGAAGGAAGAATTTAACATTGTTTTTTTTTTTTAAAGATTTTATTTATTTATTTGAGAAAGAGAACATAAGAGAGAATGAGAGAGAGAGTGTGCACAGAAGGTGGGTGGGGCAGAGGGAGAAGCAGACTCCCCGCTGAGCAGGGAGCCCAATGCCGGACTCCATCCCAGGACCCTGGGATCATGACCCAAGCCGAAGACAGCCACTTAACTGACTGAGCCACCCAGGTGCCCTGCATTGGTTGAGCACTTATTAATTAAATGAAAATAATCTATATGACTCACTTTGGATAGTTCCTGGCCCATAGTAAAGAATACCTTAAACAAACAAACACAAACAGGGTGCCAAGCCAGGAGTGAATGAGAGTTCTGAGTGTCACAAGGTTCAGCTTAAATATCATCTCCTCTTTTTCCCTTATTTTTTTCCATTTTCCCCTCTTGGTCACAAGATTCACTGGGCTCTGGGATTTCATAACAATTAGCCCTCGATCATAACATCTTATAAATACACCAGAGAGATAGTACTATGTCTTACTCAGAGTTGAATTGCCCCAGGGCACAAGGTAGGTAGGTACTTAAATGTTTGGAATGAATGCATGAGAGAAGGATTAAATAAAATAAAGAAAATTTGGTTAGGAAAGTTCTCCTGTATTAAGTGTTTGAAAGGCTTATTGACACGTACTGACCATGGTGATGAGGATTTCTCTTGAGGCGGAACATTTGCCATGGTCAGCCTACGAAACCAGTGACTTCTAGTTAATTATAAAGTTCTTTCCGCGAGAGGTCAAGACAGCTAGAATTTTATACTTTGACTGAATCTCTCCCAATGCTTGTTTTTCAAAAATACTTTTTCATAAGTACTTTGTTCCAGTTGCCAACTGGTTTGTTAACTGGGTCACTAACCTTCCCCCAAATCTGAGACTATAAGCTTTCTTGACTTAGAAGAACCATCAAACAAAACAGTTTCAAATACTTGAGGTGACTATGACCATTATCCTTGTTTTCAAAGCTCTTTAAACCTAAATTCTAAAAAAAACAAAAAACAAAAAAACTCTTTTGAAAAAGAAGGTTGACTTGGATCCATACTGCAACCTAACTCTACCAGCAAAGTGTGTTTCTCACCAAGACAGAATGGGGGTTCTTTGTTATTTTGGAGAGACACAAATATCAAGGAAAATGAGTGGAAAGCCTTCATGTTTTCTATATATTCTACACAGCACAAACCTGATTGTGTAGAAGATTTCCAGTGGGATAGGCAGTAAAATAGTTTAGAATTTCAGTGCCTTCTAGTCTTAACTCCTGCCTAGGTTCTGCCACTTACTAGGTGTATAATGTTGGAAAAGAAACTAAACTTTCTGTGTCTTGGTTTTTGCATCTGTAAAATGGGGCAAAAGTTCCTACACCAATGGGTTATTGCGAGGAGAATACGTACAAAATGTCTGCCATAGTTTCTGGCTCATAGTGTTCAATGAATGGGAGACCGTGTTGATGAGGACAGAAGACTTGGCCCATTGTTTCTACTTTCTTTTCTTTATGACCTTGTATAAGACATTTAACTTCTGTATCTTATTAGTCTCTCCTTCTATGAAATGGGGAAAATAGTAGCTTTATATTCAATTACTTGGACATATTGTTAGCAAACAAAGATTTAAAGACAGAGGCAACTTGGTACAGTGTAAAGAGGTCTGGCCCACGGACGCCTGGGTGGCTCAGTCATTTAAGCATCTGCCTTTGGCTCAGGTCATGATCTCAGGGTCCTGGGATCAAGCCCCCTGGCAGGCTCCCTGCTCAGCAGGGAGTCTGCTTTTCCCTCTCCCTTCCCTCCTTCCTGCGCCCGGCTCTTGCTTGCTCTCTCTTTCTCTCAAATAAATAAAATCTTAAAAAAAAAAAAAAAAAAGAGGTCTGGCCCTTGGAAGAACTGGGTTCAAATTGTGGTTCTACTAGTTACTAGCTGTGTGACACTGGATAACTTCTCTGATCCTCACGTTTTTTATTTATAAATTAGAAATACTATGTATCTACAGGGCCACCTGGGTGGCTCAGTCGGTTAAGCAGCAGACTCTTGATTTCAGCTCAGGTTACAATCTAAGGGTCATGAGATTGAGCTCTGCATGGGGCTTGTGGCTCAGTGGGGAGTCTGCTGGAGATTTTCTCTCTCTCTCCCTCTGCCCCTCTCCCCACTCACTCTCACGCTCTCTCTATCAAATAAATCTTAAAAAGAAATACTATGTATCTACAGAGTTAAGGTTCCAATTAAATAGCACATATGAAAGTGAACTAAATTGCTATACACGTTTGTAGATATTATTGCCAGTACCATACAAGATTGTATATGTGGTCCTTACTGGTTTATTTTGTAACAGTGTGCTCAGATTTAAGTTTTCACCCTCTTTTGGTTGTCTTGAGCTTTTAGAACATTTTAGCAGTAATTTACCCTATGTTCATAGGTTTTACTCTATTGATACCTTAAAAATAATGTTCTCTCTCTACGATAGAGAGATGAGAACCTTAGATGCAACATTCAACCATAGGCTGCATTTCCTGAAACCTGGCCTTGGTGTTTTAATGGATACAATAAAAACAACCTATTGAAAAGCGGCAGTTTGCTAAGAATAAAGCTCATTTTCTTGTTTGGTAGATCACTGCACTGTTTTTCCTCATGCAGGTGTATTTTAGGGGCACTTAATTCTAAAAGTATAATTCTTTTTTTTTTTTTTTTAAGATTTTATTTATTTGTCAGAGAGAGAGAAAGAGCACAAGCAGGGGAAGCGGCAGGCAGAGGGAGAAGCAGGCTCCCCGCTGAGCAAGGAGCCTAATGCGGGGCTAGATCCCAGGACTTTGGGATCACGACCTGAGCTGAAGGCAGATGCTTAACTGACTGAGCCACCCAGGTGTCCCTAAAAGTATAATTCTTAAGAATATCTGCTTTGAGTCTTAAAAATAAAAGCCAACAAATAAGTTAGACTTGATGAATTACATTAGGGAAGAATTCCCAGCAGGGTCACTTTAAATGGTTGCCTTTCATGCTTAAGATCAGATTTTGTCTAAAGATTTCATTTAGCACAACTCCTAGAAAACCCCAGATCCAGGGTCTAAGAGTAAACTGAGGCTTGGTGAGGTTAAGTGACTTGCCTGTGTATTATAAGTCAGGGTTCTTTTGGGCATGTTATAGAAATTCAACTCCAAAGTCACTTAAACAAAAAAGGGAATTTACTGGCTCATGTAATTGAAACTACCTTCAAACAGAACCGAATCCAGCAGTTCCAATTGTGTTGTTAAATCCTGGCATTGCCAAAGTTACCTCTACAGTATTGGATTCCTCCAAGGTGGAGGAGGAGGAGAGAGTTGGTGACATGTAGCTCCAATTTACATCCCTTCTGTGGTTTTTGTTCCAAGAGGAAGAAAGGTGTCCCTCTCCCAGCGTTCGCAGAGCAAATCTTGGGGAAGATCCAATTAATCTCCTTGGGTCCTGTCCCTATCTCTCTGTAGGGAGGAAGGAGATTAGCAGCACGGTTACCCGTCCACAAGGATCACATGAAGTAAGGGGTGTGGTCCTCCAAGGAAAGGCAGGGGTGGGCGGGAAGCAGATACCTACCACATCAAGTCTAGGCCATTACTAAGGGCCGGGCTAGGACAGAAATCAGGACCCTGTTCCTAGTGCAGTTCTGGAGGTTACAGAGAGGAAGAGAAATAGCTAAGTTTAGAGCAAAAATAGTTTGGGCCTCTTTTAAAGGAACGTCAATTAGAAATGAAGATAAAGCTCTGAAATGATGTTAAGTCAAATGACCGTTTTTTCACTTTTAGAAGTATATGGATATTGTAAGATGCAAATTCTTGTTATTGCTAATGAATGCTTTCACACACAGTCTATAATTTAGCATGGAAGTGGATTGAAAGGCATGCCTCATTTCCTTGCTTCTTGTTTTCTTCCTGTCACGATGGGGCATGCCGGAATGAAATTTCAAGGGAAAAAAACTTTCTTGAAGTTTCTAGATGGATAAAAACTATCAAAATACAAACGAAGTGGATGATTATGGTCATAACTAGTGTTTGTTGAGCAGTGAACATGTGCAGACACATGTCATGTAGTAAATGTATAACCTCATGTAAATCTGATGACCACCCTATGAGTTAGGAAGTGTTAGTCTGTCCACTTACAGTGTTAGTCTGTCCACTTACAGGCAAGGAAACCAAGGCTGTGACCAGTGAATAGTTTTTTTTTTTTAAAGATTTTTTAAAATTTATTTATTTGACAGAGAGATAGCACAAGTAGGCAGAGCGGCAGGCAGAGGGAAAGGGAGAAGCAGGCTCTCTGCTGAGCAGGGAGCCCGATGCGGGGCTCGATCCCAGGAGCCTGGGATCATGACCTGACCCAAAGGCAGCCGCTTAACCGACTGAGCCACCCAGGCGCCCCAAGCAGTAATAATTTGCCCCAGCTCCCGACTGTCTGAGCTGGGATTCTACCTCAGGTACTTCTGATTCCAGAGTCTGTGTTATCAGCATCGTGCTTATAATTAGTTATAGCTTTAGTTCATTTAATTGTGTAATTTAACTATTTTAAAAGCAAAATTGTTGCTTGTGGGTCATTATCTTGTTTTATCCTGTGCGAAGCAAAGTGCACCTGAAGCCGGCTTTCTCTTTCCCCATCAATGACATAGGGCCCCTCTTCCTGTCTTGATCCATCAGTGACCTAGGGTCTCTCACTGCTAGGTAGGAAACTGGAATACCTAAATGTTTTAAATCTCAAGTCATAATTATATACATTAATCACATGGAAAACCACAAATAACCTATAACCCAGAGGCGCATCTGAAAAGGCAACTGTACTATTTACAGTGTGACCCAAGTGGGGCGCCTGGGTGGCGCAGTTGGTTAAGTTCCGACTCTTGGTTTCAGCTTAGGTCCTGATCTTGGGGTTGTGGGATCGAGCCCCGCATCAGCGTCTGTGCCCACTGTGGAGTCTGCTTGAAATTCTCTTTCCCTCTCCCTCTGCCCCTCCTGCTCATGCTCTCTCTCTTGCTCTAAAAAAAAAAAAAAATCCTTAAATTGTGACCCAAGAAAATGTCACTGCTGAGGGCGTTGCCACTGTAGATAAATGTGGCTCAAAGAAATATAACCGCAGAGTCCTGTCTACACCAGCTGTGTAATTTCCTTGTTTTTCCAGAGAGCGGCTCTTGCCTCAGGCTTTTTCACCTTTCTTCCCTCTCAGCCCAAACCCCACTTCCCCAATACACACACCCTGGGCTAGTCCACCTCTATGATGATGTCTTATCAGTATAGGTCTTTTCCTCCTCTGCTGGTTGATAATTGGTTTGATGATGTTTCTGCTTATTATCTGATCCTTCTTTAGTTCACCAGTCAGCTACCATTTGATAGTCTCTGCCTTCTGGTCTCATCATGTGACTAGCCCGCCAGTAGATTCACGATAAGCTCAGCCTTGATATCTGGGAAGTGAGTGCTTTCATCTGATAGCAATGAAGTGTTTTGTCACTTGATAATGGCTTCCCAGACGACTGTAATGTATTCCTTTTTGTATTATCCAGAGTAACAAGTCTCCAAACTTTTTTGATCATTCATTCCTATCAATATATTTTTTGGAAGCAATTCTTAACCAAAGATATGTATATTTATTTATAAAGCACAAACATATGCTTTCATTTATAACTCAGTCACAATATATGCTTAGGGTGAAAGGCATTGTTAATGACAGTGGATATAAATCCTCATTCAAATAATCTCCCTGATGAATTTGACATATTTTTTAGAAAATTTGGTTAGATTAGATTGTTATTTTAACTTTGAAATGTGGCTGTCAAAGATCTAGTATTAGAAGTGTTAGTTCTGCGGTGTTTGTTTTCCTGTGGTTTCTTTGCAAAGGACCCTGGTAAAGTTGCTTGTCTGTTTTCTACAGGTTAGTTTAATTAAGCCTAGGTAACACCATCAGTAAATCCACTTAGTTGAACCTAGCAAATTGCGTAAGTCACTACCTGTTGACCGGGACTCACTGGGTGGGATTGCCACTGCCCACCCCTGGAATGGGTACTTCCACTTTTCCTTGAGGACCTCTCCTATGCTGTTCTAGGTCAAGAGAGGATTCTATGGGCTGAGTGCAGGGTCACTTATTCTGTATATAAAATACTAATTGATCTTAATGACTACTTTTCAATTAGAATTAAGCATAAGCAGATGTCCTCATATTCTATTCTTCTGCATTCCAAATGGATTGCCTTGTACTATTCCTGGAACATATACAACCCTGGCTTGCATGGACCTCCTTTAGAAAATATTGTCCAAGGAACAATTTCTCACATAGGCAAGGATGTTCCCATTTTAAAAGACCTGCTCATTTCAGTTACTCAGCCATTTTATAGAAAATGAGTTTTGAAATGAATTCTTTATAGAGATCCATAATTTTCAAGCAAAATCCCCACTCTGCAGAATGTGAAATGTTCTAAGCAACAGCTGTGAGCATTTCAAACGTGCACTACTCTTTGACGGTCCAACTGTTGCCAAGGGAAATGGAGTTGGCTTTAAAATCTTCCTTGGTTTTAATTCTGCATTTCCCTCAATCACAGATTGAGCAAAAAAGTTCTGCATGGCTGGGACACTGAGCTTTTCATGAAGACTGGCATATGAAATCGAGATGCAAAAATGTAGATTCTTGAAGGTAGGAAGGAGAATGGTATTCTAGCCAGTTTTATAAGGCCTAGTGCTGAACTTTGCAGGGCAAAAACGGGCACTATCTATACAGTGGCCAATCATCTGAAGTCAGTAGGGGGAAACTGCTCCTGCCTAAGAAAGACATCTTTTCCTGTTTCCCATTTGTTCAAAACCGATCTTTTAAAAAAATCTTTCAATGGCACAAAATTTTTTTTTCCACTCAAGATCCATTTATGGGAGTGTGAATAAGAATTTGCAACACCTGATTGTTAACACAGACAAGAAATCTATTTTTTTGTTGTTACTTGTACATATGGTATGTAGTTTTATTAACTGTATAGAAAACATGATAAAGTGCTGAGGGGGAAAAACTAGGCTACAGAAAAACATACAAAATTAAAGGAAAAAAACACTGGAGGGAAGTAGATCAAAATGCTAACAGGGGTTATCACTGGGTTGAGGGATTATAAATGTTAAAAAATTTTTTTTCATCTTCCAAGTTTTTTTTTTTTTTTTAAAGATTTTATTTATTTATTTGACAGAGAGAGACACAGCGAGAGAGGGAACACAAGCAGGGGGAGTGGGAGAGGGAGAAGCAGGCTTCCCGCCGAGCAGGGAGCCCGATGCGGGGCTCGATCCCAGGACCCTGGGATCATGACCTGAGCCGAAGGCAGACGCTTAACGACTGAGCCACCCAGGCGCCCCTCGTCTTCCAAGTTTTTAACAACTGGTGATCTGACATTTGTTTTTAGCATTAAGAATTTCTTTCTTCTTCCCCCAAGTCCACCCCAACCCACCCCCGCAAAAAGATGTACCTAGCGTGCATTCAAATGGAACGAGAGTCCCAAAAACATTATCTGGAATTGCACCGTTTGGGTTTGGGCTCACCAAGGAGGTAAACACATCTCTAAATATTTTATTACTTGATCTAGCTAGAGTTGAGTGAAATCTTCTCCATAAACTCTTTCGGATCCAATCTGCCAATTAAAATCTCGCAAACTCCTGCACTCTGGAGCTCGGTTTCCCTGCGCTCTGTGCAGCGGGAGGACCCATGCAGTCGATCCGGATAAATGATTGCAGAGCACAGGGACAGCGTTCCCACCTGCATGAGCTACACCGGCCTGGCCTCTATCAAGGCTTGCAGGAGCTTCAGGGAGCTGATATTCAAAAGAAAGGTTTAGGGAAAAGGAGACGAGGTGAGACAGAATTCGAAGCGATACCCAACCCTTGGCCCAGGCCCAGAGGTTCAGATTTCGGTGCCAGGTCACCCACAAGGTTCATGGGAGAGCGACTGCTGGGGGTTTCACAGCGTGCTGCAAGGGGCCCATTTACACAGTGGCGCACAGGCGCGGGCGGGAGATCTTATTTCTTTCTGCGCTTATTTCAGCGCTGGTACCGATCCTGAGTGGGACTCCTCCAGCCCAGAAGGGCCAGCCTAGCCGCTGAAGGGGGCGAATCCAAGGCCCAGGGGGCTCCCCCACCCTTAGCCGACCCTTGCCCTTGGAATCCTCTGGCTGAAGACCGCCGCCCAGAGAAGCCGCATTGCGTGGAAACCCACCCATCCCATTGATCTATCAGTCGCACCTCCCGGGTTTCACGAGCTCCTCAAAGGCCTAGCGGCTGCGGTGCTTCCCTACTCCAGGTTACCCACCCGCCTGGCGGAAGCTGCAGCAGCGCGGCCGGAGATCGCGGCTGCATCCGGGTCCTTCTCGCCTCAGCCCAATCCTCGGCCTTGTCTCTTCCCACCCTCCTGTTTCTCCGCCCCCCCGCCGCCAATCCCTGATCGGCTCTCAGTCGAACCTGCTGGCATGGGAGTGAAGGCGGACGCAGGCCAATGAGGTCTCGCTTCCCGCTTGAAGCCTCCAGTGAGTGGGCGCCGGAGGCGGGCGCTGCTGGCCAGAAGGTTCGGTTGCGCGTGTGCCATGGACTCAGCCGCCCGGTGATATTGACAATAGGAGAGAGAAAGGGGCATTGACGGGGACCCACCGCGGGTACCAAAGGGCGGCTCTGGCAGCGGCGGCTCCAGCTCCGGCGGCTCCTCCTCCTTCTCCTTCCTTCTCCTGCTGCCGCTGCGGATCCAGTCTTCCTCCCTCCCTTCCCCCCCTCCCCACGTCTTCGCCGCCGCCGCCGCCGGGTCCGGGGCAACGAGCAGAGGCGCCGCCCGTCGGGAATGTGAGCGAGGAGCCACCGGCGGAGCCGCAACGGGGTCGGTGCCGATTTGATGGGACGGGCCCGCGGGGGAGGATCGTGAGGCTGCCGCCACCGTCGCCGCCGCCGGAGCGCTGAGGTTCAGGTCCGGCCGTGAGGCCTAGAGGCGCCGCCGCCGCGGAACCGGAGGGACGCCGCGCCGGACAGCCGTCGCCCCGGGCTCCCTGTCGCTGTCCGGACCTCCCCCCGCACGTCCCGGTCCCGCCACCCGCCCCCGCTGCGGCCCTCACGCCGGTCTCCCGCCCCTCGAAACCACAGATCATCTTCGGATTCTTCCCCAGAAGCTTCAAGGTAACTTCGTCCCTCCAGCCCCTCGGCTCGCCCGCTTCCCTTCCTCTTCCCGGTCTTCCTCAGGAACCTGCAGGACACCGGCCTCGGGAAGGCCTGGCCGGGGCAGGCTAGGGGTGCGGAGGGGTGGGGTGTGGGAGAGGGAGCGCCCGTCCCACTTGTCTGATTTACCTGCAAATGCTTTTGACGATGCCTCCCATTTACTCTGCTCCCCTCCCTCCTCCCCCCCCACCTTCCGGCATTGGAGGCATATTCTTGTCCCCCTTTATCCACTGACGCGGGGCGGGGGGAAACCGGGGGGATTGGTGTAGTGAGAAGGATTCTGTTAACAGCTTATCTTCTCCAGGTCTGGGCGGGGGAGGAGGGTGGGAGCAAAGGGAGAATGTCAGCATCCCTGCAGACCAACCCCTTCCCTGTCTTTCTCCTCTACCCCAGCACCCCCATTTGGATTATCCTGAACCTCGGAAATGCCCCGTGCCCGCTGCTTAGACGATGATAAAGCTTTGGGCGTCCTGGTCCAGGGCGAAACCTGTTTCCACGGGCTTTACACGGACCCACTGCTACTGCAAGTTCAGTTCTGCAGCGCTTTAGGGTTGAGATCCTTGACGTTTATTCTGGGCCGCGGGCAGAAGGGGCAAATGATTTTTTAAAAAATGCTAGCAACAAATCATCTTTAGAGATGGGAGATGAGGAATAAAGAAGAGACAAAAAGAGTGATGGAGGAGCAGGATTTACCGAAATCTTGCGTTGTTAGGGTTAAATGGAATCTAAATAATTCACATACCACATTGGAAAAGCTGCCCCTAAATTCACAACATACAAATGAGATGTGGAGCTTCTTGCTGATGCAGTCATTGTGAAAAATTTTAACTGATCTTACTTCTTCCATAGTCATTCATAGTTTGCAATTCCATTTTGAATCTGTCACATTTTATTTAAGGCTAAATTAGGTAGATTTCTGAAAACTTTTTTTTTTTTTAAGAGAATCAAACAAGACTTCAGAATTCCAAACCTCAAGATCCAGTGTTTTGTTTGTTTGTTTTTTGTTTATATTTTTGTTATTTTTTTTACTTTGTTGGAATCCGGATAATCCAGATAACTTTTTATTCTTGCATGTTCAGGAAGAAACTCCCTTACCTTTTAACTTAGAGGTTAAAAAACACTTAATCTTATGTATTGGAATGACAGGTGAGTAATTGCATTTCAGTATTTCCCCCATATGCATTATTTTCATTCAAGTCTGCCATTTATCTTGCATGGAGCCTCAGTACCATGGAAATGATGGCATCTGTTTTAATTGGAGAATGAAATTGAGCTTAAGTCTTGTTACTTTTAGGAACTGGCCTTCATTTTAATAATTTGAGAGGGTTAAAAGAAATCTAACAGGACTGTTCTATCAGTTTGATGGAATGGAAGTTAATATCTGATGATGAACTTAAAGGGAACTCAACTTGGTTGTCTAAGTAGGGTGTGAATTTATGTTTTCATTTCAACTTTGGTGCACGATTTCCTCATAATTTTGTTTATTAAGCTTTAATAACTTAAGATGGCTTCATTCAAAAAGAAGACTTCTTTGAAATGCTTTTAATTATGCCTTTTATGTGTTCTGTTTAAAGTAATCTAACCTGTCCTCATTTGTGGTGTGGTATAGTTTATCATAGCTAACACAGCACATTGCCTTAAGTCATGCCTAGATAGTTTCAGTAGTTGTAAATTTCACCTTGCTGTGATACATTGGTGTAGATTCTTGAAGTACAATAAGGGTTTTAACTCCAGAGCCCATTTATAATATTAAATATCTTCGGAAAATGTATCGATGGAAGTTTTCCAGTGGCAGAATAGCTCCAAAATTACTTCAGGAATCTCAAGAGGAGAAGAGCTGTGCAGTTAGAAAATGAGTAGATGGCCTTGAAGACTTCTTCAAGTGTCAGTGAACATCTTTAATGCTTATCAGAGTGGGAGCAGCCCCATGCATTAGAACTACAAGATTGCTTATATGGTACTTAAATTCCTTCTGTTTATCATCAAATTTTCATGTTTCCCCATTGAACATACAATTTTTCTTAATTGATTTTATTTGCTTTCTTCATCACATACTCCCAATTTTCATGCATACTGTATATGGGAATTTTAGAATTTGTGTAATTCACATGTATGCTTCCACCTTGGGAATATGTTTATGATACCTCTTTCTCTTCAGTAGGGATATGTCCTCAGCACCAACTACTCCTCCATCAGTGGATAAAGTAGACGGATTTTCTCGGAAGTCCGTCAGAAAAGCCAGACAGAAGAGGTCGCAAAGTTCCTCACAGTTTAGGTCTCAAGGCAAGCCTATTGAGTTAACACCTCTGCCGCTGCTAAAAGGTAAGGCTCGTGACCAGGTGATGGATTCCTTTCCAGTTATCTTTTCATATCTCTATATATAATTTCCTTTTTGTAGAATTTCATATTTGTTAAAGTTCTGTGTTGCAAATTGAAGGGATGGGAGGTTTCAGACACGTTGAAGTTACTGTGTGTGGGCAGATATACCCACTTTCCTTCTTAAAGGACTCAGTTTAATATAAATAACTGGACAAATGAAAAGAAACCTGTTATCAGGGACATCTTTCACATTGATAAAGAGACAAACTGAATGCCAGAGAAGCTTTAAGATGCCTAGGTCTGTGTTTTTCATTTTTTCTTCTGTTGACAGTTAGATACATACATCGTATGTGATAACAGCTACAAATTTTAGAGTTTTAGTCACAGGAAGTAGACCTAGGAGAGGAGATGGTACCAGTAACTTGCGTATAGAAAATGATGTTTGAAAGAATTCATTTTTAAAAATCAAGAAAAAATTGCGTTTTCAGATAATATATGTAGAAGACATGATGATCATACTTAATACTACTTTTCTCTTTCCTTTGGAATGAATTAAGGACAAGTTTTTCCTATGAGATTTGCTCTTTCTAAATTAGACCTTTCAACTTTTGTTTGAGTATTATGTGGATACTTCTTGTTCCTTTTAATTTTCATTTGTTTGCTTTATGTTTATGAACAGACAGGTTGAAATACATCAAAATGTACCATTTATAGCATGGAAACTATCAGAATCTGCCTTTGAAAGTAGATTTTTATCTGCTGAACACTTAACAGTGAGGAGAAAGGGGATGTGAAAAAAACAGTGCACTTTCATAGCTCAGAGGAAATCAGAAAACCTGATTTGTTAATGAACATTTACTTCTGTAACAGTTTGTGAAATTAGAAGGTATTATAAGAAAAACTGGAGTTTGACTAGAAAATATCCTCAAAATTTAGCCTAGGATATTTCAGGCTTCTATTTTTCCCCATGTGAACTTTTTTTTAAGATTTTATTTAATTATTTGACAGAGACATAGCGAGAGAGGGAACACAAGCAGGGGGGAGTGGGAGAGGGAGAAGCAGGCTTCCCAGTGAGCAGAGAGTCTTATGTGGGGCTCGATCCCAGGACCCTGGGATCGTGACCTGAGCCGAAGGCAGACGCTTAAGGACTGAGCCACCTAGACGTCCCTGAACTTTTTTTTTTTTAGGGAGTTAGAGTCATAAATGAGTTTCTGAGGTTTATACTTGAAATTGGTGGAAACTAAATGAATTCTGATTACTATAAAGATGATATTTGTACTAGTTAGTAAAGATGAGCTCTTATGAGTTTGTGGGGGAGAAAATTTTAGCTAAAGGTTTTGCTAATGAAAATGAAAAAGTCTTTAGAGGCTTTAGGAGAAAAATGAAGAAAAAACTCTAGGGATAAAGCTAATCATGCTTGAAATACAAAGCTGAAAGGCGTGTAGATTCTTCAGTAACTTTTTAAATCGAAACTAGACATGTAATAGCTATTAGCATGTTTTTCTGGCAAAGGACTTTTTGAGGAAGCCAATAAAACTTTTTTAGGTTTAGAAAGAATTTTAAACTATATTATTGTTATATTCATTTCTTGGGGCTCAGGTAAACATTTAAATTAGAGCTGAACTGACCACTCATTGGTTTTGTGGGTAGTGAAGAGGCATGGGTGAGAAGAATTTGGTATTATTTTAAGATTTTGTTGTTCCTTATCTCATTTTTATTTTTATCATGGTAAAATATACCTAACAGAAAGGTGACCTTTTTAACTATTTTTAAGTGTGCATTAAGTGTGACGTTCAGTACATTTACATTGTTGTGCATCCATCACCACCATCCATCTCCAGAACTTCTTCATCTCCCCCAGCTGAAACCGTATCCATTAAACACTAACTCTCCACTCTCCCCTTCCCTTACCCCTTGGTAAGTAACCACCATTCTACTTTCTGTCTTGTTGAATTTGACTACTCTAGGTCGTTTTGTGACTGGATTATTTCCCTAGCATAACGTCAAGGTTCATCCATGTTGTAGCGTGTGTTAGAATTCCTTCCTTTTAGGCCTGAATAATATTCTGCTTTGTGTATGTACCATATATTATTCGTCCATCTGTCAGTGAACACTTGGGTCATTTCCACCTTTTGGTCATTGTGAATGCTGCTATGAACACGGCTGTACAAGTATCTCTTTGAGCCCCTGCTTTCACTTCTTTTGGGTACATGCCCAGAAGTGCAATTGCTAGATCATATATATTTAATTTTTTGAGGAATTGCCAGACTGTTTTCCACAGCAGCTGTACCATTTTACATTCTTACCATCAATGCACAAGGGTTCCAATTTCTCCACATCCTCACTAGCACTTGTTATTTTTTGTTTTTTTGATAATAGCCATCATAATGTGTGTGAAGTGGTATTTCATTGTGGTTTTGATTTGCATTTCCCTTATGACTAATGAATGATGTTGAGCATCTTTTCATGTGCTTACTGGCTATTTGTATATCCTTTTCTCGTTTTTTAAGTGAAGTCTGATAATATTGAAAAATTTCCAAGAACTCTGCTCTCCAGGAATATGATTTTTGTGAACTTGTGTATTTTGCCAGCGTGGGAGAATTGGAGAGTAACAGGACCATGTAGTACTAGATGTATCCACAGCTTAATTCCAGACAGAATGAAAGTGATTCTTGTGTAGTAAGCATGTTTTGGGAAAATATTCTGGAAAGCATTCCATAAATTAGATTTCCCTATCTATAGAATAACAAAGTGCAGTCAGATGTAGATTTCAGAAATGTTTATTTGCTCTTGATTTTTATAGAGAATATAAAAAGTTTGTTAAATGACATTTGTTTTTCTTACAATGGATTGAATTTTGTGTGTTGTCTTCTCACTAACTTTAGGAAGTAATTTATGGAATATAAAGAAAATATAGGAGGAATTTCTTTATTTTATTTTTTAACATTTCCTTAGGAGAAACCAGAATAAATAATGTGTGCATGCCAAAGGATAGTTATTGATGTAATTTTCTGTAGTATTGCTTTGACCAAATTGCAAGGTTTGAGTTAATTTTATTTGGCAGTATAATATAAATGGCAGTTGAATTTTGTGGGTTGCATTAAAGAATAAAGTAAAATTCAGGTCCTTAAGATCTTTAATTTTAGGGGAGTTTGAAAATGGAAATTGTATAATTTGTAAATCATCTTTTTAATACATAATTTTTGAAAATTGAAACATTGGGTATTCATTAATGATCACTTGTTTTGTGTGTATGCATTATCAGAATGTTTATTATGTGAATCATAATATTTGACTGACTTAAATGTAATACGGCCATTTGCATTTTATTTATTATTATTTTTATTTTAAAGACTTTATTTGAGAGAGAGAGGGACTACAGAGGGAGAGTGAGAGAGAGAGAGAGAGAAGCAGACTCCCTGCTGAGCAGAGAGCCCAATGGGGGTCTCGATCCCAGGACCCTGGGACCCAAACTGAAGGCAGACTGAAGGCAGATGCTCAACCACCTGAGCCACCCAGGCGCCCCTGCCATTAGCATTTTAAAAGTCTCTTCACTTGCAGAACTTAAAGTGAAAGGAAAGTTTCATCTTTTTTGTCTCTTTTCTCATAGGTGGGGTTTTGAAATTTATATCAACGATGTTACTTTCTACAGAAAGCAGTGCCAGCATATTGTTCTGTGTACATAGCTGGCTTGTCCTCAGCTACTTATAATAGAAATAGAGACATTTGAATTTTCTCCATCTTTATATACTTTTGAAAATGTTTCCAGAGAGTCCTAAAGTTTTTGAGCTTGAAGGACCTTTACTCAAGGGAAATTTAGTAAAGGTGTCAGTGCTTTATGTGAAGCCTTGGATGCTTTCCTTGTCCTACATGGCATGACACAAAGCAAGCCCTGACAGTTATCTATCTCAATAAGGACAGTTCAACTAAACACTTAGGGAATAGACGCACACGTATTTATCCTCCTCCTCATCATCATCATAATAAGTAGTACTTAATAATAAGTAGTAGTAGCCGTAGTAGTACTACCGGGTTCCGTAATTAGTTCTCTCCCCACCCCATCCTCCCATGCCCTGTTTTCCTTCTTTCTTTGACTTTAAAAGCTTATGTGAGTTTAGATTTGAGTGAAGTGTTTTTGAAAAGTACCACCTCTTTGAAGATGGGATTATAATGAGAGTGTGTCATTATTTCTAGCCTCATAATTCATTATGTTTTTGAGGCATTTTGCTAATAGTTCGGACATTCAGTATTAAACATTCCAAAAACTGTGATGACTGGAGATACTCTTCAGCAGAAACTCTGCCCTTGGTGTTAAAACTTTTAGATCAGTAACAGTGTGTTTCTATAAATTCCTTCTTTAATGAAAACCTTTTTTTTTTTTTTTTTAAGCTCTAGGCTTGTGATTCAGTTTACATTTTTATTTTTTAGGGTGACAGTTTGTGAGGATTTTAGAAATCCCAATTTAAAACTAGTGTTGATGCTTTTCTAATTTGTGGGTGGGATCATTCTTTTTCATCCATATCTGCTTTGTGTAGTGTGTAAAGAAGGAATATGCAGAAGTAATTCCCAGTTTTTATAATGGGTTAGTGCCCTAAGGTGGATTAGTTTCTTAATGAATAATGTCCTTTATTTTAGTGTTTACCATTTTCCTTGTACTGTACAGTGTCATATGGGGGAAAGCACATGGGCCTTGTTGCTTGCAAGACTCCTGGCTTACTCACTAGTTGTGTTCTCTGGGGCAAGTATGTTAACTCCCGAGAGCCTTGGTTTTCTTGACTGTCAAATGGGGATGATAATAATAGTCAATAGATGTGGCAGTGCCATATTCAATAAATACTAGCTACTGTTATTTAACTGGGATTTTAGAAGTTAAAATATGAATAATGTGGGATTATTATTTCACTTTTTATATTTTTTCAGCAAAAAATTGAAATTGGAAATTTCTCAAAAAACTGAAACAAGACCATAGTTTTGTGGGGATGAATCTTTTTCAACCAAAAAAATGCAAGAAACCGTTTGCAAATGTATTGAATTTAGTAGACTAGTTATTTTAAACGCCTTTATTTGGAGATCTTCACCGAATATGTTGGTATCCTGCTACATTTTTTAGTGTATTCTTTTTTAATTTATTAATTTTTGAATAGATAATGTAGTTATATGGTTCAGATCTCAAAAAATACAAAAGGATGTATAGTGAAAAATCTTTCTGACTTGGTTCTCCTACTTGCTCTTCCCAGAAGCAACCAGTCATGATATTCTGTAGAAGATAAAGACATTCTTGAACCCTTCATTGAATTTGAAATGCATTTTGCAGCCTGAAATTATATGCACATTTTGTATGTGTATATCCATTATTTATTTATTTATTTATTTATTTATTTATTAAAAGATTTTATTTATTTATTTGACAGAGAGACACAGCGAGAGAGGGAACACAAGCAGGGGGAGTGGGAGAGGGAGAAGCAGGCCTCCCGCAGAGCAGGGAGCCCGATGCGGGGCTCGATCCCAGGACCCTGATATCATGACCTGAGCCGAAGGCAGACGCTTAACGACTGAGCCACCCAGGCGCCCCTGTATATCCATTTTTTAAATGGGAGAATTACATAGTATTTTTCAGATTCTCAAACTGGTGTTTGAACCAAAAAAGGTTAAGAACCATTGATCTAGGTTGTACCTTAGATTAATGATGCATGTTCTTTTGACAACTAAATTGGCATGTGAGTGTGTGTGTGGTTTTAAGAAATAATCATAAGTTTTCCTTCTGAACTAGAAGAATATCTATAAGTTAATAGGTGTTAACACTCAGCTTTGCAGCCTTTGTGACAGTGTGGCAGTATTTTTCTTTTTGGGAAGAAATTATAAGATCTTGCACAAAACCAAATGTCAGTTGCACTGTTTTCATGTGTGAAAGATTATACTTAGTTGTAGTGAGGAGGTCTTTCATTTACTTTTAGGGGGAAATATTTTTTCTTTATATATCCTAATAGTTTATAGTATAGAGAAAATTCCCATACAGAATTGTATGTGGGCCAAAAGATACCGAGAATAAGCATACCGATTTATTAATCATTTAAAAGTAGGATAGCAAATTGCGTTCATATCCCATTTCATCTGAGTATAATTACTGCTTGGTTCTTAACCTTGGGTTTGTGGATTTCTGGTTGGGGATAGAATATGGGCATTGTGAATGGGCTTTCAGGTTCTAAGACCCTCCTAAAATTATATGTAAAGTTTCTGTGAGTGGGCATTTTTTTGGAGAACAGAGTTTACTGCTTAACTCAGATTCTAGAAGATTTTGCCCTACCATTCTTGCTCTTTCCCCATAGTTAAGAGCTTTTGGGTTAGACCAAAAGATTGGGAATTGTATTCTTATTTTCTGAGTATCATGTTAGCTGTATGTGTATACATACGCACTGGACACTTAACAGTAAACATGGTAAGCTATAAACAGAATTCATCATAATGTGGGTCTCTCCAGGATATGACTCAGCCCAGGCATAAAATATTGAGGTGTTAAATGAATCTTTTCATAAGGCGAGGTATCCTTTTCTACCTAGAACTTTCTTCCCCTGACTTAGTGTCATTCTTCAAGTTTCATCTAACCATGGGACTTTCTTAGGAACCGTCTCTCCTGACTTTTAAAAATAATCTTCTTTGAAGTTCCTATCAGTCTACCGTTTCTTGCATTGTATTTATAATCTGAAATTATTTTCTCTTTGTTAGTTCACTTGTGTGTTGTCTCTTTCTCCTGCCCTTTTAGAATATAATCTTCAGTGTAGAAATATTGTTTCTCTACCTCTAAGGCTTAGATCAGTGCCTAGTACATAGTTGGCATTCAATAAATATTTGTTAGTCAGTTAATTAACATTGTTAGTTGACATCTAAATTATTAGTAATAATAGTATAGGCATTTATTTTTTCTTCCTAAGTACTAAAATTTTTTCCCCAAAATCCAGGTCATGCAAGTTTTAATTTATAATTTACACAAAGTTATAAACTTATTTAATGAAGACTTTTTAAAGGATCAAATTGCTGAGTGTTCACTTAAAATCCTGAGTGAGGCCTTATGCTTTGGTAATTCCTAATGTCTCAGGTTAAGAACAGAAGTATCTTATGGAGAGAGGATGGAGTGGATTTTATGTGTGACATACTAAGAGTGATTCCTTTTACTTAGGGGACTCATCACTTGGCGTTTTGCAGCAGATGTTAAATACAGTGGAACACATTTTTTCTGCTGATGTTTGAGGACTGAATTGTGGGCTAATCAAATCACCAGACTTTCTTTCTTTACATAGTTTAAGAGGGAATAGCATATCTGAATATTATAATGGGCTTTCAGAGCAGGGTTTTATGGTTAAATTTTCTCATCTTTAAAACTTGTTTTATAATAATGTTAGCTCTTAATATTAATTAGATTTTGTAGTGCTTGCGGAACAGTAAAGTTTCTAGATATTTCTAAAAGGCTGGGTAAGGTAGTTCTTTGGTTTGTTTGCAAATGATGGCATAACATCCTTTTTTACTACTTAAAACTACTTTTCTACCCTTCGTATTTGCAGATTTTCTGAAAACAAACATGGGATCTTATTTTTATGTTACAGTAGAATTAAACATGATGAACATATTGATTGGACAATGTAATAATATTATTCTGTTATTATATTTTTGCCCAATATGTAACAATAAATACCTAATATATATAACATACGTTATCTAAGTGAGGCAGGTGGCCTCCCTGAGGTAAGAATGGAGGCCCTGGCGTCGCACACCCCTATGTTTGAATTTTGAGGCTATTCATACCTGTGTGACTTCTAAGCAATGTTATCTTTTATCTCCCAATTGGGAGAGTATTAGAACCCACCTCATATAGTCAGATTAAGTGCCATAAAGCAAATAAAACATTTATCTCAGTGTTGGATACATAGTAGGGGTTGAAGAATATTAATTGTTACAATTGCAGGAAAAACTATAATAAAAAATGCTTACCTGTGTTTTCAGTTGATTTCTATTCTCTTAATACTTTACATGGATTATTTCCATTTAAGGAAGAAAAATATGGAGCATGTAGACCTGTGCGAATCAGACTTTTAAAGCCAAAAGGAGAACTAGTTCTCACGGAACAGTCTCTGCATTACTATTTAGTTAACATCAGCTTCAGACTGGCTTCTCATTTCAGGAATAAGAACATAAAGTGGCTAATGTAATTATTTCCAAGGGAAATTCCATTCGTGAAGGGTTACCAGGTAAAATTATTGTTTGATAAGCTTATTTTGGATGCCATCTACTAGGATAGGATCTCTAATCTTTTGTTGTCGTTGCTTACTCATATCAGTAAAAATAACATATTTGTTTATACATTGTATACATGTGCTGTTATACAAATACAATGCACATTAAGAAAATACACAAATGTAGAAAGTTAAAAAAGATGATATTGAAATATAAAATGTATAGATGATCTAATACTTAATTTTGGTACCTCCTTTTCCTTTACCCAGCCCCCCAAACAAATGCACTGGCCCTGAGCACGTCTTTGTTTTGAGATTTTGCTTGGGAGAGAGAACCTCTTCAGCTTTAGAGCCTTATTTTGTAGCATTTTGTTTTAAGCCAGAGAGATGTGAAGAATGCAATGAGAAAACTTTTCTTTACATTCTTGAGGTTTTTGTCCAGGTTTTTAAATTTGTTGTACCTTTTTTTTTTTAAAGATTTTATTTATTTATTTGAGAGAGAGAATGAGAGAGCGAGAGAGAGCACATGAGAGGGGGGAGGGTCAGAGGGAGAAGCAGACTCCCTGCTGAGCAGGGAGCCCGATGCGGGACTCGATCCGGAGACTCCAGGATCATGACCTGAGCCGAAGGCAGTCGCTTAACCAACTGAGCCACCCAGGCGCCCAAATTTGTTGTACCTTAAAGAAACAAAATCTCAATTGAAGATTTTGCCAGTTTAAGAAGTATCATAGATGATTCTTTGTTGACAGCTCTTACGTTGCTGTTGTTGGGTGGGTTTCAGAGGGCCCTTGACTCTCTTGAAATTCCAGGCAGTATTTTGTGTCTCTGGGCAGAGGTTGTCATTTTTCTGGACAAAGGGTTCAGAGCTTTCATGAGATTCTCAAAGGAGTTTCCCTGAAGGCTAGGAGCTACTGCTTTGGGTGGTGGGCATCGGTTTCCTCACTTGAGAGAATTTCTCATACAGTCCCTTTCTGTAGAAGGGAGATCTCTTGACAAAAAACTTCTGCATGTCTCTCCTGACCTTTAGTTCTTTTTGATACCAAACAGAATTTTTTTTTTTTTTTTGTGGGCACCAAAGCAAGGTTTATTGAGTAATAGCAAAGTGATAGTACAAAGCTCCTGAGGAGGGAGGGGACCCGAGAGGGTGCCCCCAAACAGAATTTTTAAAGGTGTTTGAAGATAGAAGTTATTACATGACTCCTGTGTGGTTGTTTGGAACTTTTTGATCAGTATCATTTGAAAAATTAAGCTGAGTAAATACTACCAATGGTAAACTTGAATGTACCTGTAAAAAAAGCATTTATTCTGGAAAAGCTGTGGACCTGGAAGAAGCCAGGAGGAGAAACTCAAGTTATCTTCGCTGGTAAAGAAACAGTTTAGCATCCAACGAAGGAGAAGAGAAGCAGCGTCTGTAGGTTCCACTGTGTACCAGGTGATGTACTACATGGTGTCACATTGAGGCTTCCCAACAGAACCAAGAACAAGGGATATTTGTTGTTAACGGAGGCTGTGTAACTTGCTCATCCCTTCAGAGAGAGCCAGGATGGGGGACCCCAGGCCTGTCTGGTTCCAAAGCCAGTGCCTTCTCTCTTTATGTGTATGAACATAGGTGAGCACTGGAGCTAACCACCATCTTGCTCATGCTGTACTAGGTTGATTTACCAAGTAAACCATTTTACTACCTCTTGCAAGAACCTTGAAAATTGTGAGGAGACTGATGATGAGGAGAGAAGTGGAGAAGAGAAGAGGACTAGCAGCCAGGCCTGTAGCAGCACTGTGGGTGGTGGGTGGTGATGGAAAGAATCATGGAAGAGCAGCAGGCCTCAGAGTTGGCTCTTTAGAAAGGCCAGGCATGCTGCCAAGAGGCAGGCAGGAAGGGTAGCCAGTACTTCATAATGGCAAGTGTGTGTGTGTGTTTGTGGGGGGGTGAGGGGGAAGATGCCACTCTGGATCCTGTGGGACTCACGCTATCACGATAAAGTCACGTCAGTCATGGAATGGTTTGGGTTTGGTAAACTGGTAGCAGTGTGGCAGTGGTGTTCTTTGCCATTCATCTTTGTATCTTTGGGAACTAGCTTAAGTAGGAAAGAGTGTGGGCTCAGGTCTAGGTGATAATCTGGCTTTGTGAACTGAGCTTAGTTATTTAACATCTTTGGAGCTTTAATTTCTACTTTCGTCAAATGGGACTCACAATTCCCAAGGTGGTCGTGAGGAGTGAGATAATGTAGGTAGGTTGCCTAAGGTATGGTTGGTTGTGTAATAAATATTCCTTCCCTTATCTTTCTGTCTGTCATTGATCTTTCTTTGAGTCGCTCCTAAGGACCTAGATCTTGTTTCAGATCTTGTGAGGGAAGAGATCTGGCAAAAGTTCATCCATTTATGTAGGCATCATGAAGAACTTTTACCTTATGATGATGTTGCATTTTAATTTAATTAATTCATGGTCGCTGGTGCCTGGAACACTGTTCAAAGTAAAATGTTAAAACATTAAAAAACATGGAGAAAATTGGGGGTTGGCAGCATTTCAGGAAAAGTACTATCTTCTAATAAGGAAGATAGAGGCTTTGGAATTAGCCTTTTACTGGAGTGCCTCAAGAAGACAATATCTGGAAATGGAAGGAGATACCTCCTTTGCCATTTGTTATAGGGAATTCAGAGTGAGTTCAGGCTCCTGAGGAGCTACCTATCTTACATTAACAGTTTGGAAATCCTAGCAAAAGACACTTTTCTTTCTGAATGAATATTTTGAAATCAAGGACATTGGTAGTAAAAAGGAAGTTCCTTTTGAGAGTCAGAAGCCTACTTTGTTTCATTAAGTTAATTTTTCAGAAAGATAGTGATGCATCCAAAGGACTGGTGTTTTTCCCTCATTTGTGAGCCAAAGTCAAAATGAAAGCAGATTTGAACAAAGCACTTCTTAAAAGTAAAAGGAAGTGTCGGTACTCTGTACTGCGCTGTTTTCATGCATCCTTCTGTCTTTGCCTCTTCAACTCCATCTGCATCTGTTATAACTAACTAGTATTCTTGATGGTAACCAGTCATCTAGAAGTAATATTCATTTCACTTTAAGAAAACTTAAAAGACATCATTTTAATCAAAAACAGTTGAGTTGAAGTTCTGAAACTCAGTAGATCTAAAATTTATCTGACATGTGGCTGGCTGCACCGGGAGATCTGCCTCTAAGGTTTCAGGCATAAGTAGCTTTGACATAACCTTTGGCTGCTGAGGAAACTTCGTGCTTTACTACCTAGATTTAGTTATTTCTTAAAGATGTTGGATAGAGCTATATTTTGTTGTATTTAGATTTATATCTTAACATGTAAAAGGCATTTCAACTAATGGTGGAATTTATTTAGGCTTTTCTTGTTCAGTGGGATGTTCTAGAAATAGGCTTAGGAGCGGCAGACTCTGTACTCATACTCTCGAATTATGATGAGGCTTCAATGAAATGAATTGTGTGCAAATATTTTTCAAAGTGTGTATGAAGGAAACCGCTCTAAAAGGAGTCTATATATGACCTGGCTAAACAGTCTCCTCCAAGAGCCTTATAGTCTCATTTTTGTAATTGTTCTGTGGGCTGTGTGATTCACTTCATTCACTCATCAGATTTCTGCTGAGCGGTATGGTGCACGCACTGCCCTGGCAACACAGTGGTGAGCGAAACAAGAAGGTTGATGTGGTTCTTCTTCTCAAAAGGCCATTGTAGCTGGAGGTCAGAGATTGATGGGGCTACTTAGGTTGTTGGAGCCAAACCATTCTGGCTGGGTTGAAGTTTGTCCTTGATCCTAGGAGCATTTGTACGTATCTGTAAATATACGGTCGCTGAATATAAAAATCACCCATAAATCCCCTACCGAGTCATGGAGAATAATGTTTTCCCCTCGTGTTTATATATTCTTGTGTAAGCTTAAAATTGTTTTTGTTCTATAGAATACTTAATAGTGTTATAATTACTTTGAGATATTTGGAGTTGGAATTTTAAAACAGTCTCTTGTTATGGTAACATTGTGCTTGTCATTTTATAATACTGAGGTTTCTTCGAAAACAACTTAATCATTGCTTGCTTAAAAAAGCATTACCAGTTTACTTTCAGGCTATAAACATGAAATGTACAAAATGTAAAAAACATACCATGTCCCTTTAAAACTAAGTAAAATCCATCTGTGGGTCCACCCATATGCTCTGTAGATGGCACTGTATTATTAAGTACATGAGCTTAAGTTTTCATGTGTTTTAATTCACTGTTTTATGAACTGCTGTTTGGAATAGTGGGGGACATAATACAATAGATTTATTTCATTAAGAGAATAAAAGTTTAGAAGATTAGACCTGGAATTACTGTCAGCACCAGTTGATGTTCATTAAACGAGAATGCAGGCAACAGTAAAACCACAGTTAGGCAAAGCAATTAACATGGGTGGTGTTATGGTTTCTGTGAAGATTGGAAAAATAAATAATTGAACGTATTTTAAATTTGGCAAATTGAATGAAGTTAAAAAGTGAATCCACCTCCTTGTCACTTGCTAATTTTAAGTTTTCCCAAGCTATTATGATTTAAATTATTGAGCGTTTTATCTGTGCTACATTCTGTGGGTGGTAAAAATTGAGTGGAGTGTGTGCTTTCAGAACCAGTGCTCGAAGCAGAACTGGATTTGTGATGGTTTACATAAGGAGGAAAGCTTCATCTAGGATTATCTCAGACTCTGACGTGTGGGAGAGTCCAACAAAATAAATAAAAGGATGATAGAGTCTGGAGTTTTTGATAGTACTTAAAAGATCACTCTTATACCTCAATGGTTAATGGATTTCAAAATGATTATAGAATCATTTCATGGTTAGTCAAACAATGTGCATTCTTGTGAATGCAAATCTATGTTTAATATTAACAAAATCTTGGTGAAATCATGTTTCTTTACAGTTTTACTTAATGGAATATTATTTTTCTTTCATGTGTTAATATAGATACGGTGAAGACATCCCCCCCACCCATGTTTTTGAGCAAGGCTGTTTATAATTTTTTTTTTTTTAAGATTTTATTTATTTGATAGAGAGAGAGACAGTGAGAGAGGGAACACAAGCAGGGGGAGTGGGAGAGGGAGAAGCAGGCTTCCCGCAGAGCAGGGAGCCCGATGTGGGGCTCGATCCCAGGACCCTGGGATCATGACCTGAGCCGAGGGCAGATGCTTAATGACTGAGCCACCCAGGCGCCTAAGGCTGTTTATAATATTGTACTGTCTGTTAAGAGAATAATTTCTTCACATTAGGATGTCATAGTTCATGATTGATACTCTTTTCTCTCCGTAAATGCAAGGATAATTGAGCAGTTATTTGCTTCTTTGTTGGTGAGATCGTCATGAGGTTTTGCTTGACTCATCTGGAGAGGAGAGATCAAGAACCTCTCCATAGGGTGGTTTTGAGGATTGAACAAGTTAATATAGCTAATGCTTAGAGCGGGAGCTAGATCATGGTAAGTGTTATGTAAATGTTAGCTATCTTTGTCGTTGCTGTTGCTGTTATTATTATTTATAAATACTACTTAATCTGTATTTTATGACTTGGATTTCAAGTGGATCCTGTAAAGATGATCTATTTTTGTATACTGTGTTTAGGCAAGTGGGTGTTTGTTTTTTAAAATCCATTAAGCTTATCCATAAACTAAATCTTTTAAGTAAAAGAACATATCACTATTACATTTGCTAATGAACTTTAGAAGGCATTTAGAAAGAAATTTTTGAGTGAAGTAACATTTGGAAGCTGTCAAAGTCAGTGCATTATTGAACTCAAGGACTAGTCTAGGCAAGTGTGAGCTGTGTTGCTTTGTGACAGATGTTAAAGCATTGTGTTCACCTGTCTTCCCCAGCTGGTGTGTGTGTGGTGCGTTGGGGAGATTGGGGAGTTAGATGTGTGTGATGACACTGAACATTTTGTCACTGTGAAGCATCGGGAGGGACTGTTGGTGGTTGCTAAATGTAGGTAAGAGGTTGGTGGATGCTACCTGGACAGGTAGGACATAGCCATTAACCTAACATCTTTGATTAAGCGGGAGCATTGAAAATCTCTTAAAAAAGAAAAAAAGTAAAGAGATTGCTAGGAGTTTGCAAAAGTATCTTTGGTGCAGGTGGCTTACAATATGAATTTCATGTGTTAGAAATTTTTTCTTTATTTGTGAATTTTTTACCTAAAACTATTTTTTTGAACTGAAATTATGGATTTATTGTATACATGTAATTTTGATGAGCACAGAAACCTGTATTTAGTCTTTATTCAGACCTAGAAAGATTTTTTTTTTTTCCTTTTTCTCTCTCATGGAAAGTTGTGGTTATCACAGTGTCCAAGCCACTCATTTTTCATACTTATCTCAAGATAATGAGTGTTGTCTTTGACATGTCTTCAGTTTCTATCGAGGCAAGAAAATGTATTCAGCCCTCGTGCATTTTTTTCTTTCATGCTGAATTCAAATAAAATGGCCATGAGTGAATATGTTCACAAAAGCAACTTGTACGTGTATTTGAAGTAGGTATGTAACGGGGGCAGCCCAGGTACGAAGAAACCACTGGCTCGTCAGAGTTCGGTTAAGTGTAGTTGAATTGGAATGTCAATCAGAATTCTTTCTTCCGAAATATCTTCTTGAGCTGGTAAATGCTCATGTTTCTGTTCTACCTTGAGTTCTTACTTTTTATACTAAAGATTTTATTATTTTATTATTTTTTTTAATCCCAAAGATTTTAAATAAAGACTCAAAGATTGAACAGTGAAAGCTTCAGTCAAGGCAGGGCCCTTCAGGGTGCACGAGTGGGGGAGAGGTAGAGGGAGAGAATCTCTAGCAGACTCCCTCCTGAGCGGGTCGCGGGGCTTGATCCCAGGACCCTGAGATCATAACCTGAGCCGAAACCAAGAGCCAGATGCTCAACCAACTGAACCACCCAGGTGCTCCTCCCCTCCCATCTATTTAACATTTTTAAAAAAATTTTTGACATTTGTTTCTTCTTCTTTCTGCATACTAGCTCCCTTATCTGTGGGGGTTATGTTCCAAGACCCTCAGTGGTTGCCTGAAATGCAGATAGTACCTAACCCTCCATATACTGTGGTTTTTCCTACACTGCGTACCTGTGATAAAGTTTAATTCATAAATTAGGCACAGTAAGAGATTAATCACAGTGACAGTTAAGCAATATATTGTAACGAAAGTTATGTGACTGTGGTCTGTCTCTCAAAATATCTTTGTTCTGTACTCCCCCTCGCTGTGATGATATGAGATGATAAAATGCCTATGTAATGAGATGAAGTGTGGTGAAAGATGTAGGTCTTGTGACCTAGAGTTAGACTACTGTAGATATTCTGATGATAAGTCAGAAGGAGGATCATCTGCTTCTGGGCCAGGGTGGACTGTGGGTAACCGCAGAAAGGGAGACTGTGGATAGGTGAAGACTACTGTATTTTCCCCTCCCTTAGTTGTTTTGCAGGTAGATCTGCTTAGGGCCATGTAGAGCTGTGGGCAGGTCAGAAATACGAGGTAGCATGGGAAGCTAGGGAGACTGATGATTACAATTCAAAGATGTTGCAAGGTAAAGTTGTGGAGAGAAGATAGGTTTGTCAGCCAGCCAGCCAGTCTTAGAATTCCAGTCAATTTTCCTTGCGAGCTGGGTGACTTTGGACAATTTCTTAGAGGCTCAGTTTGCTCATCTGTAAAGTGATAATATCGTCTGCCTTGCAGGATTAGTTTGAGAGATGATATATGTGAAATGCCTAGACCAGTACTAGCATGGCAGACAATGGGAAATTGATAGTTATCATAATATTTCTGTCCTTGAAGTCAGAGGCCATGTCCATTCATAATTGTATTTCCATTGTCCAAGATAGTGCCGCCCTCACATCTTTGCTGCTCAGTGGGTACCTGCTGAGTGCAACCATCCTTTCAGGTAGAAAGGGAACTCTTCCTGTATATGAAGCAGTGCTGACTCATAATATTATTTCTTACTCATTCCTTTCTCTTTTCTCATATGTGTCTTAAATATTCTTTTAAAGAATATATTTTTTTAAATGAGAGTTTTGTGTAATAAACTGAACATAGCCTTAAAGGTAGAGGTTTATGATTATGGCCTATACTCCTTAGCTGAAAAGGTGGTGCTTTGGACAGAGTACAGTCTCTGAAAGGCCCATGATTATCAAAGGTCTCCAAGTACTTTGAAAGGCTCTGGGTGTTAAGTTTTTGTTTCCGGTTTTATCCTCAGTCTCTTCAGCGTGATTGAGAGCTGGCAGACTCTGGAGTGTAGGAGCCATGGAATGAGTGTTTATTGAATGACTGAATGAATATGGTGATTATTCAGATAGCAAAATTGAGTGAGGTCTTTATTGGGTAGTATTTATTTGATCAGCTTTGGAGAGCAGAAATAGTGTACAAACACTAAGTGAGTTTTAGTGCAGACTTGACGATAAAAGCAACATGGTTTCCTGTCACATCTCGGGTTTAGACCAGAGACTTGCTGGGTCACAAGAAGTGCTGCTGGCACTAACCTGGCACTTGGCTGCTCTCCTCGAGGTACATCATGGAAAACCTTTCTCTGGGCTGGAACCCAGGACTTGAAAATCAGCGTTAACTTTGTGTAAGTCTCCTTGGCGGTGGGGGGGGGGTGGTGTGTTGCATGGAGGGAATGTAAGCTGCAGGAGAGGGTGTGATAGTCTAGTCCTTTCGCTCTGGCCCCCCCTTGCCTTGTAGGGATTTATGTCAGCTCAGAGGCTCATCATGATTAATGAAAGATAAGTGCTATAGAAGTTACTACTCTGGTCCTCTGTGTAGTTTCTCTTTCTTCTTAGATGGACCTTTCACTCAGTCTGTCTTTACTTTTTTGTTTGATGTGTATTCAGGAAATTTAAAAAAACTTATTTTAATTCTAGCCTTCAGCAAACATAATTAAAAAGGAAAAGTTTCTGTTTGCTGTTGCAGAAAGTCTGCTCCCCTCCACCCCCCACAATTGGTACTTTCTTTTTTTCATACTCAGGAAGAAGTGAATTTTAGGTTATCCACGTTTCTATCCCTTCATTAGTGAGTAGTAGTATAATTAAGAGGTGCAAGGATTTGATGTGGTTTGGTAAATTTTTGGGGAACACAAAAAGCACAGTTAGTGGTTCATATTTTTTAAAATCTTTGTACAGTATTTGGGAAGATTTTCTTTTACTAGACACCTCATTTTCTGGGCTCCTTCTTTTGCTGTGCATATTTCAGTACGACTCTATCTAGCTTTCCTTGTCCTTGGTACTTGAAGGATATGCAGTGCATATTCTGCATCTGACCCTAGGAGGCCTTTGTGTGGTGAGCATATCTTCAGAAATCAAGATCTATCAAGGCAATCAAGATCTGTCTCCAGGAATTTTCTTTCTTCCCGAAGCCTCATTCCTGCATGTCAAATATAACATAGGCCCATAGACTCTGGCGAGTGCTTTCATTAACCATCCAAACAGTTTCTGTTTCAGTTCTAAAAAAGGTAATCCACCTCCCCTTCCCCCATTGAATACTTAGGTTCCTTTCTTTCTTTCTTTTTTTTTTTTTTGAGGGAGAGTGGAGTTATTCACTGCTGTTGAGTTCTTTTTGGTGTTGGTAGATGCGGTGTTTCAGAAATCAATCCATTCATCATACTTGTATGGAGTTTGGAAAGCTTTGATAGAAAACACATACAGGTAGGAGTCTACTTGATTTATAGGGGTGGCTTGAAAGAATTATAAATGTTTTGGTCTTAAAAGTTGCAGTGTCAGACATACGACTTTTAAAAGACTCTAGAGAGAAATGCAAAGAAACTGTTAACAGTGTTTATCTTTGGGGAACAGAAATAGAGGGTTTCACTTTCTACCTTGACAATAAAGAAATTTAATTAAAAAACAGAAGGGTAGTCATGTGTCTGTTTCTCAAACTAATGAAAGTAAGCAAGCTACTAGAAATAAAATGAGCCATTGACCATTGGTGATCATTAGGTTAAGCCTTTATGTAATCAGTTGTAACATGAGGAAACATATACAGAATTCTTTTCATATAGCATAAATGCTTATATTTCAAGTAATCAATAATCAAAGTATTATTCGATGTATGTATGTTTGTCCTATCTTTCCATCTTCCATCCACCCATCATCCATCTACCCATTTGTCTGTAATAGTCAAGAGAAATTCAGCTTGTCATCTCTTTAATATTACTGGTTTCTTTTCTATAAGGAAAGAGCTTTAATTGCTAATCTTTTTGGATAACCTGGAAAAACATTATTTTTGATGTTCAGCAGGAGGGTAAAATACTCAGTAATTTTCAGAAATGGTGTGTGGGGCATTGAAAAGATAAATGCTGTTGGTGTGAAATCTTTTATTCTCACTGTTTTCTGAGATACTTATCTTGGTGATTTTACAGCACAAAGAACGCAGCTTCTTGGCTGTCATACACCACACTTTAACGAGCTAGAGCTACACAGTAATTTGTGACTTGTGCCCTCTCCTTTTCCAATCAACTCATCAACATCATGCCCATTCTGCATCAGTTTACTTTAGAATTAATTAATTAATTAATTATTTTTGGTAGTGCCATAAGAGAAACCAAGAGAGCTTAGTGGCTTGCATTTGATTTGGGGGATAAAAAGATACTGAATTGGCTTTTGCTGCTTAACAAACCACTCCAAAACTTGGTGGCTTAAAACAACAGCCATTGATTTAGCTCATCATCCTGCGGTTTGGCAGTTTGGACTGGGTTCAGCTGTGTGATTGTCCTGGTCTCTGCTAGATTCACTCATGCACCTGCAGTGAGCTGGCAGCTGACGGTCTCATTCACATACCTGGTGGTTGGCTGACTGTTGGTTGGTTGTGGCTACAGGGGGTGTCTGGGCTGTGTGAGTCTCAGCATCCAGCCGGTTGCCTGCACTTCTTTACGTGGTGGGTTGTGGGGCTCTCTAGAGCAGTAAGAAAGGACAAGCACAAATGCTTCAGTACTTTTCAGTTCTCTCCTTGCATTCTGTTTGCAGTTATCCCATTGGCCAAAGCCAGTTACAAGCCCGCTGAACTTCCAAGGGTGGAGCTCCAAAAGTGTACTGCTGTGGCATGGATACAAGAAGGGGAAGAATTTGGGGCGCTTGGGTGGCTTAGTCGTTAAGCGTCTGCCTTCAGCTCAGGTCACGATCCCAGGGTCCTGGGATCGAGCCCCGCATCGGGCTCCCTGCTCCGTGGGAAGCCTGCTTCTCCCTCTCCCACTCCCCCTGCTTGTGTTCCCTCTCTCACTGTGTCTCTCTCTGTCAAATAAATAAATAAAAAATCTTTAAAAAAAAAAAAAAAAAGAAGGAAGAATTTGTGGCCAGTTGTGCAACCTGCCACAGAGATTCCGAGGACTTCAGATCTTGGCTCAGTGGATATTGTCTCTATTTTGAAATACATCTAGATCTCCAACTACTTCTCACTACGTCATGTGCTGCCTCTAAGTCCAGGCCACTCAGTGTTTGCCTCCTTATAGGTGCCCAGCTTCCACCCTCTCCCTCTGTGCTCTGTACAGCAACCAGAGCAAACTTTTCAAATGAGAAGTCAGAGCATGTTCAAAACCTTCCATTGGCTTCCCATTTCATTCAGAGTAAAATTTGAATTCCCTCCTGGGGCTGCAAGGCTTTACCTGATGCGGCCCTTTCTTTGCCCTCGACTCAGCCTGCTCCTCACTTATCCTCTCCCAGCTCCGCTTCCCTCCGTGCCGTTCATCAGACACACGGAACACACTCCTGCCTCAGGGCTCTGCATCTGTGGTTTCCTCAGCCAGGTGCTCAGTGGCTGCTTCCTTCACTTCCTTTAGGTCTTTTTGTAAGTCACCTTCTCAGAAAGGCCTTCATTGATATCCCTACATAAAAGAACATTCTTTCCTACCAATTTCTGGCTTGCTTTACTGTACTCCATGACACTTACCTACCGCCTGACATTTATTTTCTGTTCCTTCCATGAGAGGCAGCGACTTTGAGTGTTACCCCGGTGCCTGCAACAGGGCCTGGTTTAGGGTTTATGCTCCCTGAGCCTCCGTGGAATGCCGTGGAATGGCTGTAAAGTGAAATTTATCATCTGGTCTTTGTGGTGGCTCTTCTCTTCTCCAGAGCTGGGGAGGCCTGTGTTCCATCAATCCTGGGCTAGAGGCACCCTGTTTTCCCCCTTGCCTGATAACTCAGCTGGACTGGTATCATGATCATTAATGAAGTGTTCATCCTAGTCCCCTTTAAAAAATTTAAGGCAGTTTTAATTCATGATTTTGGGATCATTTTCTTTTATAAATACCTATCTTCATGGATTTAGAAATACAGTCATTCTATTATATGCTGATGGTTCATGTAAATGCACAGATATACATATGCAGGTTTTTTGCAGAGGGTGGCACACAGCAGCCCTTCAGACTAGGCATGTAGGCTTAGGTAGTTGTGGTTTTAATACCATCTTCATATGCTCTTGAAATTCCTTCAGTTCCCCAAGCCTCTTTTACTCACACCTGTATACCAAATTGCTCAGGCCCCACTGGGCCAGACTTCCTCTGAGCTTTAACTAACCCAGGCAGAGAGTTGCTGTCCTTCAAGTGTAATTTGTCTCTCAGATGGCTTTCCTGTAGCTGCTTCTCGGGCTTTGAATCTGAGTTCTGTTCGTCTACAGGAGTTTACCATTTGCAGGTATATGTTTGTAACCTAGAGTCAAACCTCTAATTTGGAATAATGAGATGGGATGGAAATGAGTAGGAGGAAGGGCCGTCTAGCTTAGTGAAACCTCTGAATCACAGAATATTTAAAAATAAAGACAATTATATGATTTTTAAATTGTAGTGCCCATGATAAACTAATATATAACTGGGACATAATGAGCCATGTAAGCAGCAGTAATGGAAATATTTATAATTCACAACAGGCATACAGAATAAGCTAAGAATTTTGAGCAGCAAAGTCTAGGTAAGGGTTATTTGACTCAGAATTCAAGGGCTAATCCAAAGAATGTGAGGAATCATTAATTTCTTGAAACCTTTGATTTGAAAATGTTACTGATTTTTATATTACGTTTTCCCATTTGGTAAGGACCTAAAAATGCGCAGGTGCAGACTGGTGCTTGATTAGAATCACTTTCTTCAAGTTTAAAATGGAAACATAGAAGAGCTGAGACCTGAGGTTTCACTGCCTCGGCTTCCATCCTCTGGCTGTCCAGGTTATCATCTTCTCCCATCCTAGAAAATGGGTGGATATGTGTTCATTTTTGTTGACCCAGTGCTGGTTGAGTTAGAAAGCTGGGAGACAAAACGACGGGGTTTCAAATAATTTAGTGGAAAGAGAATGCTAATAAGTGACAGCAGGGATTGTGGGACCATTCTGGACTCTGGCTTCATAGGACGGGAAGGACCAGGGTTAAGAACCTGCACTTTGGAGGCAGACAGGCTAGGGTTTTAGTCTAGTTTTTGCCACTTACTTTTTGATCTTAAGTAAGTATTTAACACCTCAGCTTCCTTTGTGATAGAAATAGGGGTGCTGAGGGTGCCTGGCTGGCTCAGTCCATGGAGCATGAGGCTCTTGATCTCAGGGTTGTGAGTTCAAGTCCCATGTTGAGTGTGGAGCTTAATTAAAAAAAAAAAGGTTGGGGGGGATGCTGATAGAGCCTGTATCTTAGATTTGTTGTAAGGAATAAAGTTATGTATGTCAGAGGCTTAGTACTAGAAAAGGCACATAGTACGTGCTCAGGAAATGTTAGCTAGTATGTAGGAGAAGGCATACCTTCTTAAGAATCTGGAAGAATGGTACCAGAAGGGCTTACATTTGCACCAGGGCACAGTCTTGTGTGGTGTTTTGGCCCCTATGAAAGTATTGAATACATGCAGTTTGTGAGAGGAATAGGAGGAAGGATGACAGGCAGAGGGAAGGGGTTGCCATAGCATTCAGAAGGACTGTAGCTGGGGTGGGTAGTGGGGAATGGGCTGGGCCTTTAACGTGTACATAGTGGCTCCAAAGAGAGGAGTGTGAGGTGTGTGAAGAGGGAAAAGCACCCACCTGGTAGTGAGGGCAGAGAGCTACTGGAGCAGGAAGAGGACACTGGTGTGTATAGGAGTGTGTTGGGGACAGGGACAGGGGTGGGAGGGTGGAGTGAGGGCTTGCAGGCTTCAATCTGGCAATTACATTTGATTCCAGAGGCACTTAGATGCCCTTCAAGCTACCCTCTGCAAAGGTGAATGATGCAGCCGAATCTCTGGAAGAACAGGGTTCTTCCTTGTTGGTGTCTGACAGATCCCTAAGATGAGGCTCAGATTTATCCATTCAGGTGTCCCTAGGAATAAGAGAATTGCCGAAATCCTGCAATTTCTTTGAAGCTTGTTTTTGTATTTCATAATTTATTAGCTTCTTTTCATTCTAAAAATTGGGTGTTTTAGTAAACTTAACGGGTCCATGTTTATCCTGTGGCTTCTGGAAGGTGCTTGCACTTCTGTCCTCTGATTAATCCAGGAGCAAGGTAATTAGCAAGTGGGGTATTTGGACTGCCAGGACTGAAGGGCTTTAGACGGGGCTTCCTACTCACAGCTGGCAGGCGGGCAGAAGGTGCCCCTCATTACTCTTCTCCCAGGCCTTGTCGACCCCCAAATCCTTTCTTTCCACAAGGCATCTTGGGAGTCTGCGAAAGGCCCATTAATAGTCCTTTAGTGCTCACAGCTTCCGCATCTTATGTTCTTTCTTCCCGTGGCCTGAAATACCCAACTTCTTTCTTACTGCTTTTTGTTGAAACAATTTCATTGAGATATATTTTACATACCATACCATTCTCCCATTTAAAGTGTTCGGTACATTCACAGGGTTGTGCAACCATTACTGCTGTCTAATTTTAGAACATGTTTGTTCCTCCTAAAAGAAACTCTACCCATTATTGGTTATTTCTCTTTCTCTACCTCCACCCGTGTCATTCCTAGCCCTAGGCAACCGTGATCTACTTTCTGTGTACAGATTTGCCTATTCTGGACATTTCATGTAAGTGGAATCCTATAATAAGTAACCCTTTGTGACTGACTTCTTTCACTTAGCGTGTTGTTTTCCAGGTTCATCAATGGTGTAGCATGTGTCAGGACTACGTCCTTTTCATGGTGGAGTAATACTGCTTCATACCACATTTTGTTCATCCATTCATCAGTTGATGAACATTCAGGTTGTTTCTACTTTTTGGCTATTATGAATAATGCTACTTCGTATTTGTGTGGACATGTTCTCAGTTTTTTTGGGTAATACTTTAGGAGTGGAATTGCTGGGTCATATAGTAACTATATGTTTAACTTTTTGAGGAACTGCCTAGCTGTTTTTTTCCCAAGTGGCTACACCACTTTGCATTCCTACTAACAATATAAGGGATCCAATTTCTCTACATCCTTGCCAACACTTGTTATTTTTTTGTCTTTTTGATTATAGCCATCCTGTTGGGTATGATTTGCATTTCCGTTGTGGCTCATGGTGCTGAGCATCTTGTCATGTGTTTATTGGCCATTTCTGTATATTCTTTGGAGAGGTCTGTTCAAGTCATTTGCCCATTCTTGGTTTGTTTTTATGTTACCAAGTTGTAAGAATTCTTTTTTATATTCTGAGTGCAAGTCCCTTATCAGACAGATGATTTGTAAATATTTTCTCCCATTCAGTGCTTTGTCTTTTTACTTTCTTGATGGTGTTCTTAGAAGCAGAACCATTTTTGATCTCGATGAAGTCCCATTTATTTATTTTTTTCTTTTATTGCTTGTGCTTTTATTACTGTTTTTTAATCCCTAGCTATTCTGTAGAAAGTTGGGCTAGGAACCAGAGCCCCTGGGTTTTGGTCAATTTTGCCACCAAAGAGCTGGTTGACAGTAGGCAAGTAACTGTTTGCCCTGCCTATACCAGTCTGTCCTCTACAAAAGCGACCTTTTCCTAGAAAATCCAAGCTGATTATATCGCTTCCCTTTTCCTAAATGTTCATTGGTTTCCTGTTGTCCATAACTGATAAAATCTACACACTTAACGTTTGGCATTTAAAGCTCTCCCACAAGCTGGCCTGCTCTGTTTCTGTAGCATGTCCTTTCCGGACTCCACTCTGGACATGCTGAGTATCTCCCGTACATCTAAATCTCTCATACCCTTTTCTTAGTTCATGGCTCTGCATGTGCTTTTTTCTTGTCTAAGAATGCCTTCCCCACCCCCACTCCTCTTTATTTAGTAAGCTCCCCACTTAGTCTTTCAGAATCTAGGGCACATGTTCATTGTTGTGTCCATGCAGTGCCTGGCAGATAGTAGTGCTCAGTAAATATTTGTTAAGTGATTGAAGGAAACACTACCTTTTCTTGGTAGCCTCGCTGGGCTTTTTATTACAGAGTTGTCATTTCCTCTCTTGGGATTCCTACAGTGTATACTTTTTCATACCTGTTATAACACTCCTACCCTGTTTTGTAATTTATTTGTAATATCTTTTTCCCCCACCCAGTGATAACCTGGGGAGGCAGGTGCTATGTCCATTATGTTCCAAGCTGAGCTGCTGTCAAGTGTGTAGGATAGTATAAGGTAGGATAGTATGAGGATGTCAGTAAATGTTGCCTGTGAATGGATGAGTTTCTTTGGGGAGTGCTTTAAAGTGAAAGAGGGGATGCATCTGGTCTAGATGACTGGTTCTCAGCTTTCACGAATCAGTTTAGATAAGATTATATGCAGAAGGATGTGGGGAGTTAAATCCTCAGAAAAATATATTTTCCAGCTTGCAGTCCAAACTGACAGAGACCGGATAGGCTGGCTCTGTGAGCACTACCTCCCTTGCCTGATGTTTTGAGTGTGTGAGCAGGTGGTTATTACTGTTTCATAATACCCACTGTCCATGCGGATTTCCTCAGTTTTAAAGTAGTTACTACCAAGTTTAATTATCTTCTTAACCTTAGAGGGGCAAAGCTGCTTTTGGCATCTTTGGAAATGTCCTTGGGAGTTACCAGATTACATGATCCTACTGATGCTGTAAGATTTCTTTCAGCTCTAAGATTTCATGGTTCATGACTTTGTCTTCCCCATGAAATATTTCTTGATTACTCTAGTCCTCAGTGATTTCTGTTTTCTTAACCGAAGTCTTGTGAGATATATTCATGTGTACTGCACCATTTCATTCATTCATTTGGCAAACATTGTACTAGGAACCTGTGAATACTGGAGTGACAAAGGTGATTACACCGGCATTAATGTAAGTGTTTAATGAACACATATTTTATGCTGTGCCCTGGGGGTTAAAATGTGAAGAAGACAGGCAAGGCTCTTGCATTTTAAAGGTCGTTGCTATTCATGGGTGTTGGTTTTCTGTCCCCAATTAGACTGTCAGCTGTGTTTTTTTATATCTCATCTCCCTGATCATCTTAATATGCCACATAAAGAGTTCTCAAGAATTACTTGATTGACTTCTTGGGTAGGGTTTTTTTGATTGCCAAGAAAAACCTCTGTTGTCAAGAAAACATGAGGCCTATTTGGTGAAATCAGAACTTGAAGTTTATAATCTGTATAGTGTGTAAGGTCTCACAAGTGGTTGCGCAAGGAACGTGGTAGTGTGGCTGATTTTTTTTTTTTTTTTCATTTGGAAGTGCTGGGAGAGTCATTTAGACCTTCTCATACTCCCTCTTCATTTCTGAATAATGAACTTAACGTTTTCCAATTTTGGACTCAGGACACTGGCATGTGATTGTGGTACCTCATGCTCAATCAGAACTTCAAAGAGGTTTTCTGTTTTGTTTTGCTTTGCTTTTGAAACCAGGGCTGTGCCCTTTCTTTCTTTCTTTCTTTTTTTTTTTTAAAGATTTTTTATTTATTTATTTGACAGAGAGAGACAGAGCGAGAGAGGGAACACAAGCAGGGGGAGTGGGAGAGGGAGAAGCAGGCTTCCCACTGAGCAGGGAGCCCGGTGCAGGGCTCGATCCCAGGAGACCTGAGCCAAAGGCAGACGCTTAACGACTGAGCCACCCAGGCGCCCCAGGGCTGTGCCCTTTCTAGTAAAGCAGAATTTTGTTTGTTTGTTTGTTTCAGTTGATAGTTTTTTCCAAGTGGTTTTCTTCACATTCTGCCTTCTGAGCCTTTTTAATAAAGGCTTTCAAAGCCCTCTTACAATTCTCATAGTTTCATTTTACCTAAGAGGAGTGAGACTATGATTTTTAGATGTGAAACTCATTGAAATACATAAAACATTAACATGACTTGGGGGAGGGAGAGTGGTACGGAGTATTAAAACAACATCTTTTGAAACAACTGTCTTCCTTGCAACATTTAAAATGTGACTTAAATGTACTGGTTTTTGCCCTTGCAGCTTTCATTATGTCACCTTCTTGCTGGGGTAAAGTTGTTTTCAAACTTCAGTGTGCTGAAGAATCACCTGAGGACTTGGTGTTCCCGTTGTCACTTCTCTCCAGGTCTCCCCGGTGGTTCTGATCAGTAGATCTTGTCTGGGGACCTGCAGGCCAGATGGCTCGGGGGCTGCAGGCCACAGACTGGACAGTGATTTGGCAGCTTCGCAACGTTCCTTTCTAACCTCTTTGCTGAGCACTTCCTCCACATGGGCCCGCTGGCCTGCCCTCAGCCTGCCGCCTCATACTGCACGTGCTTCAACAGCCTTGGTGCCTTCGCTCTATCATTACGACCCAAGATGGAACTGCATCTCCCACGTCTCTCACTCTCTTTTTTTTGAGAGAGCGTGTGGGCGAGAGCAGGGCGGGGCAGAGGGAGAGGGAGGGAGAGAGAATCTTAACCAGTGCAGAGCCCAATGTAGGGCTTGATCTCATGACCTTGAGATCATGACCTGAGCTGAAATCAAGAATCAGACGCTTAACCGACTGAATCACCCAGGCGCCCCTCTTTTTTTTTTTTTAAGATTTTATTTTGGGGCGCCTGGGTGGCTCAGTCGTTAAGCGTCTGCCTTCGGCTCAGGTCCTGATCCCAGGGTCCTGGGATGGAGCACCACATCGGGCTCCCTGCTCTGCGGGAAGCCTGCTTCTCCCTCTCCCACTGCCCCTGCTTGTGTTCCCTCTCTCTCTGCCTCTCTCTCTATCAAATAAATAAAATCTTTAAAAAAAAAAAAATATTTTAAGTAATCTCTGCACCCAGTGTGGGGCTTGAACTCACAACCTCAAGATCAAGAGTTGCATGCCCCCTCCTGTCTCTTTAGAGCTCAGCTCAAGAGGTGGGCTTCCTGAGAAGCTGTCTTTTCTAGTCTAGCCCACCCTGATGGTGCCTTCCTCCAAACTCCTCTGTATATATGGTAGTTCTAAAAAATTTGCCAACATTTGGGGACACCTGGGTGGCTCAGTTGGTTAAGCATCCGACTGTTGATTTCAGCTCAGGTCATGATCTTAGGGTCATGAGATTGAGCCTTGGGGTGGGCTCCATGTTGAGTGTGGAACCTGCTTAAGATTCTCTCGGGGCACCTGGGTGCCTCAGTCAGTTAAGCATCTGACTTTGGCTCTGGTCATGATCTCAGGGTCCTGCGATCAAGCCCCGTTGGGCTCTGCACTCAGTGGGGAGCCTTCTTCTCCCTCTCCCCCTGCCCTCCCCCTGCTCATGCTCGCTCTCTCTCTCTCTCAAATAAATAAATAATATCTTAAAAAAAAATTCTGTCTCCCTTTGCCCCTCCTCTGCCTCTCCCTCTCTAAATAATAATAACAACAACAAATACAATAAACAAAATTTAAAAAATTGCCAACATTTAGACATCAGGAGCTACTTATAGAAATCTGGATTTTTAACTCCCATGATAACTACTGGTCTGCAGCATTTGTTAGTTTACAATTTGCAAGTCTCACTTGTTCCTGTTACCTCCTTAATTCTGGACAAGGGTCATTTGTTGTTTATCTTCACATTTGTGCTGCTACCCTATTTTCATTGAGCTGGTTTTACTCATAATCTTTCCTTATTTGGCTCTTGTGAATATTGAGTATGTAATTCTTGATTTATGGTCTGTATTGCTCATTGCACCATTCTTGGATATTTGCCTGCCTTACTTAGTATATCTTTCAGGGCTCCCATCCACAGCTTTTCAGGTTGTACACTGCATAATATTATGTGCTGACCCTCTGTCTTTTAGTATAAAAATAGTCCATTTCTCTCAATAAGATTTCAAATGCCTCAAAATAGGAATAATCTTAGGTTTTCATATTCTCCATAGCACACAGTAACTATATTCAACTTATTTCTTCTAATTTTTTTGTATCAATTTCATATAATAGAAAAATATGGTGGTACTATTTTGTCTTTTATTTAGAAAGGAACTGTACTAACAAATGATTTAAGATTAGCTACAGTCTTAAATTTAATGAATGTTCTTTTTTTAATTTTTAGAGTTCTTTTTCCACCAGTGCTTTACTTTATAATTTACTAAGTTTGTGGTAAGTAATTTTTTAAGAAAGATTATTTATTTATTTATTGGAGAGAGAGAGTGAGAGAGAGCGAGCACACATGAGCAAGGGGGAAGGGCAGAAGGAGAGGGAGAAGCAGACTCCCTGCCGAGCAGGGAGCCTGACATGGGGCTTGATCCCAGGACCCTGAGATCATGACCTGAGCAGAAGGCAGACGCTTAACTGACTGAGCCACCCAGGTGCCCTATAAGTAATGTTTAATAACCAATGAAATTAAAGTGCTATTGACTGTTGTCTTATGGCATATACAGTTGCTAAAGGAGATTTTGATGTAAAGATTCCAGGTAGAAGCCTTGAGTTAAGTTTTTTATGAATCTTGCAAAAAAAAAAAAAAAAAAAGCTCAAATTTCTCATATGTGAATAGTTGAATGTGTTTTTTTGGTCTTTTTCTAAAGAGAAAAGGAAACTTTTTCAAAGTTCCAAAAATCATGCATGTATTATTTTAGAAAATATAGATGAACATTTATGAAAAGATAGAAAAATTATGCCTACTCTCAGCTCCAGGGATGATTACCATTTCAGACATTTTGGTGTGTATTATTTAAGCTTTTTTATCTTTTTTTTTTTTTTTTAGGGGTGGTGGTGGTGACGACTATATTTGTATAGGCTCATAGTTTTGAAAATAATTCTGAATTTATTTGTAAATAGTCCAAAGAATTTTTTTGGAAGGGCTTAGTTCTTTCCTATCTGAATATTATAACTAACCTGGTAGAAGTTTGACAAGTTATCATTGTGAATAATTTATATTGATTTGCCTTTTTTATCAAGTCAAATTGAGTAATTGTCCGATTGGTAGTACATTTCCTGCTCAGATCAGTGCTTGTTGAACCACAAGACTGAAATATAAAGAATACAAAGCAGTGCTACTAGAGCATTAGGTAGTATGTGCTTCTGCTTCAGTAAACCATGTGCCTATTTGATTTGGGGGAACCACTGACTTTTTTTTTTTTTGTGGTGAAAACTGAGCCAGAATATATTTGCTTATAGTTTGAGGAGGAAGAGTATTCATGTTCAGCTTCTCTGTATTTTGAAGAATGATGATTTATGACACAATGTGTATGTTTCTCCAATTCCCCTTCTCATCCTTTACAACTTCTAGGCAGAAAGAATCCAAATTGCTGTTGGCTAGTGCCAATAAAAAGATTTCTTGTGTTCATAGAAGAAGTACAGTGTAGTGGAAGAGAACAAGCTTTTGAGATTTGCTGTTTTCCACCTGTGTGTGACCTTTTGCAAGAATTAACCGCTTGGAGTCACAGTTAGCTCATCTGTAAAATGGGAATAAACCCAAACTCAAAAGATTAATTTGGTGGATAAATGAGATAACCACTTTCTCCCTAAGTCTCCAGTCTTATCCTGTTCCGTTCCTCATTTCTTCTCCACACTCCACCATGAACATACTCCTTTGTGATAGCCATCAGACATGAATTGACCTGAACTTCCTGAACTTTCTGCCCTGTCTCTCATCTTTTATGCATCCAAATGTTTACCATCTTATTTCAGTGGAAGAAGTGTTCTTCCTGCTGTTCAGTAAATTCATTTTTCCACCTGTGCCCTGGATTTATCTCCCCTCTTCTAGTCCTTGCTCCATTGGTCATTCCTTCTGTTATCCTGGCTCTCTTCCTCCTCCTTTTCTTCTTGGACTCCTCTCAATCTGACAAGGTGTAGCTCAGATACCACCTGCAGGAGGCCTGTGACTTCCTGGCCTCATGGGAGCTCCCACTCTCTACTCTCACAGTGTCCCCAACATTCTTAGAGCACTTGGCATTTGGGGTGTGTGTGCCTGGTTTCCCCACTACAGGGTAAATGCCCTGAGGGTCCCAGCTATATCTTATTTGTGGGGTGTAGGAGTCCAGGTAAATGAGTCAAATGAATGTATGGTGGTGAATGAATAGTTTTCAAAAAATGTTAATCATTTTCATTTCAGGAGCAGTGTCCTTACTGGATTAGATCATGGACTCTGGGGCCAGTGTGCTTAAGTTCATACCGAGACAGCCACTTGTTAAGTGTGTGCCCTTGGGCAAGTGCCTCAGTAGCTGCTTCTCTCAAATGGGGCTTAATAATGATAGTGTTTATCTTATAGGCTTGTTATGAAAATTAAGTGACCTAACAGATGAATAGTGCTCCCAACATTGTGGCATGAGTGCTCACTAAGAATCAACTGTTTGTTATTATTACTATTACTATATTTTTTGAGCTTTCATGTACTTTCTTTGGATAATTTTCTGATAATCTTCTGTGATAATTTTGATTTTATAAAATCTCAACATGGTAACATTTATCCTTCCTATAGATGGTATTTGATGATTTTAGAAGCATTTTCATTGCATCATGTTTCATTTGGTCTCCTCGCAAGTGAGGGAGGGAGGAGGATGAGTATTATCAACCTCATTATTTACATAATTATAGAAGGGAAGTTATGGGTGGTAGGGCCAATACTTACTGCCTCTAAATCCGGTGCCCTCTACTTCTTGCTGTGTTGATGGGTCCATTAAAAAAAAACCTGAAACTTAAAAAAAAAAATTAATTTTAGATTTAAAGTTGCAAAAATAGAAAATTCAAACTGCTTCCCCTAATACTAGCAAGCTCTATAACTGTCATCTCCATTTTTTTTTTTCTGTTGAATGGTTCAGTTTTGAATATATCTCACCACCGTCTTTTTTTTTTTTAAAACAACTTTACTGAGATAGAATTAATATACCATGCAGTTTACCCATTTAAAGTGTATAATTCATGGGGCGCCTGGGTGGCTCAGTCATTGAGCATCTGCCTTCGGCTCGGGTCATGATACCAGGGTCCTGGGATTGAGCCCCGCATCGGGCTCCCTGCTCTGCAGGAAGCCTGCTTCTCCCTCTCGCACTCCCCCTGCTTGTGTTCCCTCTCTCGCCGTGTCTCTCTCTGTCAGAAAAATAAATAAAAAATCTTAAAAAAAAAAAGTGTATAATTCATTAGTTTCTAGTATGTACTCACGGATTTGTGTAACCATAACTGTAGTCTAACTTAAAACATTTTTATCACCTCGAAAAGAAACCCCATACTCATTAGTAGTCACTGCCCATTTCTCTCTCTGCCCTTTCCCCCCTTCCCCGGCCTCAGGCAACCACTAATCTACTTCCTGACTCTGGATTTGCCTGTTCTGGACATCATGTAAAATTTCCACCATCTTTGTATCTTGTTAGTATTTTCTGTGTGGACTCTGGAGCTCCACCATCTGGGTTTAAATCCTGGCTCTCTGATGGTGCACTTGTCATGTAATTTGTCTCTTTCTTAGTTTCCTAGATCATAAAGTGGGGGATAATAATATCTGCATGGGGGGGTTGTTAAGAATTAAATTATCATGTGGAAAGCACTTAAAGCTGTGTCTTTTCCCAGTAAGTACTCTATAAATTTTAGCTGTTGTTATTAGGCTAAGTTCATATTTTTAATTAATTCATGTTGTAGTTTTCCATATTGGTATTTATTGTTTCTGCATTGTTCACAGCTAACCTTGTGAGTATATAAAATTATTTAGGTCAGTTTTAGTATTGTGTCCTAAATTCTGAGTTTAGACTTTAGTCATTATAAACTTTTTCCTGTCATAAAGACTTAGTTGGTGAAAAAAAAACTGCAGCATTTGGCAGTGTATTTGTGCATCTCATTTGGCACCTTGGTGTGTATATTTGAATGAGAGATGATACACCCATCTGATTTAAAGTAAAAGTAAATCTAGGGCATTGGCTTTTGAAAACCAAGCTGTACTTTTGTTAAAGTAAGTTTGTGTCTTGAAAAGTTGCATTTGAAACTGATTTTTAAAAACACATTTATTTCTCATAGACTTCCAAGATCTTACATTCCTATAAGAAAAATTCATAGTACCCAAAATATATCCACCACCACCACCACCACCTCCATAGATGGGAAAACTCTGAGGATCTATTTAAATGATCTGCAGGATAGTAAAATGAAGCAGGAGAAATCTCTGTTTAAAATAGTTATGACTGTCAAGGTAATTTTCAACAGAAATGCGAATCGCATCTAGATGAGGACATATGAGAGGCATTGTGAAATACCAGGTAAGATGCTGGAGATGCTGGGCTGGGACCCAGAAGTTCAGGATCTGGACTTTCTCCCGGGCAGTGGAACGACCCGCAGCACGCCACTCAGATTCTTTGGGCTGCAGTCTCCTCACCTGTAAAATGAGACAGTGGGACTAGAACGGATAGATGGTCTCTTGGGGCTTTTCCAGAGTGAAAAAAAAATTTTTTAAAGATTTTATTTATTTGAGAGAGAGAGAATGAGAGAGCACATGAGAGGGGGGAGGGTCAGAGGGAGAAGCAGACTCCCTGCTGAGCAGGGAGCCCGATGCCGGACGAGATCCCTGGACTCCAGGATCATGACCTGAGCTGAAGGCAGTCGCTTAAGCAACTGAGTCACCCAGGCGCCCGTTTGGTTTATTTTTCGTAACAACAAACAAGATGCTACCAAACATTAGTTGATTCTCTGTGCATTAGTAAGGGAAGGATATGGAAGAGAAAAATCTAAATTTGTCTTTTTGCTGCTCTTTTTCCTATTCTTTCTTTACTGCTGTGGCCCCTCTAGTTTCACAGTAAGGTGGCTATTTTACTATTTGAATTTTTGCATTTCTGTCATGTGTATTCATCTCTTGAAGGCAGCTCTGACCTGTGATGCCTTCAAAATCTTACTAAGATTTTAGTTACAGATGCTCTGGCTGAGCTCAAGACTAAAATCAGCCTTCCCTCTGTGGTGGCAGTGGGAGCTGGCATGTCCTGTGTTCCAATGGGTCTTGAGGCCTTTTTATGAGTAATTGTATTTCTTAAAAATTGACTATGAAGTGAATGTTTATATATAAATGATTTTTGTGACTAATTTCGATTTTAAATTTGGTATTGTAGTTTATAGGGGAAAACGTACTGGCATCTGAAACACAGTAAATTTTCACTTGAGATTCCAAATATTTACTTTAAAGAGCTATTCTGTGTGTTAACGAGGCAGTTTTATATTTCATATTCTTTGCCAGTGGTTTACAGCTGTGGGCTCTGAAAATTGGAGAGGTATATGAAGTTACTGTAAGGTGCTTAGTCAACTATATGAACCCCTAAGCTGCAGACTAGATAAATAATAGACCTTGGGCATAAATATACTGTTGTTTTTCAAATGTATGTAGATGTAATAAGGCACAGATTTATTTAAATGCATTTACTAAATTAATAAAAACCTTTTGTCATTGTATTTTCTTTAATGATATCAGTGATAACAGTAACTAGCATGTAATCCAAGAACACTTAAAAACCTTCCAAAGGTGCATATATATGAAGCCTAGAAATACTCTTTTCTACAACCATGTTAAGAAGGTAGTGAAATGGTCAGGGGGATACCTGATATTATACTTTTGTTTAGATATATTAAGTACTTTCTGTTTTGAGTAAAACCTAAGGAATTTAAGCAACCTTTGCCTTTTCACTTAATAAAAACCACATTATTTGTCTCTTTAATGAACTTAGGGCATTGGGTCTCAAGGCAAAATGTCAGACAGCCACCCCCAAAAAAACCCCTCAGGATTTGGTGGTTGTTCCTAACTTAAGTGATTGAATTTATAAGGAAAAGACATCAGCTTTATTTCTGGTAAGATGATTAGTTTTGTTCACTAACTTGTCACCATGCTTAAAATAAGACCTAAGATGGGGCGCCTGGGTGGCTCAGTTGTTAAGTGTCTGCCTTCGGCTCAGGTCATGGTCTCAGGGTCCTGGGATCGAGCCCCGCATCGGGCTCTCTGCTCTGCAGGAGGCCTGCTTCTCCCTCTCCCACTCCCCTTGCTTGTGTTCCCTCTCTCGCTGTGTCTCTCTCTGCCAAATAAATAAATAAAATCTTTAAAAAAATAAAAAAATAAAAAAAATAAGACCTAAGCTACAGAAACTGAATTCCATTATTGCCAAAAGTTCACCTAATATATTATCTTCTCCTGTGAATAAGATGAGCTTTATTGATATTTGTGACAAAAGAAATACTGAACAATAGAGGTGTGATACCAGGTGATGCCGCTAGCACGAGTGTACTTCTGGCCAGGAACGGAGTAGTGTTCTGTGACAGCTTGCGGCAGCCATTGAGTCACCTTTTAGGTTTCTGGGTAACCTTGGAGCAGGCTCATGTGTTTATACCCAGTTCCTTACTCTGTATACTATTAGTTGGGCAGTTTGGAAAGGCACAGGGTGTGGGTTATTCAGGGGTGGTGCTTGTCAAGTGAAGGATTGTGGCTTTCTGATGTGGAGCCAAGTTTTATGAAATCCCATGGAGCCAGGCTTCAGATCCAGGGTTCTAATTGAATAAAGAGCTTCAGGGTTCTTTTGTTGTATAGTTTCTTCAAGGGAGAGGAAATACTATCACATTCACATTTATGCTTCCCTATATAAAATGTTTAGAAATGGTATCATATGGATACTGTATATTTGTGATAACTGCCTGTATAACGGTTAAAATGTCATGGAAAAATGGGGAAACTGAAGCAGGAGGAAATAGATATGGTTTATTTTTAGTAATTTAGAGTGTTCCGTTTAAAAGCAGTTCAACAGGCTAGAGCTGTGGGCAGGGGGAGGGGTGTTAGGGTGGTTTAAAGGCCATAGCTATTACGGTGAGTGTCTGACATTTTGTTTTGAAGTATGTCTGCTCATTTATTTAAGAACCAGAAAAATTTCTTGGAAACTTGCTTTTTTCACTGTGCACCCAGATAAAATAGTTATTCCAAATCTAGAATTGATTTTAATTTTTATTAATTGTCAGGTCTGTCAGTCTTTCAGATGTTTGACTTCTTTGGTTATTCATGCAAGATTTAAGTAGGAGGGGGGAAGCCACATCAATAAGTTTTGATCATTTAGATCAATAAATTGAAAAGGAAAATTAAAATCATTTAAATTTGACTGGATATGATCAGATTCTGCTAAATTAAATAATAAGCATATATTAAATATTTATTAAAAATAAACATTCTACTGGGGCGCCTGGGTGGCTCAGATGGTTGGGTGTCTGCCTTTGGCTCAGGTCATGATCTCCAGGTCCAGGGATCAAGCTCCACGTTGGGCTCCCAGCTCAGTGGGAAGGCTGCTGCTCCATCTCCCTCTGTCCCCCATCTCCCTTTGTACTCTCTCTCGCTCTCAAATGAATAAAAAAAAATCTTAAAAAAAAAACATACTAATTTAAACTACTTCTTTCTGGGTATGTTCTTAGAGGTTGATTGGTTATGGTTTCAGAAGCCAGCTGGGTCAGGTTTCCTACTTCTTTGAAGTTTTTTGGCAAATTGAATCAAGCCTTTTTGTGTGACTCATTTGAAGGCTCACCAGTGTCAGTGTAATGTTGGTGGACAAGTGGTAAACACCAGTACATCCCAATATGTGGTATAGAAATATCCACAAACCTGGATTTATAGAAGTGACATTTACAAAAGAAAGCTTTTAAGCCTTAAATTTGAGAAATGAAGATAGCCTAAGTCTAATTTTAAATCCAGGTCTTGAAAAATATTAACTGCTTTAAAAAAAACCCCCACATACTTGTCAAAATAATGAAAATAAATCGATGTATAGTCCTTTAGACTTTTTTCTTTGTCTTTATCTACATGTTATACATTTTTTTTTTTTTTTACAAAAATGGGACCATACTTTCACTTTGAGCATTTCAATTTCTTTTTCTTTTCTTTTTTTTAAAGATTTTATTTATTTGAGAGAGAGAGAGCACAGAGGGACAGTGAGAGGGAGAAGTGGGCTCCCAGCAGGGAGCCCGATGTGGGGCTCGATCGCAGGACCTTGAGATCGTGACCGGAGCCCAAGGCAGACGCTTAACTGACTGAGCCACCCACGTGCCCCTGAGCATTTATTTCTTAACTTTTTTTGGTATACTGTTGCTTTTTTAATGACTGTACAGTCTTCCAAGGTGGGAATGTACAGTAACTATTTAAAACCATTTCTTTATTAATAACATTTGAAGTATTTCCAGTTTGTTGCTGTTACAAATGTGCTGTGGGAACTGTTTAATACATATCTCTCCTTGTGCATAGGTGAGTGTATCTGTAGGGTAGAGTCCTACAAGTGGAATTCTGAGTAAAAAATTAGAAGTTTGGTAGATGCTACCAAATTGCTTTACAAGTAACAATTTACATTCCTAGCAAGGGTATCTGAGAATACTGGTTTTCTTGCAGTCCCTGAAAGTTCTCAGTCCTGTTAATTTTTGCTGATTATATAGGTCAGAAAATGGTATCTTATTTTTACTTTAAAACTATATTTCTTTCTCTCTCTTTTTTTTTTTAAGATTTTATTTACTTATTTGACAGAGAGAGAGATAGTGAGAGCAGGAACACAAGCAGGAGGAGTGGGAGAGGGAGAAGCAGGCTTCCCGCGGAGCAGGGAGCCTGATGTGGGGCTCTATCCCAGGAGCCTGATGTGGGGCTCGATCCCAGGAGCCTGATGTGGGGCTCGATCCCAGGACCCTGGGACCATGAGCTGAGCCAAAGGCAGACGCTTAACGACTGAGCCACCCAGGTGCCCCTAAAACTATATTTCTTAAAAATAACTATCTGAGGCTGCCTGGGTGGCCTGCTTCTCCCTCTCCCACTCCCCCTGCTTGTGTTTCCTCTCTCGCTATGTCTCTTGCTGTCAAATAAATAAATAAAATCTTTAAAAAAAAAAAAAGAAAGTTGGTGATTCTTACTAGGCGTACAAGGCCAACTGCTTGAATACAGCTTGCCACCCTGGGTACAAAGTGCCTTTGACTTGGCTGCTGCTGCAACTTTTTTCAGGTGCTTTTGCTCTGATTCTCAACCTGGAGCATTTTTGCCCCCTCCAAGGGGGCACTTGGCAGTGTCTGGAGACCTTTTTGGTTCTCAGAACTAACTCTGGGGGTGGGAGTGGGGGGCAGGAAGCGACGGTGTTACTACTAGCATCTAGTGGGTAGTGAGGCCAAGGATGCTGCTAAGGATCCTATAATTCACAGAACATCCACCCATAGTAAAGAATTTTCTGGGCCAAAATATCAATAGTGCTGAGGTTGAGAAATCCAGCTCTATATAAAGAAAATTAGGGTGTTCAGCCTATAACTCTCTGATTCCTTTACTTAAACTTATTCTTCCCCATCTCTTGGAGCTACATGCCAGGCTTATCTTTAGTATATCGATTCCTTACCTAGAGTGGTTGACAGGTGACTATGGCTACCCTTGGTTACCTTTGGGGGACTTTGTTATTAGAATTTCTAGCTTTTCTCACATTTTGCTCAGAGGTAGATATAGGCAGAGTCTGGCAAAGAAAGCCTGATAGACTCAGCTTCTGAGACATGGTTAGGATTCTGGTAATTTCTGGACCAGAAGTGCCGTCATTATTTTGCTAGTAAGTACCTTTGCACTCAAATGGAGAAGTAAAACAAACACTTAACCTCCTTTTTCCCAAAACAAACACCCACTCACCCACCCACTCAATGAAACAAAAAAAACCTCCCAACAAATAAAAACAAAACACCTGGTGAACAGGAAGAACCTAAAGTAATTTGCCTTATTCCACGTTTCAAGTTTGTACTTGACCTGGGCTAGCATAAAAGAGAACTAACTGGTATGACTGTCCTGAGTGCATTTCCAGTGAAGAGGCTGGGAGAGTCCAAAAGAATGTTTTGAGTCATCAGATCCTTTTAAAATGCCAGATTCTTTCCATGGGGTTAATTTAAACCTGTTGTAACCCTTTAAAAATCCCCGAAGAGGCCTCGAGAGCCATAATGACAGGGAATACTGCTTGTTTAGTGGAAGTCTTTCTAAAGGGCACCTTTATATTTGGCCATAATTCTTGTATCATCAACTATCATGTAAGAGAAAAAAACCGATAGGAATTTTTGGGTCCTTAACAGGAAGGAATAGCTGCTTGGGGCGGAGATTCTCATGAAGTTAGTTTCATTTTGAATTAGAAGGAAGCTCTCCCATTGGAATATAAGGTATATTCTTCTTTCTTTTCTTGACAATTTAGGTTTAGGCTAAGCATATGAATTGTATATTAAGGTGTAAAACTTCAGTGTGCTATTTATTTAAGATATATCTGTAATTCTTGTTCAGAGGTAGTAAGATGTAAGTCAGGTTTTTGAAGAATAGAGAATGATTGGGTTTCTTTTCTGACCACAGAGTAGAATGGTTCTGAGCTATTCCAGGTCTGAGGGAACAGGAAGTTTCCCCTTTGTTTTTGTTGTCTTCCTTCTTTTTGTTGCCCTCTTTGCTTCTTTTGTTGTCTTAGTTTAGTGCTCATCCCAAAAAATATAATGCAAATCACAATATGAGCCACATTTGTAACTTAAAGTTTTCTAAATAAATATAAAGTTCTCCAGTAGCCAGATTTTTAAAAAAGTGAGAAGAAACAGATGAAATTAATTTTAATGTTTTCCTTAACTCAGTATATCTAAAATATAATTTCAGTATGTAACCAATATAAAAATGAATTATTTTATATTGTTTTTCATACTAAGTCTTTGAAATCTGAAGTGTATTTTATATTTATAGCAAGTCTCAATTAGGACTAGTCATATTTCAAGTGCTCAGTAGTCACATGTGTGCTAGTGACTACCATATTGACACACAGTCTTTTTTTCCTGCTTTATTGAAGTATGATTGACAAGTAAAAATTGTGTATATTTAAAGTTTACAACATGATGTTTTAATATACGTATGCATTGTGATATTACTGCAAGGAAGCTAATGTAGCTAGCCATCATCTTACATTGTTACCATTTTGTGTGTGTGTGTGTGTGTGTGTGTGTGATGAGAACACTTGAGATGTACTTTCTCAGCAAATTTCAAGTATGTAATACATTTTTTTTTTAAAGATTTATTTATTTGAGAGAGTGTGAGCGGGGTGGGGATGGGCAGAGGGAGAGGGAGAGAGAAACTCAAGCAAACTCTGTACTGAGCGTGGATCCCAATGCTGGGGCTCAATCTCATTACCCTGAGATCATGACCTGAGCCAAAACCAAAAGTCAGATGTTCAACCAACTGCACCACCCAGGTGCCCCTGTAATACATTATTTTTTTACCTATAGTCACCATACTCTATATCAGGTCTTCAGAGCTTACTCATTTTATAGCTGAAAGTTTGTTCTCTTTGACCAACATCTCCCTATTTCCCTCACCCCTCTGGATATCACATCTTAATTGGTCTGTTGCAATTCCACAATAGTTTTTACTACTTACTAGTTACAGGACAGTCAGACAAAGATGTTCGTATACTAACACATATAATTTAAGAAAAAAACTTTTGTAGTTGGTAACCTCACCACTCTTGTTTAAAATCAAAATATGTCCTGTTTCAGCATAGATTGGCCCAAACTTCATTGTGTTTGAGGCTGTGCGTATGCCAAGTTTCCAGTGATGTGTATTTTTTAAAAACAGGCATATAGCTGAGAGAAGCATCATCCAAGGAAAAAGAAAACGCCTTTTATTTGCAGTAAATTGTAATATATTCTGATGGAAACATTCTAAACCTAAGTGTCATCAGGACTCTTGTTGATAATTGAAGTTAAGAATTTTGGTATTTGGTGACCAACATTGAGTGTGGCGCTATATAAATCCACAAAGAAAATGGGTTCTGTCTTCATTAAACTTTACAAATTGAGGAGGACTAAATGGGATTTAAACTTAAACTTCAGTAAATGAAACTCTGAGTTTTGAGACAAATACTTGTTTGTATTGGGTGAGGTTATGTGAGAGACAGTGACACTTTAAAAATAATCAACAGGTGCGCCTGGCTGGCTCAGTTAATAGAGCATGTGACTCTTGCTCTTGGGGTTGTGAATTTGAGTCCCATGTTGGGTATAGAGATCACTTAAAAATAAAATCTTAAAAAAAAAAAAGACACTGCTATTTCTTAAAAAAAAAAAAAGAAAAACAACAAAAACCAAAAGTGAATCAACAATATTTTATACTCACTTCTTACTTTACAAATATCTTGCAGTGAGCCTTTATTATTTTTGTAATCGGAAATAAACTCCCCCCAAAAAATTAAAGGAAAAAAACTAAAAGAAAAGAGCACAAAACCAACAAGCCAAACTCACCAGTAGTACACAAAGACCTGGATTCTAATCCTGGTCTGTCATTAACCATCTGTATGATTTTGGGCAATTCAGTTAACATTATGAATTTGGGCAAGTCTGGGTACCCATTTCTTCATCTGTAGAACCAGAGATTATACTTGATTAGGCTCTTTGGGTCTTTTGGTCATATGGTAATACAGTTCCATGATAGTTTCCACATAAGACTTTTGGAGAAGCTTTTAGAAGGAGTATATAGCTTGCAGAAAGTCTAGGAGCTTCTCCTGAAATCACACACTGAATGACTATTGCTTGCTGAGTGTCAAGCAGTGTCCCCTAGCTCTAAAGAATTTGGAAGAAGTTGTCCTAAGAAGGGGTGGAGGTTGAAATGTGGATAGAAAAAAGGAATGAAGCAAAAAGATGAGAATGAATAATAGCAATACAGTGAATCTGTACATAGTACTGTACAATTTAAAAGGTGGTTTCCTGTTCAGTATCTCATTTAACACCATTTAATATTTGGAGATACGAGTGAGTATATAAGGAAATAGTTGGGATGACGTGAAAGATAAAGAAGAGGAAGTTAACAAAACGTTGAGAGTATTGTAATAAAGCAGTATTTAGAATAATCTGAGAAAGGGATATTTGGACTAAATCTGAGAGAATAATTAAGAGAATGTGATTGTGTTGAGATGACTGTGAGTATGGAACCCTGAAATTAAACTTGAGTGTTAGAAACAGCAGGAAGGGGGCTCTTTGGTGGCTCAGTCAGTTAAGCGGCTGCTTTTGGCTCAGATGGTGATCCCGGGGTCCTGGGATTGAGCCCCGCATTGGGCTCTCTGCTCAGCGGGGAGCCTGCTTCTCCCTCTCCCTCCGCCTCCCGCTCTGCCTACTTGCGCTCTGTCTCTGTCAAATAAATAAATAAAATCTTAAGAAAAAACAAAACAAAAAAACAGGAAGGATTCTCTGACATAGTAAATTTATAGAAGGCATACAGTTGAATTTATTGCAGAGTTTAAAGTCATTTTGAAAGCAGAGTGACCAGTCTGTAAAGTAGAAAAGATTACAAATTTGTGAAGACCTTCAAAACATAGATACTCCTCCTAGGTTTATATTATAGTCTCTGAAATGTTTTTCAAAAACTATCAGATTGATTTCTGAATGCTCACATCATTGGCCTGGACCCTGTCTATTTCTCCATACTTAACTCCTGTCCTTCCCTTCTGCTTTTGAACAATTTTCAAGCTCCTTTTCTTCTCCAAATGACTAAGCTGAAGAAGAAAAACATCTGTTGGCTCTGGAGAAAGACCAAACAGAGGAATTTAAAAGAGAGCAAGGATAAATTGTTGTAATTGTTTAATTCTTTTAATTTTTAAATCTGATTTCCTAGTGGACTATACCACTTTTCTGTTGTTTTAAAATATCTTAACAACTTGAGCTAATATTTGTTTTCATTTTCAAGTAATTTGTTTAGTTGGTGGCATTATGGAAACCCAGGCAATGTGTTAAAATACTAGGAGACTGGTTTTGTATTCCTTTTCTGGATGAATAACTTCCTCTGATTCTTTCTAAGGTAAAAACTGTGCTTGTGCTTGTTAAAGGGCCTGAGTACAGGTGGCGCTTTATGGGCAGCTGTATTTATTTATATTAAATTATTTGTTAGAGAAATGTGGGTTTGAGACACCTCAGCTCTATTCATGTTAGGTGCTGGTCTCTTAGGTGCTGCAGGAACACAAATATAATTAAATAAAATTCCAAGAGGGCAGATATTATTGGGTCAGGAAGTCTAGTTAAGTGCAGTGAGTGAAGTATAAGCAAGGGATCCTTGCAGCCCACAGGTAGGGAGAGATACCAGGCTGAGAGAATTACCAGGAAAGGCTTCATGGAAAAATTGCCATTTGAGAGGGAACTCTAAGAATGGATGGAGATAGAGGCTGGAAGGGGAAGGAGCATTTGAAGTGGCCAGAACGCGGAGAGGGAAGGTTTGCATAGATTTGTTTGTTCGTTTTGAGGGAGAAAGGAGAGAGAAAGAGAGCACCAGTGACTGTGCACACAGGGGAGGGGAAGGGGCAGAGGGAGAGAGGGCAAGAGAATCTAAAGCTGGGTGTAGAGCCTGATATGGGGCTCGATCTCATGACCCCGAGATCATGTCCTGAGCTGAAATCAAGAGCCTGAGGCTTAACCAACTGAGCCACCAAGGTGCCCCTTGCATAGATCTTTTAGCTGAACCACAGGTACCAGTTTGGATGGGGCTTAGAGTCTATATGAGATGGTGGGGAAGGAGGAGGCAAGAAAGCAGATATAGGCTAGGAAAGAAAATGGGCAGGGAGGTAAATGGTGCAGTACTGTGGATCTCATGCTTTTTGCAGTTTTATATTCTGATAGGACCTAAGTGATGGTGTTGGTAAAGACTTTACGATGAGAACCTGCAGTGTGCAGGATAGTATACATCTCAACGTAAGAATATTGGCATATGGACATAATAGATCTTTATGTATGAGTGCATGTGTGTGTGTAACTTACTCTGGAAAAGAGTGTTTCTTTGGGGATTTGTAGAGAACCTATCATTTGTGCAAATGTTTCCACTTAGGAGCATCATGGAAAAAAATTGCTTCTGGTGCAAGAATCATTGTGTGGGTGCGCATGTGCGTGCACATGTGTGTATGAAACGGAAATAGAGGGGAGGAGAGGAGAAAAGTGAAAAGCAGTGGGAAGAGCAGAGCTACCACTAAATATAATTAGGGCTCATGGTTTAGAGGAAATGCCTTTGGGGGGTTCTCCATCACAAGTGTTTGTCAGTATATGTACAAACAACCACTAGACTGCAACACATTCCAAGTTATATTTTACTAAAAATGAAAATGCCTGTAGATTTTTTTTTTAAAGATTTTATTTATTTATTTGAGACAGAGAGAATGAGAGAGAGAGCACATGAGAGGGGGGAGGGTCAGAGGGAGAAGCAGGCTCCCTGCCGAGCAGGGAGCCCGATGCGGGACTCGATCCAGGGACTCCAGGATCATGACCTGAGCCGAAGGCAGTCGCTTAACCAACTGAGCCACCCAGGCGCCCAGATTTTTATGTCTTTTTTTCCCTACCTTAAAAAAAAGTAGGAAAAACATGGAAGAGGGCATACATATTTCATAGTTCATCGTGTTGCCAGTATGTTTTTATTTGAATACCGTAGCAGTACTAGCTAGCTCTCCTGTGAATCAGAGCAATATCAGGCCCGAAATCTACAAAAGGAATTGATACTTCATTTGGATAGAACATTTGCTTTTGTAAAAACAAAGCAGGTGAAAAGGCTATTTAATGAACTGTTGAGTTAGGATATAATAATTGCTTCAGGAGAAAGTTTTTCTTTTCCCTTTTCTTAAAGTGCTGAAAAGTTATTTATTTTTTAAAAATGAAGCATTATTCCTTCATGTTGCGAGTATTGTCAAAAGTGCACCCTGTGAGGAGAGATGAGCAAACTTGCTTACTTGGCTGTGAACAGCTTTTCTTTGCTGCCTGGGTCTTCTGCAAATTTAAAAGGAATTATTGGTTTATATGTTTTCATTGTGAATTATTGAAATATGAGGTTGTAAAAGTTGAACTTTGTGGTGCCCTGGTAGTGTTTTTAAACTTCTCTTGTATCTTTTACTACCCTGAGAAAACTGTGAAGGACTTAGCAAATATATTGGGCTAAGGTTTAGAACCTTATTGTGTCTGGCCTTCCACATCTTTTGAGTAGGTTCTGAATAACTTCTCCTTAGTTTGAATTATAACATTGTTGCTGGTGGCTCTGAAAACTATCTGTAATAGCCTCATTCTTGTCATTGCCTAACTCTAAGAAAGCTGCTTTTTGCTTTTGGGTAATTGTGGGCATTTGGTGCAGTACCTGCTTGGGACATATGAAAGATATTCATAGTAGTGTTAATGCAGGCTAGTTCTTTCTGAAAAGGGGAATGATTAGAAGTCCTCAGTGCCTGCCCGCCTGCCTGCCTTTCTTCCTTCCTTCCTTCTTTCCTCTCCTTCCTCTCCTTTCCTCTCCTTTTTATTTTTTAAAGATTTTATTTATTTGTCAGAGAGAGAGAGAGATCCCAGACCCTGTGATGATGACCTGAAAGCAGACAGTTAACCGACTAAGCCATCCAGGCATCCCAGTGCTCTTCTTCATACTTGATATCATCGTGTGTGTGTGTGTGTGTGTGTGTGTGAGAGAGAGAGAGAGAGAGAGAGAGAGAGAGAGAGGGAGAAATCTTATCCATTCTGGTACCTTCTGCCATCTCTCTCAGACTTTTTTTTTTTTTTTTTTTAAGATTTATTTATTTGACAGAGAGAGAGAGCACAAGCAGGGGGAGTGGGAGAGGGAGAAGCAGGCTTCCCGCTGAGCAGGGAGCCTGATGCGGGGCTTGATCCCAGGACCCTGGGACCATGACCTGAGCTGAAGGCAGACGCTTAACTGACTGAGCCACCCAGGAGACCCAACTCTCCCTCTCAGACTCTTCAGTCTGTATTTTCAGGCCAGAAGTTTCTCCAGTCCATACCTGCATTTCTAGCTATTCCTTTGTTGCTCTCACAGGCACTTCAAATTCAGCATGCCCCAAATCTCTCTAGGATCTCTTCTTTTTGAGTTTCCCCATTTTAGTGAGTGTGGCACATCATCTCCTTTGCAGCCCAAGCCCTATCTGGTGGAGCTCTTAGTCTTTCTGCCTCCAGCCACATGATAGCTTTTTGAGTCTGTCCTGCCTTCTCTTTTCCCCATCACTGCTCTGCTCTTATTTCTTGCCTTTGCAAAAAATAAAATATGTTTATTTCAGAGCTGCCTGTGTGAGCTTTCTGTTTCACAGCTCTGTGGTGGAAAGCTCCGTTGGCTCCCCCCCGCCCCCCGTAGAAAATGGAAACCCTCTGATCTGACCCCTGTCTGCCTCTCTCCTGGCTGCCTCCTCCCCCACACATACCTAGGTTCTAGCCTGTTCCCAGTGCTCTGGGTCTTTGCTCCTCTCCATGCCCACACATGTGCTGTTCTCTGGACACAGAGAGCCCTTAGTTCTCTTACGCTTGTGGCCAGCTTCTCTTGCTCTCTCAACCATTGGCTCAGACATCACTTCCTCAGCCTTTATCAAATCTCAGGTAGTACTTACCACCTTGAAGTCACAATCAGGTAATGGCTATCTCCCGCCCCTCCCCATTTCTCTTTTCTTGCTTTGCTTTTTCTTTTTCCTATTGCTACCTACCCCCTTTTAGCATACTGTGTTGTTCTTATTTATAATATTAACTGTGCCCCCATGCTGGAACATAAACTCCACTAGGGCAGGGATCTTTGTCTCTCTCATTCACCTCTGTACCATCACTGCCTAGAACAGTGTCGGATACATAGAAAATACTGAGAAATATTTGTTGAAGAAATGTGTACTTGTATGTCAGGGCCCAGCTCACAGCAGGCATTGGATAAATTAAACTGTTGATGAGCAGTTTATTCTGTTAGACTTTCTAGGGGGTGTATGCCTGTGTCTTTGGTATATAGAATAAATTTAATTAAATACTTTTTAGGATTTGCATGTGTTCAAATAAATTTGTTCTTTTGTAAAAGGTTGGTTTACTCTATTTATTAGTTTCAGATGTCCTAATTGGCTAGATGTGTTTTGTGCCCACTTATATTGCTCCCCTTTCTTAGATAAGCCAACTCTTAACAACTGAATAACTAGGAAAATATTTCACCAAAGTTCAAGCTTTCAGAATACCATCCATATAGGGTCCAACATCATACATGCCCCAAGGCAGCAGTTTTCAAACATTTTTGGTCGTATAAGCTTGAAAGAACTTTGTAAGATAATGAATTTTTGCACTGATTCAGGGAAGTTTTTCTTGTATGTTTAGATAATTATACAGCATTTAATTTCAGGATATTGTAGATACTGACATTTAGAGAATGTCAGAAGCTGGGTGATGGGTACATGGGGGTTCATTATACTGTTCTTTCTACTTTTGAGTGTATTTTAATATTTACATAACAAAAAGTAAAACAAGACAAAGCAAAAATTCTTTGTGGAAAGTGTTCCCATGTGTGTATTCTGGTTTGAGACCACTGTCCTTTGATGCTACTGATACCATTAGTCTTAGTGCGATTAGCAGAGTAAGGCATCCTCTTAAGTTGAACCAAGTGAAATTGCCAATATTTGACCATCTTTGACCTGTAAAAATGGCAGTTTCATATGATTCAACCTAACAATATTTGATTGGGTGTATTATTTTCCCCTGCACATCAGTTTCATTTCACTAAGTGGAACAGAGCTTGATGGCTCAAGGAGAATTTTTTTTCAGGCATTTAATCCTCAGACACTATCTTTTTTAATTAAGATTTGTCAAAAAGAATTTTCATTTGCTGTCAATACAGTGTCAGGTGCTAACATGCAGCCCTTCTTCCTTTGCTGTATCAAAGACTTAAGTTTTGGTTTGTCCAGTTCTTGATTCTTAAGTGTGGGCAAACAGACTGGTCAGTTAATTTAGTGAGGTGTTGAGTGAACAGAAGAGAATGTTCAGGCCAGACAGATGGAGCTGTCACCTGAATAGTCCCTGACAAGTTGACTCTAGAGAGAAATTAATCTTCTAAAGAGCTCAGAGTGTGTCTCTGTGTGTTTTTGTCTTTGTTGTGAAGTATGGGAATAACAGACTGGAGACAGATACTGTTCTTGATGTTTTCTTTAGCAGAAGGAGATTGGGAGCTAGAGGAGTTAAGTGATTTAATCTGCTATCATAGTAAGTCAGTGGAGGGTCAGGTTCTCATGGATTCTCCTTGCATGCCATATACCCTAGACTAGTCGGTCTCAGAATGTGCTGCCCTGGCTGCCTCGGCTGTTGTCACCCAGAGTTTCCTGTCCCTCTAGTTACATGTGTTACTTTTATATTTTTTTTAATTTAACAGAGGATATTAAGCATTTAATGTACTTTTTGCCGAATTAGTCATCACATGCCATAAATTACAACAGAACTCTGGCTTTTGTGTTAAATAGATCTAACCTCTGCATTTTCGTTTTGGAGAGCTCAATGAACAGCTTTGTCCAGGGTACAATTTGCTCTGATATTTCAACCTCACTATAGAGAGTCTCATATATATCTTAACGATTATTTTGTGGTAACTCACAAAAGAATTCTGATGCTCGGAAATGACCTTGAACTCATGGTAATTTTTATGTTTTGAATGGGGAGAAAAAAGCTGCTATGGTTTGTTTATAACTACTAAGCTATGTGATTTTATTTTCACCTGAGTTTGGTAGGATGACTTTCTCGGTGCAGTTCTGGATCTATGTTTCAAGCTATGGGTTTCATATAGGTACCATACCAATAGATGCAGAGATTTTTTTTTTTTTCCATGATTTTTGATATACATATTTTTTCTTTTCTATCTTTTTTAAGATTTTATTTATTATTTATTAGAGAGAGAGAGAGAGAGCACACGAGAGAACACAAGCAGGGGGTGTGGCAGAGGGGGATAGAGAGGGAGAAACAGATTCTCCACTGAGCAGGGAGCCCAACATAGAGAGGGCTCCATCCCAGGACCCTGGGATCATGATCTGAGCTGAAGGCAGATGCTTAACCCACTGAGCCACCCAGGCGCTCCTATTTTTGATATACATATGTGTAAATCTCAGATCCCACTTAGTTAATATACTTCATTTCATGTTTACCAGAAAACGTGATCACATAAAAGTAGAATTGTCCTGGATAATCTAGGATGGTATTTTTCTGATTTTGGTGCTACCTGTAGCAGTAAATAATTCATTTTACATCCTGACCCCAGTACACGCACACACATTAATGCAAGAGTGTACATGTGGGGAACCTGGGTGGCACAATTGGTTAAGCATCCGACTCTTGATGTTGGCTCAGGTCATGATCTTAGGGTCATGAGATCAAGCCTCACATTGGGCTCCACGCTGAGTGCAGAGTCTTTTTTTTTTTTTAATGTTATGTTAATCACCATAGATTACATCATTAGTTTTTGATGTAGTGTTCCATGATTCATTGTTTGCGTATAACACCCAGTGCTCCATGCAGAACGTGCCCTCTTTAATACCCATCACCAGGCTAACCCATCCTCCCACCCCCCTCCCCTCTAGAACCCTCAGTTTGTTTCTCAGAGTCCATAGTCTCTCATGGTTTGTCTCCCCCTCCGATTCCCCCCCTTCATTTCTTCCTTCCTACTATCTTCTTCTTCTTTTTTTTTTTTTTTTAGCATATAATGTATTATTTGTTTCAGAGGTAGAGGTCTGTGATTCAACAGTCTACACACTTCACAGTGCTCACCATAGCACATAGGGAGGGTATGTGCTATGATACAGAGTCGGTTTAAAACTCTCTCTCAGGGCACCTGGGTGACTCAGTTAAGTGGCCGACTCTTGATTTCAGCTCAGGTTGTGATCTTTGGGCCCTGGGATCCAGCTCCATGTCAGGCTCCATGCTCCGTGGGGAGTCTGTTTCAGGATTCTGTCTGCCCCTCTGCCCCTCCCCCCCAAATAAATAAATCTGAAAAAAAAGAAAAAAAGACTCTCTCCTCCCCCCCGCCCCACTATGCACGTGCTCTCTCAAACAAACCTTTTAAAAAAAGAGTGTACATGTATCCAGTTTTAAAGCTAAATGAAGTAGAACTTAGCTTACTATGTTAGATGTACTTGTTTCTATTATGTTGTATTCTGTCCTACTTCATTTTAAAAAAGTATGGTGTTACAGCTCCCTAAATGAGTTTGAAAAAGCAGTGGAATAGGACATATTGTTACTCTACGTATGGAATAAGTGCCTTCTAGAAGGAATTTTGGAGAACTGTGTTGCATATCAGTTCTTCCGCTGATTTCTTGTATAACCTTTCTTTTGTTCTTCCCTGCCTCCTGCATTTCAAGGCTACTCTGTGCCAGGCCCTATACTCCCTGACTAAGGCAGATACAGTCCCTGCCCCCTAGAAGGTTGTTTTCATGATAGTAACAGTGGTAACTGTCAGCTATTGAGCCATCCACAAGGAGATTAAGGTAACAGTAATCCCAATAGCTGCCACTTACTAAGTGCCTTTTACTTGCGAAGTGTTGTACATTCTGGTTTTTTTTTTGTTTTGTTTTGTTTTGTTTTTGTTTTGTTTTAAGAAGGCTCCGTGGTGGGCCCACCATGAGGCTTGAACTCACAACCCTGAGATCAAGAGTCAGATGCTTAACCGACCGAGCCACTTAGGCGCCCCTGTACATTGTTTTCTCACCATAGCTTGCTGGGAGAGTGGCGTTATTCTCTCATTGGTGGGGAAACGGAGGCAACATTTAGTTCAGTGAAGGAACCAAGATTCTACTTCCAGTATGTCTGATTCCAGTATGCATTCACTTTCCACTGGACTGTTCTGCTTCCATGTTGAACTTAACCTCTATGGGTTTCAGTTTTGTCATTCTTAAAAAAAGAAAGATTGGGTGTTGGATATTAGGTTGCCAAGGACCAGAAGTTTTCATTTGATATTTAACAAACTACTGAAAACAGTAGTTTCAGTGTGCTGTCAGCACTACAGGGTTAGGTATCTACATCATAAAAAAAAATTCAGTTTGCCCTTCTTTGGTTTCCTTATTAGTAGATTCAGCAGATGACCAAGTATTAAATGAACCAAGTATTAAATGAAACTGAGCTGTGTCTTTTTTTTGTCGCTGTTATTTTCACATTTGAAGGAGGAAAAGAGCCTAAAGTGAATATTTGAAGGATCCCACAGTTAAATCATATTGATTTGTTTGCCCTTATTTTGCTTAAGAGCAATGCTAATTGGAATTCATTGTTTCTCTTACATAGATTTTTAGGTTTTTAACTGTCATGTATGTGTTTATGAAGCGCTTTTTTAGAAGGCTCCAGTAGTGGATGGATGAGAGACTCATAACCTGTGGCTGTCCTGCATTTGTATTTTTCTTTGGCAGGGCCTGCCTTAAAATGAGGATTTGCATTTATTGGCAGTTGATTTTTTACAGAGAATGTGTTAACTTCTCTTTCCCTCTCTTCCCTTATTCTTCTCCCTTCCCATCTCCTTTTCCTGTCACTCCATTTTTTTTTTTTAAACATAAACGAATCAGTAAAATGATAGAAAAAGACATAAACACAAAGACTATAAAACAAACCTTTGGGCAGACATCATTTAAATTGCTCATTCTATCTGAAAGCTTCGGCTTTCCTTTTCTTTTGGAAGTATTGTCTGTTGATCTATTTCCTGCTCTCTTCCCAGTTTCCTTTTGCTTTCCTCATTCTATTTTCGCTCTTTTCATTTTACTGGATTGTTGTGAAGATTGAATAATACTGTCAGTAATTACTAGTACTTATGGACATGTTTGTCATGTGTCAGCCATTGTTCGGAGCGCTTTACTTAAATTAGCCCATTCCACCCGCAAACAGTGAAGAAAGCCTAGTACTGGGTTTCTCCCTAACTGCCACTGTGACTTTGGGCAGAATACTTAGTCTCTGTGTATCTTAGTTCCTTCACTTTTAAAGTGTGGTGTTATGACATAACTTCTGTAAACCACGTAAAACATGGCCTGGCACACCGTACAGGCTCAATAAATGTTAGTGGCCGTTATGTGTTTTGTTGTTACCATTGAAGCAGATCGCAGTTCCTGGAATGTATTGAGTGCTCAGTAAGTGGTAGTTATTCATATTATTTAATAATACTGCATTGCATATTTGCTTTTAGGTGGTGCATTGAGTTTGGCTGAGACAGATGTGAAGTAGTAATATTCTTATAGGCTGTCTTAATTTCTAACGATGATGATTTTCTTTTTTATGAAGTGATACTGGTGCTCATATTCAATGGCTGTGATCCAAATATTTAGTAGATATTCTGGACTTTCATAAAGGATACTCTGAGAATAACCCATTGAATTACGTGGGGAGTGGGGAGAAGATTTGGTGCTTGTAAGTAAACATTTTATGTATTTATTTTTAAAAGATTTTATTTTTTAAATTTTTAAAAAGATTTTATTTATTTATTTGACAGGGAGAGGGAGAAAGCACAAATGGGGGGGTGGGGAGCGGCAGGCAGAGGGAACTGGAGAAGCAGGTTCTCCACTAAGCAGGGAACCTGATGTGGGGCTCGATCCCAGGACCCTGGGATCAGGACCTGAGCCAGAGGCAGATGCTTAACTGACTAAGCCATCCAGGCGCCCCTAAAAGATTTTATTTTTAAGTAATCTCTACACCAGATGTGGGGCTTGAACTCACAACCCTGAGATCAAGAGTCGCATGTTTTACCAACTGAGCCAGCCAGGTGCCTCTAAATAAGCATTTTATTATTATTATTATTTTTTATTTTTATTTTTAAAGATTTTATTTATTTATTTTGACAGAGAGAGACACAGCGAGAGAGGGAATACAAGCAGGGGGAGTGGGAGAGGGAGAAGCAGGCTTCCCGCCGAGCAGGGAGCCCGATGCGGGGCTCGATCCCAGGACCTGGAATCATGACCTGAGCCGAAGGCAGACACTTAACGACTGAGCCACCCAGGCGCCCCTCTAAATAAGCATTTTAAAAGGGAGTTGTATTGGAGTCATTTTTGGTGTATGTAGTAAAGTCAAAACTGTTTAATATTTTGCAGTCTAGATCAATCCATTCACCTTGTTCTTTACTTTTTAGCTATTAGTGGAAAATGGTCAGGTATAATAAAGCTCTTTTTTATTCAGTTAGGTTAGTCTTAAATACATGATCTTATTTATGAATGTCATGAATAAGTAACTTATGGATTGCTTTATGGCTGCTAATTGTTAACAGGTTTGACATCAGTGGAATTTCTGAGAAAGGATGGAAACACAGTGACCACTAGCAACCTTATAACAAGTTCTGTGTACTCATTAAGGAAAATAAATACAGTAACATAATGAATGAACTGTCAAAATTGGTTTTCTAGTAATATGTCAGTATAGTAGGGCATCAGATGCCTTAGAACTGATAATCATAGCATGTTTAATATATTGAGTGAGTAGTTGAGTCTGTTTTAGCAGTCCAAATATGATATGTGATAGTTGAACCAATTCCAGCAGGGATTTGAAGCCCTTATTAAAGGCTGTATTAATATAAATGTTAGTGGAAGGAGCAGTGGGCTTCTTGTAGTCTATAAGACATAGATTTGAATGTGGTCCCTGTTACTTACTATATGTATGATTTTGAGGAAATCATGCATCAGTTGCAAAATGAATATCAAACCTAGCGAGCCTCGCTCATAGGTTTCTTAGGATTATTGAGTAAAATAATACGTTAGAGAATGCCTTGAAAAACTTTTGAGTACTCTACAAATGTAAATTAGCATCAGTTCTACTTTCAAATATAAGGGCATTGTTTGTGGAGTGTTCTGGCTCCAACTCATGTTATGATTTTAATTTTTTGTTTAGGTTCATCAGTGGTAAGTACAAGCTTTAAGAATCCTAATCCTCAGTGTTTTTGACCACTAACTGAAATGAATAGCGTATGTATTTGTGTCTAGCTGTGTAGACATATGCATATGATAGCAGTGCTGTTCTTGACACTATGGTCAAGCATTTGTCAGAGTTTCCACTGTAAACTTCCTTTTGGATATTTTTTCATTTTAGCTTGGTTTTCCTGTGGGATAAAATTATAGGGCCTGAATGGTTTTGGGTGGAAACATTTTTTCTTTTTTTAATAGGGAATGAATACATACTATTCAAAACTGTGTGTGTTTTCTTGTATTTTATAACATTTTATCATAAAAGTTTTGAAAATACTTGTACGTATTTTTCTTTCTTTAATGATTTTTTTTTTTGAAGATTTTATTTATTTTTTTTGACAGAGAGAGACAGCGAGAGAGGGAACACAAGCAGGGGGAATGGGAGAGGGAGAAACAGGCTTCCCACCGAGCAGGGAGCTCGATGGGAGGCTCGATCCCAGGACCTTGGGATCATGACCCGAGCCGAAGGCAGACGCTTAACGACTGAGCCACCCAGGCGCCCTCTTTCTTTAATGATTAAAAAAATATATTAGATATTGTGACCCCATACTCATAAAGTTTTTCTTTGCTGTTGTGGTAGTTTTTTCTCTGAAAATGATCACTGTCATCAGTGTATCCAAGTTCAAAGAATGTGAATCGTTTTTATAAGCTATTAGTAGATACAAAGAGCAGTATCTTGATTGAACATCTGGATACCTATCCCAAATTAAGAAAAAATTAACTGCTTATAATTTATAAACTTAATCCTTAGACCTTTATCAGTGAATGTATTCATTGGTCTGTGTTATAAATTTTAGTGAAGTGTATTTAGAGACAGGCTAAGACTTAGAATACCCCCTTATATCCACTGACTGCCTTCTAATGGATGACTGGTCTCTTGTGCTCTGGTCTCAGATGACTGGATTGAGTGGGCACTTGACCCAAGATCATCTAATCAGTAGGCAGGCCTTTGGTCTAGGCAGTAATCTAGCCCTGAGGTTCTACTCACCAGAGATGAGGGTGACTTGGTATACCAATCAGAACCTTTATTTATTTATTTTTAAATATTTTATTTATTTATTTGACAGAGACACAGCAAGAGAGGGAACACAAGCAGGGGGAATGGGAGAGGGAGAAGCAGGTTTCCCGCTGAGCAGGGAGCCCGATATGGGGCTCGATCCCAGGACCCTGGGATCACGACCTGAGCCGAAGGCAGACGCTTAACGACTGAGCCACCCAGGCGCCCCCTAATCAGAACCTTTAAATTTGAACTTGGCATGGAGCAGTTGAAGGCAGTAGTAGAAGCTGAAGACAAGAAAAAGAGGTTTGTTAATGGTGGCGCCATATCATAAGATTCCATAAATCCTTGTTTTTATGGATTCTGCCTTTATCAATGCTTTACTGAAGTTACTCTTATCAGGGTCACCTCCAAATCTGATGGACTCATGTCTCAGCGTTTGATACTTGTCTATATTCTCTTTGTGGAAATACACTCTTCTTTGGCTTCTGTGACACTACTCAGGTTTTCTTTCTACCTCTGTCTGTTTCTTCTCATTCTCTTTGCTGGGTCTTCCTCCTCTACTCAGCTTGTATGTGTTGGATTTTTTTCAGGGCTCTTTGAGCTTCACTTTCTGCACTCTCACCATAGGTGATCTCGTTTATTCCATTGGCTTGAAGACCATTTATATACTGTTGGCTCGTTTCTATCTCTAGTTCAGATTTTGGTCTTGTATATGCAGTTGCTGACTGGACATCTCCAGGTATATGTTTTTCAAACATCTCCAACTTTTAACACATTCTCAGTGGAACACTTGATTTCCTCACCACAGTATTTCTTCTTTCTTTTACTTAATAACTCTTCTGTTCACCCAGCTGTTCAAACCAGACAACTGATAGTCATATTTGATTCCTGTTTCTCGCCTTCTATTCACTTGCATATTCCCCCTTCAGAATAGTTACTGTCGGCGAGTACTGTTGCATCTGCCTCCAGTATTTATCTCTAATTGGTCCACTTTGTCATTATCATGACTCTCTAACAGGAGTCCTCTAACCGGTTTCCCTACTTCTTCTCTTGCCTCTTTTCCATTCATTTAACTCATACTGAGCAGAGTGATCTTTTTAAAAAATACAAATTGTTCATCATCATTAGCCATCAGGGAAATCCAAATCAAAACCACATTGAGGTACCACCTCACACCAGTTAGAATGGCAAAAATGGACAGGGAAAGAAACAACAAATGTTGGAGAGGTTGTGGAGAAAGGGGAACCCTCTTACACTGTTGGTGGGAATGCAAGTTGGTACAGCCACTTTGGAAAACAGTGTGGAGGTTCCTCAAAAATTTTAAAATACAGCTACCCTATGACCCAGCAATTGCACTACTGGGTATTTACCCCAAAGACACAGATGTAGCGAAAAGAAGGGCCATATGCACCCCAATATTCATAGCAGCAATGTCCGCAATAGCCAAACTGTGGAAAGAGCCGAGATGCCCTTCAACAGATGAATGGATAAAGAAGATGTGGTCCATATATACAATGGAATATTACTCAGCCATCAGAAAGGATGAATACCCAACTTTTACATCAGCATGGATGGGACTGGAGGAGAGTATGCTAAGTGAAATAAGTCAAGCAGAGAAAGTCAACTATCATATGGTTTCACTTATTTGTGGAACATAAGGAATAGCATGGAGGATATTAGGAGAAGGAAGGGAAAAATGGGGGGGGAATTGGAGGGAGAGATGAACCATGAGAGACTATGGACTCTGAGAAACAAACAGGGTTTTAGAGGGGAGCGGGGAGGGGTGATTGGTTAGCCCAGTAATGGGTATTAAGGAGGGCACGTACTGCATGGAGCACTGGGTGTTATACGAAAACAGTGGATCGTGGATCACTACATCAAAAACCAATGATGTATTGTATGGTGACTAACATAGCATAATAAAATTAAAAAAAAAAATACAAATTGTATGCTGTGTCTCTCCTTTAAGCTTTAAAATTGCGATGGTTTTTCATTGTACCTAGAATTAAATCCGAACTCCTTACCTTTGCCTTTTGATTCTCTTCATCTTGACTTTTTTTTCACACAGTTTTCCTGACATTGCTAATTTAATTTTAATTTAATATTAAAATCAAATGCATGTGGGTTAAAACTTTTGTGTTTTTAAAAACTTGAATGGACTTGATTCCCCCCCCTTTATCTTATCTCCCTTTCCTCTTATTCTTTCTCTTAATTTAATAAAATCACACCAGATTCAAATCACAACTAGCCCTGTCTCAGTCCCCCAGGTCTTTGATTTGATTCGGTATCTCTTAGACCCCTTTGAGAACTGTTTGGGTTGTTTGATTAGCATCAGGGGAATTTCTTTAAGGCTACCAGAGTTGTTTTTCCGCTTATATATCTCTCATACACAATTATCATTGGAAGAAACTTGGAACTTTACTTCTTGTTTTTGGTGACACTTCATCTTCTCGGTTCTCTGTTCCATCCCACACTGAGCTTTCTGCCTCATTGTCAAGTTTTCTTTATTTTGTCTCTAGCTGCCCCGTGGTTCCATTTTTAAGCCTCTGTTCATTGTTCTCTATTTGCTCTGTTATTGAGCTCATATGTTCCTCTGACTTTCACCTGTATGGGAGAACTCTAAAATCTCTATTCTCTAGGGTAGCTCCATGTTTCCAAAACTATCTTGAATCTTTCTTCCCTTGGATGCCTGGGAGTTAATGCATTGTCCCCAACACTAACCTTCATGAACTTCCTTGATAAATTAACTTCTCAGTCTTATGATTCCATTTTTACCAGTGGTATTATCATTCTCTAGACCTGGAAACATTGTCCTGTCTTTCCTTTTCATTACATCTGATATGACAAAAAATCCTTTTGTTTTCATCTTTTAAATGTATCTCAGACTGCCTTTTCTTCTGTTCTTCCACTGCCATCAGCTTAGAATAGGTCCTTGTAACTCCTCATGCTTAGTTTGGTGATAATATTTTGGCTAATTTGCCTCCTTCTGAACCTCTCTAAAGCACATATTTATTATGTTTGCTCTAGCCCAACATGTCTCTGTGTCAGTACACGACACCCAGATTACCCTGCATTTTTTCAGGTCCTTCACAGCCGGGTTTGCTCACATTCTTCACTCCCATCTCTGTTCCTCCCAGTCCACTGTCTCCTCTGCCTGGTCACACGTATCTTCTCACATTTCACCATGCAGTGTGCTCACTCTTTACCTCCAAGCTCTTCCAGCCTAAGATGTCTTCTTACCTATCCTGTGTTTCTCCGTTGTCCTACTCATGCTTCCCTTCATTCTCATTGCCATCTGGGAGCAGTTCAACCTCTACCGCATGTCTTCTTGACCTTAAGCTGTGCCAGTGATAACACCGGGTTGAACACTCAATTTGATTCATGTTATCAGAACGTACCCGGGATCAACAAATGTTAGGTGTTCCAAAACAATTAAACAGCTAAACCTCTGTGTCATTACACTTCCTTAAATTAAATCCGAACAGAAAGAATGTTGAAGTCTTTAAGGCAGCTTAGGTGCAAAGGAAAATGTTGGAAGGCCAAAGAAGACTGGAAATCATCTTTTGAGAGACTTACCACCACAAAAAGGGTCCCTTTAAATATTAACAGAAATAACAAGCCAGCTAGAGAATCTGTATAACCCATGATAGTTGCATTTTACTTGGTACAAAGCGGAGGGAGATGACTGAACTCATGTCTGCTTCTGTTTGTGTTAAGGAATCCATTAGGAAGATTAGCCCTTCCAGGTGGTCCTGCCTAGGGTATGGTGTAGGCATTAAATGAAAAAATAACAGTGGTTTAGTGATAAGGAAACTCATGTTACTCTTTAGCAGAAGTGATAAAGTGTACAGGTTCCAGATTGCCTGGGTCTGAAGCTCAGCAGGGCCCCTTTCTAGCTATGTGAAAGTCACTAAATACCTCTGGGACTCAATTTACTACATGTAAAATAAGGATAGTAATATCCGCTTCATGGCATTGTGGAGAGGATTAAATGAGTTAATACACATAAATTGCTTAGAACAGTGACTGTCTCAGAGTATGTGCTTACTAAGTTTTTACTATTATTATGTATACATGATATGACTGGGAAAAGATGACTCATTCCCGATTTTCAGAAAGAACTATTTATTGTGAAACAGGAAATGGCTCTTTAGAATGTGTATCTTTTTTTTTAATGACTGCTCTGTCCTTGGTGACCCTTGTTTATTTTGGCTTATTCATTCATTAACAAGTATTTTTTTTTTTTTTAAGATTTTATTTAATTGTTTGACAGAGAGACAGCGTGAGAGAGAACACAAGCAGGGGGAGTGGGAGAGGGAGAAGCAGGCTTCCCCCTGAGCAGGGAGCCTGATGCGGGGCTTGATCCCAGGACCCTAGGATCATGACCTGAGCCAAAGGCAGATGCTTAATGACTGAGCCACCCAGGCGCCCCTTAACAAATATCTTTTAACATTGTTTATAGTGTTGCAGATCCTTAGAAGGGCAGAGTGTAGGAGATCATTATGTTTTCTTTTTTTTTTTATAAATTCAGTTTTTCTTTTTTAAAGATTTTATTTGTTTGACAGAGAGAGACAAAGCGAGAAAAGGAACACAAGCAGGGGGAGTGGGAGAGGGAGAAGCAGGCTTCCCGCTGAGCAGGAAGCCCGATGCGGGGCTCGATCCCAGGACACCGGGATCATGGCCTGAGCCTAAGGCAGACGCTTAACGACTGAGCCACCCAGGCGCCCCTGAGATCATGATGTTTTCAATAGATTCTGAAAAAGATTCCAGTGAGGGTTCTATGAATAAGGGTCTCGTGGTCCATCTGGATCTCTGAACAATCTGTAGATTAAGCATCTGATTTCATCAGAAGGTTGAAACATACACAATTTTGTATGTGTTTTCCATTTCCACAGAGAGCCTGGTGCATGTTTTTCCAGATTTATGTAATATGAGCATTTCTGAGATCTAGATGAATGTCTTTCAAAACAGTTTCCGCTGAGCTTGCTGCACTTGGCCCTTTTCAAAGAGACATTGTAATTTGCATGTGATACTTGGGAACTCTTAAGTCTTTGGACTTCAGGGAATGGCAAGAAGTGGCTCAGAAGCTACTGCTTGGTCAACTTTGTGGTATCAGGGTGCACTAATGGTACAAGCAAGCAATGTAAATTTTTAAAACTTCAGAATAAGATATATTTTCTTTTTGTCAAGATTTTTTTCCCCCTAATATCTGTTGATAAAGGTTGCTTTATGATTCTGTGAAAGTAGAGTAGTTGTGGCTTGAGGGACTCTAAATAATTTGCCCGTTTTGTGTCTGAAATTCCCATTGTTGAAATTTGGCCTTTGGATGAAGCTGTTTTGTTATTGTTCTTCTGAAGTCTTTGCAATAATGTAAATATGTTTCTTTGTAGGGGTAAACTCATTGTCCCTTTAGCAGCCAGGGGAGTCAAACACCATAGTTTCAGAGGACAGAGGCAGATTTTTGTAGGTGTGGAAAGGTCATGAGAACAGGGTGTGATTGTGGTAGAAATACTGTGTGCCGTGGCAGGTGGGGGTGGGGGGTTGGAGGGGGGCTGTAAAAAGGGAGGTAGAGGATGAGGGGGATGTCCATATTTCTGCTGCCACTACATTTGTCCAAATTAATGTCAAAGAATTATTCTACTGGTATTAAATTTATCATACTTTCTGGTTCTATGTAATGAAGCTCTTTCTACACCATTGCTAGTAAAACTGAATGTCGTACAGCCTCAGTTTTCTTATCTGTAAAATGAGAATATTAATGCCTACTTTGTGAGATTTTTATTTTTTATTTTTTTTATTTTTATTTATTTATTTATTTGACAGAGAGAGACACAGCGAGAGAGGGAACACAAGCAGGGGGAGTGGGAGACGGAGAAGCAGGCCTCCCGCTGAGCAGGGAGCCCGATGTAGGGCTCGATCCCAGGACCCTGGGATCATGACCTGAGCCGAAGGCAGACGCTTAACGACTGAGCCACCCAGGCGCCCCTTGTGAGATTTTTATAAGGCTTTAGTGGGAGAACACATGGAAAGACCCTAGCTGGAATATTGTAGGTCCTTGCCAAGTGCTTTTTCCTTTCCTTTCAACTTGGTCCATGAAATTTACTTAGTAGCATTTTCTTGCTCTTATTTATTCATGTTAATCTTACTGTCCACCAGACTGTAAATTTTTTTGTGGATAAGTACCATTTTTTTTCATTCTCTGCATTATAGTACCTTGTACCTTTTCCATCATAGTGCAACCTGTTTTACATTTATTTATATGACCATTTAATTAGGTTTTCTTTACTTTTGGTCTGTAAGCTCCATGAAGGCTAGGACCTTATTTGATTTTGCTGAGAAATGTAAATTTAAGGCCTAGACTAGTTCCTGGCATGCAAGAAGTGTTCCATAAATATTTGTGGAATAAATGAATGGATGATTGATTAGTAAGTTAAACATAGTAGTTTCTAAGCAAATACTTGTTCTGGGAAGGTTGAAACTACCTATCATATTCTTTCCAGACAGCCTGAAGCCTTGTAGGGGGCTATAAAAAGTTTGCAGAATTTTAGCTAATGCCTTAGATCTTTAAATAACAGGGTGTGTGGAAAAGAGAAAAGGTTTACAAAATACTTTGAAGTGGTTCAGTATTTAATGTTATTTTAGTGGGAGGTCAATAAGGTTTGTTACGAATATGTTATTATGAAGAACTCTTTAAGTGTAAATTACTATTATTACTTTCAGCTAATATTTATAAGTATTAACATCTGTGAATACTAATATTAAAATTTAGATTGGAAGGACAGAGCTGTCAAACACTACTTGTTTTCTTTCCTTTGCAAACTTTGCATAAACCTGATTATATCTGAGGGGAGCTTTGAGGATGTTTGAGAACCGGGTGCGTCCTGGTTAGTAGTGCTTCTCCAGATTGTTGAATTCTTCATAAATTCTTGCTTTTCTGTCCCAGAGGCTCTGTTAGTGCGTCATTCATTCATCCAAATGCCAACTCCCTTCCTCCTCCAGGATTTGGGCACTTTGCTGATGCCTGGCCTGGTAGCTGAATCATTTCACACATAAAACTGAGTCAGTTTCTTTACCTTTCCTCTAATCAGATTACAATTTTACTTTGAAATAATCTCACTGGATATTAGTAGGCTGAGCTCAATACTATTGCACAACTGGATACACACAAAAGAAGGGAAGAAGCCCTATATGTGTCAGCAATTTATGTTGTTCATTTGATAAGTGTTTTTTTAAAAAGATGACATTTATTGAACATTTTTCTTTTTTAAAGATTTTATTTATTTATTTGACAGAGAGAGACACAGCGAGAGAGGGAACACAAGCAGGGGGAGTGCGAGAGGGAGAAGCAGGCTTCCCACGGAGCAGGGAGCCCGATGCAGGGCTCGATCCCAGGACCCCGGGATCATGACCTGAGCCGAAGGCAGACGCTTAACGACTGAGCCACCCAGGCGCCCCTATTCAACATTTTTCATGTACCAGGCACTCTGTGAAAATTTTATGTATTCTCTCATGAAGTTCTCAAGCTATCACCGTGACAGAGCTACTATTCTTAGAGTCATTTTGCAAAGGACACCAAGGCCAAACAGTGCTTTTTAACAGTAATTAGCAGCTGAAGTTTGAGCACTTACTGTGTTCTGGACATTGTTCTATGTGTTTTTATTTTTATTCACTCACATAACCCTTAAGTCAGCCCCATGAGGTACTATTATTATGCCCTTATTTATATATGAGGAAACTGAGGCACAGACACTCACCTATGGCTTCCCAGCTAGGAAGTGGCAAAGCCAGGCTTGGAATCCGGGCTGTCTGATTTTGTCGCCCATTGTCTGAACTGCCACAACACACACCCCAGATTGTCTAGCTGCTACGCGGTAGAGAGTGATTAGAGCCTAGGCTCCCTAATTTCAAAGTGTGGGTGTGTGTGGCCCAAAGAACAACCTCAGCCATCTGGAAGAATGCAGAATGGGTTTACATTTTTTTTTTTCAAGTTCCCAATTGTGCCAAAAGAAGTTGACTTAATTTGTAAATGTTTCTGAGATGTTCCTCCAGAATAACAACTGGCAGACTTTTGAAATAGTGGACTTAGTTGTCCAGCTTAGTTTTAATTTAGTTTTAACTATTACTCTTAATAATGCCAGATCCTATTTCTTATATTTGGCCTGGCTCCTTAAGTGGAAGATACAGTTATGGAATATGTTTTCTGAAAGGGAAAGTCATTATAGTATAAGTGAAGAGAAAATGTTTGTACTACCTGATGGCATGTTTAGCTAAGCCCTAGGGTACTGCATTGGGCGAAGAATGCTGAATTATATCAAGATTCAGAAAAAAGGCTTGTGCTTAGAATTGCATCATCAGCATGCATATCTTTAGGTTTCAGTGACTTTTTCTACCCTTGCTGAGAACATTTGTGGCCAGGATGTCAGTGGCAAAGAAGGGACTTAAGTTGTAAATATCCTGGCTTAAACTGGTATCCTATCTTACCATTCAGTGTTTTTTTTTTTTGAAGATTTTATTTATTTATTTGACAGAGAAAGAGAGCAAGCGCTCGCCAGCACATGCAGGGGGAGTGGATGGCAGAGGGAAAGGGAGAAGCCAGGCTCCCCGCTGAGCAGAGAGCCCTGTGCCAGGCTCAATCCCAGACCCTGAGATCATGACCTGAGCTAAAGGCAGACGCTTAACCGACTGACCCACCCAGGTGCCCCCCATTCAGTGCTTTAAAATGCTTCTTTGTTCTGAAAGTGTTAAGCTTTCTAGACACATTCTTTGTGTTTTATAAAATCTTCGTATTACTGTTCTTGAAGTTTTAATTTTGGAGTCATGCACTCACAATTATGCATACCTGTATATATACATCCATAAATACATACTTGTAAGTTTCTCTCTATTGTTCTATGCTTGACAGCACTATTTTCATACAGACTAAAAAATAAGGTTTTAAAATGGATTTCATTTTTCTTAGTATGATGTTTCAAATGTGAATTTTGGATTTCCTCAACGATTATATTACATATGGGCTTCACATTTATGTTTAATTTATATTAAGTAATATGCCTTGTATGAAGCATATGTGAATTCCACAATAAGTGGGATGTACTGCATGGTATCACTGGACTTTATTGTCCAGATGATGACTTTAATTATAAATGTACACTCTTGGGATTAGAGGCCATTCTACCACTCTATTCACTCAGTCCTGTCACTCTCAGGAGCTTAAGGTCTCATATTTAAAACTCCCAACTGAGGTTCAGAAATAGCATCTCTAAGCTGGCATTGCAACATTGGATTGACTCTTTTTTATACTTCATATCTTTTTTTAAAAGAAGTTTAAGATACCTTTGGTGTCAACTGTAAGTTGTGAAATAACAGTGGGCTTAATTGATGTTAATATGATATCTATGTATGTATGTATCTAATTTGTTTTTAAACCTTATATCATACTGTTAAAATAGCTGCAGGTTCATCCCATCCTGAACTGATTCACATCAATGTTAATCCTCAAAACAAATGGGAAGTAGATAGGCCATTTTTTATCCCTTGTAGAAGTAATCTCTGGGGTTGGGGAAACCCTCAATTAACTGAAATACTTGAAAGTAATGTGATCTTTTATTGGTTTTATTTTATTTTTTGGGGTGGAGGATCAAATGAAAGGTAAGTGCTTGCTGAAAATTTGTAATCCATTAATTTACTTCTTTGCTTTATAACCACGACATAAGTAAAAATAGTCTTTTTAAAGGTTTTTGTTGCTCATACCTTTGAACCCAGCTAAAAATTGGGCTTCAACAGTTTTGACTCTCAAACACATCTTGGAACTTTGTCCTATTAATTCCTTTTTATTAGATTATGATTTTATGGCTTGCTCCCTGTTTTAAAAGCCAAGTGCAGAAGAGAAGAGAAATTATGGTATGTGAGTGTTTTAAATACTGTAGGTGGCCTCTGTTTAATTCAGGTTTGATATTATTAGAATAAAATTTCAACAAAAATTTAATATTTGTAGAAATGCTTCAGAATTTATTTTTTAAATGGTTTTAAAGGGGCGCCTGGGTGGCTCAGTTGGTTGAGAGTCCAACTCTTGATTTCAGCTTGGGTTGTGATCCCAGGGTTTTGGGATTGAGCCCTTCCTTTGGCTTCATGCTGGGTGTGGAGCCTGCTTGGGATTCTCTCTGTCCCTCTCCCTCTGCCCCTCCCCATCTTCTATAAATAAATAGAGAGCTACATAGACAGACAGACAGTTTTAAAATAACTTTGAAGCTATGCCAAAATCAAGCCCCAGGTTGGGGAACCTGCTTCTCCCTCTGTCTGCCACTCCCCCTACTGGTGCTCTCTCTCTCTCTCTCTCTCTCTCTGACAAATAATAAAATCTTAAAAAAAAAAACAAACCAGAAAATAGTTTTAATGGGAGCTGTAAAATAAGAATTGAATCCATGCTGTATGTTATAGATACTTGGTGGATGTTTGTCAAATGAATGGTAACTTTGTGAGAAGCACTTTCCATCTTACAAATGGCTTTTTCACTGAATCCTCACTCAACCCTGTGAAGTACATTTTCTCAATTTTGCAGATGAGGAGACTAATGCTCAGAGCAGGAAAGGTGTGATTCCAGTTCAGAACCAGAGTCAAGGCCAAAGTCAATGTGTTTCACAAAGCCCAAGATGATCTCCTACAGCTGCTCATACCTTACTCTTTTGATCCATCTCCCCCACTTTCCACTCAGGCTCCAGCCACGTTTGCTCCTTTGCTGATGCTCAGATTCACCAGCACACTCCCTGCCTCAGAGTACCTTTGCACTTACTATCCCTATGCTTGGGCCACTTTTCCCCCAGAGGCCCTCTTGGCTAACTACCTCACTTCCTTCATGTGTTTGCTCAAATGCTGTCTTCCAGGTGACTACTCTATCTAAAACCTTACCCTCCAACCCCAGCATACTATTGCTCTGCATACTATTTTCCCCCATAGTGTATACCATATATTGTATTATTTTTAGTTGCAGTTATTTGTTTTCTTGTGCTAGAATGTAAAGCTCTGTGAGGGAAGGGATTTTGTCTCTTTGTTGTGGTATTCCAGCAGTGCTGGGCCCTCAGTGGGAGTTCAATGAATATTTGGCGAATGACTGACTGACTGAATAAGTGAGTGTAAAGCCTATGCCATTTGCACTAAACCTTCCAACTTTTCACTTATTAATGGTACACTTGGCAAAATCATCAGGTTATTTTGGCTCTGGAGGGCATTCCAAATTATACTACTTCATTAATGTACATTCATCTTCATTTTGACTTTTTCTCTGTTGTATTTTTCTCTCATCCTTGAATATAAACCATTTTGTTTAAGAAATCAACTAGATTTTTTCAATGAAGTATTAGAAAATAAAGCATTATTTTATTAGATATTAGTAAAGGAAGGTGATACTTCAAGAAACTAAGAAACTGCATTTTTAGTTAGGTTTTTTGTCAGGTAAGCTGGCCTTTTCCTTTTAAATTCATAAATACTGTTATCATGAAAAACATCCTTGTCTGTCTTTCCTTTCCTTTCCTTTTCCGTTTCCTTTCCTTCCTCCTTCCTCCCTTCCTTCCTTCCTTCCTTCCTTCCTTCCACCTTTTTTGAAATATAATTGACAATATAACATTGTATAAGATGTATAACATGATGCTAACACCTCCATTTGGTCACATAATTACCATTTCTTTTTTGTGGTGAGAACATTTAAGGTCTACTCTCTAAGTAACTTTCAAGTCTGTATTATTAACTATAATCACCATGCTGTACATTAGATCCTTGAAACTTACTCATTTTATATCTGGAAGTTTGTACTGGATGTTTGACCAACATCTCTCCATTTCCCCCACCCTTGAGAACCTGGTAGCCATCATTCTAGTCTCTATGAGTTTGGCTTTTTTAGATTTCACATATAAGTGAAATAATATAATATCTGTCTTACTGTCTGACTTATTTTGCTTAGCCCATCCTTATTTTTTAATTTGCACTTTATAACTTGGTATTATTAAAATATTAGGAAATAATTTAATTTAATATTAATACTAAACCTTTCCCTCTATCCTTCAGTATAATTTTATTTCCAGAGAAATAAAGTTCTAATTTAGAATTGGAAACATGGAGAAAGAAGATGCAATATGTAGAATTTATTGACTGAACCTGTATCTGTTGTGTACTTACATATTCTAGAAACTTCTCCTTGGGGCTGGGTATTAAAAGATGAACAAAACATGTGTTTGATGCACTGGTTTAAAAAAGTCCCAATATTATGTGGCAAGTACTTCAATGGAGGTATGTGTAAAGTTTGTGCACATTTTTATGTTACCTAATTTTGAAGGACTGCATGGCTGCTGTAAAGTGAGACTCTCCTGTACTGTTGTAGGAATATGATTATCTTCTCAGCTTTTATGGTCATCTAAACACAGTTGAAATTGGTATATCATTACAGCTAGAACTCAGTTATCTATGCTACTAGACGAATGGTGGACCAAAGGAGCGATACGGCCCCAAATTCCCAGATACAGGCCTGTGGAAAAGTTGTTCCTGGTGCCGGGCAAAGTGAACAGTAAATAGGAGGAAGGAAGGTCAAGGGGGGAAGAGCACACGATGGTGCGTGCGTGCGTGTGCGTGTGTGCGGGCGCATGTGCCACCCTCCTTCTTTGCGAAGAATTGCCTTTTATTCTGAGATCGTCCTTTCTCTTCTCTTACTATTCAAAAGAGCCTTTTTTTTAAAAAATGAAATTATAGTGAAAATAAATGGTGGCTACTTAACTATTTTAATGACTTTATGTAGAAAAAAAAGTCAACCTGTTTTTTTTGTAATTTCACTGATAGGTAAGATCCTCAAAAAAGGGACTTGCTGACAAAGATGCTTTAGAACACTGTGTGATTCTTGGAGCCCTCTGTAAGCTTCAGGAATTTCTTGTGTTCAGAGGCCCTGGTTCCATCTCTGGAAATAAGCCCTTAGGTGATGAATTAATAATAGAGAGATTGACTCTGTCAAGCAGAGGCTTTGGTGGCTTCTGTCCTGTGGGTGAGTTTGGTGGCAGGAAAGTAATCTACACCTATAATTAGGAATTGATCAATTTTAAAATGTTTTATTTCTTGTCCTGACAAGTTTCAGTGACTGGCTTGGCATTAGAAGATAAAACATGAGGGATAGCTAATATGAAGGGTTAGAAACGGAAGTATTTACTAGAAGTTTGTGTGTGTGCAGTGTGCACACGTGTGCATGCGTGTGTGTGTTTCTCTCTTCTGATTGGAACATAGCGTCAAAACCATGCGAAAGCCTTGAATCCTGTAATTTTGCTGCTGCAGCCACTAGTTTGCAACTGGTGACCTTCGGGTTTTACTTATAAAGTGGAAAGCATGGATTTGTCAGCTTTTGGGCAAGGAAAACTGGAGAAATCCACAAAAGAGTAATAACAAATATAGGTGTTGATTGTCCAAGTTGAGTAGAATAATTAATGTATTGTTATTTAATAAGACTTTAAGTTACCGTCTCCATTGTTCACTAGTTTAGGGCTGATTTTATACTGTTTAAGTTTTAAAATACGTAAATGCTTATAGAACAGTCAATCACATTTTCCTTTGCATTTAGATTACAACTTTCCTTAACCAGATAGCTAACTGTGATAGTTTATCCATAGCTCCAGTGGTGGTGCTGGTTGTTAGTTGCTGTGATTTATCACCATCACCGTCATCCATCGTTGTTGGTACTGGTGCCGGCTCTGGGATAAGACGACCTGGGTTCGGAGACCAGCTGCAGCTCTTCGTACTGGGTGATGTTGGACAAGTGACTTAGCTGTTCTGGGCCCCAGTCCTTTCTTCTGAAAAACTGGGATAGTAATAGTGGCCACTCATCAGGTATCCTGCGGATTAAAAGGGGATGATGTACGTAAGGAGCTTATTAGTACAGTGCTTTGCAGTAGTCAGTGTTGTCATTCTTTTACCTTGAAATATCAGCACTGGCCTTTTCTGTCTTTCAGTTTGTTTAAACTTATTTAATACTCACACCTTGGTCTCATATTTTTGGATCCTATTTTATGTGTAGCCATTTTTTGAGACATGTTTTGAACCTGTGAAAAAAGTGCACACTAATAATCAGCAAAGTGTTTTCTGATCTTCCTAATAGATTGGAAAGAGTTCTAAAAGCAGCCCACTGTCCATTCACTTCTTTCCAGCCCAGGCGAAGAAGGATGCTTTCACTGTTGTAGATGTGCCCAGGGACCTTCCTTTGCGTGGAAATAGGAAGTTTTCACGGTTAGTTTTAAATAAACTAAAAGAAAGAATTTCAAAGGTGCAGAAGATGAAAGAAGGATTTTATAGTTATTACTTTAAAAACAGTGGCTTTCAAGCGTGGCCTCACATTGAAATCACTTGAGATGCTTTTAAAAAATACGTAGTTGTGGAAACAACGTACCACCACCACCATTGTCGGCAATGGTTTTTTAACCCACTGCTTTGAATACAGTAATGAAGTAATTAGAATGGTCAAGTCTTTCATGCTTGCTTTATTTGTTTGTTTATTTATTTTTAAAGATTTTATTTATTTGACAGAGAGAGACACAGTGAGAGAGGGAACACAAGCAGGGGGAGTGGGAGAGGGAGAAGGGGGCTCCCCACTGAGCAAGGAGCCTGATGTGGGGCTCGATCCCAGAACCCTGGGATCATGACCTGAGCTGAAGACAGACGCTTAACAACTGAACCACCCAGGTGCCCCTTTCATACTTATTTTAGCTAACATGTTAGTTTTGGGGTAGTTTCTTATTTGTTTATTTACATTGAAATAACTTGTGAAATCAACATGTTATACTTAGGTCTAGTTCATAGGACATGAAGCTTAGTATTATTACTTGATTCATGAGAGATAGAGAGAAGGCAGAGGGGGAGGGAGAAGCAGGCTCCCAGGGAGCCTGATGCCGGACTTGATCCCAGGACCCTGGGATCGTGACCTGAGCTGAAGGCAGACGCTTAACTGACTGAGCCACCCAGGTGCTGTCATTAGAAAGATTTATAGTTTTGTCTCCCTGTTTTGATGAAATATTGCTGGTTGTATTTGTAATTTTTTGGGTGTCGAAAACATCCTAATTCAAGCATAGTTCACTAATAAAAATAGGATTCCGTTCAATTTTCCTGAAATATGTGCTACAGAAAGAATGCCTCTTAAGTGTGTGTTTAGAAGTAAACTCAGTGGCAAGGATTTGGACAAACCACATGGTCAGGCAGTTAGCCATTTTACCACTTGTACCAGCATGCCATGCCTCAGTTCTTCAAGGCTAAGTCAACTTTATATGTTAGTGCTAAGCTCTCATTACTACTATGAAACTAGTTTTCTGTAAATATAGGTTCATGTGCTTTATGCAAGTAAGAGTCTTATTGACCTTGTTGAAGTTTTAGAGGGTTGTGTGTGAGGGACTGATAGCATACATGGATGGGGATTTATACACCTTAGGGAAAGTTCTAAAGAGATGAGATGGGAGGGGGGGATCAAAGACCATGTTTATATTCCCATCTGTGCTGGTACCTTTATTTTTTGTGAGAGTTGGAGAAATGCACGTAAAAGGGCCAAGTAATAGCTTAGGACATTTTCAGGTGAAAAGCATTGTTAGTTTAGTAGGATTTTATTTCACATCTTTTGAATTGAAATAATTGGTTATAAATACTGTTCATTAGGAGCTCAAATAATGTTACTGCTTAGCTTCCAGTGCAAGCATCATTTTATATAAATGTTTATTCACTATATTTCCACATCCATTTTAACAGTCTGTGTGTTGATAAGTTACCAGCCTACATCATTATTTTTTCTAAATCAATTTGCATTTTTTCCTGTGATGACATAGCTAATAAATGTTATAATGATGTGGGCCTTCTTTATTTGATTGGCCTATTTGCAAGTGTGGATTTAATATTCTGATTTTCAACAACTTAAGTTGAATGGAGTCTTAGAGCACCAGACGCAAAGGACACCTAGCTTATGTTTTATTTCTTCTACCTTTGCTACTTTTTGCTTTGCAAAGTCCTGACTGAGTCAGGCCCCGAGGGAAGATGGGCCAATAATTGGATCCATGATCCTGTGCCCCAAACATTAGATGGGATGGAATGATGGAAGCTGTTCACTAGGGTGGAATGAGCTGCTTTTGCCAATTACAGACAAACATCTAATAAACAACCAGCCCTTGAAATCATAGTAAGGGTGAGGAGAGGTGTATGTGTGTGCATGTGTGCATTAATGTGTGTGTGTGTGGGGGGGTTGGGCTGTGGCTAAAATGTATATAGCTCCTATTGCCTGTTCTTGAGACACAAGGAGAATCTTTCTCTCTCTCTCTCTTTGAGGGAGAGAGAGAAGGGCTGGGGGAGAGGGAGAGAGAGAATCTTACCTAGTGTGGAACCTGACTTGGGGCTTGATATCACAACCCTGAATCATGACCTGAGCTGAAATCAAGAGTCAGATTCTTAACCAACCGAGCTTCCCAGGTGCCCTGAGAATCTTTGTCTCTTAATTTGAACTTTCATCTTCCCTCTGCTGTTGAATTCTATATCCATGTTCCCACTCCTTCTTGTACTTGTAAATTTTAAAATTATTTGGTATGAACACCTTGGAAGTGAGTCATTTTCCCCAGCTTATTGATGAGAATTGATAAGAGGATGCTGGGAGATGGTAATAGAAAAGGCATATGGGAGGGGTGCCTGGGTGGCTCAGTCAGTTAAGCGGCTGCCTTCAGCTGGTCATGATCTCAAGGATCCTGGGATCAAGTCCCACATCGTGCTCCCTGCTCAGCGGGGAGTCTGCTTCTCCCTCTGCACATGCTCTCTCCCTCTCTCTCTCAAATAAATCAAATCTTTAAAAAAAAAAAAATTAAAAAAAATTAAGAAAAGGCATATGGGAGAAAATACCTAATGCTTAAAAGGAAAAAGAGGGACAGTACAGTGAGAAATGTAACTGCCAAGTGGATTGACCACTTAGCTGGTTACTACATTATTTTCTTGGGTGAGAAACATATTCTGGAAATCAGCTTAATTTTTAAGAGTAGTTCTGGAGCAGTAGAATCTGACCGTATGAATCTTACCAAGCTATGATAGTTGGCTCATTTATCTCCCCTTTAAACAAATACTAACATTGGATGGATGGGTTGTTGTGCTAATGACCTTCATGGTATTACATAACCACTTATTGATTCCTCATTATTTATGGTCATGATTCTATGGAATTCTTCTCCCGGGGGTTAGGGATGGCCTGCGTAGACCAGAGGTTTCCATTGAAAGAGAGATGACACAAGCATCACTGCCTGGTCTGCTTTGGGATTCTGAGATGACCTTTAATTTTTCTGAGTTACATTCATTTCTCCATGTCTGTTAATCTCCCCCCCGCCCCCCAATCTAAGTTACTTTAGAAGTGTTTAGATTTTCAGGTGGCTTGGATTTGGGAGGTGGGTCATTTTGGATTGTTAAAATCTAGTGTTTGTGCTTCATGTTCAAAATGTATTGCCTCATTTCTTCTTTTTATCATTTATGGTATTTTCTTTATGGCCTAGTGCCTGATACTTTTTATAAATGTTTCTTGACAAAGATATTTATTATCTGCTCCTGGGACTGGTTCCATAGACATTAAACTTATATCATTGAAACATTCTGGACTACTCCAAGTGTTTCTTCCCTGATCCTAGCCTGTTGTACATTTTCACATTACCCCTTTACATATCTCACTGGGATTAGCGAGATGAAGGCAAGGAGTTTGGGAGCAGCATAGCTATTTGAGGCAATCCGAGAGCCAGACATTACAAGAAGAGCCCTTTGCGCAGACTGATTTAGGTTCTCCTTCAGTGAGAATGAAAAAAATTTTTTTAAATTGTTGCCGTAATGGAATTGGTTCTTTGAGGAACACTCCCCACTCTTTTTCTTTCAATCTGTCTTGATTACTTCAGTTCTTTAATTAAAGGAGAGAAGAGACGATCATCTTAGAAGAATTTAGTCTATGATAAAGGATAAAGAATAGCTTATTGCTGTATGTGTTAATCTTGGGAATGGGCTAGAGGGGAGATAGAGAATGATCCATTATGAATGGGGCATGTTGGAGATTAATTGGTTGATTTCTTTCTGTGTTCTTTCTCTTTTTATCTCTGCACACACCCTGTTTTATGAAATGTGATATTCCTCTTGCCTTATATTGAGTTTGATTGTTGCACAGTGGTGAAGAGTCCTGGCTCTGGAGCCAGTCTGCCTGGGTTTGAATCCTGTCTCCACTGCTTGTTAACTGTATGATTCTGGGCAAGTCACTGAATTTCTTTGTCTTGATTTTTTTCATCTGTTAAATTGGAAATAGTACCTACTGCATAGAATTGTTGGTGGGATTAAATGATATAATATGTGAAAATGCTTAGAATAGTACATAATAAATGTACCCAAAGTGCTTAGTAAATGTAAGCTATTATCATTATTCCATTAGGCAGATGGATAGCCAGCTTCACATTTGCCTGTGACATTACATCAATTTGGATAAAGAATAAATTTCAACTGCCTAACAACAACAGCAACAAAAGACTAAATGTTAATTGCCTGAATTTTTAAAATAGCCAAATAGATGAACCTCTTGAGTATTATTGCAGTGACCACAAAGATTAATCATTGTTGTCACTACTTAAATGATGGTTTGCTTTTTGGAGGAAAGGCTATCATTTATAGATGCTTTCATAATTCATATGTGCTGAGTTATACAGTTCTCCATGTAGATGGTCCTTTTTTTTTTTTTTTTTAAAGATTTTATTTATTTATTTGACAGAGAGAGAGAGATAGCAAGAGCAGGAACATAAGCAGGGGGAGTGGGAGAGGGAGAAGCAGGCTTCCCGTGGAGCAGGGAGCCTGATGCAGGGCTTGATCCCAGGACCCTGGGATCATGACCTGAGCTGAAGGCAGACGCTTAACGACTGAGCCACCCAGGCGCCCCTAGATGGTCTTATTTTTAAGCTTTATTAAAGTTACTGTAACAAAAAGAGGATTAATTACAATTTCTCCTAATGATTTTAGCCTTAATGTTACATGAATAAGATTGTTTTTCCCTATGCAGCATCAGAACTTCCATTCAGCTTTGAGGTATGGGGTCTAGACAATTTAGAACTTACAAGACTTCAATAATTAACCATAATGGTCCTATGCATGTAACTAGTCATTGGTTAAGGATATATAGCTATGTTCATAAGCAGCCTCGTTTAGTATTTTTTTAAAATTAGTTAATTTATTTTGAACACCTGAAGCAGGTAGCAATTAAAGAGAAAGCTTGGTCTGACTAAATTTAGTTCTTATAGTCTAAAGCTAGATTTTTTTTTTGAAAGTGATTAAGTATAGGGGCATAGATTAAGACATCTCACAGCTTAACTGAAATCTCAAAGTCTTTTATTCTAAGATACATTAATTAGGCTTTTGGGGACCTATGGGGGTGGTGGTGGGAGGGGAAACATACTGGTTAAGAATAATTTCTGAATTTACATCTCGTTTTTAGCAGTGATGTTCTGTATACCTTCAAAAATACTGAGTATTTCTTGTTCCCTTGTATCTGGTAGAGAAATCCTATGTTTTCAGGTGTCCTGTTCCCTCTTATCTAGGTTTACCTTAAAGTTGATGTCAGTGTTTTGGGGGAATTATCTATGAGGTCCTGGGTACCTGGGCTAGCGCTTGGGTTGTGGGATGTGAGCAGGGGAAGAGGGCTGTAGAGAGGAGTCATGTGGACCCTTGTATAGGAGCCTAGCTCTCACTCCCTTCTGCTGGGGCTGCTGGTGGTTGTAAGGTGGGTGCTGTTAATTGTTGCACTTACCTCCAGAGACTAGGTGGCCCATGCTTTACGGCTGCTGTAAAGCATTTACTGGGAGGCTGGCAACTGAGGGTGGTTGCAAGTGACTGGCCAAACATTGTTAAAGTCCTTCTTGAGTAGTACAAAGGGAATGTGGAAATGTGGTTAGAGACCTGGGCACTGTGCCCAGCTCCGAAACTCATTCATTGTGGGACCTCAGTGACTACCTCTAATTTTCTTTTTGGAAAAATGGAGAATAATAATATAATGCTTACCTCTAAGAATGTTTTGAGGATTGATGAGTTAATCACCTTGGATGAAGGCAAGAGCCTACTCTGGTCATAATTTCATTGCCTTTGCAGAGAAGTTCCAGTGTGGGGAATAAAGTAGTGAAAATAAAACAGGAATTGAATGGGCTGTCCACAGCTTGGTGTATTTCAAGTCCAGCTGTAGATCAGGTTTTCATTCTAACCGGGGAATTTTAACCTAAAATTTTTATCTAGTTTTTAGAAATGACACCAAACCAAATGTCTCATGTGCCGTTTGTGGGAAAAGAACAGATGTTTATTCTGAGAACATATTAATGAAGATGCTAGTGGTTTTCTCCCACTGTAAGGGAATAAGATGGGTCAAAAGAGAGAGCATAGATTTAAGTAGAGTTTGCTCTTATTGTCCCATTACTGGTGTGTTCTTTTTGAGAGAATTGATATTACTTCATTTTGTTGGTTTTTCAAGTTTCTTTGACAAAGAAACTTCATAGATGTCAAGCCAAAACAAAACAAAAAATATAAACACACACATACAACAGTTGCTTTAAATACCAAGGATGTCAGCATGAAATTAAAATGAATTTACTGACATTTCTGCTTTGAAATTTTTTAGTAAAACTAATTTAAACCAACAGTGACAACTTCTGGCTTTACCTTATAATGGGAAGTTTGACCTTTTTCAGTGTTTTTGGCTCAGGGGTTTCGACATGGGGGTGTTTTTGGTTAAAACGTGCTTCAACTGTCTAATGGCTCTTGGGATTTTGGTCAATCTTTGGTTGTGGAATAGCAAATGCTGTCCATTGTGTTGGTACCATGCAGTTTTCAAAGACAAGGTCTCTGAAGTAGTGGCTGTGGTATCCCCTCCTGCCCACGTGTAATTGTTAAAAAGAACGCTGTTGTCATGTGAATTCTTATTTTTTTGAGCTTGCTTTTGAAGTAACTTTCACAGAGAATTCCTGTTACCTAGAAATTGATGACAGACTTACACCATTTCCTTTTTTTTTCTTAGACGTTCCATCCTCAGAGCAGCCTGAACTGTTCCTAAAGAAACTTCAGCAGTGCTGTGTCATTTTTGACTTCATGGACACGCTATCTGATCTTAAAATGAAAGAATACAAGCGCTCCACTCTTAATGAACTGGTGGACTACATTACAATAAGCAGAGGCTGTTTGACAGAGCAGACTTACCCTGAAGTAGTTAGAATGGTGAGTTTCTTTTTTTCGCCGCGGACACTTTTAAGCACCTTCCATAGCGACTCACAGGTGTATTTATTGCAGAGTCAGGTCACTGGAGGTCACCTCCACAAATGAGAGCCAGCCTTCTGAGAGCTAAACTAAAGTAGTCGGAACAATACTAGAATTTGAAGAGTGTGATTTCAGGAGAATGAGATCCAGAACTTTTCACCTACAACAGTACTGGAAGAATCAATGACTTCAAAATATGAAGCCAAGATTGCCAGGTATTCTTGGATTTCTGGCATTGTGAAAAGAAAAGCCACAGGAGAATCAACACGAGTTGTAGATCTGTGTTTGAAAAATATTCAAGCCTGTTGGATGTCTTGATTTTTTTTTTTTCCTCCCTGTTCATTGTGGTAAATTAGAAATGGCTTTAACCTTAATAAAATTGTGATTTGTAGAATCTAGTTAAAGCCTGTCCTGGCTTTATAAACTAATCATTGTCTTTATAATCTTGAAATCAGGGGTGATGTCTTTCATTATTTTTGAACAGTGTCTTGTACTTTGTGTGGTCATTAGGAGTTATGAGGAGAAACATTATTAGCATAATGGAAGTAACTGTGTTCTTATTGGGTCAGTAATTATATTAGTTTGGAAAAGCTGAGCCAAAATATGGTTTTCTGATAGAGTTCTATGGGAAGATTGCCTTCTTTGGCATCCCAGAAGCTCTTGGATCTAGAGAGTACGTGTTCTTGGGGGAGGAGGAGCTCTTCTGCTGACTGGTGAAATTGTGCTGCAGAGATCCAGAAGGGTCAGTGCCCCACTGGGAAGCCCTTTGGAGAATCTGGCCCACTCTCTCTGTATTGCTGAAAATCTGTCTAGCTTTTCAGTTCAACTTGTATCATTTGTATTCAACAAATACAGAACAGAGACATCTGTGGTGGAGTAGATGTGGTTAAAAGTGAATAGTTCAGATTTGGGAAGGGATGTGAATTATCATAACTTGAGAAACAATGACTGATGTATGAAGATCATTTCAAAACAACGTCCAGTGTATTCCTCAGATCTATATCTGAATGTATATTGCATTTGTTGTTAATTTGCAAGAATATCGTAGCAGAATATTTTGTAGATTAACTTTAACATTGTAGCTCTTGAGCACTGGTTCTCAACCAGGGGTGATTTTGCTTCCCAAGGCACTTTGGCAATGTCTAGAGACGTTTTTGGCAGTCACAACCAGGGGTGGAAGGGGCGTGCTACCAGCATCCCGTGGAGAGAGGCTGGAATGCAGCTAAACTTCTTATGCCGCACAGGACAGCCCCCCCAAAAAGAATTATCTGGCCCTAAATGTCAGTAGTTGTTGAGAAGCCCTGCTCTAGAGTTTGCATGCTATCTAAACTTCTTAACCTGATATTTAGGGTTTACTCTAGTCCATCTAGTTTCTGCAGAGCAAGGCCCGTTGGTTCTCATCTACCTGGGTTCTCAGCCAATAGAGGTATCCACTGTTTATAACTTCCTTCTTCTGTATCATTCCATGGATAGTCCACGAATAGGTAAGCATATACGAGCATATAGTATAAATACACAAGTAGTGGCATAGTGTACACACTTATCTGTACCTTGCTTTTTTTTTTTTTACTTATCCATATATAATATGTATCAGTACACATCAAGGTGTCTTATTCAGTTTTACAGCTACGTAATATTTCACTGTTGGAGGCACCATAATTTATTTAACCAGTATCCCATGAATATCCTTATATGTATATACATGTCAGCTTGCCCTTGTGTGAGAACAGCTGTATATTTACTGATTTTTTTTTTTTTTAATAGCCTTTCTTTTTCCGCTGTTTCAGAGACCTTCATGTGTTACCTGGCCCCCGCCTCTAGTTCTGATTCTCCCCTTTCTTCCCAGACTTGGCTTAAAGTGCTACCACTGCTGCCCAAAAAGCCCTGAGTTGTCTCCTTCCTTCAGTTCTTCCACTTCTTGGCAATCCGGCCTTTTGGAATTTGTTCATTTGCTGCTTTTTAATTTTTTCCACATGTGTTTGTCCAGTGTTTTCTAATTAGACTATAGGCACTTCTAGGCAGGAGCTGTGTCCCACTCATCTTGTGGCCTCTGGAATACCTCCTAGCACAGGCCTACCTGGAGTTTTTTGAATGAGTGAATGAATTCTCTCTTAAATGTGAGCATTCCAGGCTCTCAAATTATGATTAAGATATTGAATGTCATTGGATTATATTTAGTTTTTAAACCCAGTATTTGGCGTAATAAATTTTTTTTTTATTTTTATGAAACTAGCTTGGATCTAAACCAGCTTTGCTCTTTTAAAGGAGACTGTTTTCCCTTCTCTGCTACCCTCTCCCAGTCCCCTACCAGATTTTTTTTTTTTTTTTAAAGTCTCTTGTCAGTTGTGTGTGAATGTGTGTTTTAAAATATGCTTGAGCCGACCTTAGGAGGTGTTAAATCTGTAGCACACATGCTATCCTAGGGCATTAGAAAATTCATTTTCCAGATGGTAGTTTAGGGTTCTCAGAGGTGTAATTTATTTTTCATATCTCATGATTTGTGAAATTGTAGCTATTATTTTTACATGGTTCTTAGGTAATGTGGGGCATTTACAGAGCAGGAGCTAGTGGGGGAGAGTAGAAAGAGAAAGGAGTTTGCAGCCACACAGACCTGGGTTCAAGTGCCAGCTCTGGCCACACTTAACTTGCTCCATGACTTTGGACGGAGCCCTCCATCTTTGGGGCCCTCGCTTTTTGTGTGGTGCTGAGAGGTACATGGGATCAGGGGAACGGTAGCCATAGTCCTTCCTACCCTGCTCCGTAAATGCTCTGCCTAAGTAAACTGGTTGTGCTTTGCTCGTACATCAAGGTTCTCACCACGTCAGATACACGTACAATCTAGCAAGCAGGGCGCTTACTGCTCTGTGAGAAGGGCTGGACCCAAGGCCCCACTGGGTGTCCTCTGCTCCCTTCCGTTTTGCCACCTCTTAGGCTCCTTGTATATTTGGTGCTGCCACTGCCCACTTTCCTCATTTGTATCACACGTGCCCTTTCGGGCTGTTTGGGAGGATTGGCAGTAACGATGTGTATAAAGCTCTTAAAATAGTCTGTAACACATGGCAGGCATTCAGTCAATAATACTATTATTCTGTTTTGATAATTCTGTAATTATGTACTTGATTTTACAATCTTTGGTGGAACCCAGAGTTCCTGTTTGTGGACTTAAGATGCTGTCGACTGGATGTGGTATAGTCCATTGCCTTGGTGGTGCTCAAATCCTGCAATTCCAAGATGATCCTGTCTGTGGAACGTATGTCACTGTCCCCACCTCGTCTGCCTTGTTACTGTAAAATGCAACTGCTTCACTAGGATTAGTGAAGGAAATGGTGGTGCTTTTAGTGAAGTATCAATGAAATGATAGCTAGGTTTTATAAACTAGGATGGGTCATGGACTCGTGATGACATGTTCTGGTGTCAGCACTGTTTGGAGAAGCCTTTGATTTAACCTGATGGGACCTATGCTTTGAGAGTTCATATCTTGTTAGGGCAAGAAAAGAGTGACAGATAAAAGTAATCTATGAGTTGTGGAAGCCATTTTTAGCATTTAAATGAAGTCTGGATGCCACCTCCAGGCTATTAGAATTAAGAAAGCAAAAGAGCTCTTTATGTGTAAATAAAATAAACCAATGTAGCACCTAACTTACCTGCAGAAGAGTAGTGTGGGGTAGTGGGGAGAGCCCCAGACAGAAAATGTGGAAGTCACTCTCCTCATTTCTCATCTTCCACTTGACTGGTGGTGAGATCTTGGGCAAGTAATTTCTCTCAAGCCCCAGTTTCTCCTGTTGTAAATGGAGGGGGTTGACGACAATTGCCTCCACCTTCCAGCTCTGAAGACTATCAGCTCTTTTGGTCAGTACAGTCTAAGAAAGTTAGAATGGATTCTGCATCCATACTAGTTGCTTAGGTATATATTTCTCATGAGGGCATATCTGATGGAAAAACCAGAATCAGGGCTTGTAGTTCTTTTAGGCTTTGGCGCATTCTGCTTTGTATCATCTCAAGTGTCAGGCTTCTGTCCTTGAGGCAGTATTTTTACCACATTATGCTAATGTTTTCTTTTTGGTTCTGTTGCCATGCATCCATTTGAAAGACTTTTTAGAATTTCTGGCTCTCCCAGTAATCTTGTGCTTTCCCCCTGCCCCCCGCCCCAAACTCGAATTCTCTGTGTTTTATACTGTTTATATCTGCACATCTTCCTTTTCAAAAATGTCTCTTTTGGGTATAGTTCAAGTATGAGATGAAATCTCATTGGTGAAGACATTATTTTAGTGAACCTCCAGGTAAAGTTTACTGAATGACTTAGAACTGCACTTTTAAATTTTGATGATAAAAAAAGGCAGGGGCCCCGCTCTGTCAACAAACTCAAAATCAGGTAGAAGGGATACTTGTGAAGAAATAATAAGAAAAATGTCATATGTGCATTAATAGAAGTATGTACAAGGCAAGGAAGGAGTAGAGAGAGGGGCGATTAGTCAGAGGTAAGTAGAGATGGTCAAGGAAGGCTTTTTACCGAGTAAAGCCTCCGTAGGGTGTTAAAAGGTGAATGCGTGTTTTCTAAGTGGCTGAAATAGTGTTGAAAATGAAAAAGAGAATTCCATGATGCAAAGGAATTTCCAAACCCCATAATATATTCAGAGAAACACAGTAGTGCTGTGTTGTTATAGCATTGTGTGTGTGTGTGTGTGTGTGTGTGTGTGTGTGTGTGTGTGTGTGTTGGGAAGTGGGAGGAGGTGAATGGTGGCAGTGGAAGCTGTAGATGTGGGCCAGATCTTGAAAGAACCTCACAGACAGTGCATAACCACTGAGAAGTTTGAAGCAGTTGAGTGACACGGTGAGGTTTCTGTTGTGATGGCAGCGAGCCAGAGACTGGAGGGGGCTGAAATTGAAGGTAGAGAGCAATCGATTGGGGAACTGTTGCTGTAGAGAAGTTGTGGAGGGCCTAAAGCAAGCATAGGTGTGTGGAAGTAGAGAAGGAGAGGAAAGGATGGCATTTGAGACTCACTTAGCAGGTAAAATTGAAGCCACTTGGCATTTGTGTGGGTGTTTGGAGTGCGAGAGAGAGGAGGGGGTCTAGGATAGCGTTGCGGTTTAGCGGGTCTGTTGTGCTGTTGTTTGAGAAAGGTACGGCAGGAGGGCGAGCAGGGTGTGGACGGAAGCTGAGGAGTTGACTTTTGATGTGTGGACTTGGAGGTTATGGGAGACCTGGATGTGGAAAGCAGGAGATGAAGATTGGTAATTATCAGTATGGGGGGAGGGCAGGAAAGAAAAAAGAACAATGCTGGAATTTCAGGTGGTACGGGGGCATCATTGGGCTCTCGTGCGGCGCTGCAGGTGGGACCTAGTGGGTTGAGGAGAGCGTGAAGTAGAAGGAAGTTGAGATTATAACTGTAGATAGTGATTGCATGTATGGTGATGGAATCTTCATTAGAATAAAATCTTATTTCTCTCCTGCAGAAAGTCTACCTTGTTGCACTGGCTGTTTGCTGGTATTATTCTCATATTTTGTCCTTATGACTTACTGGTTTCAAAGTCTGCCCCATTCCTAATCTGTGGTTAAATTCCTGTATACCTCAATTCGTAGAGTATGTGATTTTTCCAAAGGTAATATAGTTTTAAGATAAAATATTTTGGACAGTTTTTTCTTCTTTTCTCTTGAAGTTTTTCCTTGAGTCCTAATTATTGTTTCTTGGCCACCATTAGCTTTGTTTTTCCTACTCTCAAATTATACCCTGTCATTTGGTTATCTTAAGTCTTTTATCTTTTATATATCCTTTGACTTAACTGGAAATCACAGCCCTGGCTCACCTCTTAATAGAAAAATACGGTTTTGTAGAAAATTATGAAGTTGCAATTAAAGGTCTCAGAGTCTGCCTACACAGACTTTTAGTAGTGCTTTGTTAACTTCACTACATACTTTATTGCCTGAAGGACAGAGTTTCTTTTCATAAAATAACAACTATCTAAAAGTAGCCTTGGGAATGATAACTAGCAGGGGGGAATATGAAATTTCCATTTTTCATCTTTTGGTATTTGATAAGGAATGTAACCATACATCCTGGCCAGAATTTGCCTTTGAGGTGACTCTTCAGACTCAAAGGAGACATGATCTGACCCATGTGGTGGTGGTGGTGGTGGGGGTGATGTGGTGATGGGCTGTTTACACTATTGAAAGTATAAATAATGGAAGAGAGTTGAGTGATACCTGGGAAAGGCATCTAGGAACTGAAATTATTGGTAAATTTTGAGGATAGGATAAGTCTAAAAGATAGGACATGAGAATTAAATTAGTAAAGAATTCTTGGTACTTAGAATTTAAGGTTATGATAATGAAGATGATCAAAAGACATTTTTAGAATGAGATCAGGAAGAATTTCCTGCTCAAGGTTAGGAGCAGATTGTTACCATTTGTAATTTTTCAGGGGGTAGAGAAACCAGCAGGCACTTTGTCCTTTCCTTAATGGCTGTAAATCTTAATAGTACTGTACTTCTTTGGTTAATGCTCCCTTTCTAATATTCATTTAGCATCTTAGGGTGTCTTTAGATTGGTTTTATAGGGTTAGTGGATCCTCTGATGTTGACTGCAGAATTTTGAGTGTTTTGTGTATTTTTGTGGTATTTTGAAGATCCATAGCTTTTGATGGAATATTCAAAGACATTTCTGATCCAGAATGGTTTAAGCTTGATTTTACCACACATGCAGCTCTGCTAAATGCTGCTCTCTCGGACAATATAAGGTAAGATTGGAAAGAAGCAGGGTCTTCCCATTTATGGCAGTAACTAAAGATGAAAAATGAAGTTGTTAGAATGATTTCACCCATCTGGGCCTGTGGTTTTCCCTGTTGGAAGGTTTCTTCTGGTAGTGAATTCAATTTCTTAAATACGTGTCTGACTCTAGATTTTCTGTTTCATCTTGTGTCAGTTTTGGTAGGTTGTTATAATAGTTTCACAATTTACAAAGTTTGTAGTAAAATACTTAATCCTTAGAGCCAAGGCATCCTTATGTTGCTTGCTTAGCTTCAATTTGGAGCAAGGGAGTTAGATGATTTGAACATCCCTCCATCTCCATAATGGCCCCTAATCCTTGGAAGCACTTACATGTGTACAGCCTACTTTTTGTTGTCTTTCCTGGGTGAGTGGTGTAGATGGACGGACCTGGGCCCAGTCCTACCACTTACTTAGCTGGGATCTTAGATGAGTCTTTACCTTTTTAAAGCTTGTTACCCCACTGTGACTTTATAAGGTTGTTGTGATGTCATTATCGCTGTCATTAGTCATGATAGTACCTTTAGCACCCCTGTTAGACTTACCTTTTTCTTTAGATGGGTGTATCAGATTTTCTGGTTACAATGAAGTCTTGATAGCCTAAAAGGCTTTTTGGGTGTGGGTTGTTTTTTTTTTTTGTCTCTTTAAGGTAACTTCCCATATTTTTTCTCTGACTGTAGACTTAAACTTTTAAATCTCTGTGGGAAATTTCATTTTCAAGTCTTTTTTTAATTTTTTTGGAGGACCCTATAAATCTGCATGTGCCTGTATGTGTATAATTATATATACATGGGTATATATATCACCCTTAGTTCACCAAAATACAAATTTTCCTGATATACTTGCCTATTCATGTCTATATTAATAATTTACCATTTCTCTCCTGCACACATTCTCTCTTAAGGAATCTGACAGGGATTTTAATGTGTTTCGTTTTAATTTAAATGTGCTAAGGAGTGGGTTTTTACTCAGGAAGCAACTGAACTACTCATGATTGCTATTTGCTTCATTTACAAGCTGTAGTCCTTCTGGCTTAACTGCTTTACAGATTGTTCAGAGTTTTCAATATACTTAAAATTGTTTGACAGCTGTGACTTGTCTAGCGCTGATGTGTCCAATACTATCATCTCACTCTAAGGAGAATGCTCCCCCTCTTTCTTTCCCTCTTCCCTGAAGCTGGCAGCAAAATTTTGCAGGATGAGTTACAGTACTGCATTCAAGTTTTGGTTTCTCTTTTCTCCTACCTTTTAATTTAACCTCAAAACTGAAAATATGGTTAGCGGTGTAAGGAATACTTCTGGAAAAAAATCTAAGAAAAATGTATGATAAAATGATTGGGTAATATTGCCTGTGGTTTATGTATATAAGTGGGTCTTGGCTAATTCTAGCACTTGCTGTTAGTTTATGGAGTTCATTCAGCCGTCTCTCTACCAAGGACAGAAATGAGAGAGGGAGGGATTTATTACTTGATTCTCTAAGGAGAAAGCTGGTTTTACCTCTGTGATGCATATGAGCAGGAAAAGCCGGAGAAAATGAGTGTCTTCGATGTGGAATTCTCAGAGACGGTAATGCCTGAGGCAAGAATTTGGCAAGAAAACAATGAGCAGGTCATTTCCAGGAGGTAGTTGGCTTCTGACCAATGTGAAAAGCCAAACTTGATCTGTAGATGAAAACAAGAAGAAATATGCTATCCAGTGACTTCTGCGGAGGAAGTTGCCTCTGGAAAGTGAGGATAAGATAAGGGACTTCTAGAGTTAAAATGCAGTTACAGTGATGAATAGAGAAAGGTGGGGGTTGGCTGAGCAATGAAGGGAAAACTAGAAAGACCAGAGCCCAAGGCAGCTGCAGGTCCTGGGCAAGGAGAAGCAGTGCCAGGAGGGCAAGGGGTGACACATAGTGGAGAGGTTGTTCTGGAATAAAACTAGGACTGGTTATAACTATTTGGTAAGTTGGAGAGCAAGTTTATCTTTTAATAAAATGGATAAGCAAGCTATATTGGAGAATGTAATGTTTCTTTGACTCTTCAGAAATGTAGGTAACAAACAGGGAGTGGGGGCTGGGCAGATAGTGTTAACTGCTAAATGAGCTGCTTTGAAATACTGTGGAATTTCCCTTCCTGAAGAAGTTAAGGTCTTTATGAGAATAGGGTAGAACACTTCTGGAATAATGCAGGCCTCTTCCTTTTGTGGGACTTCTGGCCTTCTCTAGAAAAGTTAGAAAAATGTGTTGAGTTTAGACAATAGAGAAGGTGCTGGAAAATTGAGTCCGTATTTCTGCTGCCATCATGTACAAAGTGGGGAATCTGTTTTGCCCTGTTCGGGAAGGTAAGAGTAGTTACTTGAGGGGTAAATAATCAGAAGGCAATGATCTTTATTTTTATTTTTATTTCTTTAAAGATTTTATTTATTTATTTGACAGAGACATAGCGATAGAGGGAACACAAGCAGGGAGAGTGAGAGAGGGAGAAGCAGGCTTTCCGCAGAGTAGGGAGCCCGACGTGGGGCTCCATCCCAGGACCCTGGGATCATGACCTGAGCCGAGGGCAGACACTTAACGACTGAGCCACCCAGGCGCCCTGGCAATGCTCTTTAAGTCCACATTTAAAATGGAAGCTAACAGGGATAGTGGGCAGTTCCTGTCCCTAGAGCCCTTTCTTGGTTTTTTTCTGAGGCACTTAACACCCGCACTCCAGCCTCCCTTCTTCTTCTTCTTTTTTTTTATTATTATGTTATGTTAATCACCATACATTACATCATTAGTTTTTGATGTAGTGTTCCATGATTCATTGTTTGCGTATAACACCCAGTGTTCCATTCAATACATGACCTCTTTAATACCCATCACCAGCCTCCCTTCTAAGATGAGGCCAGCATGCCTCCGTGAGGTCCTTGAGGGAGGGTTGTCTGTCTTGCTCTCCCTTGGAGTGGCCTGTCTGACTCAACTTGTTATGAAGCTATATGGGTAAAGATGTTAATCTGTGATCATATTTTTAGTTCAGATGCATTTTTATTTTCATAACTCACCAGCTAGCCCAAGGTTTGTTTTCCTAATGCAGGGTCACAGAGACACATACAGAATAAGGGACAGTGACAGTTTGGGCAGTTTCCTGTTTATTTTTAGTGATTTCAAATAAGGACACATACTCAATTGCCGGAAATGAGCATCAGAAGCCTCAAGTGCTTTGTGTGCTTTTTTAAATTCAATATTTAAGAGGTTTAATTTTTCCTTTAGTGTTAGCTAATTTTGAACCATAAAGTGTTCAAAGCAGATGTTAGAATATATGTGTCCTCAAAAAATCCCCATGTTGTTACTGTTTTATCAACTTGTGCACTTTGGTTCTTACAGAAATCACTTAATTTAGCAGTTAGTACCTTTCTAGGATTGAAGACCTGTACAATGAGATGTGGCAAAAACCTGGTATTGCATGGCTAGCCTCCGTGTGGGGCGTGCGTGCTTTGACTGCAAACACCAGCCAGTACGAGGGCCTGCTCTGTATTTATACACAGTAAGCACTATGACTGTTGCAGTGTTTACACCTCTATTTTTGGATTCTAAGATTTAATAACAACAATCTTCACTTTTGGATTCACTGCTACATTTCCAATTTTGGAGACAGTGTAATATAGTTGTCTCTGTGTGTGAAATACCATTTCTCTGTGATGATTTTGTGTGGGGCTAACAGACTCTAGAGAGAATTAATTTAACGTTATGGTCACCACTTCAACAGGTAAAAAGTTGCTTCTTATTTTGAGCAAAGTTTAGTCTTGTAATAGAAGCCTAATGGGAGTGGAGCATTCATGGTTAGGATTTGTGAGTAATAAGGGGGAGAGGCGGGGATGAGTCTAGATTACAGAGGTCTTGGCAAGCTAAGTAGAGGAGGTTAGACTTAATCTTATAGACAGCAACAGGGAGCTGCTAAGGTTTTTGAACAGGAGAGGAAATGTAAACGATATTCTTACTTTTCTTTCTCCAGCCCCACCTAGAAAGTCCATACCCTTCTGTCAGCTCCCTTAAGGAGGTTTAAGGCTGGCAGATTTACCCCAGGATGGCTGATGGCAGAGGGCTGTTGTCCTAATCTAGTCAGATGGTGGCAAAGAAAGAGGAAATGGAGAAGAATATATAAAGGAACTCCCCATCTCTTATATTTTTCTCCTGTGCTCATCAAAGAAAATTTAAAACCAGAGGACAAAAAATTATCTATAGTTTCATTATTTAAATGCAATCATTGTTCACATTTTAGCCAGTTTCCGTCTAGCCTGTTTTTTAAATGAGGCCTTCCCTTAAATTAAAAAAAAATTCAGATATACTTAACATGCAACACAGATTTTAAGAACAGGTCTTAGGCAGTGAATGTTCATTGAATTTAATAATTCTCTGTACTCATATAGCCATAACTGCAGATTTAGAAGATTGCCATCACTCAGGAAAATCTCCTTGTGCTCCTTTCCTTTTTCTTCTTGTTAAACATTTTTTCCCCAATCTTACTATATATGTAAATTGTATCATACTGAGCTTACTATATATATATATATATATATACACACACACACACATATATGTAGTAAAAATAATATATATTATTTTTATTGCTTAGCATATATGATTATATGATTTTAATTAAAAATTTTTTTCTTTGGCATTGTGATGTAAACATGTTTTCATGTAATTAAGTAAATCTAAAAAACATTCTAATGGCTACCTAATATTCCATTATGGAGATATATGATTGTCTACTTAACTGTTTTGGGACATTTAAGCTGTTTCCAAAAAAGTAACACCACAGTAGCACTGAAGAGCCATTGTGAAGGCATAAATAAAATGATTTAAAGCAGATACAGGAGAGGAAGAGTTAAAGAAAATTCTAAAGGCTTAGAATGAAGAAGGTAAGAGAATTCTAGAGGGAAGTGGAGGTCAATGAGGATGAGATTGGTTTTGACTAGATTGAATTTGAGATCTAGGGAGATGTCAGAACTGCTCTGTATATAACTGGAAAAAGTGGAATTAAGGACATCCTAGTGCCCTGGAAACCGAAGTCCTAGTAGGAGAGGGGACAGAGCAGTGATTATTGAGAGAAGAACCTCGTGCCACGGATTCAGTTTTGCGCTACCTTGAGTTCTAATGCTGACTTTTTTGGGGGGTACCGATTTGTGTTGTTCGTTGGGTGAAATGACGACTTTCAGGCATTCGTCTGACTTCTGTATTCATGATCTCAAGATCCAGAATGTGCTTTCCTTTCTCTTTTGCTTCACACTAAGACCTATTAATGTGGTTGGTGTTAATTCTGAGAAAGAAAACTGGTGACGGTATCACTTTACCTTGGCTAAGGCTAGAGAGCTGCCATTTGGTTTTCTTGCGGTTCTACTGGATTTTTTCCCACTGAAAGGGATTGACATGTTCATATAAGAAAATTAAATTACCTGAATTAGTAGAAGTTACTGGAGAATGGAAGATGTAATTTAATAGGAAATAATTGCTAACTTTTGAGTAAATGGGGGAATTGAATACATGCATATATTTACTTCCTTTACCTCCTGAAATCAGACAAAAATTACTGAAAAGAAATAAAACCCAGAAGAACAAAGCAAAATGGAGAGGAGATCTCAGAATCAGCATTTTGGAAACTAGAAAGCAAATGAACTGGTGGTCACTATGTTGGCAGACAAGAAAAAGCTGAGCCATAAGCAGCCGCAGGGAAAGTCTGGAAGTAACCGACTCACACCACATTAACTGCGGGAAGGTTCAGAAAGGTGCCTTTCAAACAAGTAAGGGCACGTGGAGGCAAAAGGAGGAGACTTGGTGGAAAGTCTGTATAAGAAGTCGCTAGAATTCCTGATCCCACGTCACTCCCCCAAAACCAGGCGGCTAAAGACTGAAGGTTGACTCTCTGCAGAGGCTACACTGGAGGGAATCTGGTTCCGGGACATGGACGTTAGGCGCTGCCGAGAGCAGTGGGTACCTTTCTGAAAGTAGCGGAGCACGTTGAATGGGAAGATCCTCAGCCCTCTTGCCACTCAGCCCTCAGATCCCCTGTGCCTCTAATCATGAGATGGATGATTCTTTGGAGAATCAGACAAGCCCAAAAGAAAGACCGAAAGGCACCAATTACAGGAGCATTCTTAGGGGGTTGGTGGGAAGGAAATAGGCCAGCCGGTCTCACCCCAGACAAGCCCGCTGCTGAGTGACTCTGTACCACTGTCTCATCCAGAGCGCCCATTTTAAATATGCCTGCATATGCGACTGTGATAAGGGCACAGATTTTCTTGGTTTGAATTCTCTCTCCTGACACTATCCGGACATTAATACTGTTAATTAGTTTTGTATGATTTTGAACTTTATATAAAATGTACATGGAGGTGACTCAACTCAGATGTCTCCCTCTTTCCCTTGCATCTTCACCCCACCCCCCATCTCTTTTCCTGCCTTGTGGCATCTCTCTCTCATCTGATGGGCATGGCAGGTCAAAGAGAGTAGAACAAAAGACAGAGTACTTTCTTTTCACACATTTTTCTCCCTTTGTTCTCCTTATAACTAAATGTTGATGTATTCCTCAAAACTCCCTTGTATTTACTTTGATCTGTATTCAAATTTTATTGCTTCTCTGTTCTTGAGCTCTCATGGACAGATTCCTTTCTCCAGACAGTTGTCAGCGCTCTAATCCTTCTAGAAACTGAACATCTAAAGGGATCAAATTATTTTCAGAAACAATCTGTGTATGTTAAATACAATTAGACCGATTGATGATAACAATTATCAGCTAAACCAATAGCAGCAGCAGCAATAACAGTGAACACAGATTTTGTTAGTCTAAATGAATCTGAACGGTATATATACCTAGTAGATTTTGAAAGAAATACTTGCTAAAGGAAATACAAATAAAAATGACATCTTTGTGAATTTGTACATGCCCAAGATTTCTATTACTTTAATCTTGTCTTTTGAATTCGGCTTCATATTTGAAAATTCTAGTTGGGCACTATGAGTTTTTAAACTTCCTTTTTTGTTTGATTTTCTCTTTCTCCAACTGACTGTTTAGCTGCTTTGATCATTTTAAGATGTTCCTTCTGCCTCATTTCAGAAATCAGGTTTCACAGAATAGTTGCTATATCCTAGAAAGCCCTGGTAATACAGATTAAAAGTATGATCATGAATGTGTAACAATAATGTTGAAATTATTGACTTTAGAAATCTTTTAAATCCTCTTCTAGATTTCCGGATGTTGTAAAACAAATCTAACATCTGTCACAAGTGCATGTTTCTTAGTCACATGTAAACAGTGTACACTGTCTTTGGTTCTGGATCACGGACTGTTTCCTCAGAAGTGTAGAGCTTTGTCCACAAAGGTGGCTTTATGATAAAAATGTGGATACCCTTGGTGGAGTGGTTTGACCACACCTATGTATCACAGGGGTTTAGTCCCTCTTGTGTTGCTGAGACCTCTACTTGTGGCAAACAAGAGCATTGAGATTATTTTGGCTCAGGGCATTATGTTTAACTCAAGTGAACATGTTTGTAATAATAACTTCTGGAAATTCTTGCCTGAAATTTTTAATTATATTGATAACATTACGTAGTAGTGACAGTTACATATTTAATATGTTACAGAATAAAGGTAGACTGCAGTGGGTGGCTCATAATATAGGATGGTGTCATACTGATTTAATTAAAATTCTCCTCTTTAGATTTAGTGCTAAGAACATGTCTTTATATTAGAATAAGGGATTTTAATGGTTTCACAAGGTCAGATAATTTTAAACAGCTCTGTTCACTCACATCGATGGTGAGGTTTAAAAAGAGACTTTATATCTAGTCTGAAGTTAAAACTGCAGTAAACTTATTATAGTAATTAAAAGACATGGTTTGGCTTTAGAAACAAATTACTGATTGAACAAATTGCCAGTGAAGTAAATTAAGTGCTAATTGAAAGTTTTAAAAATTTGCCATTTGTTTCCTAATCAAAGTCCCGGCTTAAAAGAGATATATCTGCTCTAAGTTTCTTGAGCATAATTACAAATGCTTTGGGATTTTTCTCCTTGGTTTTATATATCAATAATTATTAATAACTACTTTAAAAGGGGCTGAGAGTCAGGTTTGAAAGTTCTTTATCACTGGGACTATTAAGAATTCTTGGTGTTACCAGAGGTAACTTGACATTTTATGTACATTTATTATTTATTAATTTTATGTTCTAAACATAAATAGTATAGCAAGGTATCTAGGCAAATTCTGTTTGAATTTTAGTTCTTATTCTTAGAATTTGAACATTTAATACAAATTCTGATATGTTTAGAAATAGTCTCCTCTGTTCAAATGTCTGATTTAGAGATTTAAAGTGACTTTTACTTACTTTAATACATTTTATCATATTTATTTAAATGCATTTTTTGGGGCTGACACAAAATACTGTGAGAATAATGCATGATGATGTAGCTTCAACACTGCATTTACTGGGTCCTCCCTCTGGTTCTAAATGCTTGATTAAATAATTTTATTTCTTTTCAGTACATGATGGATTATAGGTTGAACGAATGAATGAATGAACTCAATGAAAAAACTGAGGGATATCATTGAAATTGTTACTTGCTTGAGATCTTAATACAAATATTGCTAGAGGAATAATGGCACTTATAAATTTGCTTGGATGTTCTCTATTTAACATCATTCATATTGTTCCTTTTTGTTAGAAAATTTACTTTGTGGATGTAATCTCAAAATTCATTTTATAGCTATGATGTCATTTTTATATTTATATAGTTAGTATATTTGCAGTTTTGCATAATTGTATGAAATTATAGTGTCACAGATAACAGAAGGAGAAATGTTCATGAGGTCAACTAGTTCATGCTTTTATCCAAGAAAAGATGATACCTGCTCATCTAGAAAGTAGTATTTTAAGACACAGAGAAGATGATTTAAGTCTCTTATACTGTAATTAAAAGTGGTTTCCTGAGAAGATAATATGCCCGATTTTACCCAAGCCTTAAATATTAATAGTGCTAACAAATATATAACTAAAAGGAACTGAAAGTATTCATTAGTTGTTGTTATTTTTAGTAACTCATTATATTGTTCTTACCTTCTATTTCGTTCATTGTTAATCTTGGCAAATATTTAGTGAGTAGTTACAAAGCACTAGCCACATTCTGTTCTTTAATAATGTGCTAGTCATTTTCCTTAAGCAACAGTAAAATATCAACCAAAATCATAGTGTAAAATTAGTAGTTTCTATGGAGGTAAAGAGATTGGGGAAAGGGAGGGGTTTTCTCCTTGCAGTAACTTAAATATACTATTTAAAAATATTAATAGCTGTGGAGTGCCTGGGTGACTCAGTCAGTTAAGCTTCTGACTTTGGTTCAGGTCATGATCTCAGGGTCCTGGGATTGAACCCCAGGTCGGGCTTCCCACTCAGTGGGGAGTTTGCTTGTCCCTCTCCCTCCTCCCTCTCCCTCAGCCCTGCCCCCTGCTTGTGCACTCGCCTGCACGCTCTCTCTCAAGTAAATAAACAAAATCTTTTAAAAATATATTAATAGTTGTATTTTGATTATTATAAGTCAGGAAATAGTAAGTTGTTTAATCAAAACCTGATTAAAGTATGCCTAAACACTTCTTCCTCTTTACTTATGGGGCCATGTACTTGGGATCCTGCTAAGTCGTCTCTTTTACATTTGACCAAGACTTTGAATTTTATTTATTTATTTATTTATTTATTGCACCATAGTTCACAGTAATGAGAGGTAAACCAAAGAGCTGAAAAATAAAAGAGCAGCCAGTCCCTCAACGCAAGTAGCTGTTGGGTTCCAGGCCTTGCCTGCGACAGCGCTACAGTTCGCGTCACAACTGAGTTGTAACCAGAAGGGGTTCTTAGTATTAGTGTTAGAATTGTCAGTTTTAGCAAATATAAATACAGGGCACCTAGTTAAATTTGAATTTCAGATAAATAACGAATTATTTTTTTTAGTCTTAACTATATCCCGTGCAAGATGTGGGACATACTTGAACTAAAAATTATTTGTTTATGTGAAATTCAGATTTAATTGATGTCCTGTATTTTATCTGGCGACCCTTGTTATTTCTGCTTTTTGTATATGAAGGTGCTAGGCATTCAGAAATTAGTAAGGAGTTCTTGAGGGGCTCAAAGTCTTTTGGAGGAGATGGAACAGAAGGGATGTGGGGAATAGGAACACCAGAGAGGAAACTTGGCAGTAATCAAGATGTTTGAAGATGGAGGTCTGGATGAGACAGTGGGGATGAAGAGATGGTTATATTTTTCTGTTAATGCTGAGCAAGGTCATCGTAGCTCTGAATGCTCGGAGGTAGGAAAACAGTGTCCGCAGGTGCCATTGAGGGCCACTGGCAGGCCAGTAACGTAGGAGGGTGGTGATGGGAAAGGAGAGATGAGAAAATGAGAGGGTTAAAAAACTGATGAACAGAAATGTAGGGGAATCAGAGGAGAAGGAAAAAGAGAGAAAAAAGTCAGGCCCATGCATGGTATTCATGGATGGCATGGAGGTGGTGTGTCAGAGAAAGGACCCTGAGAACCCTCCATGCATATCGTGGTGCTGTGTTACCTTGAAAAACTCACAAGCTTTTTGGACTTTTCTTATTTGTAAGAGGAGGGAATTGGATGAGAGAGTCTCTAACGTGATCTGATTCTAGAAGCAATCCAGTGGAATCCCTAATCCTAAGTTTTCTACCTTTGAGGAGGGGTTATTTAGATTTTAACACCAGTTCCTGGTATCCCCTCAGCCTTGCTTTCTGTCCTTATAGCCACTTTCTGGAGGCCGGCCCCCAGTGCCTTCAAACCTTTAGTTTGATTCCAGCATTCAGTGTTTATTATAATGCCTTTGGAATGAAAATGAACCAGACTACCTCAAAGACACTTATTTCTTAAACTTCTTTTTCTTTGCATTGATTCCAGTGTAGATTAAAATAAAACAGTTGAAAAATAAACCCTTGTAATTTACTTAAAAAATTTCTTTTGTTCATTTTGGATAATCCGTTCCTGAATGAATAAAATAGACGGTTTAGGACTAGAGCCTCATATATTTAAATATATTATAGAGGCAGTTTTTGTGACTTTAGAAATACCTCAGTGCATTTAAATCTAGCCACATAGACTCTGCAGAACTGCTCTGTGGTGGGGATTGATGCTGGTGGCTACTTGGAGTCACGGTATATTTGCATAAGTAAGCATACAACTGCTATTACCAATTTAATAAAGTTACCTATTTAATAATCCCTTTAAAACTTGGACTGTAGGGGTGCCTGGGTGGCTCAGTCGGTTAATTTCTGCCTTCAGCTCATGTTGTGATCCCAGGGTCCTGGGATTGAACCCTGTGTTGGGCTCCCTGCTCAGTGGGGAGCCTGCCTCTCCTGTTCCCTCTGCCCTCCCCCCTGCTTGTTCTCCCTCTCTCTCTTTCTCTCACAAATAAATAAATAAAGACTTAAAAAAAATAAAACCTGGACTATAAATCAGAAGTGGCTACCAGTGATAAAGAAAGATTTAATGGAAGTAAATCTACCATTTTGGATGTGGTTTTTAGGCCATTTTTAAATCTTGGAAATCTTTTGAAAATCTGACCAAAGCAACTGGATCTTTTCCCAAATTGGACTCACCATACAAAATTGTTGCAGAAAAGTCAGGGGATTTGCAGGACTGCCTCCCCCCGCTCCCCCATCCATGGGTAGCTCAATTTTAAATTCATGATTTAACTGTATAGTTAAACTGGTCCATTCATTGAATCTTTCAACCATTCATTCATGAGCTAGGCTCTAGGCATTGTAGGAAGCTCTGATTTTTAACTCTCTTCTGACAGTAATAATCTTACTCAAACAAATTCAAGAGCCCATTTTCATATTGAAATAAAAGGCATAACTTATATACTGTATGTCTCTAACTTAGGCTTTTTATAGGTTTAGGACTTACTTTCTGCGCTCCAAGAGATAACAGCAACTACCTAGTTTATCATCCATATTCCTCTTGCTTCACTACAGCTTTTAAAAATTTCCCTTTAGCCATCCATTTCCATCCCTTATAGGTATAGTCGTATCATCTTCTGTTGTCTTTCCTCCTAAATCTTTATTCGTAAACATTTCTTTGTGCTTCCATATAGCCATCATCTTTTTTTTTTTTTTTAAGATTTTATTTATTTACTTGAGAGAGAGCACGAGAGAGAGAGATCACTAGCAGGAAGGGAGGGTAGAGGGAGGAGCAGACTCCTGGCTGAGCAGGGAGCCTGATGTGGGGCTCGATCTCAGGACCCTGGGATCATGACCTGAGCCGAAGGCAGACGCTTAACCGACTGAGCCACCCAGGCGCCCTAGCCATCATCTTTAATGCTGCACAGTATTCTAGTAAGTTGATGTACCTCTTAAATGTTGGACATAAAGGTTATTTCCAATTTTACACTTTTTGGAGAATGTTACAAATGACTGCTTTAAGTAGTTTTTTCAGACTTGTCTTGGATTAGTTTTTTTAGAATAGATTCTTAAGGATGGGAGCAATGATTCATTCATTCGTGACATTTTTATTAAGCACCTAGTATGTTCCCGACTAGTTCAAAAGCTTGGCCATTTCCATGACACTTGATATGCTTTGACAGTCTTTCCAAATTTGCTATAGAACTATTTAACCAATTGAGTCAGCTCTTCATTGTCTGTCTAGCCCAATAGATCTGTGCTTCCTCATTACTCATCTGGATGAATATTTAGAAGTAAGCTAAATAAAGCATTATAAGGAAGGCACATCTGAAGAAATGGCAGTGTGTGGCTGAGTGAGAAGAGCATGCCTTTAGAACTACTTGCTGTGTGGATAATTTACACAACTTGACATTCTTTTGATGTGATAATTGAGAGATGAAGCTTTGACCAAATCAGAGGTTTAGATCACTGTACAGACTTAAACATCTTAAGTTAAATAACTTCGATTAATTTAAATCACTCAGAAAACTTCAACTTGAAATTTTTAAAAAGCAAAACCAAAATACACAGTTTTGTAAATGTGTCCAAATTTTTATTTTGTGAGCATTTATTGGTTACCTTGTACGTGCTAGGAAAACAGATGTGAATGTGACATTGCATATTCTTAATTAGTAGGGAGAGACAGGCAAATATGTAAACAAATACTTGCTGCAGCACACCGTGAGCTCTGTAAGAGGGTTTACACGACCAGGAGTATCCGGGAGCAGAACTTTCCATGTCCTTTTATCCAGCTTTCTTACTATACAGGAACCCCACCCCGCCTTTTTAACTTTCATGGTTTACTTTTACATCTTGGGAGAGGAAAGAACATTGTTAGAGAGTACGGTAAATACAAATGATTTAGTTGGAATGAAAACTCAGTTTTGAAATATATGTATAGTTTCAAAAGCAAGTAACTAAAGGACTTTTTCCCTTTTGATTACAGTGTGGCTGGCTGGTTGAAGAGAAGTCACGGGTTGATGGTTTTCTGAAAAGTCACTAGTTTCTTTGTAAACGGAATTTCTGATAATCATTGGAAGGGACAAAAATAACATAATAGACCTGTGCATGCTGTCATTAGTCATGGCAAAAGTATTCTAATATAATGATTTTTTTTTTTCCAGTCACCTGAGCTAAAGTAGAGCAAAAGCAGTAGTCTACCTACTTTTCTGGAACACTGTGGTAGAGCCTGACAGCATGGGTTCAGTTGTAACTGCTGGTTACTAAGTGTCACCTCAGATCTTAACAACACCTGTGCTTCCAGTTCCTCAGTGGTAAATTGGAGATCATGATAGTATCCACTTCATAGGGCTGTAGAATCCAATAGATACTGCTCTGTGTGCATCTTAGTCAATCTCAGAGTAGCATTTACTGCTGTTGACCTCTTTGTCCCTCTTAATATACTGTTCCTCTTAGCTCCTGAGACCCCAAACTCTAGTTCTTTTCTTCTCCTACCTTCTACTCCTTTTCATTTGTGTTGTTTGTTCTTTTTCTGTCTGATTTCTAAATGTCAGATGCCTGTGGGTCCTTTCCTTTCTTCCTTTTTACTCCTTTCCAAGGTGATCCATTAATCTCATGGCTTTAAAATCATCTATACGCCAAGGAGTCCTTAAATGTCTCTAGTCCTGACCTGTCCAGCTCTCAGGTCCAGATTCATATGTCTGATTACCTCCTGGATATTGCTTCTTTAACACATTCCAACCTCTGGATCTCGCCCCCAAACAAGTAAACAAAGAAAGCTTTCCCTATCCCAGCCATCTCCGAGGGTAAATGGCCTTACATCTGTGACTCATCCTTGATTCTTTCCTTTTCTTTACCCCATGTGTATCCAGGCCAGCAGCAGATAATACTTCCAGAGTAGATTTGGAATCAATCTACTTCTGTCTCCTCTGCCACTATCCCGGTCCCAGTCATCATCGTTGCTCGCCACCTCCGTAGGCTTCTAAGTTGTCCCCTCCCTGTCTGTCCAATACAGAGAACCACCAGAATGGTTTTTTTTTTAAAGCAAAAATAAAATCCTGTCACATTTCTGTTTAAGATCAACTAATGGCTTCCTGTGACACATAAAATAAAATCGAATCTCTCCTTTTCATAGCTTACACAATTGGGCTCAGTTTCCTTAGTGAGAAAATTAGGGTACTTGTGAATTTAACTAAAATATAAGCTCCTGGAGGGCACGGACTTTTTTCTGCTTTGTTCATTGTTATTTTCCCAGTGCCTGGAATAGTGTGTGAATATAATGAGCATTTAATAAATACGTGTTAAATGAATAAACACATACAGATTATATGGTACCCCAAAAGCCTTTCTTCTTTCCTCTTTCAGAATAGCATATTATACTTTGTATTTTCTGCATTATGTAGAAAGTCCAGCAAACGCTTCTGGTTCAGTCTCCTTTCTTTTCCCTTCTTGCCTTCTATAATTTACCCCCTGCTCCCCCCCCACCCCCGTTTTACTCTTCATATCTGAGGACATATTTGGGTCACTGGGAGCGGATAGATGACTACATAGGACGAGAAACAGAATAGAAATTGAGAAGGAACCCTGAGAATAGTAGCAACCACATTTTAAAAATAAGCATTTTCTGCAGAAATCTTTGAATATATTCAAAAATATTAGAATAGAATAATTAATCCTCATCTCTTCATTGCCCAATTTCAATGGTTAAATCAACTCCTGGCCATCCTTTGAGCAACCAGCATTTAATCTGGAAATTGCATATGGTAAAGAAATACCTAATTAGTTTATAGAGGTTTGTATCACAGATACATCTTATCCTGGGCATCATTACTATTTTTTTAAAGTTTATTTATTTTTAAGTACTCTCTATACCCAATGTGTGGCTTGAACTCATGACCCCAAGATCAAGAGTTGCATGCTCTTCTGACTGAGCCAGCCAGGCACGCTGGTAGTTTGTAAACCAACTGAGAACAGATTAGGTATGATTTCAAGGGTGTTAGGTTCAGAAATATCTTTTCTGATTTGCTTTTTGTAAATGTCTGAAATTTTACCATTAGTTTGACTGTAAATTTGCAAATTGTGAATAAACCTGAGAAGGGAAATACATAAAGCCCATTAGCAGTTATTTATATCTTAGTGTAAATTGGTTAATTAGCCGCACGCTTGACCGGTAAGTAGAGCAGGCTTTGATGGGAGGTCTAAAATCAAAGGGACCTGGCATGGGGATGGCCATCTAAGGACAAGGAGTACTATTCAAGAGGGCAGGAGGTGCAGCTCTGCCACTTTCCAGCTTTGCCTAGAGGTGGTCCTGGCCTTGAAGCCTGTAGAAAGAGCTCCCCGTTCCAGTTTGGTGGTGTTCCTGTCATCTGTCATCTGGGTTCCCTTTGGCTGGCTGCAAACCTTGTGTAAGGTTGCCCAGGAGGTGCTTCCAGCTAACTCTGCTGCTTGTTTATTTTTAGGTATCTTGCAATATATTCAGAACTCTCCCTCCTAGTGACAGCAATGAATTTGATCCAGAAGAAGATGAACCTACCCTTGAGGCATCCTGGCCACACTTACAGGTACTTTGAACTACCATTTGTTATAAAAGAAAGCTCCATTAACTCATTAGCTGATTAGCATGGGAATTCCTTGAAGGCCTTTATTCACCCAGAAATCAAATTAGAGTATATTAATGGAAAGCTAGAGAATGCTCTCTGTGTTTCTTCTCTTGGTAATTAGAATGCCAAAAGAATAAAATAATAAGTTGTGGTGTAATGCTTTAGTGTGGTTCCTCCCAGGTTGTGGGTCCAGCCAGCAGTTCTTGCTTTTTGATTAGAGCTTCTATGTGATCCTGCCTGCTGGAGCCTCCAACAGGAACTGAACTATTTTCACATTAATATTAGTTGGATGTGATTAGGTCATAGAGTTTATATCTCATTTTCATCAGCAGGTACCCTGGGGATTGAATGCCTGTCTTCATGATAGCCACAAATGTGTTTCTGCAGCCTGGAAGGGCAAAAACAAATTGCAAGAGTTATTTCATAGTGTTGTAAGGAAGAGCAAGAGCTGATAGGAAGCTTGTGTGAAAGCCAGCTTTGTTCTCTTGCACTGGGAAGGCCATGTTTTCTAGTCATGCGCATGTGCCGGCACAGATCAGAGCCATCCCTGTATCTCCTTTGCCAGCACCGGGCCCATCTGTACTCTCTTTACTTACCCACACCGGTCATTTTCCATCTTCCCTTCCTGGCCGCTCGCGCTGCAGGCCAGCATTTCTCCACGGAAGAGAACAAGGAACTGTGAATGTCATGCGCCCCCAAGCTATCTTTCCATTGAGTTAGAATGTCCTCAGAGGCTGGATGACAACCAGCCAGGAGGGAAGGGGTGGTAGAGAGGGACTAAAACCTTGTACACTTTCAGCCAGAGGCAGAAGCCATTGCATCTTTGACGTGTGCTCACGACTACTTGTTGACTTTTGAAAGAGCAGAAAACTGTACCTCAGCGAGACGAAGCCTAGAAGGTGTCTAAAAGTTTCTTTTTTCCCCACTTCAGAATTTCTGACATCAATTTGCAACTTTCCCTGTCCTGCTTTGGCAACTCAAGGTTGCTACGGGTACACATGTATGCTGTTTCCCTAGTTATAGAGAGAGCTTTCTGGGCCTCTGTTTCCTCAGCTCTTAGCCGGGCGTGTTATACATATGTATTCCTGCTGCCAATGCCAAGATTGAGTAAATTAGTTAAAATGCTGTGGCTGATTTCCTATTTTAGCTGCTTGATTTTTTTTTTTTTAAGGTGTCAGACATACTATCTGCAGTCTAAGAAATTTGGAAAATTATTTGTGCTTTTCATGGTGTATCCCAGATTGTGACAAAAATTAAAATAAAAAAAATCTTTCTTTTGAATAGGTGGACTTCTTGTCATGCCTTATTCCTAATGTTTGGCACCAGCTCATAAAGTGCAGTGTAGTCTGGAAGAAAAAAAAATTTTTTTTTTAAAGATTTATTTATTTGACAGAGAGAGACACAGCGAGAGAGGGAACACAAGCAGGGGGAGTGGGAGAGGGAGAAGCAGGCTTCCCGCGAAGCAGGGAGCCCGACGCGGGGCTCGATCCCAGGATCCCAGGACCTGGGATCATGACCCGAGTCGAAGGCAGACACTTAACGCCTGAGCCACCCAGGCGCCCCTAGTCTGGAAGAAATTTTAAAAAACAAAACAAACAAGATAATCTCAGGAAAGTCCCACATCTTATGGTGGAAAAGACAGGAAGAAAGCTGTCTTCAAAGCTTCAACTTGTCTTCTCTGCATCCCAGAGACAGTAGACTACTCTTGCCATTTGCAGGAACTTTTTGAATGCTCTAAATCATGATCACCAGAGATATAAATTTCCTCTAAAGCACAGTAAAGTTGAATTGAGTATTTCAGTTAATCCTTCCTAAGCTTAATGACTCTATAAAATACAGACCAAATTAACTTCTAAAGCTATAAAGCTAAATGCTGTCACCAAAAATCTCTAGCTTACACTGTGTCATTCCTACAGGAGCAATAACTGTTAGTTCACCTGAAACTCTAAAACCAAAGTGACAATGAGGAGCGATGATGAGACCTCTACCTTTATGATGTAAAGTCCCACAAACTGTATTCCAAAACGGTCTGGCTTTATCTGTGTTGACGCCCTGTTCAAGCCTATAATCCTCTGATCCCTGCTTTAGCTTAGGGGGAAATATGACTTAGACTGGATCAGGTAAAGGAAACCTACTTTTAAAATTCATAAATTAACCGTCATTTGTAATAAAGGTCAAGTCAGTAGGCACACTGTTGCCTTCAACTATTCCTTTCTGGAGGTCTTTGTACTCAAGATTCCTGTGTTTCTCTTATGTATTCTGACTCTACAAATTGGTCACCTTTCCATTTTCACTGATAGGTGGTTTTAGTACTGACAAGAGCACTCACTGAGCATTCAGGAAATCTTAGCTGTTCATGACAGGTCATTCATGTTATAGTGAGTTATTACTAAATTTAACATTTTACTTTTTAATTGAGCCAACAATATTTTTCTGACCAAAACATAGCACCTTTTCACTTTTTATTAACTCCAGCATTAACAGTGTGCTTCTTCTTCTGGATCACATTTTTACAAGGACGCACAGTGTTTATTACCAAATATCTGATAATAGTACAGAACAACAAAATTGCATTGAGACGTGGTTATTGGGTGATGGGTTAGGCAATGAACCTAGCCCGTTGACTGTTTCTACACACCTCTTGTCTGATTTAAGTTTGTGGCCATACAAAACTACTCCTAACAAATCATGGATCTTTGGAGATATTTAAAAATAGAAAAAGGTTTGGGGTGCCTGGGTGGCTCAGTCGGTTAAGTCTGACTCTTGATTTCCGCTCAGGTCATCATCTCGGGGTCATGAGATCGAGCCCTGAGCCCCGAGTCTCAGGCTCCCTGCTCAGCGGGAAATCTGCTGGAGATTCTATCTCTCCCTCTGCCCCTCCCCTTACTCTCTCTCTCAAATAAATAAATAAATCTTTAAGAAAAATAGAAAAAAGATTAAATGCACAAATTTTTAGTTTAAATATATCAGAAGTTCTACTGTATGTGTGTTATTTGATATTTTCTGTTATCTGTATTGGTATCTTTTAAACTGTATTCCATAGTTACCATGGTTATTCTTTGTGTATTTTCTGTATTTGGGTCTGTAGTTCCAGTAGAATGTGATTTTGCAGGACTTCATTTACAATCGGGATTGTTTTTAGTGCTTTACACTTGAGACTGAAAAACAGAAATGCTAAAGTCTTTTTAACTCATGTTCCTTGGAGAGTTCACTTATGTGATCTTGAAAAGTAAATTATTCTCTCAGTCCTCAGTCTGTCTTTCCCTTTAGAAATTCAAGGGAGATTTTTGATTCTGAGGTAAAAATCTGTCTCGTAAGTGTAGAGAACATTTATACTTATTAGTAAATGTGTCTAAAGTGTTTCCACCAAACTGTTTTAAACTGTAACTGCTTTCAAGGGACCAGAGGGAAGAGACCACTTTGCCAGTCCTGCTAGAAAGCCCTGCCAGCTCACAAGTCAGGCCTGCAAGATGAGAATCTCTCCACTTTGTGGGAATTAAACCCCCTTTTATGGGTTGTTTGAATAAGGCTGACATTCTATTTGTAAAAGAAAGAGTTGAAAAATTAGTGTATTGAAAAAACAATTCTTCTAGAGGGTGTTGGGGGCTCAGTCATGTTTCATGCCTAGAATTACAGCTTGACAATGTTCAGATCCTTGGGCAAGAAGTTTTTCTGAATTCTGAGTTTCAAAGAGAAAAATGGCTTTTTACTTTGAAGTAAACTCCTAATGTGAATACCTAAGTGTTAAGTTACAGTCTGAAGTCATAAGGTTACTGTTTGATGCATTTAGGTTAGTGGTAACACAGACCCTTGGGGGACCCTGAGACCTGATTTTCAGGCCTGCAAAATCAGAACAGTTTTATAAGAATACTATGCTATTGGCTGGTTTCACTGTGTTGACATTGGAACGGATGGTTGTAAAAGCATTGGTGGTTGAAATTGCTGCTGCTTTAGCACAGATCAAGACGGTTGTGGCAAATTGGCTTTGTGAGCATATGTTTTACTGCCAAGCGCTGACAAAAAAAAAAAACAACGCCAATTTCAAATAAAAATGTTCTTGGAAAACCAGCAAAAATTATGAAATTAAATATTATTAAATCTTGACCTTTGAGTACACATTTAAAAAAATATTCTTCGTGGCAAAGCGGGAAACGGAAGTATGCACAAAGCCCAGTGACTGCATACTGAAGTATACTGATTTGTCTTGTGCTAAAGCATTTATGTGATTGTTTGAGCTACGAGCTGAACTAGCTGGTTTTTCATGAAATCCCATTTTTACTGGAAGGAATGTCTGACAAACTGTACTTCCATCTTGGGTATTTGGTGGATGTTTTCTTAAAAATAGACAAAACAGTTGTTGCCACTGAAAATTAGAGCATTCAAGCAAAATTTAGAATTAGAATTTTGGGAAACTTTTATCTTTCTGCTGTCACCTTGAACTTTATCGCTTATCAAAACTTAGACTTTTTGATAAAATTGGAGATATTAAGGAATAGGACTTTTGATACTGTATAATAAAACTTGTGAGCATTTGAAAAATCTGCATAACTCGGTGAACCTGTATTTTCCAATTGGTCAGTGAATGATGTTAGGAAACCATGCATAGGTAAAAATCCATTCACAGTGCAAGACAATTGGAATTTAGTATAACAGAGTATGAAAAATTCATTGATTTTGGCTTCAGATTCTGCATTGCAACTCCAATTTAAGAAACTCAAGTTTTGGTGTAGTATCAAAGAAGAATCTCCACAATTATGTGAAAAGACTATGAAAATGCTCATCCTTTTTCATACTATTAGATCCGCATGAGGCTTGATGCTTTATATGCTTCAACCAAAACAGTGTATCGCAACTGGTTGAATACGGAAGCAGTTTTCTAATATTCAATTAAAGAGATTTTTCACAAAGAAAAAAATAATGCTTCTCAGTAATTCTTTTTGGAAAATAAAGTTATTTCCCACATTAACTTCTGTTAATGTGTAATATATTTTATTGCTTTAAAATGAAATAACAAATATGTATTTTAAATTTTCTGTTTGTATTTCTGACTTTACATATATATGTATTTTCATATATATATATATATCATATAAGCAAAAGCTTTGGACTCTTCAACCATTTTTAAATGTAAAGGCGCAAGACTGAAAAGTTTGAGAATGCTGTTTTAGGCAATAGTGATAATGGTGATATGTGTTAGTCTGCTATGCATAGTGCTTTATATATATTATCACATTTAATCTTAGGGATTATCATCCCCATTATTTAGTTGAAGAAACAGACTTTTAGAGAAATGAACTTGCCTATGGTTACGCAGTTAGTAAGGGACAGAGCTGGACTTCCAACCTGGTGCCTGTCTCTTGTTAAAAGTTCTGTTTTTTATATACTGTTGTATACTCTACCAGGATCTAATGTATACTTTAACATAGATTTATTTTGCAAAGAGCATAAACAATGATCTTCTGCTGTTTATCAGAACAGTTATTTGAGATTGACTCTACAGATGAGGATATTTTTATTCCTTGCAGATGAGCGTATTCTGCTAAACTATAATATATTGCTTAGAGGAGTGTAAATTGCCATAAGTTTTCTGGAAGGAAATTTAGCAGTGAGTGTTGAAAATCCTGAAATGTTTGGATGTGTTTTGCTCTAACAATTCCACTTGTAGAAATATTTTCCTCATGAAATAATCAAGGAAATGCACCCTGATGTATATTACATAATATACATTGTGGCATAATTTGATAGAGAAGTAATTCAGAAACTGTTTAGATGTCCAAGCATAGGAGATTGGTTAAATTGATTATGACTAATGGAATTAATCATTATAAATTATGTATAATGGACTACTTGTAGCTACTAAGAACGATGGCTTAGATATTATTGATATAAATTGTATACAATATATTGTTTAGATGGTAAAAGCAGTTTGAAAACTATATAAAAATATATTTATAGTTCATTGATATGTGGTAGAAATATAGAGAAAAATGAGGAGGTTTATACATTAAATTGTTGGCAGTGGTTATCTCTAAATGGTGAGGCTATGGGAGATTTTTATTTGCTTTGTTTGGCTGTTATTTTCAGATTTTTAATTTAAAAAGTTAAAAAATGTAATAGCAACCATGAGCCACAAGAAGGGCTAGCATAGCTTGTAATTGATATTAAAACTCAGTTTTCTAAGCCCTGTCAGTTTTAGTGTTATAGGCTTTTTATGGTTTTTGATAAGTGAATTATAATTTGAAATTAACTATAATCTGTTTGTTGCAGCTTGTATATGAATTTTTCATACGATTTTTGGAAAGCCAAGAATTCCAACCCAGCATTGCCAAAAAATACATAGATCAGAAATTTGTATTACAGGTAAGCAAAGTTTTATGGTTGCATGCATTCGTTATTCAGTTGATAACACTTTACCTTATTTTCTCTTGATTGTTTAAAAATCTTTCAGTGGCAGGGCGCCTGGGTGGCTCAGATGGTTAAGTGTCTGCCTTCAGCTCAGGTCATGATCCCAGGGTCCTGGGATCGAGTCCCTCATCGGGCTCCCTGCTCCTTGGGAGCCTGCTTCTCCCTCTGCTTCTCTCTCTCTCTCTCTCTGTCTCTCATGAATAAATAAATAAAATCTTAAAAAAAATAAAAATAAAAATAAAAATCTTTCAGTGGCAGTCATACCACCTTTTAAGCAAATACTGCATATATAAGTTAGTTTCCGTTATTGCCCGTTAAAAGTAATAGGTATTTCTTTAATTTATTGTTTAGTTTATCGCTGGAAATTAATTTCATTTCAAACAACAAGGAATGCTAATGCCTAAATCCCTGCAGTTTTCTTTCTTAAAATTTAATTATAAAGGAATTTCATTTATAGGACCTCTCGTTGGTGTGAATCTTTGTGTAGCTTGAAAACTCCTATTTGCATAAGGATTCTTAAGTAACTATTGCACAGATCTGTTAAAACTGAAAAAGCATGGTCTAGAGCATAAATAACCTTCAACAAATAATCAAAGTCACATACTGGTGAGCTTTCACAGCTGGGAAACAGCACTGCTTCCTTAACACCTTAAAATTCCTTTAAAGTGATTAATTCTCACCTATCTGTTTGGAACTTCTCAGGGTGTGTATTCTTCTTGATTTGCCATTTTACATTTTGTAACTGTAGACCACATCTTCCTTTTTACCTGGGACTTGGGAATGTTTATGACATTGAATTTTTAGGTAACATCTTCATGCTCTTGTTGTTGACATTCATCTATAAAAGTGGGTACTTGAGCCAACTGGTGTATGGACTATTGTAGCTCCTTTCTAAGTGATTAATGAGCACCTCATGTCGAAAAGAATAAATATCTATCTCCTAGTGAGCCAGTAAGCAGAACTTCAAATTTAAAACATTATTTTGGCGGGAAGTTGATCCTCCTCTACCTTACCTGGATAAAGGTTGGTAGCCTTTGTGATGACTCATTTCCCCTCCTTAATTCAATTAATAAATTTAGAATTTTGGATATATTAGGTAGAGAGGCTTTGGAAAAGTGAGGTTTTAGAAAAGAGGCTTTGGAAAAAGAGACGTAGGTAAATAGGTGGATACATGGAGCATTGGGTAAATAGGTCGACTGATCCAGATTCTTATACCAAGGAGGCAAAATGCATTTCAGACAGAAAGGCAACATGTGACAGGTCTGTGTTTTCTATTGGAAAGTCCTTGCATTTATATAGCACTGTATAATTGTTAGAGCATCTTTACATGCATTATTTACTTTGTACCATAATCTAAAACAGACATGGCTAAATTTCAGGCCCATTTGATAGGTGAATAAACTGAGGTCTAGAAACTTTGTCAAGTTTTCCCAAGCACATTTCCTATTCTGATTTTCTGTCCATTATGTCGTGATGCCTCTTTGTGATTCCCCTCACTATAAACTTGGAATGACTTCAAGGCAGGAATAGCCCTCACTTCTCAACACTAATGAAATACTAAGGTTCCCTTATATTTATGGTAAATCAAAATACCCAAGAGGATCAGATAGTGAAGCCTATGTTTAGTTTACATGGAAACAATAAGAACAGGGATCTTACGATGAAGCGTTTTCTTTACATGAAAAGCATGCAGGGCCCAACTCACTGTGTTCTTCGTGGTAGATGGGTACTGATGATAATAAAGCTCATAAGATTAAAACATCAGAGAAACCCAGACTTGAAAGGGATGTTTTGGGTTGTCTGTTCTAGTTCTGTGAGTTAGTCTCCTTTGAGACCCAAGAAGGAGTGACTCCCATTTACTCTTTTTTCGTGAAGAAGGACCATATACCTGGGCAGATTGTCCTGATTTTGTTAGAAAGTTCTTTATGTTGAACCTCTCTATACCTTGTAGCCTTTGGCCTTATTTCCCCAGACTAAGTCCTTTAGTATTAACTAGCTCGGACATAACGTTTTAGGTCTTAGAACACAGCGCTTGTGTTTACCTCTTGGCTTTTTTTCCTAGGAACAGGAGTAGCAGCTCAAATGCTTGTAGGCTCATTTATGACAAGTTGGTGACCAGGTGTCAGACACTAGGAGGTGGACAGGTTTCTATTAAAGGGAGCTTTGGCTGCCCCTCTTCTTTCAGTTATTGTTAGACTTTTTTTCCCCTCAAGAGAAACAAATCCAGATTTTTATGTGAAATGTTCTGATGAACCAACCCGATTTGCCTTCAGATCTAGCTTAGCAGCTGTCAGTGTGCATTCTCTGCTCTAGACTGCGTCCTTACTTCTGTCAATCCTGTCTCATTTGTCCGTTTTGAAAGTCTTCAACATGTGTCCATTTGTCTTTAAAAATGATGTCTATGTCTGAACATAGTGCCCTGAGCCTGGTCGGTCCAGCACAGCCTAGAATTGGGTTCCCCATTCCCTTGTGTGGGTCTCTTAAAAGGGAAGTCTCATTAACTATTCTTGCTGCTCCGTGGCACTATTAACTTGTGTTAAGTTTGTGGCCTTTAACTGATTTCTAACTTAGCTTTGTGCATGATGTTGTAAAGCCGTGTTTTCCTTTGTTTTTGTTCATTGTACAGTTTGCCTTTTAATCTAAGTGTAGGGTTTGACATATATTCCTGCAGAATATAATTTCTTTCCAGCCTTTTGAAGTCTTTCTGGATCTTGAGTCGGTCATCCACTGTATTCATTGTGCCTTCCGTCTTTATCACATCTGTGACTTTCTTAACTGTGCTAGTAGCTCTTGGCTTCGTCTCAGATCATTGGTTAAAATTGTTAGAATAGCAAGCACTGGTGACAGAGGCCTTTGGCATGTCTTTAGCAACTTTCCTCCGTTTTAGCACAGGTTCATTAATCAGCAGTCTTTGGATCCCATCCTTGAACCTGTTACAAATTTACTCTAGAATAGCATCATCCTTCTTACTTTTTAAAATTTTGCTCAGGGTGCCTGGGTGGCGCAGTCAGTTGAGCGTCTGACTCTGGTTTCTGCTCAGGTTGTGATCTCAGGGTTGTGAGATCGAGCCCTGCGTTGGGCTCCGTGCTCAGCGCAGAGTCTGCTTGGACTCTCTCTTCCTCTCCCTCTGCTCCCCGCCCCTAATAAATAAATAAGTCTTTAAAAAAAATGGTTAAAAATTTTTTTGTTGTTGTTCATAAGGAGAGTGTAGACTCTGTCAGATGCTATGGTAGAAGCCAGGACTTTGTCTTTACAGCATCCCCTCATCTATGGGCCTTGGGACTTTATCATAAAAAGAAATGCTGTTCATCTGCCTTGGGACATTAGTGAACTTCTGGGGGCTACTGTTACTTATTGGTAATGTTTCCCCAAGTACTTGCAATCCATGTGATTGATCGTCTGTCTCCGAGTTTCACCAGAGACAAGAAATCAAGTTTACATAGTGAGTCCGTCTACTTATACTTTATGTTTTCAGCCCTTGCCTCATTTTTACAACCTTTGCATCTTTTACCTTCCCTCTGCTGGGTCTGTTGATGAACTTAACCTTCACACCAGGGCTCCCGGCAGTTCCTGAATCAGTCAGGAAAGGGACAGGCAGGGTATTGGCAAAACCAATAACACCACTGGGTGGTACTTGAATGTAATCATTTGACTAACCAGAGCATTACCTGTCATGTTGGGGATAAACCCTGGGTGCCGATTAGCTGCCATTTTCCAGAATACCCTGTTCATTCATGTTGGTAACCTGTAAAGTTGGTCTCCTGCCCCTTTTCCTACCCTTTAGTCTACTGATGACTTACCTGAGATCCCAGCCCCTTCTGGGAGTGGGGTCTCAATCCCCTAGGTAATTTTCCTGAGCTTCCTTCCTGGGAGATTTGTTTCCAACTTGGGACCTGCTTGGCCTTTTGGAGCTTAAGGCATTGTTGCTGAGATTCTGTCCTGCCCCTCCCCGCCCTCCTTTTCTTCCTGCCGCTGCGCCTTACCTGTCCCTGAGCTGGCAGCCCCTTCGTCTGTGTACCCTGTAGTCAGCTCGTTCATCATTTACACCCCTACTTTCCCCCTGCTTGTCTCTCTCCCCACAGCCTCCCGTGATGCCATCTAGTCCTGGTGTGCTTTGTATTTAAGCCTGTTTTTCTTATGACGTGGGAATCCTCATTCCTTCCCCTCTTGCAAATCGGGATGACACTGACCGCATTCTTTTTCTTTGAGCAGATTTTTTATTCTCTGTGGATTCTCAAAAGGAATTTTGGTGATCTCAAACTTAAAACTTTTTTATTTAGTTAGATATAATTTATTCTAGCCATGAGATTTAAACCTTATTTTCTATAGCAGCTAGCTGTATTCATTACAGTCTATTCTGACTCTCATTTCTCCTGTCAGTAAAGACAAAAGCAAAATAAGAATCGAGTTATTTCAACATGATGTAGTGGAAAGAAAGTTAACAAGCTGTGGATTTGCATCCTGACTCCTCTGTGTACTCTAAGTAGTATGTATTATAGGAGCTAAGAATATGTGCTGTGGGGTAAGAAGGAACTGCATTAAAACCCTGGCTTTTCCACCTACTTGGCAATGTGGCTTTCAGCCAATTAATATACTCGCTGTCCAAGCTTGAGTCTCCTCATTTGCAACATGAGGAACAGGAAAATAGGATGTACCGCCAAACTGACCGTTGTTAAATCTGCTTAATTGAGTTGGCACTATGGATACAAAGACAGGCTCCCTCCCCTCACTCGAAAATAAGTACTTGAAAACTTGGGCACATATTTTACTATTCTGAGCCTCAGTGTTTTCTTCTGTACAATGGCCATAATGGTGACCTCTCTTAGAAGTTACAACAAAGTAGGCTTGTTATGATGATAAAATGACATGACTTCTAAAAATGTCTGCTGGTATCATGCATGGATTATAATAGTTGCTCATTAAATACTAATTCCTTTTTTTATACACTCCTCATACTATATTATCTCCCCACATTAGTGGGATATCTTATTTTTCTTGATTCTAATATTAATTTTAAAATCTCCACCTTTTGAAATGAAATGTAAAAGTTTTTGTGAAACTTATAAGAAAATTTTGCAAAGAAGCCTTGAATAAATAACATATTTGTAGATGGGAAATTTGCCATCATAAGGATAGTCATAGAATCTCAAGTTAATTTATACATTTGGTGCAGTTCTAATTAAAATTTCAGTAGTTTAGGCGCACCTGGGTGGCTCAGTTAAGTGTCTGCCTTCAGCTCAGGTCACGATCCCAGGGTCCTGGAATTGAACCCCATGTTGGGCTCCCTGCTTAACAGGAGAGTCTGCTTTTCCCTCCCCCCATTCATGCTCTCTCTTTCTCTCTCTCAAATAAATAAATAAAATCTTAAAAAAAAATTCAGTAGTTTTTTTATTTGAAAATTTCAAAAGTTCATGAAATAAAAGACATTTTTGAAAAAGTAATATCCTTTGCCTATTAGATATTAAAACAAATGTTTTAATTTATATAACTATAAAGGTACATGAATGAAAACAGCGTGGCATAGGAATGCCTGGATGGCTCAGTCAGTTAAGCGTCCGACTCTTGATTTTGGCTCAGGTCATGATCTCAGGGTCATGAGATTGAGCCCTGTGTTGGGCTCTGTCCTGAGCGCAGAGTCTGCTTGAGATTCTCTCTCTGCCTCTCTGTCTCCCTCTGCCCCTCCCCTTACTCATGCTCTCTAAATAAATAAATAAATAAATAAATAAATAAATAAATAAAATCTTAAAAAAAACCAGTGTGGCATGGGTACAGGAGGGAGACTGGAACATAGCAGAGGCTTGGGTGGAAAACACCGTTCTTGGGCACCTGGGTGGCTCAGTCGTTAAGCGTCTGCCTTCAGCTCAGGTCATGATCCCAGGGTCCTGGGATCGAGTCCCACATCGGGCTCCCTGCTCGGCAGGAAGCCTGCTTCTCCCTCTCCCACTCCCCCTGCTTGTGTTCCTGCTCTCGCTATCTCTCTCTCTGTCAAATAAATAAATAAAATCTTTAAAAAAAAAAAAAAAAAGAAAACACCGTTCTTAGTAAGCCAAAACCCCACAAAAAATGTACCTATACATAGATAAATAGAGATGTGTGTTGTGCATACATATATATTAGATTGGTATAATCCTCTGAGGAGGAAAACTGATAGTGTTCTATCAACTTAAATTCTGTCAACCTGTATTTTATCCACTGAGCAATTCCTTGAGAAGTAGTCAGGTACTACACAAAGATACATGTACAAGGATATTGAATGCATCATTGTTAATAATTATTAGAAAATTGGAAACAATTTAAAAGTTCCTCAGTAGGGGGTTAGTTGAATAAACCATGGACATTTGTATAATGGAATATTCAGATTGTAGAGAATGAGATAGAGCTACACATGATCTATTTTTAAGTGAAACATGCACATTCTGGAACAGTATGATTTTTTTGAATCTGAGTCTTATTTTAGGGAAAAGGAGTGTTTGTATATGCACTAAAAATTTTGGAAGGCAATACACCAAGTGGTTAATTGTCTGGTAGAATGTGATTACATGTGATGATCATCATTTTCTAATTTTTATATTTTTCTATTTTTTACATTTAAAAAATAATGAACATGTATGTCATAATCGGTAAGAATGGTGAGAATATTTAGATTACAAGTACGTTCTCATTTTGTTGCCTGGCATTTTTCATAAACCTCAGCTGATTGTGTGCATTAGCCTTCCTGAGACTGTTTTTGTAAGACTGCACCATTCACTTACACTTCACATTGGTTGTGTTTCCTTCCTTTCGTCACTTGCATATGTCCTTTTAAAAAATCTGAAGTTCATTGGGAAGCTGCCACTGTTTCCTCAAGAGCCCTTTTCAGTACTACTCATTTTCATCCTCATCAGGAAGCAGTACAGATTGGTGGTTAAGTGTATATACACTGGTTTGAATTCAGACTCTGGCATTTCTTTAGTGCATGGCCTTGGGCAGGTTATAGGACTGCGTTGCCTCAGTTTCCTCATCTGGAAAGTAGATACAAAATATCCACAGTATAGTCGTTATTTTGTTGAAAGGCTGTTGTGGAGATTTAATAAGTGAATACATACATAAGCACTTAAAACAATTCCTGACGAGTCAGTGGTCAGTAAATGTTATGTTGCTGCTGTCACTGCTGTTTTGATTAGGATCAGTTCTTGTTTTGAGAATCTTCTTTTGTCATATTTTCTAGGAATAGCCTCAGTCCATGAAGTCATATGGTGTTGGTCTGTCAGCATCTTAACCAGCATGTTAGGAATTTTTTGAAATCTGACTTTTACTATTCTAAAAATCAAAGAAACCCTTTGGACTCTACTTATATGGCTCCTCTCTGGCTATTGACATCTTTTTAGATGTTAAATGTGGTCTCTCCTGTCCTTGGATTCATTTCACCATTGATTTCTTCAAGTGAATGTTTATTAGTGCCAGGAGCATATACTTTTAATAGGTGACAAGCAGGGATAGCACATTCAAATCTTTTTTTTTTTTTTTTAAGATTTCATTTATTTATTTGACAGACACAGCGAGAGAGGGAACACAAAGCAGGGGGAGTGGGAGAGGGAGAAGCAGGCTTCCTGTGGAGCAGGGAGCCTGATGCGGGGCTTGATCCCAGGACCCCGGGATCATGACCTGAGCCGAAGGCAGACGCTTAACGACTGAGTCACCCAGGCGCCCCAGCACGTTCAAATCTTTACAGAGGCCAGACAAGTGGTAGGCAATGAAGTAGTCTCGGTGTGACAGGGAGTGATGGGAAACAGTGGTAACCTAGAGAGATCAAGAGAACCTGGAAATCAGATTTTTGTATGGGCCAGACAAAACTCTCTTTGACTTGTACCTTTGAAGAGTCGCAATTTTTTCATTTAAGAATGGTATGACTGACTGACTTGCTTAGATTTCATTGTAATTTTTGTTAAATCTAGATTTACATAACCTTTAGCATTTCGTATGTACTTAATCTAAGTCTTTACACAAGAAAGCTATCAGAGATATATCAAGGATAGTCAGTTGATTACATAGTGCACTCATGTCTATGGTAATGTTGATTTTAGACATAGTAACTGTCTTCTATAGCCGTAAGTATGCAGGCTGGCTGAGGCTTATGGAACGTGTCTCTTCCCAATAAAAATAATTTTCATCTGTGTTAGGACAGTTGGGAAATGGTTTCTTTATGATCTCCGCCCCTGCCTCCCCCACCCCCAAAGATGGGTTGCCAAACCTTGAATTATTTCATTGGGTGTATTATTGTGGCAAGAGTTTAGTAGCATATTTCTAAAGACTGCTTTCAACCACTCTGCAAATCTGAAAAGCAGTCAGTGGTTGCTAAGAGACATACTATTCAAGTGTCCCCATAAACATATGTACTGCTGGAGATTGCAATTTAGCAATTTGTATTTCGCATTTGCAGTTATATTTAGCTGAAAGGTGCCATAATTATCATGCAAATTATGCAAATCGTTTACCCTGTCCTTAAAAGTGACCTTTTATTATTGTGTTTTAAAAACTCAAGACAAACTGGACATGACACAAACCAACTGGTTAAAAAATTTTAAGTTCTAAACTGAAATAAATTTCATGAGACCTTGAATCTCAGCTCTAATACAAAAGCTTTTTTCCAAACGAGTTCCTTGAATATGTCAAAATGTTTACATTTCTCTCTCAGAGTCTATAGCAAATAAAACTTGAGAGAACTTAATTGTTCAGGAATTTTATCAGCTAGCCATTACCAATTAAGAAAGCACCTCTTCACCTCATCCCATTCAGTCCAACCTGTAACTTACCAACCTTGGGAAAGGGCTTTAGCGCTGTGGCTCCTGCGTCCAGAGCCAGCTCTGTGGGTGTGCAGCTTGGGCGGTGACATGGGCCCCGTGCCGAGTAGGGCCCTGCTCTTGGTTTCATGCTCTGCTGTTGCTGTCTTGAAATTCTTCAGAGTTTTTGAACAAGGAGCACTGCATTTTCATTTTGCATGGGGCCCCACAAATTATGTAGCTAGTCCCTGCCTGCATCCCACTAAGTGCATCATTATGTAGAATAACCGCTCTTTCTTGAAATGCTGACCAAATTGATTGTCTTAAAATTTTAAATCGCCAGCTTTTGTTGAATCAGTCAAAATGAAAGCTTGAGGGAGGAAAGAATGGACTTCTCTAGTTTGTGGGAAGAATGCCTGAAATTAGGAAGAAAATAAAAGCATGCGACTTGGCAGATTTGTTCATATTTGGAGGACTTTCACCTTTGAAATTTTTATACTGAGTTTCCAGAGGAGTCTTGAAGTCAGAATTGCTAGAAGCTTATAATGTGTAACCTTTTGATCTTTTGTCCCCACTGTGCTTTCTCAGTGTTGCCCGTAGATCAGCTTGTTTGATGTGTTGGTCCTCTTGAGTTGGTCTGATATATTGGAGTCAGGCTGCTGTCGGCTCTTGCTACTTGGTTCTGGGCTGTTTTCTCCGTGTGCAAAGGTGTTTGGAAGGTATCATTTTTCAGCTAATAGTAGAGCTAAAGTTAAAAATAAAGCCAGAAATGTGGAGACCTGATTTTAGTCTGAATGAAAACAACATTTACATGAAAACATGTAGAATACCAATTTCATTGTTTATTTAAGCGTTTCTGATGTTCTTTAAAATCTTTCTTTACATGGAATGGGGCATGGTAGTTGCTTCTTTATCATAGTAGAGGGCAGTTGGGCTTTTTGTTTCAAGCCTTTTGCTCTTAATTTTTAAAAATAGTTTTAATTCGGGCGCCTGGGTGGTGCAGTCAGTTAAGCGTCCGACTCTTGGTTTCAATTCAGGTCATGATCTCAAGGTCGTTAAGATTGATCCCTGCATCAGGCTCTATGCTCAGTGTGGGCTCTGCTTGAGATTCTGTCTCCCTGTCTCTCTGCTCCTTCTGTTCATGCTTTCTCTCTCTCTCTCAAATAAATACATAAATCTTTAAAAAAAAAAAGTTTTTAATTGATAAAGTAATGTCTATTTTAAAAAATACAAATATATTTATATGGTTTATAAAGACAAATAGCAATCTCCTGCCTCAATCCTTCCCCAGCCGAGTCTCACTCCCTAGAGGTAACCACATTCAAGTCTTTTAGCTGTTTGCTTGTATGTATCTCTGTATCGCCAAAGAACATTCTTATTCTGCTGTTTCTTGATTTTTAAAATCTTTTCCTACTGTAAATCATTATATGCTTCCCTTTCTATCTCCTACCTCTATATCTTAACCATGTAGTTAATTCTGTCACAAAATCTAATGAAATGAAATTGTAGTGTTGCATTAGTAGGACTGTGTACATGTTGTTTTAGCCGAAGCACATAATTGCATTTCTTCTCTTGTAGAGCTTTTTTTAAAACCCCTGGAATGAATAATTGCCTTATTTTCCACATGCTTGCTTTCCTATGTATGGGTTACTAGCTCACCCCTCAGTTCTTCTCTGAGAGCACCGTACACCTCTTCTCAGTCTGGCCCACACATCAGCCAATCTCAGTTCCATTGTTTTCCTTGGAGGCCTCCTTCATGGAGCTGGAGCCCCATCATCCTGCTCTAGTCAGCACTGGCGGCTTCCCCTAGGCTGTATCCACAGTGGTCGTCCTGGGATGTCCCTTTGCCACTCTTCTGCATTGTGTATTTGCTGGCTTATCTCCCTTTCTTTCATTTTGGCAGAATACATCCTCTGGATGCTTCCTAAGAAAGTATGAATGGGATATAAATTTTTCAAGACCTGGTTCTCTGAACTTGTCTTTATTCTACCCACATACTTGATTGACATTTTGGCCAGGTATAGATTTACAGGTTAGAACCCATATTCCCGGGGCGCCTGGGTGGCTCAGTCATTACGTGTCTGCCTTCGACTCAGGTCATGATCCCAGAGTCCGGGGATCGAGCCCCGCATTGGGCTCCCTGCTCCTTGGGAAGTCTGCTTCTCCCCCTTCCTCTGCCTTCTGCTCCCCCAGCTTGTGCTCACTCTTTGTCAAATAAATCAATAAAACATTAAAAAAAAAAAAAAAAGAACCCATATCTCCTTAGAAGTTTTAGGGAATTCTAGATTGTTTTCTATTTCCGGTGTTAGTATTGAGGAGGCCTACACCAGCTGAACCCTTATTCTTTATAGTGACCTATTTTCTCTCTAAGCTTTTGAGATCTACTCTTTGTCTCCAGTGTCCAGATAATCTAAAGTGATGTGCTTTGGTTCAGGTCTTTGTTTATTCATTGTGCAGAGAACATAATGGCCCTTATATATATATTGAAATTCATGTCTTTTTTTTTTTTTTAATTGCATTGAATTCTTTCTCAGATAATTTCATTTTCTTTGTTTTTGTGTGTCTGTACCTATTCTCTATGCCTTTTTGGAATGTGTTGGACATTCTGGATTGATCCTCTAGTTATCTTCTTCTTTTTGGTTATACTTTCAGGATACATTTGTTCATTTTAATGTTACCGTTCTTCTGAAATTTTTATTTCTGTTACATCTTGAATTTCCAAAAGTTCTTTTTTATTTTCTGAATATTCATCTGTAACAGCTCTGCTTTTGTTTCCGGGATCCAGTCGATTTGTTTATTTCTGAGGATAAGTTCTTTTCTGCAGTTTTTTTGTTTGTTTGTTTTTTACTTGCATTGTGACTATTTCCTCTGAGTTCTTTATGATTGTTTGTTTTGGTCTCTGTCTTTTATGTTAGGTTGTCTGGTGATCCTTGGCTTCATAGTTAGTTACATGTTAGTCATCAGAGAGGCTTCTTAGGGCCATCTAAGAGCCTTCTTAGAGCGTGTGTGTGTGTGTGTGTGTGTGTGTGTGTGTGTACGTGTGCACTCACGTGTGCATGCACACAAAGGGAGGCACTTAGTACATTGAGCAAAGACCTTGCTCTTTCATTGAGAAACCCTCAAATAATAGTGTATCAATAGGTGTTTCCTCTTGAGGCTGTCAAGAGGCTGAGGCTGAGGTCCCTCAAAAGGGACCTTCCTATTCCCTACCTCATCCAGAATTTTGGGGGCTTAGTCGGGAAGGGTGCCAGCAAAAGTCTCATTCTTCAGCATGCAGTTTTATTTAATCCTTTTATTTTCAATAAATTTTTCACTTTACTGTGTACATGTCTTGAAGACTAGAGGCTTGCATGTTTATGCTCTCCAGACTTTGATTGTAAATCTTCAGTCCACTGCTTGGGACATGGATCTGGGAAGTTTTGTTACTCTTTCGACAAACTTTCAACCAGCCCTCCTGTTTTTTTAGCTCCCTACACCCTTGCCATCAAATATATCTGGCGTCTTCAATTCTTAAGCCTTTTAAGGGTTCTCTGGTGTGAACTGGCTTGCTTCTTGTTTGGCTTCCATCCCTGCTGGCAGAATGGAAAAACACTTAGCAGAATGGAGAAAGAGGAAACCTAAGATAGTTACCCCTTGCCATCCACTTTCCATCTTTGAAAAATGTGCAGATTTGTCTCATCTGCTCTCTACTCCTCTCTGCCCCGTGTGTTTCTTCCTTTTTTATTTCTTTATTCTCATCTCAGAGAGGGTTCAGGAGGAGAAAATTTCAGTCTCCCATCTCTGATTGGGAGACCCTAACTGCCTTTTTCATTTTGCTCTTCTCATTTCACTGTAGATTTTTTATGAGGTTCAAAGGAGTGTTCTTTGGCTAAATCACTCCACGGTTCATCCCTGTTTGTTAGCTTCAGGAAGGCTGGTTTTGTAAACTGTTAGGAGTCAGCATGTTGGCAGGTCTGTCTTTGCTCTGTAATCACCTTGGAAACTCTCCAGCTTCTTTTCTCTGACAACAAGTTGCTGCTATATTCTAGGGAAGAGAGTCCTCTAGGCATTTACAAATGCTGGATTATATTTCTCATTGCTTTTTTGTGGGGAGTGTGTATATGACTAAGCACAAACATTTTGTTTTGGAAATCAGAACTCATCCTACTCCCCCTTTTTGGGGCCTGTGCATTATTAATACTTTTTCTTTTGTCTTTTACACCATAAAATCATCAAAAATGTGTTCTGTAGAGCAGCAGAAAAGTAATTTATATACTGTAATTTTTCTTTCTCATAGGACATAATATATTTATATTTGTGGCTTTGTAAATGACTTAAGTTAGATGCCTGGTAATGCATGTCTTTCGAGGGCCTAATGAAAACATTAGTTAAATAATTTTTGCTTAATTATTATATTTTCATTAAACTCTTAAGATTAATAGTACATACCTAAGTGTAGTTGATTCAGGTTTTGCTAACAGTATACTCCCTCAAACTTTCTCTTATTTATGTTGGTTGCAAATTACTCGTTAAATCCTTTTACAACACTTAAAAATAGGACCCAAATTAAAAAAGAGAACTTAAAAGGTTAGTTATTTCCATTAACAAGGAATAGGATGAGTAGGTTAGAGATCTTATGTCATTTTGTGTGTGTGATAGATAAGAGATACTGAGCCCTCGGGGCCTTTTTTACTTACAAGGTCCACATACCTTTCTTTCTTAGACTGTTTCCTGTGGAAATGTATAGTTGACTTGCTCATTGCTTTCCCTTTGGGCTCCAAGTTTGTTCAGTAGTGAATGTGTGTGCACAGCAACAAGGACAATTCCTGGCATATGCAGAGATTGATTGATTGGTTGATTGATTGCGTGGCTAAATGGGCAGAGAGATGGCAGGTGTTTTAACAGCATCTTCTATTCTGATAGGCTCCTGGTGAAGGTATGTGCTGTTGACCTTCACTTCAACCTCCTGATTTCTTCATAGGTCAGCCTGGATGTCACTTCCTCTAGATGCCTTTCTTATTACTCTACTTCTCCCAAATAGAGTAGATTTGTCTGCTATGTCTTTAGCATCCTAAACCACTTACGCTGTTTATTTACCTGTATCCCTCATTTAGACTAGGCTCTGTGAAAGCTGATTGTGTCTGTCTTGCTCATCATTGTATCCCTGACACCTTGCCCAGTGGCTGGCTCTTAATAGGCATACATATTTATTTGAGGTATTCATTTTTTGGATGGGTGGATGACATTGTGTAGCCAAAAATTACATCTGTCTCACTGCCCAATTTTGAAGATTCTCCTTCAGTTTGTACTTCCTGCCATTATTTGAAGGGCCATTCTTTGTCTATAATTTTGTCTTCTGTTCAAAGAAAAGCAGCAAGCAAAAGTAGATAATTTATTTGATTACTGCCCACTGAGTTATTCTTCTGCTGTCAACCGCATGTCTTAATCACCTGATTCATGCTTATGTATGTCTTGATAGCTTTTTTGGTAATTAGGGTAGTCTGCGTTCATTTGTATACTGTCTGTATGTTCTTGAAATGTTTTACCTAAAGTCAACTTTAGTATAAACAATGAGTCTTGCTTTATTGTGATGATAATGAATGTATGAGGAACACAGTAAAATTCAAACCAGTCTCCAAGTTTGTTCCTCAGCTAGAGAAGAACCTGCCCACTGTCATTTAAAAAAAATAAAGCCTTGGGTGCCTGGGTGGCTCGGTTGGTTAAGCGACTGCCTTCGACTCAGGTCATGATCCTAGAGTCCCAGGATTGAGTCCCTGCATTGGGCTCCCTGCTCAGCAGGGAGTCTGCTTCTCCCTCTGACCCTACCCCCTCTTGTGCTCTCTCTCTCTCTCATTCTCTCTCTCAAATAAATAAAATCTTTAAAAAAAAATAAAACCTTATTGAGATATAATTCACATACCATAAAATTCACCCTTTTAAAGTTTACAATTCAGGGTTTTTAGTGTACAAGTCACCAACTTGTGCACCCATCACTACTATATAATTGCAGAATACTTTTTATTATCCCCCAAAGAAACACCATATTCCTTAGCAGACATTCTTCATTCTGCTGCCTGTATGGATTTGTGTATTCCAGATATTTCATATAAATGGAATCATACAATAATTGGCCTTTTGTGTCTGGCTTCTTTCACTTAGCATGATGTTTGAGAGGTTCATCCATGTGGTAGCATATATCAGTATTCTTCATTCCTTTTATAGCCAAATAAGAGTCCATTGTAGCCCATTTTGCTCATCCATGCATTAGTTGATGGGCATTAGGGTTGTTTCCACTTTTGGCTATTGTGAATCATGCTGCTGTGAACATTCATGTGCAAGTTTTTGCGTTGATGTGTTGATATCAGGATTCAGTTTTTAACTTTAGATTACAAATGAGTAGAAACTTAACAGATGTTATTCATGTATAGCATACATACAGAAATTGTAAATGTTCATCTCAATGAGTATTTACAAAGTGAGCACACCTGTGTAACAAGAACCAAGTTCTACAAAGAGAACATTTTCGGTATCTCTGGGGACTTTTAGATGTTGGCTTTGGTTTAGGTTGTTTCATTTACCTATATGCTCAAGTAGAGCTGAAGCCTTCCTCTTAAAACTGTATATTTGGAACATAAGCTCAGTAGGTAGTTTATGTTATAATAGTGCAGCAGCTGAGATGACAGACTCTAGGGCCCCTCGATTGCTTGGGTTCAAATCCCAGCTCTGCCATATATTAGTGTGAAACCATTGGCAAATTGCCTAACATCTCTGTGCTCCGATTTCCTCATCTGTAAAATGGGGATGAAACTACCTCATTGTGGGGAGGCGCCTGGGTGGCTCAGGTCTTGGTCTCAGGGTTGTGAGTTCAAGCCCCTCCATTGGAGTGGAGCCTACTTAAACAGAAAACTACCTCATAGGGAGGATTAGTACAAGTAGATGGCTTAGAAAATTGTGTGATGATCATACTAAGTGCTGTATATGTGTTCTGTTGTTATGATTATTGTTACTGTGTCTATCTCTTCATTAGAATATAAGCCCCTTATCTGACTTATGTATCACTGTGTTTCCAAAGACTAGTACTGTGCCTGGCACATAACAGATACTCAGTAAATTTTTGAAGAAGTAAAGGAGGGAGGGATTTTAAATGATGAGTGGCAGAATTCCTAAATCGTTTCCTGGACCCACTTCTGACAGCTACACTGTCTTTCATTTACAACAGCTTTTGGAGCTATTTGACAGCGAAGACCCTCGGGAACGGGACTACTTAAAGACAGTCTTACACAGAATTTATGGCAAATTTCTTGGTCTTAGAGCATTTATCAGAAAACAGATTAACAATATTTTTCTAAGGTAAGTGGAGGATGGGGGAGAAGGAGAAGCAAAAGTGGTGGTTTTATAGAAGTGTTAAATAAACTTCAAATATTTGAACATCGTGTACTGACTTTACTTCTTTTCTTTTTAAAAAAGGTTTGTTTATGAAACAGAACACTTCAATGGTGTAGCTGAACTGCTGGAAATACTAGGAAGGTAAGCACATTTTTAGCTAATTGCTAATCTCAGGTGAATAGCATTTTGAAAATTAGATTCAAATGGCACAGGGAAATGCTGACCTAGATCTCTTGCTGTGTGTACATTGGGTACTCTAATTTGTGCTTTCGCATGTTTCCCAACTGACTTACAAGACATGATTTCTTGTTCTTCCTTGTTCCACAATTATGCATTGCTAATTCTACTGGAATGACTGAAAGAGCTAACAGTTTATTCATTGCTACAAAGACAATACATCTAATTGCAGTCAAGCCCATTACTCCACAACATCTTATTCTCTGTTAGTTTCTAGGCTACCTGTCCTTTGCCATATCTTTTGAAAGCAAGTTAAAATAAATTGGAAAGATTGCCATTTTCAAAGGAACCATGTACCCAGGTGTAGTCCCTCAACAGCTGCTGCCGGGAGAAGTGGAATGAATTGGAAAGAGACAGCTGTTGTGTAGGTTTTTTTACACAAGGGAGGTTAATGTGACTGGACAATGTGATTACTTAGTTTCTCCTCCTAATGTAAGGAGAAAAAGTGGAGTCACATGGTTTTTTCTGTGATTTTCCCAGGCGGGGGCTCTATGTCTATGGTATTCTTGGTTGGAGAAGAAATTTCAGGAATGATGTCTGCAAATGGAAAGGGTCCTAAGTGAGGAGGGCAAGCGATTTTGGGGGGAAGGAAAAATAAAGAGTTACTGATTACAAAAGCTTTTGGGAATCATCCAGCTAGGTGAAAAGAGCATAAGAGCCTGTGTTAGGTTATCATAAGCAAATTTTCTTAAATTTCCTTCCACTTAAATATACTCGTTGAAGTAACTCAGAAATCTTGAATGTCACTGGGTGGGGTTTGGGTTGTTTTGGACCAAATGTAAACTGATTCAGATTTAACCTGGTTTTCCAGGAGCAGGTTGTCTCAGGTTAGCTGGTTGTGATCATGCTGCTAATTCATGTTTCTTTTTCTTTTTCCTAGTATTATCAATGGCTTTGCTTTACCTCTTAAGGCAGAACACAAACAGTTTCTGGTGAAAGTGTTGATCCCTTTACACACTGTCAGGAGCTTATCACTGTTCCATGCCCAGGTAGAATTTTATGTAACTACTTTTGGAAGCAAAATTAAAAGTTTACAAGCTGAGTGTTTCTTTGATATTGATATTTCCTTAATTTAAAAAAACTCATTTAAAATGCTCCCCGAGGAGAATTAAAATGTGTGCTCTGTTCTTCTGTGCATAGGAGAATCATGGGAATATTTTTCAAGTGGGAGGAGCATTTGTTCAGTCATTTTACAGAGAACTTTGAGGACTTGCCTAGTTCACAAAATTATATATTGAACATGTTGCGTACAATCAAATGTATGTGGGTTTTCCAGATTTAGAGCTTTGGACATGTGTAATCATTTTGGAGTATTCTGGAATATTTTATCTCATCCACATTTGCGTTTGTCTATCAGTTGCTCTTTGCCCCCTCTTCTAGTTAATTCACTATTTCATTCTCACTTTCTTTTTTTAATTTTATTTTATTATGTTATGTTAGTCACCATACATTACATCATTAGTTTTTGATGTACTGTTCCATGATTCATTGTTTGCGTATAACACCCAATGCTCCATGCAATACATGCCCACCTTAATACCCATCACCGGGCTAACCCATCCCCCCACCCCCCTCCCCTCTAAAACCCTTAGTTTGTTTCTCAGAGTCAATAGTCTCTCATGGTTCATCTCCCCCTCTGATTCCCCCCCCTTCATTTTTCCTTTCCCTTCCTACTATCTTTTTTTTTTTTTTTTTAACATATAGTGTATTATTTGTTTCAGAACCGTAGGTCTCTGATTCACCAGTGTTACACAATTCACAGCTCTCACCATAGCACATACCCTCCCCAGTGTCTATCACCCAGCCACCCTATCCCTCCCACCCCCACCACTCCAGCAACCCTCAGTTTGTTTCCTGAGATTAAGAGTCTCTTATGGTTTGTCTCCCTCTCTGGTTTCATCTTGTTTCATTTTTTCCTCCCTTCCCCTATGATCCTCTGTCTTGTTTCTCAAATTCCTCATATCAGTGAGATCATATGATACTTGTCTTTCTCTGATTGACTTATTTCGCTTAGCGTAATACCCTCTAGTTCCATCCATGTCATTGCAAATGGCAAGATTTCATTTTCGGGTTTTTTTTTTTTTTTTGATGGTTGCATAATATTCCATTGTGTGTGTGTGTACCACATCTTCTTTATCCATTCATCTTCCTTCTCACTTTCTATGCACAAATGCACATACTCGCAAGTCAACAATCAGTATTTTCACATCTTTTTATTTTTAGCCTCCACTACTTTAAAAAGCATACTCTGTCTTGTCCCAGGTCTGATTTCCGTGCTAACACTGCCTTTTGTGGTGAGCATGTCACTAGGGGACAGATAAATGATGTAGTGGCATTTTAATTTTAGTATTCCAAACCAATGGGAATGTTTTGAGTTTGCATAAAAATGTCACACATTTTTCTGAGCAATGTTCCTCTTTAAATGTGAAATTCTGTGTTTTGAGGAAAAATTAGTCCATATGTTTCTAATTTAGAACACCATCAAAATGTTGTTCCGCAAGGGTGGATTTCTTGCCCAAAAATCTTTACGAGCCCTTTTACAAATCTTGCCTCTGGTTTTTGAAATAGGCTATCACATTCCATGAGCATGTAAAAGAATTCTTACCTAGATGAACTAGCCTCAGATGTAAAACTCCTCACTCTTCGAGCTGGGGCAGGTACAACCTTTTATCTCTTCATGAAACTGCTTCCATTCGCATGGGCCACTTTAGGCAACCAGCAGGCTGTTTACTAAGTGCTGCCTATGTTTCGTCTAGGACTCTTCTGGAACTGCAGTAAAACCCAGTACTGTCGAGGTTGGCAAAGAGAGAAAGGAAGCCCATGAGATGTAGCTTAGACTGTCTGTAGATCAGATACTTTCAGAATCTACTGAATGTGATGTTTCTGCTTTTCATTAGTCAGATACTTCGTGTCTCAGTATTCTTTTAAAAAAAATTCCCCTGGGGTGTTATTAGTGTCAATCTTTGGCTTGAAAAAGTAGCTTTTTATTTCACTTTATATATATTTTATTTTTAAAATGAATTGAACATGAAGTTACTAAAACCAGAGTCTAGAAACTTTTTAGGAAGTTTTAATACGTCTTTTGAGTCCTTTTGAGTATATACCATTTCCAATTTTGTCGCTCATTTTTCTGTTTCTCCAGCTGGCGTATTGCATAGTACAGTTTCTGGAGAAAGATCCTTCACTCACAGAACCAGTAAGTATTTTTTTCTGTAATTTCAAAAAACTTCAAAAAGACTACTTTTCATGGAGTATATATGGAAAATTCAGTGCCGTTGTTTTTCTCCTTTTCATTTTAGGTTATTAGGGGGTTAATGAAATTTTGGCCTAAAACATGTAGTCAGAAAGAGGTAAGTGCTTAATGTTGGTGTGTTAAGAACTTACTAGATACTCTGCAGAGTGTCAGGCTCTGAGCCAATTAGTATGTGTAAAAATACATTATTTCATCCAATTTTCATTTTATCTGTAAAGCAGGACTGTAAATATTCACATTTGACTAGTTTTCAAATTGAAGCACAGAGAGCCTGGTATGCTAGGTATAAGTGATTAGGCCAGAATCCTCCACCCTGGTTCTGAACCCTGAACTTTTCATCACGCTCTGCTCAGTCCCAGGGAAACCCTAGTCAGGCTCCGGTCATGTGTCTCACTGTCTAGCTTTATCAGCGACCACCTTCACAGGATGGAGGCTTTGGTGTTGCCGTAGATAGATGCCAGAGCAACCTGCCCAAATACTCCACTTTCAAATATAGTAGAGATGGGGTCTTACGATGTACGATTTTAAACTATATTACAGACCTTTAGTTTCAGCTGTTCGCAAGTGGCCCTGGAAATTTCTGACCTATGATCATTTATACTTTTGCCAAGACCTAAGCAGGCATGTGCCATGTGAGGTTGTGAGGGAGTAAGTCTCTTAGCTTAGAGGTGAACCTGGCCGGGGCCACATCTGCACTCACTCTTCTATAGAAACCATGTGGAAAATGGCCCAGCAAGAAAGGTCCGCTGTTAGTTTGACATTTGGGGAGAATTTTGGGAGAACTTCTTGATGTATCTTGACAAATGGCAGGGGTTTGCTGCCTATTATATATTACTTTTAACAGAAATATGTCATTTTCAATTCTCCAAGACCCTACTTTACACAATTTCAGAAAGTCATCTAATTTTTTTTAATACCTGTTTGACGAAATTAAGCTATACATTGCTACCCGGATGCACCTCAAGATATGAAAACATGGTAATTTTTCATATATTAATTCCATAGTTAATTTTTTTATAAGGTAATTATTTTTTATGCCTAAATACGTAACTGGTTTTTATTTCTCTGTCAGTTTTCCATTGTATTTTATTTTTATTTATTTATTTTTTTAAAAGATTTTATTTGACACGAGAGAGAGACAGAGAGCAAGCATAAGCGGGGGGAATGGCAGGCAGAGGAGAAGTAGGCTCCCCGCTGAGCAAGGAGCCTGATGTGTGACTCAATCCCAGGACCCTGGGATCATGACCTGAGCCAAAGGCAGCTGCTTAACCGACTGAGCCACCCAGGCGCCCCTTTCCATTGCATTTTAAACAATTGACTGTGCTATTACTTTGGCTCCACGCAGTGATCTAAAAGCTCAGTTTTGGGGCACCTGGATGGCTCAAGTCAGTTAGGCGTCTGACTCTTGATTTCTGCTCAGGTTGTGATTGCAGGGTCCTGGGATCAGCTGTGTCGGGCTCTCTGCTCAGTGGGGAGTCTACTTGTCTCCCTCTCCCTCTGTCCGTCCCCCCGCCCCCCGCTAGCACTCGTTCTCCCTCTCTCTAAAATAAATAAATCTATCTTTAAAAAAAATAGAAATTAAAGCTCTGTTCTTGAGACACATGGTGCTGAGGCTGGGATTCGTTGTGCTTTATAGTGAGCAGTTGTGCACACATACACACGTGTGTGCACATGCAGATTGGGTCAGTGTGTGCTCATGGGTTTAAAGTGGTACCTGTGTGTGGGTGAACCTGCTCATTTGTGTCTCTCCGGCTCTCTGTGTTCTGTTAACTAGTGTATTCTAGAGGAGCACCTAACACAGCAGGGGCTGTAAACATTTAGCAGATAGCGGCATGTGCCACTGTGAACTTTTATCCATCCGTGCAGAAGGGTACTCTCCCACTGTTTGAAAAATATGAGTAGGGGGGCAGATGCCAGGCTGATAGCAATCGAGAGGAAAGCCCCACGGAGACATTGCTGTTTCCCAGGGGCCTTGCTGCAATGTGTAAGTGCCGCTTGTTCTGGGTTATAGATTTAGCACATAGAGGATTTTTTCCAAAGTAAATAGAATCATACTTTCAAAGCTATAGGGAATTTGCTCTTAACAAGTGCCCTCTGCTGAACTCTTTGTGACATGAACATCTAACATAAGACAATGCCTAATTTGTTCCTGTTTGGTTTTATGTGTAAAGTTTTCTTAAAACATTATAAACTCTCATTAATCCTCATCATTCATTTGGATTTTTAAATGAAGTACCTGACATTTTGTGTTTTGTATGTACTAACAGGTCATGTTCCTTGGGGAGCTGGAAGAAATATTGGATGTGATTGAACCCTCACAATTTGTTAAAATTCAAGAACCTTTGTTTAAACAAATTGCCAAGTGTGTATCTAGCCCCCATTTTCAGGTTGGTAGTAAAGAGAGGATGAGCTGGAGTGGCCTGTACCACATATGTTATTTGGTTAAATTTTATTTGTATTGAAAGACATGTAATGGGCACTAGCTACCTGTTGTTTTTTATTTGCTATTTTCTCATTCAGTAATAATTTTTATAATAACCCCCTTTATCTTGAACACGTGCAATATGACAGCTGCTTTGATGGTACTTTCTGCCTTGTAACTTCAGTTCTTGTGATCACTCGACAAGGAGGGTGTTATGATTTTTACAGATGTGAACACTAAAGTTCAAAATGGTAAAATAACTTGTCTCAAATAAAATGGCCGAGTAAGAGGTGGACTGGTAGGGTTCCTATAGCGTGTAAGAGAGAATGCGAAATAAAGCTTAAGAGGCAAAAAGAACACACATATATACTGTGCTAGATGCTTTACGTACATTATTCGTAAACTTCACGTTATGCTATGAGGCTCTACCCTCCCCACTCACCTCTGCCCCCGCTGTTTTCTGGATGAAAACCTTGAGACTCAGAATGATTTGCTTCAGGCCCCAAGTTCATAAGGAGTGAAGTCAGTTAGGTGTCGCTTCTTGTGAAAGCCGGTCACCTTCCCATGGCACCACCCTGCCTCCTTGTGGCCACTGCGGGGGATCACAGGGAAGCGAACCCGGCAACCTTTTTCTCAACTGGGGCTGTTGCTGCCATGCTGCAGAACCCACACAGGAGGGAAGGGGGTGATCTGGAGCAAAAACATGTCAGGTTTTATATCCTTTCGCTGTCTCACCAAAGGTCCGTATCACAGACCTTGAAGATTAACTCTTCATATACTGCCTGTTGACTCAAAGAGATTGTTCAGATTCTAGTTGGTAGTGCAGAATCCCACCGCTAATGTGGTAGACTCAGCAGTGGACTTTTTCCCTGAGCTCTCATTATCCTAATAGTTAGAGACATTGGCTGCTGTTGTTTTAATTTTTGACTTAAAGACATGTTAGTTATGTCAAGGTAGTGATCCTCTGACAATCTAGAGATTGTACCACAAAGCTCCCCCCCACCCCACAAAAAGTGGAAACCATTTTATGAACCATTATGTTGCATGCAGATGATACAACACATGTCTAGATAAACACAAAACAATTGCAGGATACTATGTAGGTGTTTTGCATATTATACATGGCATGAGTGCTCAAGCATCTGGATTGTCTACCTTATTTTTCAGTTTTCATCAGGAGGTTTGACATTGTGGGAAGCAGGGAGCAGAAATCTCTCTCTCTCTCTTCTTTCAGAAATCTCTTTTAAGATCACCAGGGAGGCTTAAATGATGCTCAGAAGCTCAGAAAGGAGACAAAGTGTCTGGTCAGTTACGGCTGTCCATTCAGGCCGCTATAACAAGATACCACAGACTGGGTGGCTTATAAACAGCAGAAATTTATTTCTCTTGTTTCTGGAGGCTGGAAGTTTGAGATAAGGGTGCCAGCACAGTTGAGTGAGGCCTCTCTTCTGAGCTGTGGGTTTCTTGTATCCTCACTTGGCAGAAGGGCTAATGATCTCCTTGGAACCTATTTTATAAGCACTAATCCCATTCATGAGGGCTCCATGCTTATGACTTCAGTACCTTCCAAAGGCCCCCCTCCTAATGCCATCATCTTTGGAGATTAGGATCTCAACGTAGGAATTTTTGGGGGACACAAGCATTCAGATCACAGCAGGCTTCTATAACAAAACACCACAGGCCATGTGGCTTAAACCACAGAAATTTATTTCTCACAATCCTGGAGGCTGGAAGTCTGAGACCAGAGTGCCAGCCTGGACGTCTTCTGGTGAGGGCTCCCCCTCTGGCTTGCAGATGGCTGGCTGCCTTCTCCCTGTGTCCTCACATGGCCTTCCTTGGTGTATGTGTGAGGAAAGAAAAGGAGATCTCTCTCTTCCTCCTTTTGAGACCACCAGGCCTATTGGATTAGGACCCCGCCCTTATGACTTCATTTAACCTTAATTTTACCTCCTTAAAGTCCTATCTCCAAATACACTCACACTGTGGGTTCGGGCTTCAACATAGGAATTTGCGGGGACAATTTAGTCCATAGCAGAAAGAAAAGAGAATTTAAAATTATTTGAGAGAAGTAAAATTTAGAACAAAAGAAAGGACAGTAAAGAGGTTCTTCGTTATTCATTTATTAAGTGTTCATTGGTGCATCCAGAAAACATTTTTCAAGTGCCACTCTGTGTAGCCACACACCTTTCACTCTTTGGATCCCCCCCCCCCCCCGGTGTGGCATCGGGGTCAGAGGGCGCCAAACAGACCATGCCAATGTGCAAGGGGATGGTGGGTCCCAGGAAAGTAATGATTCTCTCCTAGTGTTAGACATGCTAATTTTTACTTTGCATAAGCAGCGCCTTTCCTCTTTAAGGGGCTTTGCTGGATACTGATTTACTCTCTGTGATTTTGCATAGCAACAGATACATTGATTAAAATACTTGTTGGCGTTAAGTAGCAAGTAAACATTAGACTCCTAATTGGATGTAGGAAAATCCTAGATTTCTCCTTTACCAGCATCCTCCTGGGGTCTCTTTAAAACTTCCTCCTTTCCGTTGTAAGTTTCAGAACAACGTCACCCCCGTTCCTCCGCTTGTCCCTCTTTTCCCTTGGGCTCTACCTGCCTCGGCCGTATCACGTGCTGCATGGTTTCCGGCCCATGGGGGCACCTCTGTCCCCCTTTCCTGTCATTCCCTCCGCCCGGGTGCCTTTTCCTCCTTTGCTTCATCCTTCAAAGCCAGCTTCGGTGCTGCCCTCCTGTGTTACCTTCCCGCAGCTCCTCCTCTCCCCCAGGTCATCCAGATCGTCCATGCCGCTCTTTCCTCCGGTGCTTTGTTTCTCCATCTGTCACGGTTTACCTCGGATAGGCTCATAGATGTCCCTTTCCCCACGGGCACACAAGCTCCAAAGGGATAACAGAGTAGAGAAGTTAAAAGCAGTGACTTTGGAGTCTGCCGCTTTCTAATCATGTGGCCTCGAGGCAATGGCTTACCTACTCTGGCCTCATTTTCCTCATTTGCAAAATGGAAATAATGGTACGGATGCTGTGTGTTGGTTGTGAGGATTACATGAGGTAATATATATGTGAAACACTTAGCACAGTGCCTGAATAGAGTAAACATTCAATAATGATTGTTTGCTTTGTACTCTCAGGGTCTAGTGCCTCATGAGTCCCAGGATTTTTTTTTTTTTGAAGCAAGTTGAATAATGTAATAAGTTGAATAATGGAAAGGCTTAATTTCTCAGAGTCTGTTGGTGGGTACATCTTGTACCATGTCCTTAAATTATTAAATTTAAGTTTAATTTAAATTTAATTTATTAAATTAGAATGTAATTTCTTAATCTGGATGAATGAAAGAAGCCACTCTTTTTTCTTTTTCCCTTCTAAACACTACCCTTTTTAGATATTTTAGTTTTTTTGAGATTTTTAGTTTGATTACTTTTTAGATTGTTTAGGTTATTTTTTTGAGGCCTTCCTTTGAATTCATAGAGTCAGTTGGATAGCGCGGCGGTCAGAGAAAAAGGGATCAGAGATAGCAAGCCAGTCGGTGTCTCTAAGTCCAGAAACTGAGTGACTGCCTCCCAGCTTACCCAGTTCAACAAGGGAGGGACCGGAAATAAACTTTGGAAAGAGTCTGGTCACTAGACTTGAGTCCCAGCTTTCACCATTTACTAGCAATGTGACCTTGTGAGGGTACTAGTCTCTCTGAGCCTCAGTGTCTTCATCTGTCCAGTGAACCCAATGGTACCTAGTCCCGGATGGCGGCAAGGATGGCACATTCTCTCTGCAGTAGGCCCAGCGGCTGGCCAGAGGACGTGCTCAGCCAATGGGAGTGTTCTGCAGAGATGAGCAGCTGGGCTTTTCTCAGCAGCTATTGCCCGAATACCAGCTGTGTGCTGGGCCCTCCAGTTAGGTTGAAGTGTTTGGGATGAAAGAAGTGAACCAGAAGAGGGTTAAAGACACAGGGACAGCAGTGTGCATCTAGAAGGAGAGAAAGGTGTTTGGAGTTTGGGGCTGGGTGGGGAAAATGTGGAATCTGATGAAATGTGCAGCATTAAAGGAAAACATAAGGAAAGAGGCAGGAAAACTTTTTTCCTTCCCCAAATTGATGAACCACTTTGGAACTTTCTGAAATTTAAATCCATGAAAATGTAAAGTGTGATTAATATTTAATTTCACATTTGATTGAATGATATAAAAATAGTCTTAAAGTATTTTTGTTTGGAGAGATTTTAATTTGTTTTATCTTTTTCTCTCTCTTAATATTTTATTTTTCTTTTTTTCCAAAGGTGGCAGAAAGGGCACTGTATTATTGGAATAATGAATACATCATGAGTTTGATAGAAGAAAACTCTAATGTCATCCTTCCCATCATGTTTTCCAGTCTTTATAGGATTTCAAAAGAACATTGGAATCCGTAGGTTTTCAGTTTCTCCCCTCTCCCCTCTTCTCTCCCTCCCTTCCCCTTCCCTCTCTCCCTCCCTCCTTCTCTTTTGCTTAATAAAATGTCTTGAATGCTTGCTATGTGTCTGATGCTGTGCCTGTTGGTGAAGACAGGTACATGACAATGCCTGTCTTTTAGAAATTTACTGACCGGATTACGGAGACTCACAAATAAACAGATATTTTACAAAACAGTGTTTTTTAAAATGCTGTTATATTAAAATATCTCTTACTTGAGGGGTTCCTGATTTGTCTGTGAATGTAGCAGAACTATTTTGGGGATGCTCGGGAGCGAGAGGAGGGGTTTGCGGATATTGACGAGGTGGTGATGCTCACTGAGTCTACAGGAATTCAGCAGGTGGTTGGGATGGGGGAGGCCCTTTGGTAGTGTGGGTCTCTTCTTCACATTAAAAGGCCCCAAAATGTAAAAATCACCTGTCAGATTCTGAAACCTGTGATTTTGGGAGGGCTAAAGTACCTGGTCTTTTGGGGAGGATGCTGGAAGATGGGGTTTAAAAGGAGAGTACAGCCCACATGAACCTTCACCAGTGGAAGATAAGGAAACACTAAGGAGTCATAAAGTGGAAAGTGTGTGAATTGATTTGCCTTTTAGCATGATCCATTTCTTAAAAACCAACTCAGTCATTGTTCATGTTCTCTAGGAAAAAACAAGTTTAAAATCTTGAAAGGAGATGTTTAACATCTAGTCCTATGAAAGTTAAAGCAGTCTGCATTTGAATGGCTTTAACATGTTTCTCTGTGGAATAGAAAGAAAATTTAGTGTGGTATTAGATATTAGTAGATGTAATTAAGTATATTCATAGTATGTGTTTTGAAGTTTGCATACAACTGTAAAATACCACATTTCTCATTTTTCAAATTGCCAAATTTTGTTACTAAAACTTGTAAAAATAAAGAACTGGTAAATAGTGAAGTCTCATCATGCCAGTAGTCTCTTGAGGACCTAGAGAGTGGTTCTGGCGAGTGTCTGTCACGGCTCAATGTGCTGTATGTGGCCCTTCTCCATCCCTGCCCATTGTACATGAGAAGGTCATTCACCTCAGCAGAAGAGAGCTAAAGTTTTCCTTTTAATGGGCACAGGGCAGAAGCAACACAGCAAGTACACTTATGTTTTGGAAACATTAAACCCATGGTTTGTTTAACCTGTGGCCTAACTTACCAATGCCTTCTTCAGCAGTATTGGTAGCAGATCTGTTGCAAAACAGTGGTAACGTACATTTTTGCTAAGGGCAATGCTATTTAGAGTCTAGTCTGAAGATACCAAGCTTGTCATGGGCATAGTCCTCATATTGTCAAGAGCTTATTCTTCCTCTTGATAAAGATGTGCTGCCATTTTGGCCATTTAGCTGTTCCACAGCTAATAGCAGCCGTCACTAGCTTGCCAGTCACCAGAGTATGTGTTGGGTCAGCAAGGAGACTTAGCAGGAGTGAATGGACTGAAACAAATCACAACTAGAAACTTAACTCATATTAAACTACCCAACTTACAGGGGTGTGGTATCATATCTTTGAATATAAATAATATACATATTATTTGTTTCCATGAGAACAGCTTTTGATTTTGATGAATTATGTATATTATCACTTTAAAAATAAAATTCTGGGGGCGCCTGGGTGGCTTAGTCAGGTAAGCATCCAACTCTTTTTTAATTTTTTTTATTTTTTTTATTTTTAAAGATTTTATTTATTTGACAGAGAGAGACACAGCGAGAGAGGGAACACAAGCAGGGGGAGTGGGAGAGGGAGAAGCAGGCTTCCTGCTGAGCGGGGAGCCCGATGCGGGGCTCGATCCCAGGACCCTGGGATCATGACCTGAGCCGAAGGCAGATGCTTAACAACTGAGCCACCCAGGCGCCCAAGCATCCAACTCTTGACTTTGGCTCAGGTCATGATCTCAGAGTTGTGAGATCGAGCCCTGCGTCAGTTTTCGTGCTGGGCGTAGAGCCTGCTTAAGATTCTCTCCCTTTACCCCCCCCCCCACCTCTCTCTCCCCCCCCCCCAGTAAATAAATAAATATAACATTCTGTGCAAATTCAAGTCTCTAAGGTTAGTCCTAGCACAGGTGCTCCTTTTTAGGGTGAAGTGGCTTTATTTTTATACTTGTCTTTTTTTTTTTTTTAAAGATTTTATTTATTCATTTGAGACACAGAGATACAGAGAGAGAGAAAAAGCATGAGCAGGGAGAGGGAGAAGCAGGCTCCTCGCTGAGCCAGGAGCCCCATGTGGGGCCCCCAGGACCCTGGGATCATGACCTGAGCTGAAGTCAGATGCTTAACCATCTGAGCCACCCAGGCGCCCCTATACTTGTCTTTTTATTAAATGAAGTTAACGAGTGTCCACAGCAAGTCTATGCTGGTTACCAATAATTAGAAGGGCAAAATTAGATTTTTCTTTTTCTAATCCTCCAACCCCTCAGAAAGATATCTTGCCCAGAAGAGTAAAGAATGGAACTCTCTTGATGTGGAAATGAACTGTAGGTCCTTTCTAGTTTTAACTAAGAAGGGCTGGAGATTCAGCAATACAAAGAACTCATCCAGACACAGGTTGTGCTCTCGCTCTCTCTCCACGCGGCTCCCATCACGTAAGACTAACCAACACGTTCTCTTGTCTCTGCGCTTCCCAGGGCTATCGTGGCGCTGGTGTACAACGTGTTGAAGGCGTTTATGGAAATGAACAGCACCATGTTTGATGAGCTGACAGCCACATACAAGTCAGATCGTCAGCGGTAACTTTTTAAAGCTTTTTTGTCAGCTGTGCATAAAAACTGTTGAGTTCTTTCCTTGCTCTTTACTGCAGTTGCCTAATTGCACCCGAAATCATAAGCAGCACAGTTTTATTTATTTATATGTTCATTTTTGCATGCTCGTTAGCTGTGTCTTTAATAGCATGCCACCAGGTAACAAAGTATCATTTTAAGAAAGGCTGCTTTCCTCCTTCCCTTCAATAATGTTTCTCTTTTGCCTCAGGGTTAAGGGCCTGGCATGTAACTCATATTTCAGACCCCTTGAAGGGGACTGTTGGGTAGTTGGCCATCTGGGTTCACTCCCATTCTGAACTTATTTGAACTGGAATTGGGCAGATCTTGTGTACTTCACTCCAGCAGCAGGAGAGATGAGGCACCATTTTTGTTGAGCTCTTTGGCCCCGAACTTACTTAACTGTTCTAGAACACAAGTTCATTGGGATTTAAAGGACAGTGAAAAGAACATGGACGTGAAAAGTCTGGTATTATACAAATCTTAAAATGTTTGAGACCAAAAAGTAGTTAAAACCAGTTGAGCTCTTTTTACATAAACGCTTATGGCTTAGTAAAGTCTTTCTTGATTTCATTTACATGATTTTTGAACTTTGTTATTTCTCGTTCAACATGTCCAACTTTCCAAAAGATGTTGTCTTGGTCCATTTGGGCTGCTAAAAACAAAATACCACCAAGCTATGGGTAGCTTATAACCAACAGAAATTTATATCTCTTGAGTTCTGGAGGCAGGAAAGCTAAGGTCATGGCGCCAGCATGGTTGGATAAGGAACCTATTTCTGATTCCTAGCCGTCACCTTCTCACCGTGTCCTCACACGATAGAAAAGGACAGGGAATCTCTGTAGGATCTCTTAAGGTCACTAATGCCATTCTTGAGGGCCCCAGCCTTATGACCTAATCATCTCCCAAAGGTGCAGCTACTGAGCCCATCACCCATGAGGGTGAGGATCTCAACGTAAGAATTTGGGGCGGGACGGGACACAAATATTCAGACCATGGGATTGAGATACTTGGTGAACTTAAGGAAAGTCTAGAGAGCTTGTTAGTAGTTGGGCTTCTGGTTTGGCTTGGATCCAGAAGCAAATGTCAGCTTTCAGTATTATAAAACCATGCATTTTAGAAGATCCCGGGGATGTGTACGACGAGTGTTCATACCCAAGACCTTGCTGAACCTCCTGAACAAAGCTATCTGTGGTTCTCTTGCTTCTTTGCTTTGCCTGATTTTGCATGTGTTACTTGAATTTTACTGATAAAAAGAGCAATGAGGGGAAAGATTTGGTGGTGGGGTAAAGGACTATCACAGTAATTTTTTATAGAAATTACCAGGATGTGGTTATATTGAAGAGCAATTTAATTATGGAATATGGCAACTATAGACAGAAGAGGCTGGGATATTTTATATAATATTGGAGTAAATATCAGTTATGGGATATGTTGTGCCATACTTGTAATTTAAAGAACTTTTAATTTAAGTATTTACAGTTGTTGTAAATCATTACATTTGTAACCCTCCTTGTGTTAAACTTCAAGTCTTTAAAAATGTTATTTAAGTAGAGGAAATAAAGGGCACATTCTCATACTGTGACGTACCATTACAGAGTGTGTTGTCCTTTCTTTTTATAGCAACTGAAAACCCATGATTATTATCCTACGTGAATAAGGATTAAATAAAAATCTGTAGAATCCCATTAAGAGAAATGAAGACCTTATTTCTAAAATAGTCAAATTGAATTAAATTAATTAATATTTATTGAATTTAGGTAGTAAAACTGTTTTCTGATCATTTATCATTTAAGCTAAATAGACCAAATTCTTGGAAAAGATACCTATTGACCAAGGGGTCCAAGAATAGACACAGCAAAGTTGATTCCAAAGATCTGGTGTATTAGAGTGACTTATTGTGAGCGGACTTTCTTAATGAGAGAAGGATTTTTTTAAAGTAAGGGTAGTATTTTGTCAAATGAGTAATGGAAGATTGTGCTGAATAGATGGAAACATTGGCTTCTCCCTGGATGTGGGACTAGGAAAAGAGAAAAGAGAGATATATTTGGTGCTGTTAGAGAAGAGCTACCTGGAGGAGTTCACTTCTGGATGGCACCAAATTGAAGTGTTTCAGTGCAGATCAAATTTTTATACAAATCTGGAAATGGTGAGTGGAATAAATAGCTAGCACTGTTAGATACATATACCAACATTCGTGCTATGGGAAATTGAAATTGGAAGAGAATTGACAGTATCCCTATCCCTAGCATGACAGCCATGACAGTGTGGTTAAAGCTTTAAAATTCCCACCTACAGGGAGAGAGAAAAGGAGCAAAGAATGGGACAATAGTAACTATTTCAGAAATATTTAGAATTTTTGAAGATAAAGTTGTCAGTATAAAAGATGTATAATAACTCAGCATAAAGTTCATCTGGAAGAAAAGCCCCACAATTCAATAAATTGTATTGAATGCCATAAAACTATTGATCAGAGATGTGAACGAAATGCTTCAGTACCAAGATGAGGAGTGTTTTAATGATGTCAGCCCTTAATTTAAACTTCAGATTGGGGCAGTATGAACCTAACATGTGTTTAACCTGTGTTTTAGTTGAAGAAAGTTTCTAAGCCCTTGCTTACCACCTTCTTCTCCGTCCAAATGAAAAGGTTACCAGTGTTCTATGATAACGTTTATTTAGACCTAATATTATTCCTATACTTTACTGAGAAACCAAAAATGATTAATTTACCAAACAGCTTACAGTTAAGAATCTGGAATTCATAATGACTGGAGGATCATCTAATTTTGTCCCTATTGCTCTGTAAATACAATTTTTCAGGGTCAAAATTACCCAGTAGATAACCATTTCAAAAATTGTTATGCCCTTTAAAATTCATATTGTGCCGATTGTATTCGAGATAGCTGAAACTAGTTCCAGTATACAAGGCCTAAATTGCCAAAATATTAATTATGACATGATAATATTAATTAATATATTGCATAATTAAATATTTTCTCAAGACTAGTGGAATGAGAATATAAAATTAGGTATTTCTAGAGATATTTTTCGGGAGGGGGGATGAATTAATTTGTGTTGGTATAGATATCAAATAATTTTTTTAAAAAATTGGTGATATTAAAAAATATGAGGCATTGGAATTAAATACAAGTTTCACTTAACCTATGTGCATTTCCCTGAGTAAACATTGTATTGTAACTGAAGTTAAATCCTTGCTGGGTGAAGTAGCATAAAGACCATATTCCCCATGCCTGAGATGGCAGAACCCCCATTTTCAGGAATTACCTGAATTTATGGATTCACAAATATTATCTGAGTCTGTTGTTTACTGGGTCATCCCAGTATGAGAAAGCTAGGGGCAGCAGTGGATTTTTTTTTTTTTTTTTTTTAAAGATTTTATTTATTTATTTGAGAGAGAGAATGAGAGGGAGAAAGAGCACAAGAGGGGGGAGCAGGAGAGGGAGAAGCAGACTCCCTGCTGAGCAGGTAGCCCGATGCGGGACTCGATCCCGGGACTCCAGGATCATGACCTGAGCCGAAGGCAGTCGCTTAACCAAGCAGTGGATTATTTTTAATAAATGGGAATTGACTTAATTTACAGTATAGTCATATATTCCTCTATTTTATACTTTCTATACCTGGTTGATGTTAAAATTAACATCCTTATAAAAATATGGTGATCTAAAATGTCCTTGACAAATAAAATTTGTTGACCCCGTGTTGGACATCCAGTTTTATAGTCAAATTTACCAAACAGCGAAATCTGAAAATCTGGAAATTACTGGTCAGCCTGATACTGAGCCGAATTTTGAAGGCTTGGAACATTAAAAATTTGATTCATAATCATGTCAACAAAGTTCTTTCCAGATCATTAAAACTGAAATCACAAAAAAAGAACATTTAATTTGGTTGTATATATAGGTATAAAATAAGTTAATAACTTAGATTTTGTGGGTTATTAATACTAGTAAGAACAAGATTCTGCTAAAGAGTTTAATATACTTAGTGTAGGGGAAATAGATAATACTAAAGGGGAAGTACATTTTCTTGACCTACTACTTTGTCTGCATTAGTATAATCTCTAGCATTTCCTTTTGAGAAACTATTTGGAGGCAAAGGGAAAATTAAATTTTAACTAGAGCCCACGTAAAAATCACTTAATGTATCTTTGGGTCTTTAGGATAATCGATACATGGAAATGATCCCCATTTTTGTTTTGAAGTTAACTTTCATTATTAAGCTAAGTATAAAGGAATATTAATGTGAAATATTAAAATAGGCTTGTCATCTCTTGCTCAGTACATTAATGCTACTTTTCCGTGCATGTACATATCAAGGGGGGAAAAAAAAAAACAAGAGAAGAACTGAAAAGAGAAAACACCCACAAGCTTAATGCCAAACTTTCCAAAGACTACTTGTAAAACCTGCATGGGGGAGAAGTATGTCAAAGGAGCAGTTATTGTTAGATAGTCTTTTCAGACTTTCCTAGTTGTTTACCTTATATTCCGTTTTCTACCCACAGTGAGAAGAAGAAAGAAAAAGAGCGTGAAGAACTGTGGAAAAAACTGGAGGATCTGGAATTAAAGAGGGGGCTTAGACGTGACGGCATAATTCCAACTTAACAGAAATAATTACAGCAGCGTCACTAACCTGTGGGGTCACACATTTATGTAGTAGAAGATGGAGCAGCAGTTTTCTGTATTGTGCAACTTTGCAGTAGATTTCACATCTGTTTCATTATTACAACAGCACTGTATATACCTGTCTCTAAGTAAAGGAAAAAAAAAAATAAGGACTTCAATCCAAAGTTTGGACAGTAGATGGACTTCTCAGAACTTTGCAAACATAATCATTGTTCTAACCCTCTTTAAAAAGCAAAAAGCAGTCTTCAAAGATCTGTTGATGAAATTGCCGTGTTAAAATTCTGTTATCAGGAGTTCCTTATTTATCCTTAGCAGAGAGTATGAAACAATTTTCAAATGTGAACAATCTTAAATTTAGCTTGTCTTTCTGCTAAGCTGTTAAATGTATTTATAGTAACGGAAGAAAAAAAAAAAGACTGTCATTTCCTTATAAGTTTGTATAACATCCTCCTCTGGATAACTTGACTGTAACTTAACATCTTTTCCTTTTGCACATCTTCATGAGTTGAATGTCCATGTGGAATGGGGCCAGGAATTGTACAGGCCCCTGATAAAAGTTTTGCTGACTGGAGCGAACATCTTTCCAGTAACCAGGTAGCCCTGGTACTCCTTTAGTTTTAAAATTAGGAGTAAAAGAGAAGCGGTGATAAACATAGTAGGGAAGGGAATTTTGGATTCCCGCATCAGTTTATGGCGAATCCAAATCAATGTCTTGAATCCTTTGAAAACAGGCACTGGGACATGAGAGGCTTCAGTAGCTGACCAGTATTAGTTGCATACATCATTGAACACACATACCAGAGATGTTCGAGAAATGTCAGAAAACATCCTTTTGGACCATTTTGTAATAAGAAAGACAAACACTAACCAGTACAACCATGAAATTGATCGCCAGGATTGCGAATCTAATTGGGAAGAGAGTTGAGCAAACAGCTTGGACTGTTTGGAGTTGTTGCCTTACTTTTTAATATGTATTTATAAAGTATTCCAGCAAAAGAGGATGTAACCTCTGGGAAAAAACAAACATATTACAGTGTTTTTTGTAGATTCTCGTTCTATATCTCATCACAGCGCCAGCCCTGTTTTTAGCCGGAAAGGATTCAGGATAAACATTACTATGCATTCTGAATTGGATGCATATTCCTAACTACTGTATTTGTTACCAAAAGTGGTTCTACAAATGCTACTGAAAAGAATCTGGAAATCCCTAATGTCCTGAGTATTAATAATAAAGTTTAAAAATGCTTTTATATCAAAGGTGCATTGTGACCAAATTGTTTAAGAAAAAAATGAAAAACAAAACAAAATTTAGGGCTGTATTATAGATATACCTTATTGGCTCTCTGCTTTGTATTTAAAAGAGGAATCTTACATCTTAGGGAGATAAAATGCCGATGAAATTTGTGTCCAGTATGTACTTACTTGATGCGGTTGCATTATTATGTACTGCAAGATATGTGTTTTGGAACTTATTTTCAGGATGCTTTTGCTTGTTATGGACGTGGCAGCAGTGAGTTGATAATCCTAAACCATCCCCTCCAGCAATATTCGTGGCATAGAGCTGATTCTGTGTTCATGTACTGAATTGTGATAGTAGCAAACATGAACATATGAACTGTCGTTGCTTTTAATAGAAATATAGTATCAATATGGACTTGTATATTCTCTTCCTTCCACTTAAATATAAAGTAGAATATGCAGTTTTATTGTTTCCAAGAAAAAGGAAAAAAAAAGCCGCTGACCTTTCTCCCCTACTAAGTGTTTCAGGATTATCAGGTCACAGTTGGATATTGTCATCTCAGTAACTTTGTAAAACAGAAACAAAACTTGGCTATGTTAATTCTGAAAAAGAAACAGCAGTAAAAGAGTCATATGCAACACCCAACACAACATGGTTTAATGGAATGAAGAGATTTTTTTTTTTCAAGAACATTAATGGGGATTCAATGTAAAGCGAGCGGAGGCTGCCGAAATGAAACCACTTACTTTAAAAGTGCTGGAGCAAAGGTGCAAGTTCAAACACTAAAGACAAAAAATAAATTTGTAACAAATCATCTCCTTTAGCCCTTTTGCTTTGAGCCTGTTAGCTTTGACTCTGCACTACATTTGTTTTTGACAGTATAAACTTATGTTTGCCATCAATTCATCTTTTTAGATAGAAGACATTAAAATCGCAGGTTTATGAACGATCTCTGCCCATTAAAATGAAATGCAGTCATTTGAAATGAGAAAGACGAGGACCCTGTTTTGCACCTTTCCCTGCGCTCTGAGTTACGGTGAGGACTGCACAGATACCCTTGATGTTAATTCTGTATGTTGATCATTCCAAACTGAGAAGAACAAAGCCAAACTTTAGACATATTTACAGAAGCAATTGCAAATATATGTCTAAAATGTATAGGGCAACTTCTGAGAAGAAACTGTCTTTTCTTTTTTAACCGAAAGTGACAATGTGACATCTGTCATGTTGTGTCCGGTGACGCAGAGTAACTGAGGTAATCTGACTGTTGCACTATGTGACATAGTTAAGGCTGTACTTGCTGCATTTACAGCAGCCCTCTCTCTCTCTCTCTCTCTCTCTCTGTCCTCTCCCCCATTTCTGCTGTTGCCGCAACTTGAGTTCATTGTGACAAATGCATCTTCGTGTTATATTTTGTTCGCTTCCTAATTTCCAGAACTATATATAAATATATTTTTTAAATAGCAAATATTGTAGTTAGTGAGTGATGATCACTCCAACCTCATCCCTACCATATTGGTTTCAGGGGTAGGATAAAGAGTGTCTTTGGAAGAACAAAACCAAACCAAACCAAACCCTGTGGTTTAGAATGATGCTGGGGCCTGGGTTGTGGGCCCAGAACAACCATGTGAGTGAATTGACCCATCTCATACTTTGAATCAAGCATGCATTCCTTTTCTCATTGTGCAAGTGTCCCCAGTTGTTTCCCATCAGTGTCTAGTTTTTGTTCTTTAAATTTTATTATATTTTGCTCTCCCTGACATCTGTTTTTTATAAAATAAAATAAAAAATAAAAAAAGTAAGAAATAAATAATACCCTCGATGCCGCTGGATACTCACAAGCAGGGTTATTGCTCCTTCATCTTGGGCTTGCTTGCCTAAATGGAAGGGTTTAATTTATTTTGTACCTCCTTCTATGCGTGGGGCAGTCCAGGGTGCAGAGCCAGGAATTGCTTGTAATTGCACCTGCTATACTTAAATGTATAGCCCTAGGCTCAATCACACTATGGAAAGAAAAAAAAAAAGTATATTTAGAGCTTTAAAAGCTTTTTTATTTTTTTGTGGGGATCGGGGTGGGGTGGGAAAGGGAAGATGTATGGATGTTACTGGCATTTTTAAGTGTTAAGAGTTTTTTGTGTTGTTGTTGTTTTTTTTCCTCTTGTTTTGTTCTTCCCCTTTAATTAGGTGCACTGAGCTGGCCCAGGAAATGAAGAGATTCTCTTCTTTTGATGCTATAACCAATCTTATCACAAAGTTTTGTCACCTGTAGCAAAAGGTGGCACCAGACATGATCAGTGGTGTTTTATTTGCACATCGATATTTTTATTTTTATATTCTGGCTCAGCTGCTTCTGAGTGAAGTTAAGGAATGACCCACAAAGGATTTTTGTAGTAGGCATATTGGCAATGCGTTTTATATTTCTCGGTATTTAATTTTGAAAATCTAAAAGGATTGTGCATCTTGAGAGAAAGTTGAGCAAATTTTGATCTAGTGGAATGTTAATTTGTGCTGCTTCTTGTGCACGACAGCAGCAGTAGTAGCTCTTGGAAATAAACATCCCATTTGATGATGTCTATGAATATAGGTTTCCTTTTCTTCCCTGCCTCCTTCCCACCCTCTTTTTTTCCCCTCCCTTCTTCTCCCCTCCCTCCCACCCTACCCTCTCCTTCCTTCCCTTCCCTGACTTGGCTTTTTTTTTTGAAATCACTTACTGTAAATAAGTTGTAATCCAGACCTCATGTATCAATGGGGAACTTTCAAATATAAATATTACCAATACATTTTCTGGTTGTTGTCTGATTTTTGATCGAGGTATAATGAGAATGACATATCCATTGCTTTTGGTTTGAGAATTTCGCTTTAGCTTCATAAATCTTTTTGTATTTTAGTATTTCATTGTTTTAGCAGGAGAGGGCAGCAAAAGTTTATTTTCCCTGTTAGAAATGTTGTGGTTCATACTGGTTTTAAATTTAATTGTGTGTGTGTGTGTGTACGTGTGCGTGCGTGTGTGTGTGTGTGTTTAAAACAGCATCTGTTTGTGGGTAGAGGTAAAAATGATACATTTTTTTGATATGAAAAGTTGCATATGAAAATTATGGACTGGTTCAACCAGACAGTGAATACTTCTGATCCACATCAAAGTTAAAATGCCACAAAACAATCTTCCAGCTCTGGCTATAATATGCTACTTCCTTTTCAAACACAGCAAAATGCAAGCTGGGTCTTAAACACTTGGAATTAAAAATGTCTTTCTTTGAAAATGATTTACTTTCTTCAAAGTGGTAACAGAAACAAAAATGAAGGTGCTCCCAAAGAGAACTGTAACCTTCCCCTTTCGCAGACATGTGAGAGGTTCTGTACTAGGGGTGCATCCTAATAAAGAAGCAGTGAAGAGTTTTCAGGAGCCTGGCTGTTTGTTTGTTTGTTTGTTTGTCTCAGACCCACGTGGCCTTTTGAACCATACGAATAATAGATTTGATCAACTTTGCTATGAGGCAATGGGGTTGGTATGTTCAGGCTTTCATCTTGAGAAAATCAGTTTATGACTAGGGGGATGTCATGTTGGGGAGTGGCCCAGTGTCTGTGTGACAAACTACTACAAAACTTAGAGGCATGGCCCCAGCAGTTAATTGTTTTGTTCACAAATACACGATTTGGGTGGGCTTGGCAAGAACATCTTGTCTCTGCTCTTCAAGTGTGAACTTGGGTTTATCAAGTGGAGCAGGAGAATCCACTTCTCACATGGCTCACTCACAGGGCTGGCAAGTTGGTGCTGGTTGTTGCCTTGGGGTTCAGCCAGAGGCCTCAGTTCTTAAGACATGGGTCTCCCTATGGGGCTTCCTTGGGCTTCCTCGTAGTGTGGCAACTGGGTTCTAAGAATGATCGTTCTAAGAGAGACTGGAAGGGGAAATTGCAAATTCTTGGAGGCCTGGGCCCAGAGACTTTCATGGCATAACTTCTGTCATATTTCATTGGTCAGGCGGTCACAGGGTCTGCTCAGATGCAGGTGGAGGGGACATAGACCTCACTGTGATGTGACAAGAGGAGTGTCATCTTTAATCAGTGCTTTAAAGCATTTGATTGAGGTGTGATCTCAGCTAATTAAATCACATCAGATTTGGAACTAGTAGAGTTTAATCAGTCAGTGTTTCATGCTCAGTTAAACTCTGAGTTGGGGAGGGAAAAATCCTTGTAAATTCAGCAAGTTCATATTTCAAAACGTAACCATATGTAATGTCTGAAGATCACCCTGTTGGCAAGTTATAAGGAGAAGAAACTGGTAACAAGAATTTTAGGGTTCCAAGAAATCTACGTTGATTTCAGTGGAATATCTAACTGTATAATATTGCCCCCTGCCTGTAAATAAATATAATAATGGAGGCAAAGTAAATGTACAGTCCAATTCCTGTTTCCCAGATTTTTATATAATAGTGTATCCTGTTGGTTTCTATTAGATCAAGTTCACATTAGATTTTTTTTTTTAATTGAGACTAAACCATGGGATAGCTGGGGGGAATTAAAATTTAATTTTTTTGATGATAGGTGTTCATTATATTATTCTTTAAAAAGGCAGATTAAAAAAAACTAAGTTGCATAGCTCCATGCTGCTCCTCAAATCTAAAAGTCTGCTATAAGATATGTGCATTTATTGGTGGATTGGACGAGTATTTATTGATTGGCTCTGTTCATAGTCTTGCCCATACTCTGATGTTCAGATTTTCTGTTTCTTTATTCTCTAATTTAGTTCACCTCTTCTGAGATCATACTCTGAATTAATCACATAATTTGAGCCAGACTTTGCCGCTACTAGATGATGTAAGACCTCAGGACCAGGATGGGTGTGAGGCACAGCCCTCTCATCTTCACCAAAGCTCTTGGGCAAGAGGTCTTTGGCCGGAGCACCCAACATGAAGGCTGTGGGCTTGGAAATCAGAGCCCCTTGGGATCATTTGGGTTCTGCTAACTTGCAGCTGGGTGACTTTGGAAAGTTTCTTGATCTAAGCCTCAGTTCCATTTGTAAAATGCAGGCAAAATGGTACTTATTTTATAGTGTTGTTGTATTACCTTAGATAATATGTATAAAGCAATTAGCACAAAGCCTGGCACATGGTAACCTGGAATTAATTATTACCTGCAATAAATGTTAGTGTTATTTACGGTAGTGACTTAAATATGAACGAATAATCACAATAGTTGTCATTTATCAAATCTATATGCCGTATATTGTGCCAAGAATTTTATATTCATCATTAGGTTTTCACAACAATCCTGGGGTAGAAGTTATGCCCATTTTATGGATAAGGATAAGACAGCTGAGACTTAGAGATGTTAAGTAATCTTTCTGAGCTCGCACAACTACCAAGGATTGAAGGAAGATTCTGACTCCAAATTGCTCTGAACAGTGATCTCTATACAGTAGGATGCCTTGTTCTGAGGACATATACCAAGTTTTATGTCCCATAACATAAAAGACTGAAATTTACTCTCTTGCAAGAAAGACCCATATTTCATTCATTCTTGCATTTCCACTCAGCACCCTGTCTGTTCTAGGAGCTACCCCAGACTTCCGTATATCACTCTTCAAGTTCTTTATCCCAGCCCATCCACTTTAACTTGAGTAGATGAGATTATCAGCTACAGCTTCTTTAGTTTTTTACTCTGACTCATGAACTTAGCTGTTTTAGCACCTGTCCCCACAGGCTTCTCCCCAATACCCTAGTCTAATCTTGGCTAACACTTCTTCACAGGGCCCTGCATTCCACTCTTTTATTTCTGTTACACTGTCAGTTGTTTTCTCTTAAAATTATTGTTTGAAAAACAATATATTCTCATGGAAAATAATTCAGACATTCTCTAAAGGCATAAAATAAAAGTCAACCCTTAAATCCTTAGCTTCTCCCCTAATCACTACTCAAATTTTTTGTTTTGTTTTTGGAAAACCCAACTTTAGTGAGATATAGTTCACATACTATAAAATTTGCCCTCTTAAAAGTGAGTCAGTGTCTTTAGTGTGTTCACAGTTATGCAACCACTACCACTAATTTTATTTTTATTTATTTATTTTTATTTTTTTATTAACATACAATGTATTTTTTGTTTCAGGGGTACAGGTCTGCGATTCATCAGTCTTACATAATACACAGCGCTCCCCACAACACATACCCTCCCCAATGTCCATCACCCAGCCACTCCCACTACTACTAATTTTAGAAACCTTTCATCACCTGAAGAGAAAAAAAACCCCTCAAACTCATTAGCAATCACTCTCCATTCCTACATAGTCCCTGCCCCCCAGCCCCAGGCAACCACTACCTATTGTCTCAATAGATTTGCCTATTCTGTACTTTTCATATAGATGGGATCATACAATATGTGGTCTTTTGTGACTGGCTTCTTTAACTTGACATCATGTTTGCAAGGCTCATTCATGTAGCATGTATCAGTGCTTCATTTCTTTTTATTAGGAAATATTCCATTTTGTGGATTTACCATATTTTGTTTTAAAGGTTTTTTGTAGTCTTCAGGAAAACTTTTAATGTATGTTTCAGCACAATTATACTCTTAAAAATCTTAAAATTTTATGCTGATGGGATCACACACATTCTTCTGCATTTGTTCCCCCTTCATCAGATTTTACTATGAAAAACTTTAATCATACAGCCAAGTGAAAGAATCTTAGAGTGAATGCCATATATTCACCATTAGCATTTTATCATGTTTGCATTTATCACCTTTGTATCCATTTATCTTTTATCCACCCATTAATCCATTTTATTTTAAAAATGCATTTCAAGGGCGCCTAGGCGGCTCAGTCAGCTAAACGTCTGCCTTCCGCTCAGGTCATGATCCCAGGGTCCTGGGATCGAATCACACATTGGCCTCCCTGCTTGGCGGGGAGTCTGCTGCTTCCTCTACCTCTGTCCCCCCCCCCCTGCTCGTGTGCTCACTCATACTCTCTCCTCTCCTAAAAAAATAAATTTGACAGAGCACAAGCAGGGGGAGCAGAAGGAGAGGGAGAAGCAGGCTCCCTGCTGAGCATGGAGCCTGATGTGGGACTTGATCCTAGGACTCTGGGATCATGACCTGAGCCGAAGGCAGATGCTTAACCAACTGAGCCACCCAGGCGTCCCAAATAAATAAAAATCTTTTAAAAAATGCATTTCAAGGTAAATGGTCTAAGTAAACTTTCCTTCCAAAAACTTTAGTATGTACATCAACCAGAATTTAATATTTGTTTACAGTTATATTGTTTTGGGGTATAATTTACATACAGTGAAATGAGTTTTAACAAATCCATACACCTGTATAATCCGAATTCTTACCAAGGTATAGAACATTACCATCGTCCCAGAAAGTTCCTTATGCACCTTCCCAGTTAATTCCTAATACTCCTTGACCTGAGAGAACTATTGTGATTTTTTCTCACCGCAGATTAGTTTTGCCTGTTCAGAATGTCATAAAAGTGGAATCATGCAGTATGTATTCTTTTGTGAAAGGCTTCTTTTACACATATTTTTGAGATTAATCCACGTTAATGCATGTCTCAGCTGTTTATTCCTTTATATTGTTGAGTAGCATTCCATGATACAAATATACCACAGTTTGTTTATCCATGGCTGTTTACAATTTTTGGCTTCTATCAATGAAGGTGCTATAAACATTCTGGTACAAGTGTTCTTGTAGATGTGTTTCTAATTTTCTTGCAGATATATCTAAGGTGGAATTTTGGGGTCAGATGGTGGTGTACATTTTGTTTTATAAGACAGTAGGAGGCACCAGGAATCTGTCTCCCCACCTAGACAACAATTGCATTGGCAAAATCTGTCTGATGTAACTATTTTGGAACTCTGGAGTCTACTGAAGGCTTGCAAATTCCAGAGGAAGTTGTGGAGGGTAAATTACAGTTAATTCTGGTCAATTTCAGCTTTTAGTACAGTGCAGTTACCCATCCCCACCCCCAGCCACATGGCAGCTTGTGCACAGTATGTTGGCACTAGGGCAGGAGAAGGGGGATCTGTCCTCCAAATGTTGGCAATGTGTATTCGGATTGCTGACTGCTGCTTCTGATCACCGAAACGCTGAGACAGCCATCCACTGTCTTTGCACGCCCCCCAATTGTTGAAAGCCCCTCCCCCTCTAGCTAAAGTGACTTCCAGAGGATTTAAAGAGCCTTTTTAGCTCTCCTTTATGTTTCACTTTGCCCCCTTTCAGGAGCCAACCATTAAAGGCTAAGACATTTAAAAACAACAGCATATGCAGGGATAAATTGGAAAGTGACCACAAATGCCCAAGGAAAGGCTCATAAAAGACCTGAGAAGACATTCAGTTTACAAGCCAGGCTGATCCTCAACGTAGAAACAGCCTACAACAGTTAAAGTGACAACAATCAACAAAAACTAACAAAATACAGCAAACCCTGGAGAAGGAGGAGAATCTGATTTCCCATGTTACCACATCATTAGATACAAAAAGCTATGTTTAACAAAAATATTACAAGGCATAGAAAGAAAGATACGGCCCATTCAAAGGAAAAAAAAATCAACAAAAACTCCCTGAAAAAGACCTAATGGCAAGTATACAAGATAAAGACTTTAAAACAACTGTCTCGAAGTTGCTCACATAAAGAGGAAGATGTGGAGAAATTCAAGAGAATTAAATGTGAGCAAAAGAGAAATATCAATAAAGAGATAGAAAACTAAGACAACCAAAAAGAAATTGTGGAGCTGAAAATCACAGTAACTGAAATGAAAAATTCACTAGAGAGATTCAAATGGAGATTTGAGGAGGCAGAAGAATCTGTCCTCAAGGATAGGCCAATAAAAATTATTGAGGCTGAGAACAGAAAGAAAAAAAGATTAAAGTGAATAGAACCTAAGGGAACAGTGGGACACCACTAGTAGACCAACATATGCATCATGGGAGTCCCAGAAGAAAAAGAAAAGGTCAGAGAATATTTGAGGAAGTAATAGCTGAAAACTTCCCAAATTTAATGAAAGATGTGAATATCAATATCCAAGAAGTTCATGAACTCCAAGTAAGAGGAATTCAAAGGGATGACATGGAGACACATTATAATCAAACCACAAAAAGCCAAAGAATCTTGAAAGAGAGAACATTGAAAGCAGCAAGAGAGAAGCAAATCATTACATACAAGGGATCCTCAACAAGATTATCAGCAGATTTTGCATCAGAAACTTTGGAGGCCAGAGACAGTGGGCTAATATATTCAAATGTTAAAAAAAAAAAACATCAACAAAGAATTCTATATCTGGGAAAACTATCCTTCAAAAGGGAGAGAAAAATTAAGACATTCCCAGATAAATAAAAACTGAGGGGGTTTGTGACCATTATACCTGCTCTGCAAAAAATGCTCAAGGGAGTCCTGCAGGGTGAAATGGAAGGACAATAGACCATAGCTCAGAGCTGTATAGAGAAATAAAGATCTCAATAAAGGTAAATATGTGGGCAATTATAAAAGCAAGAATTATCATAACAATGATTTGTAACTGTACTTTCTGTTTGTTTTCTACCTGATTTAAGAGACTAATACATTTAAAGGGGGAAAAAATTAGAACTGTCTGAAAAGGAAATTACAAAAACAGTTCCACGTACCAAATAGCATCAAAAAGAATAAAATCCTTAGGAATTAACTGAGGAGGTGAAAGATTTGTACAATGAAAACTATAAAACATTGCTGAAAGAAATTAAAGAAGACCTATATAAATGGAAACATATACCATGCTCATGGATCGGAAGGAAGGCTTGATAATGTTAAAGTGTCAGTACTACTCAAAGTGATCTACAGATTCAGTGCAATTACTCTCAAAATCCCAATGAAGTTTTTTGTAGAAATAGAAAAATCCATTAAAAAATTCATGTGGAATCTCAAGGAACCCTGAATAGACAAAATAATCTTGAAAAGGAACAAAACTGGAGGACTCACACTTTCTGATTTTAAAACTTATTACAAAGCTACAATAATCAAAACAGGATGGTGCTACTGACATAATGGCAGACCTATAAGACCAATGGAACAGAATAGAGAGCCCAGAAATAAACCCTCACGTATATGGTCAGATGATTTTGCCAAGGATGCCAAGACCATTAGATGGAGAAAGGACATTCTTTTCCACAAGCAGTACTGGGAAAACTGAATATGCACATGCCAAAGAATGAGGTCATACCATTTCCTAACACCATATAAAAAAATTAAGATGGATCAAGAACCCAAATGTAGGACCTAAAACAATAAAACTCTTGGAAGGAAACAGGACAAAAGCTACATGACATTGGATTTGGCAATAATGTATTGGCTATGATATCAAAGACACAGATAACAAAAAAATTAGATACATTAGACTTAATGAAAATTTTTTTAAAAATTGTGTATCCAAAGACACTACCCACAGAATAGAAAAGGAGAAAGGGGAGAAAATATTTGCACATTGTATTATCTGATAAAGGGTTGATAACCAGAAAAGATGGAGACCTTCTAAAACTCAACAACAACAAAACAACCCAATATCAAAATGGGCAAAAGACTTGAATTTCTCCAGAGAAGATATATGAATGGCCAATAAGCACATGAAAAGATGTTCAACATCACTAATTGTTAAGAAAATGCAAATCCAAACTTCAAATCTCATACCCATTGACAAGTGTACTATCAAAAAACCCCCTGAAAATCCCAAGTCTTTCCTTATCTTTCATGACTGAAACTTTTGAACAGTACTGGTCAGTTATTTTTTAGGATGTCCCTCAATTTGGATTTGCTGCTGTTTTCTCATGATTAAGTTGAGGTTTTCCGTTATTTGGAAGGATGCTCCAGACATGATGCTCCTCTCTCAGTGCGTGATATTGAAGGCACATGATGGCACTGTAGGTTACTCGGCTACAGAGAATATTCACATAGTCTTATTGATGTAATCCCTGATTACTGAGGTAATGAAAACGGTGATATAAGTGTCTGAGGAGGGTGGGAGACATAGGTCGTGCAAAATTAAGCTAACTCATTATTATTTATGTGTGTAGAGTTGCTAAATCAAGGAATAGCAGTATAAGCAATTGGAAATGTGGAGCAACCACTAAGAGTTTAAGGAGTCCACATTAGCTAAAAGTAGTCAAAAAGGGAGAGAAGAGAGTGATCCTGCAGAAGAAGCATAGCTATCTTTCACCAACGTCTCAATGCCTGAAAAATGGGTCAAATAAATAGCATTCTTTTTTCAAAAGCTCAGTAACCCAGACCATAGACAACCTCAGTGGCAGATTGAGACGTGCCTGCTGGTATAAAAGGGGCTCTCTCTGACGCCAGAGTAATTACATCATGGAAGGATAAGGCAGATCCAGGTCAAGCATTAGGGAGCAACACATTGAGCTCACATCCCCTTAAATATATAACTTTTGTTTTTGAGCTTTTAAGAATGCAAGGGTCGGGAATTGACCTGTGCCACTGTTTACTGTGTCCCAGATTAGAAAGAAAGCTGGCACACGTAGCCTTCTAGCTTGCTCGAATGAGGAAATGTGCACATCAGATGGTGTTAATTCATTAGGCGTTTCCGGGCTATTTCACTGACACAAAAAGAATATTATCACTGTTCCACATCACATTGCAGCACCTGGAGTGCCTCAGACAATAGTGAATTCACACAAGGAGCCATCTGAAGGGTCAATGATTGTGACTGAACATCTGAAGGATCAATGATTGTGACTGAACAGATCAAGCCTGGGGAATCTCAATGGCAAGCCTTTTCCTTGTGAGAACTCCGGAAGAGAGAGTCTCTTTAGGAAGCCGGGTGCTGGCTGCGGGAGGGGCCACATGGGGGGTCTGGGAGGAGGCAGGCAGGAGACACATGGAGAGGAGATTTCATTATCCCTTCCCCGGCCTCTAAATCTGAGGGCCCAAAGGTCACAAGACATCGTTGTGGGGGTGTAGTCCTGCTCCCTTATTATTGGTAATTTGGTGAGGAATTATCACAGAGGGAAACCTCTGAAGATTCATAAAACCCGGCATGAACAGTTTAGCTCAATTACAGCGGTGGGAGAGGGAAGGGAATGCTAGGCAGAAGCATTTTAAAAGCTCATGAATAAAAAGCACATCAGGTTTGGAGGCTTTGTTTTCATTAAGAAGTTGCACGCATCCTTCCATCTTTGCTGCTGGTTATAATAGAAGAGCCTTGCAGAAGAGTGCACATGTCGTACGTGAACAGCTCATTGGGTTTTTGCTGATTTATTTTTAAGGATAAAAATGAGAAACCAAAGTGAGAAGTAGGGGACAGGTTGCTGCCACCATCCAGGGATAAGTGGCTCGAGGCTCCCATGTACACCTGGTGGCCCGGTGTGGCTGCACCCCTCTGGAATTGTCTCCATTCCTTGAAGGACCAGTCAAGATGGCCTCAGGCGTGAGCCCCTGTGGGGATGGTCACAGCAGCTGTCATCCTGCCAACTTCGTGGTTATAGCCAGCGACACCTGGGAAGGTAGTAAAAGTGTTCAGGTCCAGGTCCAGCCATGGTTTTCCCAGAAAACTCATGGTTTGTTTCTATCCCATGACTCATCACTGATTCTGTAAGTGAAAGAAAGCCTGAAGGAAAACCAATGGATTATTCTGAATATCAGGTCAGGTCACTCCCCTTCCTGAAACCCTTCTGTGACTATGTGATATGTTAGGAATAAAAACTAGACTCCTGAGCATGGTCTATGAGGTGTCAAGTTATTCTAGCACTACCCAACTCCCTGAATTCTCTCCTGCTCCTCTCCTCTTTTACTCACTGATCACTTATTATCTCCACTGGCTGCCATCCTCTTCCTGGGCCATGCCTCAGGGCCTTTGCACTTGTTGTTTCCTCTGCCTTAGGTACTTTGTATTGATAGCTGCTTCTCATTTTTCAGTTCTCTACTTAAATGTCACTTTTTCAGTGGACGCCCCTGACTGGCCTACCTAAATAAGAGTCTCTTCTTCTGAATCACTCCCATCTCATTGTCCTATTTATTTACTGAGTAGCTTCCCACAGCTTGAAACTACCTTTTATTTATTTATTTATTTTTTTCACTTGCCTCTTGACTACCTCCCTTTCTAGAATGTCAACTCCCTAGGGACAAAGAGTTTATCTGCCTCATTTATGGCTATAACCTTGCACCTAGAATAACAGTCCTGGCACATTGCTAGTGCTTGGTAAGTATGTATTGAACAAATGAGTAAGTGAATAATATGCATAATAAACATAGCCACTAGGCTAAGGTATTTGCAAGGAGTGAGCCTTTTTCTTTGGGAGCCTCCATGGGGCCTTGAGCATGGAGGTCTGAGTGTTGTGCTGTACATGTAGACATCTGGAAAGCCCAGGCTAGGTTACTAAAATCTGTATTAGTTATCTATTGCTGTGTTACAACTTATCACAAACTTAGAAATTTACAAGATAACATTTATTATCTCATAGTTTCTGTGGATGAGGAGTCTGGGCCTGGCTTAGCTGGATCTTCTGCTCAAGATTTCTCAGGAGGCTATGTTCATTCTCAGGTTGTGGTCTGATCTGAAGGACTGCCTGGGGAAGGAGCTACTTCCAAGCTCATGTGATTGTTGGCAGAATCCAGATCCTTGCATTTATAAGACCAAGGACTTCAGTTTCTGGCCCTGGCCATCGGCTGGGTCTTGTCTTCAGTTTCTAATTGGTTGTTGTCCAGAGGCTATCCTCAGTTTCTTTCCAGGTAGGCATCCCCAACATGGATGCTCGCTACAATGAAGACAGTAAGGGAGAGAGTCTGCTAGCAAGATGGACATTTCAATCTTTGTAATGTAGTCACAGAAGTGACATCTTATTACTTTTGCCATTTTCTAGTTTAAAGCAAATCACAGGTTCAGGCTGCACTCTAGGGGAAGAGATTACACAGGGTATGAATGCCAGGAAGTGGGGACCACTGGGAGCCATCTTTGAATCTGCTCACCACTGTCTGCCTTCTGGCTCCTAATGGTTTACTCTCTTCTGTGTATCCCTCTGATACACAAAATACATTGACCTTCTTCCAAGGGGACCCAAGAGTCTCAAAGTCCAGAATCTCATTATCTAAATCAAGAACTACACTCTTTGTGTGAAACTCCCCTAGATTTACCAATTTTTAAAACTAGAGAGACAAGTTATCCACCCCCTGCCTCTGCAACCTGCAATTGTGGAATAGCTATAGACATTTCAGTTTAAAAGGGGGAAATGGGAGGTACAGAGGAGTACTGGGAATAATTATTCTTGGCTCTGTCCTCTGGGTTCTTGATTCCATCCTGCCTTTTTAAATGAAAGGACATGTTTGCAGGTTAATAATCCCATCAGCCTGCTTCCGGCAAGTAGGATTTTGTGAGTCCAAATACCTCTTTTCCTGGTACAATTTCTATTCCCTCAGTCCAACCTGGCAGTGTTTTTGCTGAAATAACTTTCTCAAAAACTTTATGGATCTTCCATGGATTTCACTGGGGTTCATTTCATTCAACAAAAGCCACACCTTACAGATCTTTTTGAGATAAGCCCTTCTCTACCTTGTGCTCCTGCTGAGATGGCTTAGGATAAGGCTCCTAAGCTTCCCACTAGCCCTTTGATTTGATTAAGAGGATCTGTGAGACATACCCTTAATATCTGGAGAGGACCCTTTATGTGATTCTGCTTTTCTGATCTGTCTTGAAATTTTAACAAAAGGTTGGACAGTCACACTCTTGGTTTTTGTCTCCATGCCACATTTTCCCGACAGTGCAAGGAAGCCATTCCTTAATTTCAGCATCATTTGCCATCTGAGAAGTCTAACAATTTTCAAAATCATTAAGTGCTTTTCTTTATATGATGGTTTTCCCTCAATTTATGTCTTTCTGTGCATTTTAATATAAGCAGCAACAAGAAATCAGGTGGTGCTTTCTTCACTTTGCTTGGAAATATCTGTAGCTAATCAAGGTCATTCCTTACATCTTCAGCTTTCCATTTAACTGCAGAAGACAACTTTGCTAAGCTCTCTGCCACTACATGGCAAGCATTTCCCTTTCTCCCATTTCCAGTAACATGTTCCTTACTTCCTTCTAAGACTTTACGAGCAATGTCCTCAAAATCCCTTCTACTAACAGTCTATTGGAGCCAATTTAGGTTTTGTCTATCATGTTCTTCAAAATTCTTCCAGCATCCACACAGTTCCAAAGCCACCCTTGTATTTTTAGGTATTTGTTACAGCAGCGCCCCAGTGCCGCATGCCAATCTACATGGATAGCTTTTATGGATGCCTCTCAAGCTGAGTTAAGGGAAGTTGAGAGTTGACTCACTTTGATTCCTTAAGTGTTGAGTGAAGGCTTAGCATACTCCAGCAGCATGTTAGGTGTAAGAAAAACTATCTGATGGCAGTTACCTTTTTTGGGGAATATTGATGCTATTGTCCTGACTCTATTATTCCATCATAATAGACAGATTTCTTTTCTCTGCCCATTTATATGCCTGTGGGGTTCAGTCTCTCTCTGCTGAGTGAGTAGGGCAAATTTCCTTGAAGCAAAGCCACTGGGTGTAGATTCTAGGCTTGGGGTTTCTGGAAAATATTAGCATCAAGGACACTGGGTAAGAGTGGCTTAGAGGGTATTAGGGATGGAACATTTGGTGAAGGGTTTGTGCTTTGTGATCTCCAACCCATTTCAAAGCATGGATTCCCCCAGCAAGCTGTTGGGCCACTGCCTGCATGTTTCCTCCAGCAGTCTGACCTTTGAGTAGGATGAGCAGTTCCTATGATGGCTGTGCCCTGGGGTGGCAGCCAGGGTACCCAACCATCCTGACACATGATAAAGAAACTTCAGGCTAGAAAGCCCTCCTGGCAACCCTGTTCTGCTTCTAACGAGTCAAACTGGCAGTGGGATTCCATGACTTGTATCCACTTCTGGGGATACACCCAGAAGCCTTGGGATCCCACCTAGGGGCTTCCCATACCTCAAGAGCGCTGCTTGGCATTCATGCTTGGTCCCAACTAATCTGGAACATTTCCTGTAGCGAATACCAAGATGACAAATCTATAGACATTTGAGTGCCCTAAGGATCACGTCTGTCTAACTCAGTCTGTATTGCACGAGCTTAATTCAGCATGATCTCATGAGTGCCATGGGCATGTCCTTGTATCTTGGTGCCCTTATATCTGAGTTGATCGAGTGAATCATTCTTCTGCATGGGAGATTGCTATTGTGTGTTCAGCACCTATCCTTATAGATGTGTCCATTTCCTCTAGGTCAATATATTCCTCAGTTCCAACCAGGATCCTGTTCTCCACTCATGTAAATATATTCTTTTTGTCTTTTGAAAGATTAAATTTTACTTCTTGTCTATTAGGAAAACTCTCTCAATTATGGGTGGCCCTCCTGGCTTGTAATTACCTCCAGGAGCTCTTGTCCAACTTTCCAATCAATTTTAATTAAACTATCTATTTTCCTTTTTAGGTGGATAAGAGGTAAGGTTCCCAGGTACAGGATTGTATGGTAACAATAATTTCAGTTGATGTGAGAAACATGCAGTCTTAGAGGCTCTTGCTAAGTAGAAAATGCCAATTCTTTAAGAAAAAAAAAGATTTATAAAGGTAATTCTTATTTTATTAGTTATTTTGGAGTAGGTTCCTATTCAAGTCAAGTTGTACATTATTTTTGATTATCAATCCTGGAGTGTAACCTGTCCCGAGGCAAATAAAGGATAAGCTGGCTTGATAGAGGCAAGCACGCTATTTCTTCATCCCTGCCTGTCTCCTCTCAAGGACAGTTGGGCTCTTCTCTCTTCTCTTTACCTACGGTGTAGTGAGTTGAATGGTGGCCCCCAAAATATATGTCCAAATAGAACCTGAATGTGACATGAAAACACAATGTGACCTTATTTTGAATGGGTCTTTGCAGATGTAATTAAGTTAAGAATCTTAAGATGAGGTCATCCTGGATTTCGAGTAGGTTCTAAAACCAATGTCAGGTGCCCTTAGAAGAGAAAGGCAGAGAGAGAGAAAGAGACACAGACACAAAGACACAAACACACAGAGAAGGTGATGTGAAGACAGAGGCAGAGATTAGAGAGAGGCAGCTCCAAGCCACGGAATACTAAGGATTGCTAGTGGCCTTCAGAATCTAGGAAAGGAGCATGGAATGGGTTTCCAGAAAGAACCAGTCCTACCAACACCTTGATTTTGGACTTCTGGCCTCCAGAATTATGAAAGAGTAAGTTGCTGGTTTGTGATAATTCATTATAGCAGCCCTAGGAAACTAACACATATGGCATGCAGCAGGGATGTGGTATGTGACTATTTGTAGTATCTTTTGATATCATGGGATAATCTGGATTCTCTTCAAGAGAGAGACGTGGGGACCAGAGGGTGATTTGGAGCTGATGTCATGGGTCCAGAATGGCTATTGCAAGGCGTTTGAAGTCAAAGAAGTCCAAGACAGGGGCTGGAGGTCTTCTGGCCCAGTAACACAAGGCACTTGGCTGAAGGAGGATCAGAGGAGTGTACTTCTGTCATGTGAAACAAGTCCATGCTGTCTGGGTGGACAATTAACACTTGCTGGGACAAGATTTATTTGTGCTTAGATAAGCATAAGGAGATTTCCACAGATTGTTCTCTCCTAGGCAGTACTGTAGGTCAGAAAAGAGGTAGCCAGGCCCATTCTGGGTATATTTGGATTAAGAAACACTGGCCTACGCTGTAGAAAACAGTATAGTGGTTCCCCCCAAATATTACTATACAATCCAGCAATTCCACTTCTGGATTTTCACATACTCAAAAGAATTGAAAGCACGGTGACAGTGAGATATTTGTACACCCATGTTTATAGCAACATTATTCACAATAGCCAAAATGTGAAAGCAACTCGAGGGTCCATCCACAGATGAATGGATAAGGAAAATGTGGTATGCATGTACAATGGAATTGTCAGCCTTAAAAAGGAAGGAAATTCTGACACATGCTACAATACAGATGAACCTTGAGAACATTATGCTAAGTGAAATAAGCCAGTCATAAAAAGACAGTACTGTATAATTCCATATAGATGAGGTATTTAGAATATCAAAGTTATATTTGAGATTTCTCTTGGTTCTTGAAGTAGTGTAGTACTATAAACTTCCCTCTTATAACCACATTTGCTGCATCCCGAAGATTTTGGACTATTGTGTTTTCATTGTCATTTGTTTTCATGTAATTTTTGACTCCTTGGTTGACCCATTCATTGTTTAGTAGCATGTTATTTAACCTTTATGTATTTGTGCTCTTTCTAGATTTTTTCTTATGGTTTGTTTCTAGTTTTATACTATTGTGGTCAGAAAAAGCACATGGTATGAATTTGATTTTTTTTGAATTTGTTGAGACTTGTTTTGTGGCCTAATTGGTGATCTATTCTGGAGAGCGTTCCATGTGCACTTGAAAAGAATGTGTATTCTGCTGTTTTAGGATGGAATGTTTTGAATATGTCTGTTGAATCCATCTGGTCCAGTGTGTCATTCAAAGCCACCATTTCCTTGTTGATTTTCTGTTTGGATGATCTGTCCATTGATGGAAATGGGATGTTAAAATCCCCTACTGTTATTGTATTACTGTGGATTAATTCCTTTATGTTTGTTATTAACTGTTTTATGTATTTGAGTGCTCCCATGTTGGGTGCATAAATACTTACAATTGTTACATCTTCTTGTTGGATTGTCCCCTTTATTATTATATAATGTCCTTCTTTGCCTCTTGTTACTGGACTAGTCAAAATTATAGAGACCGAAAATAGAATGGTGGTTGTCAGGGGCTGGGGAGAGGGAGGAATAGGGAGTTACTGGTTAATGGGTATGAAGTTTCAGTTTTATAGGATGAAAAGAGTTATGGATACAGATGCTGGTGATAGTTGCACAGCAGTATGAACATACTTAATACCACTGAACTGTATGCTTAAAAATGGTTAAGATGGTAAATTTTATATAATATGTATTTTACCATAATACAATATTTGGAAAAAAAAAAGAAATACTGGACTAATGCCTTGTCAGGGTCCCTTTTAGACCTGAGTGGCTACAACTTTATGAGACATAAGTTGAGAGCTAGTTTATTTGGCATTTTATCATCCAGGCTCTCTACAAACACTAGCACATCTAGATCCCTACAGGGCAAAAATTAATTGGAAATAGCTAATCTTAATAGAAAAGAGGGAAAGAATGGCCACTGTCCATTCCTGGTCACCTGTTATGGAGAATCTATGGACTTTCACTAATGATATCATCAGAGCTGCCAGAAGGGCCAGAGAATCTGCATTCTAGCTGGGGGCAAGTTTGTGGAGGTGCTGTCTTCACTGAGACAGAATAAGGTAATAAATGGAGGGGAGAACAACTCACTCATGTCTATGAGACCTGGGTTCCAATTTTGGCTGTGCTACTAATTTCTACTTGGTATACATTCACTTGGTATACATTTTTAATGCCAACATCTCAATCCCCTTCCTACCCACGGGAAAATCCACAGAGCTCATCTCCTGCCACTTTTCCTGGGCTTTAGGATCTAGAGTGGTGCCTCTAGAAGATGCAACCTTTCATCATTCAGTGATAGGGACTCCACCATGCACATCCAATGTCCAGTGGAGGAAGCCCAAGCAGAGCTGGTCAGTGTTATAGTGTCTATGGTGGCCTGTGACTAGTGTCTCCCTGACCAGGTCATTCCTGCTTTGCTTGATATCTGAGCCTGGTCTCCAGGCTTGCTTCTCTTTTCTCTTAAGACCATCAGAGTTGGTTTCTCTTGTTTGCACAATTATGCAATTTTGCATAAATTAAACTTGCCAGCATTCCGTTTCAAATTAAGCTCCTTGGAGTTCTAGGATGAAAGATTGGAAACTAAAGGGATCAAATTTTTGGCCCTGGGGTTAGAATACAAGTATGCTTGTACTTTCCTCCTGACCAGGAGGTGAAAGACTGGGTTTAAGAAGCCATCATCTATGTGTTCAGGTATTGGTTACAGCATGGTTTGGGGTAGTAGAAGACTGGAAGCAATAGGGTATTATATATGGAAGGCACTAGAGCACACCATGCAGCTAGTAATGAAGGATGAGGGAGATCTCTAAGGACTGATAAGGTGAGATCTCCAAAATATGTCATTGGGTGAAAAAAGCAGTATTAAAAAGAGTTTATACAGTATACTTACTTTTTTATTTTTCTAATAAAAAAGAGGGAAAAATAAGATTTATTTGCCTAATGAGATATTGGAAGGACAAGTAAGAAATTAATATAAATGGTTACCTTTCTGGGTAAGAGCAGACAGGATGGGAGTAAGACTTTCACTATTGGTTTGCTTTTGAAATAATGTGAATATGTTACTTTTTTAAGAAAAGGAAAAAATTTGTAAGATTTAGGTTCTTTTCTCTCCAAATATAACATATATGATATATAAATAAAATCTATCTATCACTTATCTATCTAGATTTTTTTTTGTAATTCAGTCTGACAGTTTGTTCTTGTAGTTATAGTAAAGGCCGTCTTCAGAAGACGTATGGCCCAAGTGGAGAAAGAGCAAGGAACAAAGCTAGAGCACACACAGCTTTGCAGGACACACTAAAGCATTTGAATTTTATGCCAAGAGCAATCCAAAGTTTCTGAAGGGGCTTAAGAAGGGGAAGGACTGAAAACAATTTCTATATATCACTTTGTGCTGTTCAATTTTTTTTTCCATTTCACTGATAGAGTAAACTAAAGTTATTGGTATATCCCAATACCATATAGCAAATCATCATGAAGTGACCATATTGCAGGGCAATACATTTTTTGAAATTTAAATAAAACCCAGTGCTGTTAACAGACTGATCATCTAATGTAAAAAACATTCTTTCAACTAAAACAGCTTTTCTTAAAAACTACAGAGATTTGATTTTGAGGTTCAGGAAGAAAGCTCAGTAATCAGTGCCAGTCCTTATATTACTGACTTCATAATCATTAATGAAAGCTAATGATAACCTAATTGAAAGTGTGTTGAGATGTATTTATTTTAGTTCTACCATGAATTAGTTTAGGTAAAAAAGTGACAGTGAATTCTAGAAATGAATTAACCAAAAATCAAATTTCTCTCTCTCCCTTCCCTCCCACCCCCTTCTAGTTTCAGTTTAAGCTATCCTTTTTGTAGGGTGATGCTTTTCAAGGTGTGGCCTTTGGACCCTGGGATCCTTTTACGAATTGGCAAGGTAAAAATTATTTTCAGAATAGCCCTGAGGTGTCATTGGCTCTTTTCACGTATTGACATTTCCCCTGGTGGTGTAGAATCACTGGGAGGTAAGAGTACTGGTATTTTAGCATGAATTAAGGCAGTAGCACCAAACCATAATACAGTGACAGTCACTGACACCCATATTCTCAGTTAAAAAAACAATGCCCGTTTCAGTTAAGAATGTCTTTGATAAAGCAGTACAAATTGTTAATTCTACTACATCTCAATCCTTGAATCATTTTAATATTCGTGTGATGATAATATGGGAAGTATGCATCGAGCACTTTTGTTGCGTATTGAAATATGATGGTTGTTGAGGAACAGCATTTGTGTGATGGAGCTGAGAGCTGAATTAGCTGGTTGGTTTTCATGGAACCTCGTTTTTACTTGACCGAATAACAGACAAATTGGTGGTTTAGAGTTGGATATTTGACAGATATTTTCTAGAAGATTGAAACAAGCAGTCCTGTCCCTTCAAGGAAAAATAACTGACAGTATTGGTTGCCAAAATGAAATTTGAGATTTTGAGGGAAAATGGGAATTTTGGAAAACTTGCACCCAATACAGTGACTTTGTCAGCTTCCAAACACTTAGAGACCTTTCTAATGAGAGTATTGATGAAATTAATGAATGCAATTTTTTGATATTGTATGATGAAATGTATGAACATTTGGAAGATTTGCACAATTCAGTGAATTAATGTTTTCTAAATGATCAGTGCAGGATGTTACGATATCATTCCTGGGTAAACAATCCATTCAAAGTGCAAGATAGACCAATGGATTTTAATGTAACTCATTGTGAAAAGCTTATTGATGTGGTTTCAAAATCTGCATTAGAAGTCACCTGGGTGGCTCAGTCGGTTAAGCATCTGCCTTCGGCTCAGGTCATGATCTCAGGGTCCTGGGATTGAGTCCTGCATCGGGCTCTCTGCTCAGCAAGGAGTCTGCTTCTCCTTCTCCCTCTGCCCCTCCCCCTGCTCGTGCTCTCTCTCTCTCTCTCTCTCAAAAAAACAAAAAAACCCACCAACACCTGCATTATAAACAACCATTAAGAAAACACTACTTGTTGAGTTTTGGCTTAGTATCAAAGAATACACATTATCTGAAAAGAATACTAAAATATTCCTCTCATTCCCAACTATGTATCATTACAAAGGTAGATTTTCTTTATATACATCAAAAACAACATATCACAACAGATTGAATCTGAAAATACCTATGATAATCCAGTTGTTTTTATATATGCCAGATAGTAAAGCAATTTGTAAATGTGTAAAACAGAGCAGTGTCTCTCACTAATTTTTTGGAAAAGAATATATTTTCCACAAAATGTGTTATTTATGTTAACATGTAATAGGCTTATTGTTATTTAAAAATTAATTAATTGGTAGATATTTAAAATACATCCGTGTTTTTAAATTCTACTATGGTAAATATCCAAGGATAGAACCTATATAAACAAAAGCATTTGGGAGTCCTCAATAATTTTTAAGAGAATAAAGGGATCCTGAGATCAAAGAGTTTGAGAACTAGTAGTCTAGAAAAAGCTTATGTTTGTTCATGTGCATCCAATGTTGTTCTCGTATTCAATGATTTCATGGGATAGTCTTCCATTTCAAAATTCTCAGTTGAAATGCGGCATAAACTAATAAGTACATAGGATAGACAATGACTGAGATTTTTAAGATTTTAAATATCACTCTTGGTAGTTTATTACTCTCTTTTCCAGTAAAATGGAGCTAACACTACCCATTTCATGAGGTTGTTGCTGGGATTAGAAGATGTATATAAAATGCATGCCATGATTCCACTTGTCCATTGATGGTCTTGATTATAGATGTAAATACATGATTAAATATGGTGACTTTATCTGGGTCTTATATTACTCTCTGATGGCTTTACTAGCACACTCCTGGTGTATGTACAGCCCTACAGCTTTCCCCCTTATCAGCAAATGAGATCTCCATATAAGGAATATTTTAGGTACTTTTCTTCATGCCCTATAAGGAGAATGAATTCAAGTGGTAACCCCTAAGCAACAATTGTTGTTGCTTTTCTAAACAGAAAAAGTGATGAAGCCTGCTACAGAATATTCTTTATGGAGAGCTGAAAAACCCGCTATGACACCACATTATCCTAAAGCTATCCTGGAACCTTAGTGAATTTGAGTGACAAGTTCCTAAGAGGAGAGATTACAGAATTCTATTACTGCTTTGAAAAATCCCTACTCACTTTTCTTTTTTCCTCCACTTGACAAACTATTCCTAAAAACCATTACTACTGTTTTCTGTTTCTTCAGATTCACCTACAACCCCTCTCAAAAATCCTTGGCTATGACATCTTGAGATTTTGGAACAATCTGGCTCATTGTGACTAGAAACCAGATAATGAAATTTGTGTTTGGCTTAACTACCAGGGAAAAGAGCATGGAGATGTAAGCCACATTTAGTCTTTGTAGTACCTTACTTTGATCAAATGTCAGGGTTATAAATAATAGAAATCATGGTTTAGTTGGAGAGTTGACAAAATAGCACAGAGTTACTATGTTATTCTAAAGTAAACAAACATGTCTTTTGTTGTCTTTGTCCTTTCTTTCTACAGATGTAGTTTTAAAAGCTTTATATTTTAATGATGTGGATTTCATTACCATTGATGACATTTGATCGACAGCTTATGAACATGAATTGGAAGATTAATTGTCTAGGGGAAACTCTGGAAAGGGCTGGAGAATGTTTCACTAACAGGTAGGTATCCTTTCGGAAGGGAACTTTCCCAGTATCTAGTCATGGGAGAGGTGAGATAGTAACCCATTCTGAGCCTGCTGGAGAGAAATTGGATAAAGGAATTGGAAGAAACCTATGTAAAGTTGATTTTTCCATATTAGCCTATTCTAAGTTCTGAATAAGTTGGTTTTATTTGCCTAAGCACTGATGAATTTATTCTAACATTGGATTGTTGGAGTCTCTTACTTTTCTGTCTCCTTTCTTTTACTTCCTGATATTTGTGTGTTTCATTACTCATAAGCAATTACAACAAAGGATGAAGATTATAAAAGAGAAGAGATCCATGGCAAGATGGAATTCTGATGGCTACTTTCACCTTGACTTTCCTCATTTATAAAATAAGAATAATAATATTTCCTACTTCATAAGATTGTTCTGAAGATTAAAAATTTAAAAAGATAATATGCGTAAAGTGCTCAACATAGTGACTGGTACAAACTAAGATCAACAAATATGAATTGCAAACCATTTTATGTGAATTAGTTTTGTTGATTAAGAGGAAAAAGGGGTCAAATTATTGGTTGGAGTGAGGCTTAGATTTTATCTGTTTCCATCAGTCTCTCCAGAATTAGCTGGTCAGAAATATTATCAACAATGTGTTCATGAACCCACTCAAGTAATGGTGCTTCTGAACTTCCTGATCTAAATGCATGAATATTTCAATTTAAGTGAATTCAATGCTACCTCACAACAGCCTTTTGTGAGTTATAGCCTGAAGGTGAGGGATTCTACTCTATTGGTCTCATTGTATGTATCAGGTGGGATGGGGCTGCAACTAACAGAAACCGGACTAACGGTGGCTTAAATAATGAAAATATTTATAAATTCACATCACTAGAAGTCTGAAGATTGGTTAATTTAGTGGAACGATGGGACCCAGGGACTTCCATCTTATCACCCTGCTGTCCTCATCACATCAGGCTTGTCTCCTGATTGCTAGAAGGCTGCCATAGCCTAAATAATTAATCTTGTACTTTCTAAGGAAATGGTGTGGGGCTCCTGTCAACTATATCACACGCTTAGTAAGGGGTGTTGGGAGAAAGTTCTCTCATATCTCAGAACTAGGAATAGCTGTGATTCTTTTGAGCAACTTAAAAAATTTTTTTTAAAGATTTATTTATTTGAGAGAGAAAGAGCACATAAGTGGGGTAAGGGGTAGAAGGAGAGAGCGAATCCTCAAGCAGACTCTTCACTGAGCATGGGGCCTGACACAGGGCAGGATCCCAGGACACCAAGATCATGACCTGAGCCGAAATCAAGAGTCGGCTGCTCAAACAACTGAGCCACCCAGATGTCCCCTGCAAAATATTTTTTATTTGAGTGTGGTTGACACACAATGTCACAATAGTTTTAGGTGTACAACACAGTGATTCAACTTCTCCATAGGTTATGCTATGGTCATCACACGTATGGCAGCCATCTGTCACCATACAACGTGATTATAGTATTATTGACTATATTCTCTTTTGAGCAACTTTGTCTTGGATATGTCTATGTGTATCTTTATGGATATGTACCTATATGTCCTATTGATATTTAAATCTTCACTAGACCTTTGCTTTGGATGAAAAAAAGCTCAGAGCTAAATTTGTGCTTTCCTGTAGCACATGACCAGGAGCCTACTATTTTTATAGCAAGACGCATCAGAAAGGGACCCAGCTGCCTGACTGAGGGAGAGTCTTTCCAGAGTAGGAGCACTGTTGGGACAGAGGAGCCCTGGATGGGGAGCAGTCATCCTAGAGTCTGCTTTTAGCTCTGTCTCTTACTGGTTGTGTGTTCTGGGGTAACTTGTATATACTGTTCTGTGCATCTTCAAATCTTGTACATTTTCCTTTCATTCGTTGCAAAATTGGTGGATGTTTTTCATAAAAGAACTTATAAATGCTGGATAATGTTGGGGCTCATATCATGTGAGTAAACAGAAGAAGATACCCTTGTGGGACAATTAGAAAGAAGCAAGAAAGTTATACTCAAAGTCTTGTCTTTTTTGTGTTAGAAACAAAAGGCTCGTCTTTGCTATGCATTGTTTGCAGCCTTGAGCATTGGGAGTTGGGGAAGGAGGCCAATTTATAATAGTATTATTGTATCTAATGTCGAGAAAACAGCATTTTCAAGGCATGTGAAATAGTCACCCCCCCAACACCCCCCCGCAAATTTTTAGTATAGTAAGCAACAACCCAATAGCTAATTAAAAAGAAAATAATTATATGGGATGTGAAGTTTCCCAGTGAAGGAGTCACAGTGTAAAAAAATGATCGAATATCTTTCAAGGGTGATCTATTAGAAGTTAGTTTGTTCTTTTGCAGTAGGTGAAATAGGATATTGTAATATTGTTCAAAGGACAGAAAATATTCCAGTATTGTCCAGTGATTTTCACTGTTTCCTTGGGGTTCCATTCCCTAGTAAATCACCCTCATGCAAGAGCTGTGCCCTGAGCAACTTTGTAGTCAAACTATTTGTTGACCAGTTAACTATTTGTTAACCAGTTCAGGGTATCTGGCTAGTGATATGTTCTCAGTAATTACAGCTTTGCTCGTTTTGCTGACAAAATATTTTCTCCTGTGCTGAATTGCTGTCTCTATTCATGTTGCCTAAATATGAATTAAATGACCTTTAATTTCTGTGGAAGAATATTGTATTTTGTATATGCTTCATGTTTTGATACCGATTTGCAAGAAATGCTCTCCTGTGAAATGTGTTTTGCATTGCTGTTTCCATCTCCTTTTCTTTCCCATGAAAGGGATGTATGTGGTTCCCTTTCTCTCAGTGCTCAGGCTCTTCTGGGAGGAAAATTTTGAGGCAGCTCCCTGATCTAAGAGTGCTAGTTAACTCAAGAAATATCCCAAGGAAATGATCGTGTTTCAAGATCCCAAGAGGCCAATTACTCTGGAAAGGTTTCCAGGGGCTTGAGAAGCTCCCCTGAAGTCCGAGATTGTAGCGATCCCGGCTGGTTGTCTATCTAGGACAAGCATCCATCCACACCTTCCTCATGCCCATGGAGGTCGTGGAGGCTGACTCCAGCTCTTCTCCAATAGCGGGTCCTAATTCACGTGAGCCAACCTTGGAGTTCGAGCCTCCTTTTCAGGGACTGGTTTGGGGTGGGCATGTGAACTAAGGAGCCTCAATCAGATGGAAGAGAATGGCTTTTATTCTATGATAGGGGGTGTAATGGTTAATTTTATGTGTCATCTTGAGAAAATTCTGCCAAACACAGGGGGAGAGCCTTGTTCTCTCTCAAATGGACGTGAGAGAGAAGGCACATTGCTCCGGTTGCTGCTGCAGCCATCCTATGGCCACGAGGGCAGTCTCCATATGAGGATAAAGCTGACATTCAAAAGAGGGGAGAACCCAGAGAACTGCAGAGAAAGAGAGAAAGCCTTGGGGATTTAGCCTTGTGAGATAATAAATTCCTTAATTGTTGAAATCTGTATGAGTCAGTTTCTCTTGCTCTAGCAACATATTTACCCTATTTCTACTTAGCAGCTACTATGTGCCAGGCGCTGTCCTAGGTACTGGCTGGGCAGCAGTGAACAATCTGGTCAAAGTGCCTACCCTCATGAAACGTCCTTTCCGGTCGCAGAGAAAACAATACCACATGAATATGTGATGTGATGTCAGGTAATCAAGCAGAATGTGAGACAGGAGTGTTGTTGGGTGGTCATGGATCTGAGAGGCATGCTATTTGGTCAGGGAAGAGAATAACGTGAGGGAGCCAGCCTTTAAAACATTTGAGGAAAGAACTTTCCAGGCAGGGGGAGCAGCAAGTTCAAAGGTCCCAAGGCAGGAAAGTGCTTGGTGTGCTTTAGAAAAAACCAGGAGGCTGGTCTAGCTGAGTGAGATGGAACTTGGTAGTAAGAGGGAGACTGGGTTCCTAAAGGCTGCAGGAGGGACTTGGAATTGCATGTCTGTGCAATGGGAAGCTATTGGAGAATACTGAGAATGGGGGTTAATTGCAGCTCAAAGCATCCTAATGCTTACAGGGGTAAAGTAACTTGGACCTGAAGGTGCAACCTGCAAAAGCCAGTGCACTGTCACACCAGGGCTTGCCTTTGAGCCTTTGAAAGGTCATTACACCCACTTAATCTTCAAGGAACTCATCAGATCAACTAATTGTTGCTGCATTTTCTTTCTTTCTTTCTTCTTCTTTTTTTTTTTTTAAAGTAGGCTCCATGCTCAGCATGGAGCCCAGTGTAGGGCTTGAACTCATGACCCTGAGATCAAGACCTGAGCTGAGATCGAGAATTGGACACTTAACTGACTGAGCCACACAGGCACCCCTGTTGCTGCATTTTTATAGTTCTGAATGACCCATAACTATATACATATGGGAAAAACTATATACACATGGGAATATATATATGATATTGAGAAAATGCCTATTTTCTTATTTTACTAAGAATTAAAATATTATTTTATTTTTTAAGATTTTTTAAAATTCATTTGAGAGAGCAAGAGAGAGCGAGAGTGAACAAGAGCACCAGCTGGGAGGAGGGGTCACAGGGAGAGGAAGAAGCAGACTCCTTGCTGAGGAGGGAGCCTTACTTGGGGCTGGATCCCAGGACCCTGGGACCACGACCCGAGCCAAAGGCAGACGCCCAATCAACTGAGCCACCCAGGCGCTCCTTAAATATTATTTTAAATCAGGAATAACTGTCATGTTTATTTTATCACATGCTTTGGCAGCCTCCCTTGAGATGATATCATGTGTTTTTCCTTATTTGACCTATTAATATGGAGAATTATATGAACATATTTCCTGTTACCGAATCATCCTTGCATTTTGGGAATTAACCCAAGTTGGCTGTAGAATTTGTTTAATATATTGCTGGATTCAATTCGCTAATATCTTATCATTTTTACATCGGTGTTCATAAGAGAAATAAGATTATATAGCTTTCTTTTCTAGTGCTCTCTTGTTCTGGTTTTAGTATTAGTGCTTTTGTAAAAGAATTGGGATGTTTTGCTTCTCTCTGGGATTGTTTAAATAATGTCAGAATTTTCTTTCCTTGAAGATTTGAAATCATTCAGTTTTTACAGTTAACACAATATACTCATCTTAATAAATTATTTTTCAGATGATGATCCAGGTTTTTATCCATAGGCTTGAATAATTGTTTAACAGATGTAGTTATACCATATATTTTTGCCTTCTGATTTTTCTCCTTAACTGTATTTCAAATGCTTTTCTACATGCTACAGTATTTATAATAATTTTAATTGGTAAGTATCATTCCATTGTGTGGATGGACCATAATTTAATACCTCGCTCCTTGTGTGAGTAGGATAGCTGCTGTTGCTATTTTTGGAAAATAATGCTGCAATAAAGGCATTTTGCATAAGTTTTATTCTCATTTTAGATTTTTTTTTCCTTAGGACAAGTTCCCAGGAATAGAAAAGTAGAAAACTTTCTATGACTTTGAGACCTATGGACAGACTGTTTTCCAAAAGGTTTGTAAGAATTTATGAGGTCTCCAGAACCTCGGTACGTTATTTGCTCAACATCCTTGTCAGGATTGGGTGTTATTTATATATATTTTTCTGCTATTAGGTATGAAATGGCACTATCAGCATCTAGACTCTGGTCTCAGAGGTGGGAGAATGAGGAGAACACTTTCCATTAAAAGTTGACACTGAGATTGCAGAGTTGATTTAGTTGCTGATGTTTCCCAGGTGCAGTTTTCCCAGGTGCAGTTAGTCCTCAGCTTTGTCTGGACCCCCGGCCCCGGCTCTTGGCTGCATTGTACTAACTGAAGCCAAAGCCCGGAACTCAAACCTTGTCACCTCTTTTTTTTTTTTTTTTGGTATGATTTTTCGTTTACAATATGCCAAGCACAAAGCCTCAGCTTGCATTTGCTCAGTTAGTTACCAACCAGGACACAATAGTTGGGGAACATGAAGATTTCTACAGGCAGATGGAGCAGGATCCTGCCTCTGGTGGCCTCTTTTCAAAGACAAAATGCCTTCTATCTTTATTATCTTTCAAACTCGCTAATTTAGTAACTATAAACACAAATCATTATCTTCTGAATAGGCTGGTAGCTGGCTCAGGGAGGAGAGAAAAATCCTGACTCTTTGACACCGAACTTGTGGTTCTTCTCTAGTTAATCTGTATAAACCCAAACACTCCTTGCCACCTCAGCAAAGAAGACCTCTTATTTTTGTGAAATCAAAGTCCTCTGTAACCATGACGAATTTCCAATGTCAGTAAACTGTCCCGGGGAGAGGTTCTGATTACAAAAGCCTCATGCAGAATAATCAGGCTTGCTTTTCCTCAAGCTGGAATTGTCACACACGTAGTATCTCCAGGCGGGAGCCTGAGCTCACCCTGCCCACCAGGGGCTCAGAGGATGATTAATGGAGAGCAGAAGCCAATCAAGACTATTTCTATGGTTTTTAAATTTAGTTTTAAAAGTGAGCTAAGGCAAGCCAGAAAAATAAAATACTCCTGTTTTCATGGTGAGGAAAGGAAGCAAATGGTAGAGTCTAGAAACCACATTTCTGTTCTTAAGTGAGTAAAGAGAATGAGGGGGCAGAGAGAAGAGATGTGTTGTTAGATTAAAATTCGTCTTGAGTGACATGCTAAAGCCTCATGCTTTCCTGAATTCGAAGCACATCAGACTTGCTATTTTTGTCTCTTCCATAAACTATATGAGTATAGAATCATTGTTTAATAAATATTTATTGAACAAATAGAACATTCTTAGTTGTGTACTTGATCCCAGGGATACTAAATCAAAAAAGATTTTGTCCCTACCTTCAAGTGGATTGTATCTAATGTAGGGAAAAAAAAGTACATGGACATAAAAATGATGGAGGTTAGGTCAAGGTGTGGGAATCCTGAGGAGATAAACACTTTGGTCCAAATGAGTTGAATACTAAGCTATGAGCTTCCTTATTTGACTTTTTGTCCCTTTTCTTTACTACACATCTTTCCTGGGAAATCTCATTCATGCCCTCTTCCACCACCCCTGTGTGCAGATGACTTAATTGTTTTCTCTCTTGCTTGGACCTTTCTCTGGACTGCAGACCTAGGTGTTTACCTGTGAGTAGACATCTCTACTCGAATGTCTGGCAGATATTTCAAAATCAACACAAAGTGAACTCACCTGACCCCAAATCTATTCCAACAAAGTCCCTTGCTGGCCAATAATACCACCATCTACCAACTCAGCAAAGCTGGACACTTGTGCCATCTGAGGTGCCTCCCCTCCTTCAGCCTTTATAGCTGGATCTGTTTGGGTTAACCTCCCAAATAGATTTCAGTTGTTCTCTCTTCTCTTTTATCCACACTTCTATTGTCTTTGTCCACACTCTCGGGATTTCTCCCCTTGGTACCTCAATGGTCTCATGTCTGCTCAGAGTCTCCTTTCCCCAGCCTCTCCTTCCTCCTCTTACAACACACATACTTGAGTTCTCTGGGTCAGCAGGATCTATGGAAATTCATATATAATCACATCATTCCCCTGAATAAAATCCTACAGTGTCTGCCCATCAAAACATGCCTTTGCTCTTCTCTGAATGGGTCCTCCATCTCCTTCCTATGCCCAAATGATTTTTGATTCCTTGATCCTTCTGAGATCTCTCTAACTTTGAAGCTTTTTCATGCTCTTTCCTCTACCCAGAATGCCCCTTTCCTTTCTCTCAACACGTTCACTCCTAAGTCTTCATGTGCTTAAAGGATGCCTCATCCCAGGAAGCCTTTCCTTCCTCCTCCAGGCTGCCTCAAGTGCCCTTCCTAACCCAGAGTCTCCATGGATAGCTCTACCATAGCCCTTACTACTGATGAAATTATTGACTTAATTTTCAGCCTATTCCTCTAGACTAAGAGTCCTCAATGACAATAAGTATTACTATATTTTTCATTCCACCCCCCCATACCTAGAATGGTGCTCAATAGATGACTGCAGGGTGAATGTTGTTGAAGAGGCAACTGAGATGCCCCCACATTCAAAAATGTGGTCAAGTATTTAGGATTGAGCAAATAACATTCTAATCAGTCTTATAGAACTGAAACTAGAATCATTTTTAGTAAACTTTTGGAAGCATGGAAGGCAGCAAGAGAGCCAAGAAATGGACAAATACTGCCTAAATTTAAAAAAAAGATGAATTATTGAAATTAGACAGGTAAGATTGATAGGTGTGCAAATCCTGAGGAAGCCAATACTTAAGGCAATCAACATGAACTCACCAAAAAGTCATGTCAAACTAAAAAAAAATTTTTTTTTTAAGATTTTATTTATTTGCGAGAGAGAGAATGAGAGACAGAGAGCATGGGAGGGAAGAGGGTCAGAGGGAGAAGCAGACTCCCTGCTGAGCAGGGAGCCCGATGTGGGACTCGATCCCTGGACTCCAGGATCATGACCTGAGCCGAAGGCAGTCGCTTAACCAACTGAGCCACCCAGGCGCCCAAACTAAAAAATTTTTGAGAGGTTTATGAAGCCAGTAGGTAAGGAGGATATAGAGCATACTGATTTCAGAAAAAATGCCTAAAATGTCATATTTTATCTTTTTTTGGCAAGATGGAGGATAGGCCCAACATAGGTGGTGGTCACTGGTGATATTCCAGGGGCTCTGTTCATGGTCCCGTCTGTTGTTTCCAGTCCTTTCCCCTCATTCCTTGAACCTATTCATGAAGGTGGGGCCACTGACCAGTATTTTTAAAAAGAATTGGATGAAAGAGAAAATACTCTGCTTGGGGTTTAAAGAAGGTGTCCTGTCTGTGCACATTTGCCCTGTCTTTTCTTCCCTCCTTGACATTTTGAGGCCATCATAAGGTCCTTGGTGGGATCTTTGGATAGGACGAAGGAACAAATTATGAAAACTTCTTTCTCCTCCTTCTCTTTATTTAAAAAATATGCAAAATTTTAGCAAAGACATGGCTAAAAACTCAAATACTCTACCGAGGGCTATCATGAAAAATGGCATTCTCTTGTGCTATCCCACCCTACCTCCCAGTTCAGTGTCCTGGAGCAACCATTTTAGCTGTTTCTTTTGTAATCTACTTCTCCATTATCAAGTCATATGCCTATACTGCTATTTCTAGATTTATAACTTTTAGATATTATCTGTTGACTACATATTATGGACGATGAGGGAACAGGATAAGCCAGGGCATGGTGGTATAACAGAGCACAGGCATCTCACCAGCTCTCTTCCCTTTTCCATGTTCTTTAAATGCAGGTACTTATCCTCTTCTGCTCCAGTGTGTTGCTCTCTGGGTCTTCTATAGAGCTATGATTTCTGGACTTCAATTCTCTCCCACATTGGATCCTTGATTCCTGGATTTGATGTTCTCTTCTTCCTTTATTTATTTCCTTGTTTACATTCTTCAGTAGCTTCCTGAGAAAGGGTATACAAGGTGTATACACTTCCTGCAATCTTGCATGTCTGAATATTTCTTTATTCTACTTTTATGCTTGATTGAAAATTGGTTTGGGCATAGAATTTCCTAAGACAAAAATAATTTTCATTAACATTTTTAAGCCATTTTTCTGTGTCACTGTGAAGAAGCTGTGGTGAGAACAATTATCATGTGCTCACCAAATTTATTTCATCTTCCTCTTGGGCACGCAGGACAATCTTGGTCCTCAGCCTTACTTGCAGTTAGGTCAGGGCCATACGACTTAGTTCTGGCCAATGGGGTGTGGATAAGAGTGATGCACCCACTTCAGGTTCACATAGCCCTGCAGGCTCTCTTCCCCTTACAGGGTGGTTCTATAAGCCACATCTTGAAGATGGTGGTATCACAAGATGGGTCCTCTGTTCCTTAGGGATTGAAGAACCCTGCCCTCTGCTTCTGCTGACTGTGATTTATTTATTAATTGATTGAAGTATAGTTGACCTATAATGTTGTATTAGTTTCAGGTGTACAACAGTGATCTGACAGTTCTATATAGACATTATTCAATGCTCACCACAATAAGCATAGTCACCAACTGTCATTATACAACATTATTACCGACTATATTCCCTATGCTGTACTTTTCATCTCCATGACTTATTTATTTTATAACTGGAAGTTGGTACTTCATTTTATTGTGAGTTATTGAGATTTGGGAGCTGTCGTTCGTTGGCCTTGATTAATAAGTAAATCATATGTCATTCTGATTCTAGTTCCTTCTTATGTGACTTGTTTTCCATGTGACCTATTTTTCTCTTTGGAAGATGGTTGGGAAGAACAGAGCAAGGATATAACATTTCAACCCATTCCTGAAGGAAGAGTAGGAGTCCGCTGGACAGAGGAGCAGTATAACCTAGGGCATGGGGGAGTTATAAAGTAGAGTGTGTTTGCAGAAGACTGGGAAGTCTGCACAGGAAGTCATTCATTCATGCATGCATTCTTTAAATATTTATGGGAGTGTCTACTAGTTGTCAGATACAAAACTAGGGGATGAAGAGAAAATGGCCCTTATGTATTAGTGGTAGAAATAGAAATGGGGGCACCCAGGTGGCTCAGTTGATTGAGCTTCCGACTCTGGATTTCAGCTCAGGTCATGATCTCAAGCTTGTGAGATCGAGCCCTGTGTCAGACTCTGTGCTAAGCATGGAGCCTGCTTAAGATTCTTGCTCTCTCTCCCTCTGCATCCCGCCCCCACCACTTGCATGCTCTCTCTCTCTCTCTCAAAAAAAAAGAAATGTAAACAAATTTTTAAAAATATTTAAATATTGTCAGAGAAATATAATGTAGTGTTTCAGGGCACGGGCTCTGGGCACAGTCTGCCTAAATTCAAATTCCGGCTCTACCACTTTTAGCTGTGTGACCTTGGGCAAATTACTTAATTCCCGTTTATTCATATGTAAAATGAAGATGATATATTATAGCAATATTCTTGTTGTAAGGGTTAAAAGAGACAATGCAATATAAAGTGCTTTATATGTATTGAGCACAGAGTTAAGGCTTTAAAAATATTAGCTGTTGTTATTCATATGCTCAATGTGTGGATTAGGATGATGATAGGCTGGAAAGGACCTTTTATAAACTATGTCAAGGTTTTTGGGCTGTACCCTGTAGACATTAGAGGTTATTTCAATACGGAGATGAAGGAGAGATCCATTTTTAATGCCTTGTCATTCTGCTAGCCTTACGAGACTCAATTTCAAGGGAGCAGTGATTTTCCTAAACTCTTGTAAATCCATTACATGGCTACTCTAACTCACATGCCTGGGGCACGGTCACAAATTCTCCTTATTAAACTGACACTGGCTTCAAAGTTCATCATTGTTTACTAGTTTTGATTCCCTAAGGCTAATGCGAGTCAATGTGAGTCAAATTTCTTCCTTTTATAACATTTCTTAGGCTACTCATGATTTGATTCACTGCTTGGAGACATTTGAATGCAAAGTCATGGAACCAGAGCCTGTCAGGGCTGGAAGGGGCTTTGGAGATGCACTCATCCAAGTTCTTTGCTTTCCAGATAAAGAAGCTGAGGTCCAAAGAGGTTGGTGGTTGATTTTCCCAGAGTCAACAATGCTCCTGGCAGTAATTGTTAGTATTTGGGGGTGATAAGTAACCATGACCCTCTCCTTGCTCTGAGCTTGGAACTAAGAGAAAAATAAGACGCAGGGATCTGACGGGAGGAGGTAAAAATATTGACTTTATGAATTTAAATTAGAGAGTACAACTTGATATGTAGTCAAATGGCCTTAGCTCTGAATAGCAATACATTTGACAGGTGCTGGTGGTTGTTTACCCTACAGATATTCTTTGCCTTTCTCCCTTGCCAGCAGAGCTTGGTCTTCCACATAGATGCTGAAAGCACTTCCATTCCCAGACTTCCTTATAGCTAGGACATGATTATGGCCTGATTCTGGCCAATGTGATTAAAGAGGAAATCAGCAGGAAACTTCTGTGAGAACTTTCCTCTCTTAAAAGAGAAATGCTTGTGACAGGTGCTTTCTTCTCCTTATTCCCCGCCCCTTCGTTTTGTTTTGTTTTGTTTTGTTTTTGGACATTGTTACTGAAGGGCACTCAGTTTGGAGCTGGAGCAGGTCGTGAAGGGAGGCATGTCAACATGCTCAGATGGCAGACCAGAAAAATGCAAAATGCCTGGGTCCTTGATGACGTTGTTGAGCAGCCACACCAATGCCCATCTCCCTGATTCTGAACTTCTTCCTACTTAAACTTATCTATGTTTATGCCACCTTCAGTGCTCTGTACTTGGTACTTGCAGCCAGAACCATCCTCACTGAGAAGTCTACCTGAACTCTGCATCTCCAGGATGTTGAGTCTCCACATTTGTTTATTCCCCAATCTCACCATCTGATCAGATAAGAGACTCGTGGTGGGAGTGTAGAGTAGAGAGACAGAAGCCTGAAGTGTCCCATGCACAGTCTTCTCTCTTGCCCACTATGGGAAAGTGGGAATGGGAGATAAGCACTCCCTCTCCCCAACAAACCCCGATCAGAACATTGGAAGAAAAAGATTAGACTGGAGTCTGAAAATAAAAGGTCTTGTCATTCTTTAAATTGAAGAATCAGATCCATAATTTTATGTGATGAACAGTTGAACTGAGTGTGTGTGTGTGTGTGTGTGTGTGTGTGTGACTCTGACAGTTCTTCTAAAGCTTCACTCTTCTCGCTCCATCTGCTTTAGGCCTCATCAACCTTCAAGGCAGTTCAGAAAGTAGAGCATTAACAACAGTGTTAAGCATGCCTGAAATATGCATCTTGTTTCCAGAGTGCTGGACATGAACAATGCAAAGAGGGTGAATCTAATGACTACATCTTTGAGGCACAGTAATTTCATTGTGAAATTTTTTTTCTTTCATTTCGCCTGAAGAGGAGAGGATTATTAAAATTATGTCATTGTCCATCAGGCTGTCAGAAAAGCCTGAACTCTTTTTTTTTTTTTTTTTAAGAGAGCTACAGAAGAGCAGAAGTGATGGAAGCAAAGAGCCGGCTGCCAATCAAATCTAATTTCCATACTTCCACATTTCTTTGATGAGATATTTCAAGCTGCAAAAAGGGAAATTGTTTTTCTGCTTGCAAGAAATTGAATTTAGTCATGAAACCCAACCAAACAGACCAAGGTGCCAAGAAGTGCCAAGAAGCATATGTATGCCCTGCCTGACCACTCACACGGAGGGATCTATTAAAATTGGGAGTGTTGGGGTGGGGGGCGGTAGAAGCCACCAAGTTCAGTGTCCTGTGGTCAGAAAGATGATAATGGGGGAGGTGGGCACTCACCCTGCTTCCTGGGCCCAGTGCTTCCAAAACTGCTTGTTGCCCTGGTAAGTCCACACCCCCATGTGTGGGCCTCATATTGCACTAACTTGAAGCTTGTGGCCTTTTATGATGACACCTGCATTGGCCCATGGGTTTTTATTTAGATATGGGAAGACAACTCTTGTTGGATTGACTATTTGCTATCCTGGAAATACTTGCCAAACTTTAATGCAGACTGATAAAGTTTTGAGTTGGGGAAAGTGGGCATAAGTGACATTTAGTATTCCCCACAATCATTCAATCATTTCCTCATTTACTTAAGTGTTTATTGCCTACTATGTGCAAACATTAGGGATGTAAGAGTGAACAGGAGAGTCATAGAGCAGCTACTTGGAGCTGAGGATCTAGCAGGGGTTGGAGGTGAGTTAACAGTACTGATGGAATTCTGGGGGTGTATGCGGTGGGGAGTGGGAGGGTTTGGGAGGGACCTAGAATGAATCTCAAGGGGTTTCATTTGCAGAGATGGGAAATGCCAGATGAAGGGGGTGGGAAGGAGCCTGGAGAGAGAGAGAGCGAGAGATAAAACAACTTTGGGACATCATGAGGCTGGGGTAGTTCTGTGACAGCCAAATAAAGAGGTCATGTAGATAGTGAGGAAATCAACCGATAGTATTAAGTGTTTATGGACTTCATATGCAGCCTGTTTTAGCTTTATGTTCTGGGACTAGTTTGCTTTCTATCCATGGCTTGTTAACTCAGAATCATGGATTTGAGACTTTTATTTCACTCAGTTCTTAAAGGCTCAAACTACATCTCTAATCCTTGCCCAGCATTTTAAATGCAGAGGTGGGTTGCTGGTACCAAGAGACACCCAGGACCCAGGGGCCATGGTTACAAGGAGAAATGGGTCTCAGGTCAGCTTTAAAAATATTGCTGCTCACTGTGCCCGCAACTGTCGTGGCTTTGAGATCTTATATGGTCTTTTCCTTCCCCTCAGCCTTTGCCTGTCCAGCTAATCCTTTAGGCTGGTGATTCCCCGCAACTGCCCCCTCCCCGCCCCTGCCCAAGCCTATCTTTATTATGAAATTCCTCCATCCCCTTGATTATATTAGTGTCCCTTCTCTGGACCTGATCACCACTGTGGCCTCATCATTCAATAAATGTCAGGGTGGGCCATCTCCACTTAGGAGAGATTTCTCTCCATAATTTATTTTGAGGCAGGCTCTTCAGTGACGTTAGATAAGAAAAGATTGAGACTTTCAAATCATGTAATCAGGCTCAGCAGATCAGAAATCTGAAAAAATAAGCATTTTGATAAATTTCACTCCCCATCATCTTTTAAATATACTCCTTACTGCTTTAAGCTTTGAAATTTCACATGCATCATCTACACAGGCTCAGCTGGCTGAGGACTCAGATATTTCTAGAAGATTGAGCTTATGACCTCAGTTTCTTCATCAGAAAGGGTAGATAATAATACTTCATAGGATTGTTGTTGTGAGAATTAATGGACATGACATATGAAAAGAGTCTAAGAGCTCAAATAAATACTCCTTGCCACTATGCAGCACGTCTATGGATTAGACCTGTGCTGTCCAATATGGTAGCCACTCCATGTAGCTCTCAAGGCACTTGAAATGTGGCAGATCTGAATTGAGATGTGCTGTGAATCGGTCTCAATACAAATCAGAGTCCAAAGTCTTCATATAAGGAAAAGATGCAAAAAGAGTGTAAAATATTTCATTAATAATGGTTTATATTGATTACATGTTGAAATGTAGAAATTTTGGATGATATTGGATTAAATACAATCTTATTCCTGGCACTTAACACCCTGGGATTAATCACTAAAATTAATTTCACCTTTTTTCTTTTCTTCATATGGCAACCAGAAAATTAAAAATTGCATATGTGTCTCGAAGTCTATTTTTAGTGGACACCTCTGTTTTGGACATAGGACTTATCCTGAAGGACTTCCAACGTTTGAGGTTGGGAGGAGAATACTCACTGGGATTACCACAGCAGCCTTCCCAGCCGGTGTCTTAACTTCAATTTATCTCCTCACTGTGCCCACAGGATCTTTCCAAAACACAAACTTGGCTCCTATTTTATGTTGGAATAAAGGTTGAGTGTTTCAGAGTACCTGGCCTGAATCCCATCTGCTGCTACCATCCTCATCCCTGTCTCTCTTCGTGAACTCTCTATGCTCAACCGTGATGACTTCTTCTACCTTTTCAAACTCACCATACCCTCTTCCATGTCTTCAGTTATTCACTCAATAGTTTTTGATAATTAACTGTGAGCTGGGCAGTATTGTAGACATTGGGGAAATATGGTGAGCAAGACAGACAGACATTCTGCTCTCAATTCCAGTGGTGGAGTCAATATGTTTCTGCCTGGAATGTATTTTCTCCTAACTCACTGGAGTCACTGCTCCAGAAAGTCTCTCTTGACGATGCCCCATAGTCCAAGCTCTCATAGCTTTCCATCTCCATTTTTATCATAGCACTTATCCCATTTAATGATACGTTGATTGATTTATTTTTTTAAGCCTCTAGTTGTTTTAGTTCAATTTCTTAACAGTAATACTTAAAAATGAACTTCTTTGTTTTGCTTTTCTTAATGCAGAGTCATTGTTTTTTCATTTAAAAAATTGAGATATAATTGACATATAACATTGTCTTAGTTTTAGGTATACAACACAATGATTTGATATATGTATGTGTTGCAAAATAACTACCACATTAAATTTTGTTAACATCCATCACCACACATAGTTACACATTTTTTCTTGTGATGAGAACTTTTAAGATCTACTCCCTTAGCAACTTTCAAGTATATAATACAGTATTGTTAACGATTGTCACTATGCTGTAGAGTACATCCCAGGACTTATTTATCTTATAACTAGAAGTTTGTACTTGTTGACCACCTTCACCCATTTTGCCCACCCCCTAAATAAATTGTTGATTTATTTTTTTAATCAAACTTTCTATTTTGAGATAATTGTAGATTCACATGTGGTTGTAAGAAATAATACAGAGGGCGCCTGGGTGGCTCAGTTGTTAAGCATCTGCCTTCAGCTCAGGTCATGATCCCAGGGTCCTGGGATCAAGCCCCACATCGGGCTCTCTGCTCTGCGGGAAGCCTGCTTCTCCCTCTCCCACTCCCCCTGCTTGAGTTCCCTCTCTCGCTGTGTCTCTCTCTGCCAAATAAATAAAATCTTAAAAAAAAAAAAAAGAAAGAAAGAATACAGAGAAATCCTGTGCACCTTTTATCCAATTTCTCACAATGTGTTTTATACTTAAAACGCAATAGTACAATATCACAACCAGGATATTGACATTGATACAGTCATCTGCCCTGTTTCGATTTACCCAGTTGTACTTATTTTGTGAATGTGTGTATATTTAGTTCTCTGCAATTTTGTTACATGCTTTGTTCTTGTATCTGCCACCACAGTCAAGAGACAGAACATTTCCATCATCAGAAAAATCCTACATGTTGACCCTTTATAACCACACCCACTTCCCTCCTTCGCTGAGTCTCCTTGACCCCTGGCAGCCACTAGTCTGTTCCCCATCTCTATAATTTTGTCATTTCTAGAATGCTATGTAAGTGGAATTATACAGTATATAGATTTTCAGGATTGGCTTTTTTCACTCAGTGTGATTTTCCAGAGATTCACATAAATCGTTGTGTGTTTTTTCCCTTTAGTGTTAAGTGGTATTCTGTGGTATAGATGTGCCACAGTTTATTTAACTATTTACCTGGTGAAGGACACCTGAGTTGTTTCCAGTTTAGAGCTATTATGAATAAAGCTGCTATGAATATTTGTGTACAGGTTTTTGTGTGAAGATAAATTGCCATTTCCCTGGGATAAATGCCCAAGAGTGCAATTTCTAGGTCATACGTACGTTGGTTTATTTATCATCTTCACTGGGCTATTGGCTAAGGACAGGTCCGTAGGTCCATTTATATTTGCATCACGTGTGCTCAGCATGTGTGTGACACATGGTAATACTCACTAACACTGGAAGGCCAGAAAGAAGGAAGAAAGAAAAGATAAAAAAGGGAAGCAGGAGGGAAATCTCTCATTACCTTCAGCTGTCGGCTGTTCTCCCATGTCTCCCAAAATCAGCATTTTGTTTTTTTAATGAACCCAGTGACTCCAGGGCTGGACTGTGCCTGGCACAGAGTAGTTGCTTACAAAATATGTGCTGAATTAGGCAGTGAATACTCTCGAGAGTAGAGCAGCTCTCCTCTTTTCTTTCCCCACCCTCCCTTCACTCCAGCCTAAGCACGGGCACACAAAGACACGCGTGCGCACTCTGGAGCCCTGATCCTAGGAATCTTTCTCTGGACTAAAGCCAGCAGTGAACAAATGAGGTGCTGTTGCGACTAAGCTTAGCTAACAACAACCTTGGCCTTGTCTGTGCAACTGCCTAGGGAATTACAAATGCAGGATTTGGGGACCCGGCAGCTTTGTGGACTCATTCCAATGAGAATACAGGATGCACTTGAAATAAAGAATGCTTCTTTGTGACTCATTAAGCTCCTCTCGTTCCTCTCTATTAGGCATGTGTCTGCCATGCCAGGCAAAGCTATGACCTTCAAAAGTGGAAGAGTCAGGCGGAAATAAAAACATTCCACTTCAGTGCCTAAACCATGTGCCCCTTAATCTGAAATAAATCTGTGACAACTGACAGATACTTCTTTCAGACAGTTGTGGAGAAAGGCTTGACTTGTCCTAGTAAATCAGACACAGGCTTCATTATTTTTAGTCTTGTTAAAAAAAAAAAAAGTAACCATAGCAACCACACCATCATCTAGGGCAAATATTATCTCTTTAAGTCAATAAAATGAGGAACTGTCCCACAAATACCCAGTGCTTTGAAAGGAAGAAATGTCTTTTCAATAAAATTAATTTCTTCCAAGACTTCACCATTTGTCTTCATTTGTAAACCCAGATTTTCCCCCCTGTAAATAAGGGATATTAAAAGCAACATACAACTTTGTAAAGTCTTAGGCTGACCTTCCTTGTATCTGTTTGCAGAAAATCACTAATTCTATTAATCCCTTGAAACACATCGCTTCATTCGTGGTTTTTTTATTCATCCACAGGAGGCATAATGCTTATTAATTTGACCCTTGGATAGAGCATTGTGAATTCTGAGAGGAAAAGGGGGAAAAACATACCAGAGCACACACATCTCTTCTTAACTCCTAAGAGATCATTGTAAGTTATAGAGCAAACAGCTTTGTTCCTGTGGGCCCTCACTTAGTACCCGTGGAACAGAGTGGGTTGTTCACGTGTTGGTTGGCTCAGTTAATCTGACTCTCTTCTTGGTCAGCACTGAAATTGTTTGGGATATTCATGAAGATTTATTCATATATTGAATTTTGGAACCATAATAAAGCGTGTACCTCCCAAAGTGTGAGAGTTGGACCTTCAAGACTAAATCTTACACTCCAGACTTTTTTCATACTGAAAAACGTGTTGTTAATTTTAGCATCAGATCAAAACCCCACAGGCTGGCCGGGGAAGCAAGCTTGGTGCCACCCCATGTCTCCTGGTTTCAGGATGCTGGTAGGGTCTCATAGCCCCCAAAGACTGCTTCCTCTATTCTCAGGCTCACATTTCCCCCAGATTTAATACCTTTGAAATCAGGGTTTGCCTAACAATTAACGGTGTGACAATTTCTTATTGGCAGCTTTTTATTTCTTGGAGGTACACAATGATGATGGGAAAGAAAGAGAAACAACATTTGTTGCCTGCTTCTCAGGGATCAAGCACTGAGATAAACAATTTACAGATGTTATTTTTTTTAAAAAGTATTTATTTGAGAGAGAGCACACGAGAGAGAGCGACACAAGCGGGTGGGGGGTGGGTAGAGGCAGAGGGAGACGGAGAAGCAGGCTCCCCACTGAGCAGGGAGCCAACAAGGGGCGCAATCCCAGGACCCTGGGATCATGACCTGAGCTGAAGGCAGATGCTTAACTGACTGAGCCACCCAGGCGCCCTTATAGATGTTATTTTGCAGAATCTACACGTGAACCCTGTGACGAAGGCCATTTTTAGTTTTGTGGAAGGCTGAGACCCAGGGGGTTATGAGACTTGTCCAAGATCACAAGTTGGCACGTGTCAGAGTCAAGAGTTGAACACTAATCTGGAAGACTTTATTGGAATATGAACCTTTGGATTCTCCATCTGACTTGCTCTCAGCTGGTTCTGTTCATAAAAGAGTTTGCCAACCTTTAAATTCTGGTGCGAGGAAGGGCCGTAGGAGTCATGGGGTCCAACCCCATCATGTTACAGATGACAACATTGAGGCTGAGCGAAGTGACCTGCCCAAGTCAGTCAACGAGGAAGCTGTACCATTGACAGTCAGCGTGGCTGAGCCAGGGGAGCGAGTTGCCAGGCTCTTGCGATGTCTTCGTCGCCTGCACACGTTGCCCACCCCCGGGCCCTCCCCGTCTGGGGCTGTCCTCCCTGGACCAGGCCTCAGTTGCCCGTCTCCTCTTCAAGGCACCGACCCTCGGCTCATTCTTCCTTTGTTGTCATGCCCTCCCAGGCTCCTCTAGGCCCGCTCTTCCCTCTCCTTCCGTATCCCTAGTGAAGCTGTTTCTTGCGACTCATCCTCCAAGGTGACAATGAGTCCATATGAAGATGAAACTAGAACAAGATGAGAGAAGATTCTCCAGGGCCTGCGCTTGGAGAGACATCACCCACATCTTTGTTTGCTACCTCAAGAGAGTGACTTTAGTAGTGGGAACGTCCACAGAGATGGAAGGGAAGGTAGCAGATGCACACAGTATGGCACCACGATGTTCTGTAGGTACCAGAGCCTCAGGTGGCCTTTGAGATCACACGGCAACCTCTCGCTATGCCTGTAGGGGGCAAGTGGCAGGGCATGGCGCAAGGATGGCAAAAAAGTGGCATCTATACATCATTCCCCTTCTCTACACCCGTGATGAAGCCGATGAGCTGCTGCCCTCTGCACTGTGGCCATTCAGAGGTCTTCTTAATGCAGTGTCCCAGGCCGCACCTTCAACACTTGGTTGTAGAGATGAAACCAACTTATTTACCATCCCCAGTACTGTCGAAGGCTTTGGAGGGGGGCAGATTGCAAAATAACTGAACCTCTATTTCTCCCAATGGGAAAAGGAGAAAAAAATCATTGATTTACAGAAGTGTTGTGAGATTGAGAGATAACATATGTGAGAACACAGCAGATTCCACGGAGCCTTCTACACAGTAGGTGCTCGCTGACTATAAATTGTCATTCTTACAAGATGGGGGTAGGTGTGATGCTCAGTTCTGCGTTATAAGGAAACTGGAGATTGTAAAGAAAAGGTACTCTTGGCTTCTCTTTGTTGTCTTTATCTTGTGACAGTACAGACACAAGTATGTATGTTTCAGGTCTAATGCAAAAGGGCTGAAGAGTTAGTTCTCTTCAGAAACACAGCCCAGGATGGCAGCTCACCACCGACTGGTGAACTTTAAGTGAGTTAAGAAGATCACACCAGGTAAGCTGTCTGTCCCACAGGACCCCAGTTCTGGTTATGGTACTCACAGGCTCAAGGGCTGGAGAAAGTCCTTTATTCCAAGCTCCATTCAATTTTCTATAAAACACATATCATAACTGAATCTAGAGGTGAGTATATTGATGGTCTAGCAATGGATTCACTGAGGGTTGTTACACGTTTTGAAAAAATCAAGCCCTGAACAAGTAACATATATTTAAAGAACACTTCTCTTTGCAGGAAACAGAAATGCTTTAACTTCTTTATATAGTATTTATTTGTGTAATGTACATCTTAAATGTCTCCGGCTATGTCGTTATTTGCTGTGATATGTAAACTCCTAAGGGCAGGGATGATGTCTCTTTCATTTATTTTTTAGAGCACCCAGAATGATGCCATGACCAATGAAGTTTTTAATCCATTTGTACGCTACTGTTGCAGATTGGAATATAAACGGTGTTCCATGCTCATAAAGAATACTATTGCTTTCTTAGTTTAGACTTTCCAGAACCAGAAGTCTAATGAAACATTTCCATTAGAATAGCATTACATGTAGCACAAATGTATACTTATTGGTTTATTTTAATTCTTGAAGTGTCAATATCAATTGATGTTCTATTCTAAAAGCCTCCCCAATGTAGAAAATGTGAAAAATGCTGAAAACCATATAGAAGAAATAAAAAGTCCTCTTTAATTCCCGTGCCAGAAGAGAATCTCTTTGGACATCTTGGTGTTTTTTTTTTTTTCTATAAGACTCATTTAAAAATGTTATTAATAGTAGCTAATCCTTAACTAATTTTAAGACTTTCAAAGGTTTCTTCTTACGGTGAGTTCCATCTTTTCAGTTTGTGATCCTGTGTTCTTTCCAGGAAGAATTATTGTTTTGTTATTTTCAATGTATTGAAACGTGTTGTGAGTTAAGGGAAAGAGTTTGCTGTGAGCTGCTCGTGACCGATACCCGTTTCGAAGGAAAGTTGTGGTTACCATGAAGGAGAATTAATCCATCTTGCCCCAGTGCATTTGTCCCCAGGTGAACTACTTTTGACTGTTTCCCTAGGATTATGTCACCCACCAAGGTAACTTTCTGTTTCAGTAGGTGATGTTAAGAAACAAAGCAACACCCTTTAAGTTAATCAGTTTTGGAAAAGAGAGACTGGCTTTATATCCCAAGGCTTTGATGTGTTTAGTGGTTCCTGTAAGGATCTGCCTCTCTTTTGTTTTGATTGACAAGACCCTTCCTATATATTTGAGCAGTCAAGCAGCCTGGTAGCAGAGGGTAGAGACATTTACCCAGAGCAAACTTCTATCACTCATTGTGATTTTCTGACATCTTGGGTGCAAGTGTGAGCTCTAAAAGGAGGTTGCTCCAGCAAGATCAGGTAAGTGCTTCTCCATATTTGTAACTTCATTCCACCGGAAGGGAAGTCCAAAGAGCCCTGCTAAGGGGACAAATCAGAGGTAGATCAGTAGAAGTAGATGAAACTGAGAGATCAGATTTGAAAATGAGTAATTCTGCAGCAATAATGAATTATTTGAAGCAATAATGAATGCAGGACACTCCATAAATGCAGTGCCCACTCTCACTTTAACATCCAGGTATGTTCTGTCCCGTGGGCCAAGCATGCAGGGAATGTCTCTGGCTCCTGGAAAAGCACAGAAAATCACCACGACTCAGAGAGGATAGACTTGACAGTAGATTGGGATTAGGTTTTAAACACGTCCAATGCTTTCCAATGTGTGGATTTAAGTTGAATCACAACCAGGTGTCTATTACAGTGGAGGCATAGAGCAGGGCTATTTGTAACTAATAGGATACATTTTTATGGGTGCTACTAAGTCAGGTACTAGGATTCATAATATCTTATGCACATCAGTGTTTTGTGGTGGGCTGGGTTAGTAACAATACATCTGGGCATACAATTTTTATTTACCAATGCCCCTCTCATTCCCCATCCATGACACTGAAAATATGATTTTGAGCAGGCAGGGAACATGGCACCAAATACTAGGGTATCAGATCTAGGGATCTGAATAAAAATAATTTGTGTGTTCATGGAGAATGTTAGGATATGCATTACTTTTGGTGTGACTCATATTTTGTATTTATTTTGAAGAGACCGTTGGAACAAACCTAACACGTGAGTCAAGTCCAGCAGTCGGGTAGCAATAAGAAAAAGCCTGAGGATGCCCTGGGAGGAGTTAGGGGTCTAGTGAGCACAATGGGTCCATGAAAACCATGCTGGAGTCAGAGGAAAATTTGGGCACCTATGTTGGTGTTTGTGGGCATTTACACTTTCTTGGCTCATTTCTTTTGAAATGCTAAGTAAGCAAAATGCCTTTGACAGTGACCATCATATCACTGGTCACCCCCTGGAAGGAAGATGGCTCTCTTTTTAATTTAAAAAAAATTTTTTTAAGACTTATTTATTTATTTCAGAGAGAGAGCAAGAGCGAGCACAAGTGGGAAGGGCAGAGGGAGAGAGAATCTCAAGCAGACTCCGCTGAGTGCAGAGCTCGATGGGGGGGCCCGATCTCATGACCATGAGATCACGACCTGAGCTGAAACCAAGAGTCCTTCGCTTAACTGACTGAGCCACCCAGGTGCCCTGGGAAGCTGGCTCTATTAATAAACTCTCTTTCCTTTCCCTCTCTGGAGGAACACCATGAAGCTGGTATACCTTTTCCTTGGCCCCATGGCCCTCTTCCTCCTGGCTGGCTGCAGCTGTGTCCTCAGCACCTCCAGTGAGGACCTTCTCACCTTTGTGGGCTGTGCTGTGAGGGAGTTTACTTTCCTGGCCAAAAAGCCAGGCTGCAGGGGCCTTCGGATCACTACGGATGCCTGCTGGGGCCGCTGTGAAACCTGGGAGGTGAGTCTCAAGGCAGGAGCAGGTGACAAAGCCTTCAGGGCCAGCCACCTGGGTTGATTCCTGCGTTCACTTTTTAAATAAAATGAGGTAGAGTGGGGGCATTCCTGTGGAATTTTTTTTTTAATGACAATTATTTGGCGTTCTCCAAAAATAATCTGAAAAAAGCATGATCTTGCCCCTCTAACAAAGCATTGATAAAATTAATATTTGTATTTACATAGTGTCTGTATATGTGGGAACCATCTCTGGGAGGTTGAGATGTGCTATTATTCTACCCATTTTACAGATGACATGGAGGAAATCAAGGAGTGAGTGACTGCAAAGTTATGTAGACAGTCAGTAGAAAGTTGGGAATAAATCATTGGTTCAAGCATGTCCCCCAAATTTCTCTATATTCTTCTACCTGTGACATAGCCAGCCAATTAACAAGAGAAAGACCTTAAGCTGTCTAGCAGGTGAGGGTGGGTCCTCAGTTCTTCCCTCAGTGGCTCGTGCACAGTGCTGCCCTGCCCCAGCTCCCCACTGCAATTTGGGGGGACCTCAGGGATTGTCACAGACATATCCACAAAATCCCTTTGTATTCAATGATATCCAGCCTTTTAAGAGGCATCACATTTAAAATGAGGTTTAAAATCTTAGACAAAGTTAGAGCCCTACTGGGCTGAGATGAGGAGATATTTGCAAGGTGGGAAGAAAAGAGGCCCATTCAGCATAGAGTGTCCATCACACCGTGGAGTGACTGTTGACTCTTTGTACTGAGGCCTGAGTTGGTTACTAATGAAGCTCCAGCTCTGATTTGTCACCCCGGTTCAAAAACCTTTTAATGAGCAAGCACCCACTATTACAAATTCCAAAGCCAACTTCCAAGGTCCTCAGCAATATGAAGTTTGCCCATTTTCCCAATGTCTACCCATGTCCTGAGCTCTGGTCTTGTCAGATTGATTTTGAAAAGTTTTATTAAACACCCCTCATGAAATCTCACACTTGGTCTTTTTCTCATATCCCTTCTCATTTCCATCTGTCAATATTCAATATATTCTTTGATGTTTGTGTCCAGGGCCAACTCCTTCCCTAGAGGTTTTCTGACTCCCTGGTCAGCCCTGACTCTAGTTTACCTTTTGTCTTACTTTTCCCCACCACACAACACTAGATTCTAAGTTTTTTTTTTTTTAGGAGACGAGTTTCATTCTTGTGCCTTTGATGGCTCTTGTTGAAGTGTCATACAAACAAGACATTCAATATATATTTGTTGAATTATAAATATAATTTATATTTATAATTAGATAGAGGGACTGACCTCTATCTGGAGTCATACATCTTTTAGCCTAATTGATGCCAACTTAGAAGTCCATGAGCACCACGAGAGGACAATGCCATGAGAAAAAATAGCCATCTATTCAGGGACTCAGAGAGCAACCTGCTGTCACTTGGATAAAATTATGGCCCAGTGAATGGATTAGGTTATGGTGATGAAGTCTCCAAATTAAATAAAACTACTCCACCTAATTTGCTGTATTTTTTGCATCATCCAGGGACATAAGACCTAATAGCTGAATGAAAATTCAACTGTTAAGGATACCATGACTGTGACTTGACATCAAACTTACTTGGGGAACTTTGACATCTTCTCATATTCGGGGCTTGGCCTGGCCATGCCTACCCCTCCTCAAAGTTCATTTCTCAGCTCTTTGGAGCTCTTTCTGGGCCCAAATTTCAAACTGTGTTTCCTTCAATTCGGCTCACTTTCCTCTTCTCTTTAAAAATTGATGAACGTCTTTAATTGGATCCTGGTCACTCACAGGAGGTCAGGGACTATGTTCTCACTGGAGAAATGGAAGCACCAAGACCATTAGAGAACAAGATTCCCCTTCATGTTAGCCAGCTTTTATTTATGCTTTACTGTACTATATGTGCAGGGAGGTTACTTATAGAAAATAAATAAAAGAATGAGGTTTATTTCCCCAGTAATCTGAAAGTTTCTGAGATATGAAGCACTTATTTTTGGGAACTTAACTGGAGAGCATGTCTAAAATGAGGATGTCTGTGACAACAAAGTAAGCTGGATTTACGAACTACTTCAGACTACTGTGGCCGGAGCAGAGCGAGGAAGGCAGCAAGACAGGGAGGCCGGAGACATAGCAGGGGGTGTGTGTGCTCATGGCCTGGGTGTAGGGTTGCCAGATTTATCAAAACAAACAAACAAACAAACAGAAAAACCCCGCAAAAAACAAAAACAAAAACCCAAACCAAACCAGACCATGATGCCAGTTAAATGTGAATGAGAGATAAACAATTGTTTTTTTGTTATAAGTCTGCCCCAGGCAATATTTGGGACATAATTTACACTAAAAAATTTTTGTTGTTTATTTGATATTCAAATATTACTGAGTGTCTTAGATTTTATCTGGCAACTCTGCTTGAGATTCCAGATTACTGAGGGTAAGAGGACATGGTCCAATGCTTCCTGAAAAGGAGGAGGAAGCAGTGATATTAAATTGAGCTCTTCCACGTAGTCCTTAGCAAAGGCAAAGCCATCATTCCCATGATGTTCAGAAGAACTTAATCCTGGGCCTCCATTACACATATTTTCTGTACCCAATACAAGTGAAGGCATTGTTTTTAGAAAGCTTGTAAGTTGCTACTTTTATTATTACTTCCTTACTCTTACAACAGCTCTGATAAGAACAAGAGATGACATTTACTGAATACTTACATAGTGCTGGGCATCGCGCATTACATATGTCATCCTACCTTATCTCTATAACGAGGCTGTGAGGTGGAGATTTTGCTTTACAGATGAGGAATCTGAAGCTTTGAGAAGTTAAGTGGACTTTCCAAAATCTTCAGCAAGTGGCACAACAGGGACCCAAGGTTAAGGGTCTGATTACAGGATTTGAAATTTTTCTTTTTTTTTTTTACACTCTTGCGGTCTTTTATTTATTTATTTATTTTTACACTTATCCTGCCATGAATTCATAGGGAATGCGTTGCCCCAGTTCAGGCTCCTTTCCATTGGTTCTCACAAAGCGTGCTTCTCTGGGTGGAGCAGGCTGGCGCTTCGGTTGAACCCAAGTACCTTTCTCTTCGGCTTCCTTCTTCTTCTGATCATTTTCCTTCATGTGCTTCAGGAAGCTATCTCGGCTCTTCGAGTGCTTAACGTGCTCTGTATGTACATTCATCCTCTTGGCAAGAATCTTGCACTTAACCTGTTTGTTTATAACAAGAGCAACAGCAAATTGGATAACACAAATTGGATAACACTGTAGACTCTTCCAGAGTTGCCATGGTAACCTTTGGAGGGCACTCCTTTTTGAACAGTGCTTGTTCCCTGGATGTCCACAGAATCACCTTTCTTGTGGATTTGCCAGTATGTGACCAAGGGAACAGCTCCATATTTTCTAAAAAGCCTAGAGAACATAGAGCGGGTGCCTCTCATTTGTGTTGGTCATTTTGGCGAATTACTGGAAGGTGGGGGTTCCACTCCAGAGCTTGAGATTTTAACTACTATTTTGTGCTGATTTTGTCATCTCTATGCTCTTTATAAAATTATCTTGGAGTTCAAGATTTATAAAAGGTTGAAGGCAGTAAGTGAATCCTTTGATGACCAGAACAGCACACAGGGCATTCTGGAACCTGCCTTGCTCTGTTTTCTGTCATTGATTCAACAATAATGATTGAGAACTTCCTGGGTGACAGGGACTACTCTAGGGAGTAGAAGCGCAGCAGTGAGTAAAATGGGCAAAAGTCCCTGTCCTAATGGAGGTTCCTTTCTAGAGTGGGAGAAACACAACACAAATAAATACAATATATAATGTGTCACATGGTCATGACAGGTGCTACGGAGAAAAGAATAAAGCAGGAAGAGGGCGGGGCGTGGCAAGCTGTGGAGGTGGGATGTTGCGATTTTAAAGAAGATGGTCAGGAAAGGTTTCTGTGTTGAACAAAATGGCAGGCTGGCGAAGGAGTCAATCATAAGGGAGAAGAACGTTCTGGGCACTGGGATTAACAGGGCAAAGGCTCCAGAGTGGGACTGAGGAATAATCAGGAGACTACTGTGGCCGGAGCAGAGCGAGGAAGGCAGCAAGACAGGGAGGCCGGAGACATAGCAGAGGGTGTGGGTGCAGGGAAGATGATGGAGGGTCTCGAGGGTGAACATCTTTGACTTTTACTCTGAGTGAGATGGGACATCACTGGGGCTTTGAGCAGAGAAGAGATAGGATCTGACTTAATTTTAAAAGAATCACTCGGGGCTCCTGTGTCATAAAGAGACTATAGGGGGTGCTGGTAGAAGAGAGACTCGTTAGAAGACTTTTGCAATGATCAGGATTATTCATTTGCTACGTATTTATTGAGCACTTGCTATGTGCCCTGGGCTCTTTTGGGAGCTCAGGATATGGTATGGAAAGGAGGTTGCTGCTTTCAGGAATTTATCTTCTACTGGGAGGGGAGAGATTTCACAGGTAAACAAATGACTAGCGAGTTAATTTCTGAAAGTGATAAATGGTACCGAGAACAAGAAACAAGATGGTATGTTCTAATGGGTTCTCTGTTTTCTACCGGGGTGGGGACAGAAGCCCATTCTGGAGCCCCCCTACATTGAAGCCCATCATCGAGTCTGTACCTACAACGAGACCAGACAAGTGACGGTCAAGCTGCCCAACTGCGCGCCTGGAGTGGACCCCTTCTACACCTACCCCGTGGCTGTCCGCTGTGACTGTGGGGCCTGCTCCACAGCCAGCACGGAGTGCGAGACCCTCTGAAGCTGGTGTGGCCGGCAGAACACAGCTGGAGGCCTCGAGCCTCACGGACGCACCGCACGGCCAGCACGAGCAGCTCTCCCCCTGGATTCGAACACTGTCTAATTTTGACCACCCCTGTGGCGGTTACCTGTCTCCCTTGGGTCCAGCTCAGGCACAAGGCCCAGAGGCAGCCTGCCGACGCTAAAAATGCAAAACAGTATCTGTGTTTTCACTGCAATAATTTCTCTGGTTCACACACTTGCAAATTATTTTGTCTTTACCTTGAATCTCAGAACATAATTTGCATATATCACAATCCTCCTCCAATTTGGATTTATAATATGCCAATGGTTTAAATGCAGTGGGAGTAATTAGGAAATGGGTCTAGAAAGTCTTTACATTCTCATGTTTTATTTAACAATTGGTCTGCAGCTAGATGTGTGATCAAAGGGCCAGAAATCAATAAAACCAATGCTTCGTCCTCATGCCCCAAAGAAAATCCAACTGCAAGCTTCCTTCGAGAAAATATTCCCTTCTGGTTTTTAACTGAGCACTTACCTACACAAGAAACAGAGACCGCTCAGATTAAAAAGGGAGGGCAATAGTAGCTGAAATTGAGAAACGTCCGGTTCTGCGTGATTCTTTTCCCAAGCAAAATTCTCAAAGTCCTTAATAAAGAGGCCCCTTTGTGATAAAAAAACAAAAACAAACAAAAACAAACCTTCAGAAAAAAATATGTAACTAAAGCCATCATTTAGGTTTAAAGATGTTGCAGTTCAACTCTGGTTTTAGACTCATGTGATGTTCTCCTGAAGCCAGGCCCAAAATGATTAATCACAAATATTCTTTTCCATTTAGCATATTTTAAATTTAAGTTGTGATTTTTAAACTCGGAATTTTCACGCGTTTGTCGGGGTAAAGCTGCCCTGCTGTCTCAGGGTAAGTCTGTGATGGTCTAGCTCTTGCGCTCTCTAAAATCTTACAGCAGCTGATTCTCTGTGACTTTTTTTTTTTTTTAAACTCTGGTATTATGCAAGTGTCTTTAATTCTGACATTTTGGGGTTGAAATGAACTTTGTTCCTTTTTCATGATATGCCAAGAAAATCTGTATTAATGCCAATAAAGCATGTCCTCTGTCTTTTGAATTCATGAAAACTTTCAAAAAAGTCTTTTTAGTCTTTAATATACTTTAACAATAGCAAGCACCCTCAAAATGAACTTCAAAACTACTTTTACTTACACATTAATTTAGGATGTCACATTTAGGAAGGGACACAGACAAGTCACTGGCTATATCATGAGTCCCGAAGGTGGCTCAGTCGGGACTCAGACCCCTGGCATATCCCAGCTGGGAGCCGGGAGCCCTCCTTGAATGAGGAACGGATAAGTCCTCATGAAGATAGTAAAGTGAATGTTGGGATTGATGGTCGAGGACGGGGATGCGGAGGCGGACATCTGGGGACAAAGGACATGAGCAAAATCCATCCCAGTCTTTAGTGCAGATCTGTTAGCAGGCAAGAAAGTCATTCTCACAAAGAAAGTCGTTGAGTGATTAGGGACAACACGGGGTGGCACCTCTCAAGTGTTTTCAGCCCATCCCTAAGAACTTCCCTCAGAATTTTCTGATAGGAAGGGCTGCTTCTTAAAGAAACCTAGGGAAGAAAAGCAGAAGCAGTAAGGGCTTGCCACAATCTGAGAGAAGGTGACTACAGCAACCGTAAGGGGCACGGTGGGAAACAAGGGATACACTGCAGCGGGATATTGAGGACAGTTCAAGGAAGATGCTATTTAAATGCGTGGGCAGAGTTAAGGAAACCAACAAGGGGTGATAAAACACTCTGAATACTTGTTTAGAAGCAATGGACATCCTAGGCTGAAGGAGAAGAAGAGGGAGTGATTATCAGACCCCGGGAGAGTGGAAAAGGAATGGCTGATGGGAGCCGCAATCTTTCTTAGGATGACCCAGGCAGCCCCAAATCGAGGCCTGGTGGGGAGGGAGGTGGGGGAGAAAGTACCCCAATCTCACTCTGCTCCACACCCTGATTTTCAGCAGAATTGAATGGGAAGGGAGAGAGCAAGAGAGCCCATCGATTCAGTCCAATAAATGTTGGCCTCCTGGATAAGAGTTTTTTTAATGGGCACATTCTCCCATGAATCAGGACTAACAATCTTACTAGGGCACCTGGGTCTGGTCCCACTGAGCTGTTGGGATGGCTCTTTAAAGCTTGGGGGAAACGGTGGCTTATATTAATGGAGAGAAGATGCCAGAACTGGGCTTCCTGGTGTCAGCAGAGATGAGAGGGTCTGGGATAGCAGAGCCCAGGTGATGACCTGTAGCTGTAAGAGTGAAGGTGAACATAACTGCTGTCAAGGGCAGTGAAACCGCGAGAGCAGTCAGAAGCCTCTGATCTGCAGGATCTATGGTGCTGGTTAACATTCCGCGGTGTCCCCGGTCCATGGTATTAAAGAAACTAATATATATATATATATAAAATCAAAAAAGGTATCAAATAAAAAGAGTGAAATACCTTTCTCCATGCTAACCTTGAATCTTTTTCAAAGTTCTTTCTTCCCTCTTCCTTTCTCCCTTCTCCCCCCTTCTCTCCCTGTATCCCTCATTTCCACAATATTTATTAACCCTAATTTTGTGCAGGGCACTGTGCTTGGGAAATAAAGATAGAAATATTGCTACCACTGATGAATGTTTTTACTCCAAGCAGGATCCTTTCCATTAATTCTTCCTAATTCTTATGTCAACCATGCTCCTAGGCAGTGTAATTGCCATTTTACCATTACCATTATATAGATGATGAAAGTGAAGCTCAGAGAAGTCAAGTAACTTGCCCAAGATCCGACAGCCGATAGGCTGCACGTGCCAGGTTTCTCTGACCTAGAACCAACCTCTTGCCATTGGAGCGTGATGCCTTTTTGGAGTGCTCCTTCCTAGTCATTACTGCTTGGGCTGAAGTCTTTGAAGTTCTTGAGGTTAGACTATCCTCACCCCTGATCAGCATGTTTGAAGTCTCTCCTGGAGGTGGCTTGGCGCCAACTTGGGTTGTTTTATGGAGATTGCAATTTTTTCTACTTTCCTGTATAACCTTTAGGAAGATAATGCTTTGCTGTAGCTCCGATCAAAGCTTACAGCAGGAGAGATTGAGGGAGAAAAGGAGAAGGAGCCTCAAAGGGAAATTCAAAGACACCTGGTGTGGAAATGAAGGTTGTGTGCTCTCACCTGATGGCAGTGTGAGCACCGGGTGCAGGGGAATGATGGTCCAGTGCCTTGAGGTAAGCTCTAGATAAACTCTCAGCAACTCCTTGCTCCCGAAAATGTGTCTATTTTGCAATTAACGAAAGGTAAGGAGAAGGGGAATTTCCTGAAATTTTTTTTCTATGGGAACGTTTTTGAATGAAATGTATAAATTCTCACAGCTCATTCTACTTCTAGGTTTATTAGCTCCATTGATTGAAGTGGTAATTCATGCTTCCCTTTTTTCATTGATTGGGAAATGAAAGAGCCACCAGGAGAGTACCAAATCTTGCTGCAGTGACCCAATTCACTCTTCAAATTATTTAGGTTTTAAATGTAATAGAAAGCATTTCTGGGATCATGAGTGAGTTGTATCTCTAACTGAAAATAACACAGCTTTGATTAAAATGTTTATTTCATAAAGTTTCCCAGAGGACTGCCTTCTTCACCCAGATGTTTTCTATAAAATAATGTGCACCTTATCTTTTTTAGTTTTCTCCAAAACATTAAAGCAAATTATTAAGAAGTAACTTCGAAACCATTCTTTAGCAAATTCTGCAAATTTTGTTTTCTGTTGAAAATTTCTACTAGTGAAAGTTTACTTGGAGTAGAAGAATTTTGGTCATTCTTGGCTAGATGAATCTTCTGGGATTTCTTTTACAATGAGTTCCCTTTGTTTTATTTTCTTATTTTTTGAGTTCCCTTTGTTTTAATGAATGAGATTGGAATTGTGTACAGGGAGATCCAGAATGCTTAGTGGCTGGTTGTTGTGATCCTGGGGTATCTGAAGACCTCTGAAGAGGTGATGTCTAACAACAAGAAAAGAAATAGGGAAAGGATGAGAAAAGGAGCAGGTGCAAAGTGCTGTAATTGGTAGTGTATGACAGAGACTTGTCTCCAATGTTAAGGAATTTAGAGGGGTTATTCTATCCTCTGTTCCAGGTCCTCATTATCAGGAGTAAAGTAAACATTTCCTAAGCTCTTTCGCTTTATAATTGACTCTAAGTTCCCCTGACTGTACAATTTCATTAGCATACTGAATAATTGAGTTTTGTTTTTTTTTTAAGGTTTCCCAATGTACTGGATCATATATACTTTGACCTTGATTGTGGGTTACTAGGGCTTTGGGAAAATCACTCAAACCCCAAATACAACCACTCCCCAACAAACAAACAAACAACATTCCCTCAAAGAAAATATTTTGCTTTAACATAGAATATCAATATTACCGAGATGAGAATGGTAATATTCTTTTGGTGATGTTGAAGATACAATTACCAGCCCGAAATATAGATATCCCTCAGTCACAAATAATATACAACTTAAAATTATTTAAAAGAGCATTTATTCACTTAAAATAAATTTAAACTATGCATACACAAAAAAGGTTATGATGAATTAAGAATTGTCATTATCTCGAGGAAAGATTCTTGCAGAACTATGCACTTAAAATAGAAATTTAATCCTGTTACTTTGCAGGTTCTTTCTACAGGAAATGTATGAACAGATCATGCTTTCTTGACCTCTCTGTGTTGCTCCTGCAGAGATTTCTACTTATAAATCTAGGTATGTCTACAGCATGACGAGGTACACCATCTAAGGGAGGTGATCTAAGATTCTAGGCTGTTCTGAACCTCCATCTTCTGTCTCCCTCTTGAAATCTGCATATCAAGATTAAAATATTTGGAGGGGTGGGTAGCCAATTTTACTGAGTGGATTTAAGACATCAGCATTTTAAAATAGGTTGGAAATGTTTTTAAGAGGAAGATTTTGTTCAGCTTTTTAGCTCCTGCTTGAGCCACCTCAGGAAGCTAATGCTGAAACATTTCCCTATTGAAACATAAACACCAGTTAATGAGAAATAAAGTCCAATTGAAATGGGATGCAAATTTCAGCATTACCAAAATCTGAGCCAACTTCAGGACAAAGCCAAAAAGAACTAATGTGCCATCGGTTCACTCATGCCAAGCTCTGTGCTGTACGCTGCAGACGAGGGGAAGAGTGGGCTCTGATCGGGGGGTTTCTCTTCTTCAGCACTTTATTATTTCCATGTGCTTAATTTAGTAGGAATAGTTTTTATTCAAAAAAGGAGGCTCTCAGATATCTTGGACTGGGATTTTCTTTTACTCTTGCCATAAAGGGACTGGAAATCAAACATTTAAAAATTGCGAGTAAATGGATTCTTAAAGAGAGATTGATTGTTGATGCCAATTTGCTTGCTCTATTAGTTTCTTATGAAGAGAGAAAACAGGCTTTATTGTGTGGCCTGGGGAAGAAAGTGAAGGGTGGGTGTGCAGGGCTGTGGCAGTCCCTGGTGTAAGGAGCACTTTTTGGCGGCTTGGACCAGTGGTTTAAGAGCAAGAAATCAGGGATACATTTGCAATAATGAAAATAATCTTTGGTAAGATTCTATTTTGGGATTTGACTAAACCCTTCCAAGAATGCTGACCGCTTTTGGTAGCCAAACTGCTCCCATATGTAAAAGCTGTCCCAGTTTACAAGTAATTTCAGTTTAAAGGAATCTTGGGACACCAGTGGGTTCCCTCAGCCTAGAGCGTGAAGGAGGACACCTGATTTTGAGTACCAAGGTCAAACTCTGTCAGCAGTGTGAAGGGAAGCCTGCTGCCGGAAGGGGAAGGTGGTCCTTCACAGAGGAGGTGGTCCCTGAATGATTGTATCCGCACAATGACATCGGGTCATTCTGGGTTGGAATCGCTGATCTCCTAGCCAGGTAACTAGTAGGCCATTTGCAGGTACAAAGGAAGTGATGACCCTTGTGCCCTTTCTTCATTTGTTTGAGGGTAGGTATGATTTGCCTTCAGAATTTACTCGGCAACAATGGGATTTGAATAAGATGATATACTTCCGCATGCGTGTGTTTGCGTGTGTGCGTGCAATTTTTAAAGAGCTCTTGTACGTGGGGGAGGGGGTGGGTGTGTGTGGGGAAATCAAGTATGGCTCCCAGTGATGTTTAGTAAAAATACATTGAATAAGTGAATACAACTCTGGTCTGTGCATAGGACAGTAAGGATATAAATCTGTGGAAGGCCCCGCTTAGAGGACACGTTTGTGGTCAACCCTTATTTTGGCCTCTAGAGCACGTCTTAAGCAATGCAGACAGAAGCTTCATCCAAACTTTTATGCCTCAGAAATTTGTTTTATCTTCCTTTTATAAGTTCATAACTTCCTGTGATATGAATCTTTCTTGTTTTTTCATGGAAAATAGTTTTGGAGGGCATTTTTTCCTCTCTCCCTTATAAACACCAAAAAACCTTAAGGAACAGAAGTATTTCAGATTTAGCAGATCTTTCAAACCAGATGCTGCTTTTTCTGCTTTTAATTCCAAAATAGGCTTATTGCTTTACCGCAGCTGTGCATCACATGACAGGCTTCTGGAAGCCTTTTTATTCACCCAATAAATGCGAACAACAAAATATTAGCCTAACGAATACCCAAAGGGTAGCATCAGAGGGACAAACAAAGCGGATGGTCTCTTCATCAGGCAGCTACACATTTGGATTTAACAACTGGTGGTGGGTCATCTCGTCGATCAGTCCCTCTCAAATTTTAATGTGCAGGTGACCTGGGGGGTCTTATTAAGTGCAGATTTAAAATGCAGATTTGGATTCAGTAGGTCTGGACTGGGCCTGAGTTTCTGTAGTGCTAACTGGCTCTTCCACAGTGATGCGGGCTATTGGTCCCCAGGACACACTTGGAGAAGCAAAGGGCTGGACGGTTTCCCATTCTAACGGAGGCCTGGGGAAGGCAGTTTGCTCACGTGGCTGATGAAGACACCCTCAGAAAACTCAGAAATGAGAGTAGGAGAAAAAAACTATTTAATGACTTTAACGTCAGAACATGGCATAAAGCAAACTGCAAGGTTAAAGAGAACGTGAAATAATATTCCATGAATTACAAAAGTGTACATAGAATAGCCGTTACATAAGAAGCAGGTTGTAAGAAAGGCAAAGTCCTTCCCTTGTCTATTGTTCCCCCCGTAGCGATCACATCGGGAGCAACATGGACTGTTTCAGGTGGGATAAAATTCTGCTGAGATGTACTTAAATGGTAATTACTGTTTACTCAGGGCAAAAAACCAATTTAAGCCAGGTGATGCAAAGAATGTAGAATTCATTAACCTTCCTTCCCATGGTTCCTCTAGGAGAGGATTGCTTTAAAAATTTGATTTAAAAAATGGCAGGTGGTGCTAATTTTAGGTATTTACAAAGCTGTCCCAAACATACCATCCTGCCATGAAAGTCTTACTATTTCTTCCTGAGAAGAATTAACATAAACTCAAAAGACGGGCACGCGCAGGGTTACTGGGAAGCTCGGGGAGCTAATGTGGCTTGTACGGTGAGACTCAGTTCTGTGCCTTGGGGACCCTCTCCTCATATTGCCCCAGACATCATATCCCCTAAACCACTGATCAGACCCCGTTCGTCAAAGATAACTGCATACACTGAGAGGTTTGGAGGACATGGCTGAAGATACAACAAAATCACTCTGGCTATAGCAGCAAGAAGCTTCTGAGCCACTGCAGAACTCAGGACACAATGAAATTACCAGGGTAGAACATGTTTAAAGCACACAGGCACAAAACGACTCTGCATTTTGACATAATATTCCCTAAGGAGAAAAAAAAATAGATTGTGACCAAGACAAATCATGCAGCTTTCACTCTAGTTTCCTGTCCTGGAAGTTAAAAGCCAAGAACTGTTGTTGAACTTGCATCCCTGAATTCACAGATGAGCCAAACCCTCCTTGACTCATTCCTCCCCTAACCCACAGAGATCTCCGACGAGCGCTGCCCAGCCTCTGAAGCCCGAAATACCTCTGTGTGGAGCTCAGCGTTTTCATCTCCTTTCTGGGCTTTGCTGACACTGAAGCACCAGGCATTGTTGCTTTAGCTCATGTTTTTGAGTTCTGTTACTGTTGTTGTGCATGCTAAAGGCCATCGTTCTATTTGGAGATAGTCCACTGAAGATGAATACATACCTTTTATACAAGTTACTGTCTTTCCAGATACCACAAAGTCATCCTTTTCAGATTTTAAGTCATGCTAGTGCTTAAAAAACTTTCACGATAATTGATTCACTCATATTCCTTGGTAAATTTCCCCCATCTGCTCCATATTAGCAGGGAAGGTGTGAGCATGATGACCCACCCACATTGCTCCCGAAGACCCGAGCACTGTCCAGAATTTCAACATTAGGGAATGGTGAGGTGGAATTATCTAGAATTATCATATGATGAGCCCTCTAGGCTGACTCTGGAATGCTCTTCACATGAACGGTCCTCCTTTCTTCCTTAGGGCTCTGGAGGCCAGGCAGAACTTAGCCCCTGCCTGGGAGAATTGTCAGGTGTGTGTGTTTTGCCTTGTGTTTCGTTTTAGTTTTCTCTCCATTCTCTAAATGATTCCTTTTTAAAAGTACCTAATTTCCTTTGTAAGAAACTCGGTTTCCCCCATCTTCTTTTTCCCTTTCTGTTCCTAATGGTTCTTGAGATGAAAATATTCTGTTGAGTTTCCTTATTTGTACTTGGGCAGCCTACTCAATGACTTGTAAGAGAGTAGCTGGTGACCTGTGGCTCTCACCATAGAGAGAGAAGGCACATTTTGCATTCTGGCATCCAAACATAGAGGCTGAAGACATAAAGGGCTAGATAATCATCTCCAGCATGGTGCCAAACAGTCCTTTAAAGCAAACCTCAATTTCTAATCTTCTATCACTTTGGTCTCATGGATGAGTTTGCCTTTGTGAATGCAACACTACATCTTTAAATGTTTACCTCAGGTCAAGTATTTCTTTTTGAACACTCTACTTGGCAAGGTTATTAACTGCTCACAAGAACCTACACTCTACATAATGCACATTTTTGTTGGCCTCAAGTTTGGGGTTTAACTTTCTTTAATTTCTCCTAAAATTGTGAGCATGGTTGTGATTGCCCCTTTACTACCAGTTAAATATTATTTCCTTGTTGATGGTTCTATGAAAATTGTGTATGGTTACATCCACTGCATCTGGCACTTCTTTTATGGACCAGAAATCTTCCAAATGGTTCTTTGCATATCATGATCAGACATATTGTTATTGGAGTCTCAGGACCAAAACTTCCTTCCTGTAATATGTGTATGAATTATTTTTTTCATTTCCCAGTTTACTGCTTCTTGGTTTAGGCTTGCTGTAGTTATTGCATTCAGTAATTGTTCTTTGAGTATACCTTTTCTTGGCAGAAATCAGCCCAGATTACTTACCGTGACAAGGCTTTGACTCTTGTGGTAGTCTTTTGTGTTTCTAAAATAGCCCAGGGAGTCCATTAATTCTGCCAAATAACCAACCATTTAGAGAGAAAAAATATCTGTCAAACCAGCTACTTGATTACATTGCTGTATACTGTGCAATTCGACTGGGATTATAGTACATTGTATATTGTGGATTCCAAGCATACTGCAGATCAAATTCTTGTCTCTAGGTAATTACTAGTGTGATGAATTATCTAATTTATAGTGGCCTAAGTCATGTATTTGAAATGGGGCTAAGATCTGTAGGATGAACAAATGCAACTCCAATAATACACCTGCAAAACTATAACTTAGTATCTGTGATAATGAACAGATTACAGTGCGGAGTTCAGGGCTCTGGATGAGAAGCAGAATGGCTGAGGTCTGTTCCAGCTCTGCCACCACACATTTCTTTTGACCCATCCGGACTTGAGTTTCCTGGAGTTGGACTATATTTTCTGGGGCCTCTTCTAACTTTGAAAAGCTAAGATTCTACCCTCCAGTGGAGATTGGCTGCCCCTTCTTGACTTTGGCAGATGGTCAAAGGTCAAGGATCCTTCTTCAGATCCTTCTTTCAAATCTCTTCTGATCTTTGGCTTCAGAATATAGTTTTGTTTAATCTTATGGCAGGAAATGAACTACCTCTTGCCATGAAATAGGGAATACATAGTTAATTTGGTGGAATGACATTCACTCATTTAGGTCACTTTGTTCTTCATCATTTTATTTAATAACGAGCTCCTGTGATCTTTAGGAGCCTCTCCACGAAGACACTAACAGTCTCTCTTCAGGTTCTGGTTCTAGGTGAGAGGATGATCTTCTCACTGTGAACAAGTTAATCCCCGTGGTCCAGTAGGGAGATGATGGCCTGGGGAACCACTTGCCTATTGGAAGCACACATCTGGAAAATTCTCCTTGGTGGAGCAAACATAAAGCTCTGACTTTTTCATCCACATTAATGAGAAGTGAGGAATGGCCCCTTTAGTAAGATGTAACTATGCAATAATGCAACAAAGCTGGCTAACACAGCATTTCATTTATTACAGGGCTAAATGCTCATTATTGTTTGTAAAGAATGAATCCATAACCTCTGCAGAGTTATAGTTTATGCACGGTTGATTTCCATTTACAGAGGAAGAAAGTCCTATTTGTCTCTAAATGTCAAGCTTTGACTTACAAAACTCCCGTTTTCTTTTAGTTTGGGGGGTGCGTGTGTGTGTGTGTGCGCGCGTGTATGTGCGTGTTTAAGAAAATGTTTAGCAACTAGATGGGAGAGCAGGGAAATAGGTCTTGCAACGTGGAAGAAGGGAAAACTTCTTTCAGAAATTCTAAACAAACAAACAAACCCAAACAACTGAGGGGATGTCATGGAAGGTCTTAACAGAAAAGACCCACATCATACGTTTCTTTTTTATGGATTTCCTCCAGGAGCAGAAGGGACTAGAAAGACTGGATTTTTCCAACAGAAGGAGTGTGAATCCGGAAATTGTTATGCTAAAATCGGTGTAATTTGATGCTGCAAAGAGGCACTTTGCTTATGCAATTGAAATAAAAAGTGAAGTGCCTACCTGGGTGTTTCCAGGGTAACTGTAAACAAATAAGACTAATTAGGAGACTTTATCGTCTCTAAATAAAAGCTAGGAAATAATTCACTCTATGATACAAGAATCCCTGGCTGTTTGGAAGAGGCATATGGAAAGGGCACATCATTCTTTACTGGGGGCTTTTACTTTCCAAGACCGAAGGTCCTGTTCTACAGAGCACAGCATCTTGAAAGCAGGGGATAAACAGATTCAGAGCTTGGTACCCGCAGATCCGTCCTCTAAATGCACATTTGGGACAATGAGTGTAGGAGATAGGGAGAGGCAATATATTAGTACCAGCTGCACTTGGAAAACGTCATTTAGTTCCTTAGAGTTCCAAGGGGACCCAGCTGAGAAACGCTTCAGGTTAAAGCAAGTGGAAATATGGAAACACTTCGCTTAACCTTTGAGGACTTTTAAACATTTACTTTTTCATGCCCCATGGCCAGGTCTTTCTTTTAGATCAGGTTATTATTGGGCAAGGGAGAAAGTGAAATTAAGGGAGGAAAAGGGGACGAGCCTGGGAAGGGAGGGAACAGGGAAGTTCACTTTGCTGAATAAAGAATATTTTAAAACCTAGGTCTGCCATATTCTCCCCCAATCAGTTTGATTAAGAAGCAGAAGTACTACTTTCTTGAACACAGTTCATTTGTAATTTGCCATGACAATATAAATATAGAAGAAAAATAAGGCTACCCATCAGCGAAAGCATTTCCAGGGTGAATCTTTGGCAAAAATGTGGCCCCGCAACAATTCAGGTGGTGTTTCTCTTTCAACCAGGTTCAAAAATCTTGGCTTTGTAAATTTCCAAAAGTTGTAACATTTTCTTGTTTTCTTCTTACAGTCAGGCATTCAGAGGTACGTGTTGGTTCTAATAGCTTTGGTAGAAACAGGCTGAAAATGGAAATGAATAAAAAATATTTTGTCTTTAGGCTAATTTGGTATGGACTTGTAAGGCCTGAGTAAATTGGTAAATTAGTACATTTCTTAAAATAATGCAAATAAATGCAAGACACACAGGTCGAACAACAGATGCAGAAAACAAGGTTAGTATAGCATTCCTGTGTTTTGTAGAAGACACGGGGTAAGGCCACCAATACAGGAACCGAGCTCCTCTTCCGGTTTCTTGGGCATGGTTTCCTATCCTCAGCCTCACGGTCGTGGAGGGGAGACGCAAAACGCAGCATGGTCTTTGCCTTCGTTTGCAACATGGTTAGCAGCGGCGCTGGGTGACCTCCGGCGGGCTCAGCATTCTCACAGATTGTGCAGTGTGGACGCTTCGGGCTGGTAGGGGGGACGTGGCAGCTGGTGTGCTGTGCTTGCGGGTGGTGGTGGGGGCTCCCGGGGTGGAGGAGCAAGGCTCCGTGCAAAGGGACTTCCTCGCTGGTCGCGCCCTCCTTCGCGGCTTGAGCTTGGTCTCGGAGGTCGGCGCCACTCTCACCCCTAGGTGGGTGGGGGCCGGTCCCCCAGCAGCCTCAGATGATTGAACAGCAGCTTTGACACTCAGAGCAGCGTTTCTTCTTTTTCTTGGGGTGGAAAATGGTGAGGATCGCTTCATCAAAAACCGCTTTGAGACCTTTCTGAGTTAGGGCCGAACATTCCAAGTAGCACTGTGCTCCGATCTTCAACACAAAAGGGAGAAAGAAAGGCGTGAGAGGGAAAGAAAAGAGAAAAGCAGAGTGGGATCAGCCCCTGCCCAGCCAAGTGCTACCTCTGCTTGTCCCACAAACAGCCCTGGGGTTGTTTTGTTTTGTTTCGTCTTTTTTTTTTTTTTGCATTTCCATTTGCATCTACTACCTTAATTTTTACTTTCTGATATTAGCAATAAATGGCTGTGGATTGCTTTTGGTTAAGCAGTAAGTTCTGAAAGTGAGCCATAGCCAGTCATTCCTAATATAAGAATATAACAAATGTAAAAATTGAGAGAGGATTCAAAAGCAGTGATATGGTTTAAATATACTTTGCGAACAACAGGGCTACATGATGTTGTTTTTAGCACCCTTTCATATGCATGTGGAATGTGTAAATGTGGTACAAGTGAAATGTATCTCCTTCTGTAAGCGGGAAGGCAAAGTGTCAACTTGGTTAGTAAAGCATATAGAGAGGGACTGGGTGATAAGGTTTGCTAGGTCATTCTTCACTAAAATGCACTTCTGATGAAGTCTGTCTCAGCAAGGTAATATCCAATTGGTATTATTATTTGGTTTTAACATACTTTAAAAGGCATATTTCTAAGGAGTTGAAAAACCCAAAACATGTAAAATAAAAATCATAAAATACCTTTACTGATGGAGACACCCTCCTTGTTAGTATACATTCTATGTGTACTTAAATGATAAAAATATTTTGTTCCTGCATAGGGCTTTATTTCAAAGCTTTTGATGATTTCATACTATGGTATATTTGATAATCACAAAAATCACTTTGAGAAATACAGGAATTCAGTCCAAACTAGAGCTTCTCATTTAAAAAATAGCAAGCCAGAGCAGACCATGTTTGGCAGTCAAAATTGTTCGCGTGAGGGAGACTCAGGGTTTTAATTGCTCATAAGCTTGGTATGAGCTAATGATATAATGTGGGCCTTTTAATATTAGGGACGTCTGGAGAAATGCTTTTATTATATACTTCACATTATGAGAATCACTGAAGAACCAAAGCAGATTCACAAGAGGGTAGTTGGATGGTGAGCCCTTGGAAGCCACAGCAGATACATGACTAAAGCAGGGTAGCAAAATCACATGCCTATTCCAGTAGCTTCCGTGAATGAGGAAAGCAGGGCGGGTGCCAGACAGGAGGGACAGGTGGAAACTGGGGCGGACCTGAAGCACACACCCCTTCTAGAGCTAGCAGTCTTACCCAGCTCTGGACAACATCATTGCCGTGGTTCGCTGTTGCCCATCTTTGTACAGTTGGACTTTTGGATTTTTAGTTAATAATTACCAATTTAGAAAATACTCTGTGGGCCAACCAAGACACTAATGTGTGATTTCTTTGTCAGCGACTAGCCAGTTCGCAATGCGTGGACTAAAGGAATTTGTAGTTTAGCTTAGGATAGAGTGGGAACAGCCCCAGAAGGAAAATGAATTGTTGAAGGGCACCCAACCAGAAAGTAGAAGAACTAGACCAGAATCTGGGTCTCTTGGCGTGTATTCTTTTCTTTGTTTCATGATGATTACCCTTATCACTCAACTCTGCAAGAAGCTGGTCAAGGGGCGCCTGGGTGGCTCAGTTGATTAAGTGTCTGCCTTTGGCTCAGCCTGGGATCGAGACCCACGTGGGCTTCTCCCTCTCCCTCTGCCGCTCCCCCTGCTTGTGCTCTCTCGCACTCTCTCTCAAATAAATACATAAATAAATAAATAAAATCTTAAAAAAAAAAGAAGCCGATCAAAAATTAAGCATGAAATAAAGTTTTTCTGGTTGGGTCCAGATATTATGCACTTTTTTTTTTTCCTATAAAAACCTTAATTTTTACTTTCCTCTCTGGTCGCGATACTGTGTGAGCTAAAGGAAAATACCCACAGGAAAGATGTTGGATATTAAGAACCTATCTTATGGTTTCATTTTAACCATGGTTTGGCCTTTGGATTAAAAGATGGCTTTTTTATCTGCAACTGATGAATCACTAAACTCTACCTCTGAAAGAAACAAACAAAATGGCTTTTTAAAATCATTAAAAACAGAATAGATACTGTGTGAGCTAAAGGAAAATACCCACAGGAAAGATGTTGGATATTAAGAACCTATCTTATGGTTTCATTTTAACCATGGTTTGGCCTTTGGATTAAAAGATGGCTTTTTTATCTGCAACTGATGAATCACTAAACTCTACCTCTGAGAGAAACAAACAAAATGGCTTTTTAAAATCATTAAAAACAGTTGGATGCAAAAGAGGGATAAAAAATAGAGAAAATTTTCCTAGTAATGTCATGAAAGATCATTGATTACGTTTTGGGGTTGTAGCCAGCGCTGGCTATGAGTGTGTGAAACGCACACCACTCTAGTGAAGATGTCAGCTGAACGACTGCTTGTAATGTGCTGCCTCTTCTCTGTCATCCTGAAATACACCCACAGAGAGTGCTGTGGGGCCATCCGGCCTGGACTGCCTCCCCGCTATGATCCCAAGCCTCACTTGATTCCGGAAATTACAGGGGAGCTGGGCTCAGTTCACACGTGGGGCTCTGGGCCATCCGATCCTGCAAGACGGGCGGGGGGCTTGTGTTGTCCTCCCCCCAGAGCGCTGCTAACAGCACGGCACAGCTTGCCTTCTGAAGGTGGAGGAGGAGCCCAGATGCGTCTGTCCCAATTCAGATATTTCTGAAGGTAACGAACAGTGGATCAAGGCATTATTGTGTAACTGCGTTAATATAACATTGTTTCGGACTGAGAGTTCCAGGAAAAGTAGCCAACAGATTTTGGGTGTGATCTGGGAACTATGTGTAAGAAAGAGAACCCAATTAGGAGGTGAGTATTTTGTTAACCATGTATCAAGTGCTCTGGGTCAGAAAGAAGACTTCATTCACCCTGGTTCAGGGAAAAGGCACAGCCATGTTATAGGCATTGCTAAAAAGAAACCACCTCACTAATGACCTCAAAAGTATGAAATGGAAAACTGTCTCAAGGAAACATGGCTTTCCTTACAGCTTCCTCGTCCTCTTGGAGCAAAGTGACCTACATAGCCAAATATTTACAACAATCTGTAAGAGCTCAGGATTTGTGGATGCTTGTTTAGATACACATGTTAGCAATCTGTGACATGCTTTGCCAAAATGATTTATTTTTCAGAAAAAAAAATAGAGATTGAGGAATGTACACTGAGAGAACACTTTTCTCATAGCTTTATGATAGCTGAAATTTATCACTCCCAAGCTGGGAAATTTATCAGACATGTAGAGAACATACAAGAGTCTGACAAGAAGAAATTAAACAAACAAACAAATGGACCAACAAAACCCACAGTGACCAATCGAGTGAAAGAAAACCTCCTACTTCTTCCAGGTTGTCTTGGTGGAGGTGGGACATGTTATAGAATAAAATAGAGTGTAACTGGAAGGAATAAAGGCAAAGACAGGTCTTCCCAGCTATAGATGCCTCTGAGAGGCACATGAATTTAATGACAACTATAGTTTGCTGAGCTGGACCTCACGTTTCTTGGGTCACTTAATCCTTGTAAGGACTTTGCAAGGTAGGTCCGTCACCATCCTCATTTGCAGCTCAGCAAACTGACACCAGAGAGAAGAGGTTCCCTCCGGAAGGGCACATGACTAAAACAATGTCAGAGGTTTGAATTTGCCCCCTGACCCAGAGTCTTAACCACTCTGTGGGGCTGCCTCTAGCAAGTGAAGAGAAATGTGGCCGAAAGAGCAAAACTAATGAACAAACGGAGATGTTGTTTTGGATCTAATGAGGGTGATGAGAGAGGATGGGGTGAAAGAGTAAGGCATTTCCTATAAATGGAGAGAAGAGAAAATATTAGTGGAATAAACAGAGGAAGTTGTTATCTCAACAACCAGTGAATAACCGAGAAGTTTTTTTTCTCGCTTATTTAAGAATTAGGAAAGGTACAGGCAATTTGAAAGCCAAGAAAAGGAAAAGGAACCCAAGAGCTTTTGCGATAAATTTCATCATAACAAATTGCTCAAAGAGGAAAAATGTTTCTAGGCTGGATGGATTTGCAGCTGATTTTTTTGTAAGACTATAAAGCAGCGATTGCCAGCACAGGGGTGGCTAGATAATGTGAGTGCACTGCTCGAGTGTGTAGGTTACTATGGAGTGGTGGGGATTGTGGCAAACTGAAGGTTACGTACCTTGTCTAAAAGACTGTTGAAGGATTGCAGTTGATGAGGAAATGCTGGCCTAGTGTTGCCAGACCTTCTGATTTTTTTTTTTTTAGAAGACAGAAATGTATATCTTCATGAAAACTTTCCGTTGTTCAATATTGGCCACCAGATCACATTAAAAATACACGTGTGGACTGATGAAAGCATTTGTGGGTGAAATTTGGCTCATCACTTGCCAGTGTACTCCCTATGCTTTAAAGGATGTCTTTACGTGTACTGGTCTCTCTATTTGGAATTTTTTTCTCCCTAGTCCCCAACTTTGTCCACTTGACAAACTTGTCCTTATCCTTCAAACCTGGCTCAGATGTCACCTGCTCCAAGAAGTTGTCTCGGGATCCTCCTTCCCTGAATGTGTCCATCACTCCCTCCCCCCCCCCGCCCCCCCCCGCTACCTCAGTACTAAGTATTCATTCAGGGGGCATGCTTTTGTTTGCTGGTCACCTTCCTCTTTTGGCCTATGGGCCTCTTGAGGGAAAGGGCTTCATTTCGGCGACCCAGATCCCAGCAGCGTAGTAACCACTTTTCAATGACCATGAGAAAAAGAAGCGATGGCCAGCACATAAAACAAGGAGGGTAACGGTGACTTTTGCAGTCAGTAGGTGGGTATTATTATTATTATTATTATTATTAAAGATTTTGTTTATTTATTTAACAGAGAGCAAGAGGGAGAGATCACGAGCCAGAGGGAGAAGCAGAGGGGGAATCAGACTCCTCTTTGAGCAGGGAGCCCGATGCGGGACTCAATCCAGGAACATGACCTGAGCCGAAGGCAGATGCTCAACTGACTGAGCCACGTAAGCACCTCAGTAGGTGGGTATTAAAGACTATGGTCGATTAAGATGACTGAACATTGAGGAACACTTGGGTGGCTCAGTCAGTTAAGTGTCTGACTCTTGGTTTTCGCTCAGGTCATGATCTCAGGGTCGTGGGATCAAGCCCTGTGTTGGGCTCTGCGCTCAGTGTGGAGTCTGCTTCAGATTCTCTCTCCCTCTCCTTCCTGCTCACTCTCAAATAAATAAATAAATAAATAAATAAATAAATAAAACCTTAAAAAAAAGATGACTGAACACTGATTACAGGATTTCTGCAGCAATTTTGCTGCTTTAAACCCACTGGTGCATGCCTGTTCCAGCAGGAAACAGGTACCAAGACAAAGAGTGAGAACAACAGTAAGAAAGGCACAGGGTGAAGAAGACAGCAGGATAAGGCAAAAAGAGGCCAGAGGCTGAAAAAGGGGAAACATTTTGTCAAGAAATACCTTAGGAAGTCTGAACTTAGAAAATCAGGTTTAGGTTGTGTCAGATGGAATTGGGAAAGAGAATGCACCAAGAATTATAATCTTCAAGCTAAAGTGTAGCAAGGCGCCTGGACACACTAGGTGTTCGGTGAGTTATTGACAAGTAAACCCAGGAATAGTAAAGACATGTGCAGATGAGGAAAGCTGGCTGGAGATTAAGAAATGCAATAATGACAAGAAGAGGGAGGATAGAACAAGTAGAGGGATAACAATGAATATTTACCATCAATTGATACAAAATATTTATGTAAATGTGGTTGACTTTTGACAAATGTAAAGAATTGTAAATATGTATGATATGAAAATATCCTTTAAAAATAAAATGCCCTTTGAGACTAAAAAGAGATGATAGATGAAAAATGCTTTGGAAGTTGAAAAGTACTGAACAAAAGGAATCAAATATGAAAAATCTGAACTTGCAAAGCATTTAAACTATGGGGGAGAATATGCACATTAAAATATGGGGCTTCAGTATGTAAAAAAGAAGCCCCAAACCTAAGGGTTTTTTTTTTTTTTTTTCAGAATCTAGGAGGGAAGCAGAAGAGCATGGTGGTCAAAGCAGTTTCATATCCCAGTTCTGCCACTTTCTAGCGGTGTGACCTTCACTTCTCTGAACCTCAGTTTCCTCTAGGAACTCTAAGGAACTAATAATACACACACCTCAGGGGGTTGCTGTGAGGATTAATTAAGACAAAGCATGCAAAGTGCTTGGCAAAACGCCTCGCACACAGCAAACACTCCATAGATGTTAGCTGTTATTATAAACTACTTGACAGGAAAGTCAGGGAGCAGAGAAACTTAAAGCATCTCTATAATTACACGCATTGTGATGAAACAAGTTAAACTCTTGCTTGGATTTCTTCTAAATTGGATTGCGTAAGCTAAACATGATTCTCTCCGTATCCGAGAGCAGTTGCTAGGAGAAACTGGCAAAAGGCAGTAAAGTGGTGAACTCAGCCATTGTTCCTAAAATAAGTATGAAACGAGATGGGAGGCTTTGGAGTGACTTCTTTTCAAAGGGAAAAACAACTTCCTAAAGGAGAAGTCAGGCCAGGACGCCAACATTATGGTGGAGATAGGACAGAAGCAAGGGACACAGAGACCAAACTCCTGCAAAATGCACCAGCTGATTATCTGGGGGGGGGGGGGCGTGGACCTCCTCGTTGTGAAAAATGCATAGCTGGGAATCATATACAATTGTCTGTGGAGCTATATGTCCATGTGCCTTAGTAAGGGAAGTTAAGCTGAATGTGTGAGGAGGAGGTAGAAGAACCTATAAGCATGTACCCATTTTACAGGAGGCAAAATAAATGGTTGGAGGAGACAGTTTACACCATGGTCAGGTGCACAGGGGTGACACCCACAGATCTGGATTAAAGTTGCTCGTGTGATTATCAGCTGTGTGAATCCAACATGTTCATCTCCCTAAGACTCTGTTTCCTCATCTGCAAGATGAGACAAACACTATCTGCTTAAGAGGGTTACTGAAAGGCTGAAATGAGACAGAGCCTGTAAAGTGCTTAGTATTGTAAGAACTCAGTGAATGGCTCATACTGGTAGTTCTGACATGATAGTCACAGAAGTAGGAAGTGTTGTCTCAAGTATGTGTGAGACATTCTCATGTAGCGTCCATAAAAACACAATTCAATTTAATTCATTTCTATTTGAGTGTATCACTTAGTCCTGGTGCCTATAAGAACATTTTAAGAAGAGAAATGCATACATCTAGGGGCGCCTGGGTGGCTCAGTCGTTAAGCGTCTGCCTTTGGCTGAGGTTATGATCCCAGGGTCCTGGGATCGAGCCCTGCATCGGGCTCCCTGATCCGCAGGAAGCCTGCTTCTCCCTCTCCCACTCCCCCTGCTTGTGTTCCCTCTCTCGCTGTGTCTCTCTCTGTCAAATAAATAAATAAAATCTTAAAAAAAAAAAAGAAATGCATACATCTTTATTCACAAAGAATTTGTAGGTAATATTCTTCTTGACTGGTTTAAAAGGGTGACTCCATCTCTGCCCAGCATTTTGCAGGGTTAGTTACTTTAGAAACTTTAGTTACTTTAAGATTTTATTTATTTATTTATTTGAGAGAGAGAGAGAAAGAGAGAGAGAGCATGAGCCAGAGTATCGGGTGGGGGCAGAGAGAGAATCTCAAGCAGACTCCCCGCTGAACTCAGAGCCAGACTTGGGGCTTGATCTCATGACCACGAGATCATGACCTGAGTTGAAACCAAGAGTCAGATGTTCAACTGACTGAGCCACCCAGGTGCCCCCAGAAGCTTTAGTTACTTTAGAAAAAGAGCAATTTCTGAAACCTCTGGCCTGGGCCTCTGGGTTTGTGACTAAATCAATGAGGTGGACTCAGGTTATGGAAATGATTTAAAAGCCTCCTCTTGCATAAAACACCTCCTCCTCTTGTGTCCATTTTAGTGTCTGCTTTTACACACATCTTGGTGGTAATTGATTTGGTCTAAATAATTTGGTCTAAATAATTTCCCCGTCAGAATCACCATTCATGTGAAGCTCTCAAGAACGAAGAAAGGTCGGTGAAAACAGTTCCAGCTATGAGCTAGTTGCTATTATCCGTCAGCAGGCACTTGGATTCCCCAACTGGTTACCCTCTGGTCTATGTTACTCTTCTTGATGCTCTTTGTGACATAATCCAGCCTCTCTAAGTGGCTATTCATTAGATGGTGAACAAATATAACCCTATCAGACGCTAATCTAAGTTTTTCCCAAGGAAATCACAAAATGCCTTTTATGGGGTCATTTCAATGAACTACATTGATAATAAGCAGTGAGATGTACAAATATATATATATATCTAATGACTGCCTTTATTCACACTGAATACAGCAACTGGATATTCCAAAGTTTGCTAAATCAAATGGTAAGTGCTTCAGTGGTTTAATTCACCAAGTTTCTTTCTTAACAAGAAACAGACAATGGTGGCTGGGAAGAATGCTAACCAAATGGTCCCTTCCAGCCTACTTAGAACAGAGGGAACAGCATGAAGCAGACAGAAGATCCTCAAACACGTTGCACTTTAAAGCAAAAGCCTACGTAGCTCACCCATTCCAAATCATACACCAAATTCTTCTCTCAGCATATACTTAAAATGAAATTCAAATCTGACTGTACCGCTTTTGCAAGCTTCACGCCATGCTCGTAAGTGAGAGGTTTCTCTTTCATATACAGCAAACGGGCCAAGGTTTTGGGGTCATCGCGGAGATCAATCTGGCAAAAAAAAAAAAAAAAAAAATACACGTGATAAATTCACTTTTTTTTTTTTAACCTAACCAGCGATTTTAACTGTGATTTTAAACCACCATATGGTAGAGATTCCACCCCCCTCCCTTAAGATCTATGAAGTTGCTTACTTTTCTTTAAGGAGGCACATACACATGCCCACGTTACATCTAAAAAAGTAAAGTGATTTCTTTGTAAATATAAACATCAGTCTTTCCATGTGCTTTCTTTTTTTTTTTTTTTAAAGATTTTATTTATTTATTTGAGAGAGAGAATGAGAGACAGCATGAGAGGGAGGAGGGTCAGAGGGAGAAGCAGACTCCCTGCCGAGCAGGGAGCCCGATGCGGGACTCGATCCCGGGACTCCAGGATCATGACCTGAGCCGAAGGCAGTCGCTTAACCAACTGAGCCACCCAGGCGCCCTCCATGTGCTTTCTTCTTCAAAAGCAAGTCCCCCGGGAAGCTGAGGACTTAATGCCAATAATCCCGTGGTTTGTCTCAGGCATTTTTGAAATTTCCTATTTATTTTTAGATCCCACTTATAGGAGATGCATGATGATCGATCAGTCTTATTACCCTACAGTGATGCCTCATTTGATCCCAAATTATATTACTCATTTCTTAATAGTCTATTTCTTGGCTCTGAATACATCTTTGTCTTTACCCTCACCAGGATAAAGATTTGCCTCCTGTGAGGATATTCCAAGGAATGTCACTGTAGGCTCTGAAGGCACATCCTAAAAAGGAATTCCCAAAGGGTCTGCTCAAGGAATAAGCATTAATCTTTTCAAAGGTGGAACTACTTTGAAAATGGCATATATGTTTGGATTAGTTTTGATAATTTAATTAAATATTTTAGTTGCTTTAAAATCTCACTGTGTGTGTGAACCTATGCATACATGAATGGGTGTAAATGTGGGCTTGAATTTTAAGGAAAAGCCAATGTATTCATATATGAGAGTTCCATTTATAAGCACATTGCTCAGCTTTTCTAATTTGTGGGTTTTTTTTTTCTTTTTTGGTCTCGATTGTTCAATGTAGTGCCCACAATTGTAAAATCGGCTCAAATTGCACAAAGATGTTTAGGTCCTGTCACATATTTTGGCCAATATGGCCAAACGTTATCATCTGGAGCTAAGGTAAAAGACTGCATTTAAACAATTATCTTTCAGAGTCGAAGCACTAACTATATTCTGATTTTTGGATGTGTTAAGTATCTGTCCATATCTTCTCTAGGAAGTACTTTTCTTTTATTATTTTTAAAAATTTCTCTTTGTTAAACAGAATATAAAATGAGATATAGAAAGCAGGAACATATGAAACAGATAACAATAAAACCCGTCAGTATTATTACGTTTCTGTGTCTTTGGATAGTAATTTAGGTTTTAACGTAGAGAAGAACACAATCCTTTCAAAACTATAAAAAGTAGGAAAAATCTCAAACACATTTGTGCAATTGGCTTACTGTTGGAAATTCAAATTATAGAACTTCATTAGCTTTCAAAACACTTCAAAGCCTTTGACAATCACAGGTTTGTTTACATCCGTTTTTAACCTCTTTCCTAAGATCCAGAAGACTAAGAGGTTTAAAGGGAACAGAGAAGAGTGAATTTCTGTCTTCCTTTTCCAGTGGTGTTAAGGAGTTCCTGTCATAATGTGCCCATTCTGACTACTGGGGTCATTTTGACATTCACACCTATTTTGTGACTTCCAAACAATTGTAGATTTCAGATATAAAAAATATTAGACAATAAGTGTGATTGACATTCCCACCTCATTCCTCCCGCTCAGGGCTGGAGAAGGGCGTCTACTTCGAAAAGTACTTTGTTATTTAAAAATAAAGAGCAGAGAGATCAATTTTTAAAGACCACATCAAAACCTGCTGCTTCATATTAAATAGCTCTATTGTTTTTTCGACCATGGGCTAAATAATCATGCAGATCTTAAGAACGGCTGTTTATCGGATTGATATATCTGAGACACTCTTCTCTCGTGTTGGTGAAATAGATGTTCAGGAGACATCTAAAGGGTCTTTCCTTTTTTGCTGCCCTCCCGCCCTGCCCACCCTGCCCGCCATCGCTGCTTCTAACCTGGGTCCCTATGAGGACGTAAGGCACGTGAGGCATGCAGTCCTTCAGCTCTGGAACCCATTCCTCCTGGACGTTGTGGTAAGAGGCAGGATTCACGACAGAGAAGCAGATCAGAAACACATCGGTGTTGGGGTAGGAGAGCGGCCTCAGCTGGTTGTAGTCCTCCTGCGGGAAGGGCAAAGAGTTTGTACAGCTTAGGAAAAGGCGGGTCCCGTGTGGTTGAGTGTCCTGGGCAAGACGTCACTGCAGTGCCCTGTTGCCTGGTTCCTTCCCAGCCCTGGGATCTGCTGGTTCCCTTCAGGTATTACTAGAAATAAGGGAGGCGTCAGTCAGGAAAACACCTTTTTTGTTGTGTATAGAGATTGTAAATTGCCCCCTTTTAAAGAAGAACTTAAAAAGAAAAATTTTTAGCAGCTTTAGTGAGATAATTTACATACTATAAAGTTCACCCTTTGAATGTATATAATTCAATAAGTATTATGGCAATTCCCAGTCGCACTGGAATTATGTCCTATTGAATATGATTTAAATTAGTACGCCACTGGCCAAGGCACAGCAGTTCTCTTCTTATACAATTTTTAAAAGTTGCATGCAAATTTAATTTAGAATAAGCTAGCTATAAACGTAAAAGAGTTGTTGCCAAATCGGACACCACAATTTTGTAGAAATAATATTGTGTGAGGGTTTAGAGTTCAGAATTTGGGATTTCCTTCTACCTAGAGGCCATACTGTGGCCTAGTAAATAAAATACTGGATTAATTATTCTTTTCCCCACTTTTCATATCAGAATATGCTCTGGTTGAAGAGTTCCTGGTTACATAAGATGTTTATGTATATGCTGTTTTAGTGGAAGATGATAAAGACAAAGTAAAACATTGGATCATCTCAACTTTGGGAAAATGTCAGCAAGTACCTTTTGTTTTTTTTTTTTAAAGATTTTATTTATTTATTTGTGAGAGAGAGAATGAGGGACAGAGAGCACGAGAGGGAGGAGGGTCAGAGGGAGAAGCAGACTCCCCGCTGAGCAGGGAGCCCGATGCGGGACTCGATCCCGGGACTCCAGGATCATGACCTGAGCCAAAGGCAGTTGCTTAACCGACTGAGCCACCCAGGTGCCCCAGCAAGTACCTTTTGTATGTGAAGTGTTTCAGGAGGTTCCAAGGTAAATCTGCTATCTCAATATAACATTTTATATGTTCATCAAATTTAGTAACACATAAGCCAAAAGTAGTTTTATGTGTGTGTATACTGACACTGTATAAGTATATACCATGTACACATACATGTCTGCACACACCACAATTGACATACCGGTCATACACACCATGCATTCTTCATATAGGCACACGCACTGTGTCCGTGCACATGCTATCCACACACAGGGCAACGAAACCTGTATGTCCACACTGACCACATACATAGACATGGGCAACATATCAATTCATTTTTCAGGCTCTTGACTAATCTTCCTAACATTTAAAAAAATGATAAAACCCATATATGTTCATTGCAAAAATTCAAACATCACCTAGAGTAATACAGAAGAAGTGAAAGCTTGTTTTCACCCTCTGTGTGATCTCTACTAGTTTTTCCTCTCTTTCCAGAGGGAGCCGTGATTTAAGAGTATCCTTCCAAATTTTATATATTTATTTACAGATATAATAGACATGTATTTAGTTTAAAAAAGATAAATTGATTGCATAGTTCATATTGTTGTGCCACTTGATTTTTTAAACTTGCTATGTCATGGATATTTAAAGATATCAACTTTGCTATCTTTCTAATGACTCTCAGGATGTCTTTATAAAAAGGGAGGACATATGTACATGAACACATGTGACTGGAAGGAAGTCCCTGGTGGGTGGGCATGAGCTGATTTACTGTTGAGCTACTCCAAGTACCCAGCCCGCAGGGACTCAGCACACGAGGCTGCAGCTATTGCCACTGCTAATCCTACTAAAATCTAAGCAAAGTTTTTTATTTTTATTTTTATTTATTTATTTTTAAAGATTTTATTTATTTATTTGACACACACAGAGAGAGAGAGGAATCACAAGTAGGCAGAGTGGCAGGGAGCGGCAGAGGGAGAAGCAGGCTCCCCGCTGAGCAAGGGGCCCGATGTGGGGCTCGATCCCAGGACCCTGGGATCATGCCCTGAGCCGAAGGCAGATGCTTAACGACTGAGCCACCCAGGTGCCCCTAAGTAAAGGTTTTTAATTATCTAAACAAAATCAGTATAAGATGGCAAGGATGCTGAAAAATCCTAAGTCCTAAAAAGTAAACTAAAAGAATAAAAAAATCAGTTATAGTGGCTCATTGATCATATTTCTATTAAGCCAATAATCGGAGTTGGGGGCACTGCTGAATAAACGCTGGTCATACTGGGCTGTTGGGCTGGGCCTACAGGTTGCGTATCAGCTAAATTGTTCCCCGTGTGTGTGTGTGTGTGTGTGTGTGTGTGTGTGTGTGTGTGTGGTGCTGGTGGTGACAAGGCAGTGGGGAAGTGGACAGCTCATTTCTTGTCACTATCCCCTCCTCTTTATACAAGAACCCTGTAACCAAGCCTTCTTGCCCACGGTCTCTGCACTGCTCTCCGTTCTCTCTGGGGCTTTCCCTTAGGGAGCAGCTGTGAGACTGACAAGCTAAGAACTCTCCTTCCCAGGCCATAACTTACAGCTGTTCATGATACCACCTGCCCTCTGCCACTTCATCCTCCCATCTGGATTGTGATAAATGGAGCAGGGACCATGCTGTTTTTTTCCTCATGCCCTAGTTATACTCTGTCCACAGCACACATTCCATAAATGCCGCTCACAGATTGGGGCAGTGACCTGCAAATGAACACATGGCTTTCTGTTGGTCATTTATGGCAGAGTTTTCATTAGAATCACCAGGGGAACTTTTAAGTCCATCCTGACACCCTGCTAGCCAACTACCTGCCTCTCTCCCCACACTCCAGACCCAATTAAATCAGTTTTTGGAGTGTGGGCCGGGGTATCGGGGCATTCTGGTATCATGGGCTTGGAATTGACGTGGAATTGAGAATAACTGATTTGCATCATCCTTATCTTCATCATCACTGAGGTTGCATCAAGGGCTTAGCATGAAGGGTCAGGCCTTGTTTCAGGCACTTACATTCATTACCTTGTTGAATCTTCACCATAGCACTGGAGAGATGGTAGCATCCACATCTTTATTTCATAGAAGAGGAAGTTAAGTTTTAGAGAAGTTCGATAATGATCTATTAAATACTGGGATGGGCTATTTAGCCCAAATCCAGCCGCAGCTCTTAATTGTGAGAACATTATTTGCTTCATCTCAGAACTTTAAGTGACAGATTAAGCATTTTTTTTTTTTTGAAAATTCAGTTATCTGGGAATCTTAATACAAATGCTTAACCCAGGAATCTAAGAAATGTTGGACCTTCCAGGTTTAATATCTATTTCATGGCCTGCAATTGCTAGTAATTACCACCAGATGGCAGCAGACACTGCATATTTAAAACCTCAAAGCCAAAAACCAAAAACTGCACAATCAGACGTGTCACAACTAAATAAGGTAGGAACAAATAACTAGTGGTCTGAAAGGATAATGTTTATTTGATTCTATACCCAGAAGCTATCAAAGCAATTCTGCTTCCATTCTGGAAGAGTTAGGAAGACCACGAGTTGCTGTGGGGGCCTGTAGGTGGAGTGTGAGAGGAGCTTGGGTTTTTGATCATTTACTCCTGGCAGGGTAGCCAGCGCCCTCCAGCTGAGCGACTTGCGACTTCGTCCTTCACTGGGCTTTATCTTGCTCCGTATTCTGGATACCTCTTCCGTAGAAGCCTTAGTTCTGCTGTGTAACTCCATTCAGAAAGATGGATTAATTGTCTCCTGCACTGTTAAAGATGCTATATGAAGCCTAGAATGTGAATAAGAATTGACTCTCCACTTGGGGGAAAGAAAATGAAAATATAGAAAGAACTCAGTTTATTTGGAAGTGAGGCAGGCCAAGTTTCTCTTGCTCTTTGTTAGCTCTGTGATAAGGTAGAATATTTATTTGACTGGATCAGAAAAGCACAGAGCAGGACAGGAAGAGGTTTTGGAGATCGGTTAGTGCAGGAGCTCCCCAAGTGTGGTCCCCACCTGGCAGCCTTGGCCTGGGAGTGTGTAAGGAATGCACATTCTCAGGCCCTTCCCTGCCCTCCTGCGGCTGCGGCCCTGGGAAGGGGGGGCACCGTCTGTGTTGGAAGCTCTCCAGGTGACCGTGCTGCAATGCAAATGTCACAACTACAGGTTACTGTTCTTCCTGGTCCCCTCAGCTGATTTCATAGTTGAAGAAGCCAGACTCTAGACAGACTGAGTGATTTATTCAGGACCACAGAGCAAACACACCTCTACAGAAGGCTCGCATGTGGGCTAGCAGGGCTCCTGTCGCCCCCCTTAGCCACAGGCTGCAGTGATGACACGTGGCAGGGGCTTCCGAATGTATAAGGGGAAGCGTCCTCTTGAGAGTGAGGGCTGGGCGGTGGGAGGTTGGGGGGGGGATTGAATTTGTACCAGCTGATACGTTTTCCCAAACAGGGCATATTTTGAGCCTAGGTTGGATGACCACAGGTGGAGATGCTGTAAAGGAGCTATGAGAAATGGAGAATTCGTCTAGCTGGTAGTTGAGGCCCCTTACAATGTTGAGACTGAGAATGGAAGACCGGGGCTTGAATGTTTCTAGAGGAGACAGTGTGTCAATCTAAAATTGAGACTTGAGTGGGGTTTGGAGGGCTAAAATGGACAAGGGGTTGGGGGGGTGGCTTCAGGGGATAGGGAGGGAGCTGGGGCAAGGTAGGCTTTTGAGTACTTTCCACTAACTTTACCCCGAAGGCAGGAGACTGGTTTGAAGGCAGATCCTGTGCTCTAGGATGACTGTTGGCCACTATGAAGAAAGAACAGTTCATGGGCAGCCTCGTCAGATGGCCACACGCCTTCCACATATGTTTGGAATAGCCAGAGCGTAGTGGTCCAGGTGGTGAGGAAGTGAAACGATTCAACCAATCCTTCTCAGACTTTAGGCACCCCTGAATCTTCTCATTATGTGTGGCTTCTCATTCAGCAGCAGGGCTGGGATGAAGCCTGAGAATTTATTTCTAACAAGTTTCCAGGTGATGCTGAGCAACTTGCGACTTTGTCCTTCACTGGGCTTTATCTTGCTCCGTATTCTGGATACCTCTTCCGTAGGTATCCAGAGGAAGATACCTCTTCCTCAACCGATCTTGTCACTTTGAGTGACAAGGAGAGTTGCATTGAGACTACCCCTCCCCCAAATCCCAAGCCCACCCCAGCCCCTACCCACAATCATTTGGAACTAGAATTCTGCTTCCAAGTCCTCTTGGGTTTAGTGACATTTATCCTAGATTTTAGCATAAGTCTCATTTTCGTCTTCCCCCATAAGTACACTCATATCTGTCAGGCTTGGTTTGGAAAATGTGAATAATAGCCAGAGGGTGGGAGTGTAGCATAGTGCTTAAAAGCGTGGGCCAGGGAGACACATTCTCTAGGTTCAGATCCCAGCACTGCCTGGTGACTCCTGTGTGACATTGTGTAAGTTCTCTTGGCCTGTTTCTTTATCTGTAAAATGAAGTTGATAGTAGTGTTTGCCCCATAAGGTTGTTTGAGAATAAAGTGCATTCGTATGTGTCGACCACTTAGAGCACTGTCTTGAATGTAGTAAGTTCTCTAGTGGTCAAGAGTCCATCCCCGTGAACAACAGCTTCAGTGTCCCCGCCCTCAGTGGATACCAGGGCTGAGTCTGAAATTCACTTTCTCTAAACTGACTAGTAACAAGACCCACGTACTTGCATATTCTAATTACACCTCTGAATCGATGTCCCTACAGCTCAGTTTTTTTTTTTTAAATAATTTGAGAAGTAAGATTGTGTCCTAAGGTTACTTTTACCGGTAACTTGTCGTGTTGCAAACTTCTTCCTAATCTCCAAATTGCACACCTCTAAAACCACACTAAGATACCTATGAGCAAGAAAAGTTGAGTTGCTCATTGGGAAAAACATTTGTTTTGAGGTGTTAGGCAAACTTTCCATGGAGGGTTGATGCCAGGTTCTGTGCTCCAGATGGCCCCATGGGGTCAGCCAATGGCCAAAGGGAAGGCTCATGTCCTTCCAAGTGGACCCTGGGTTGCCATGAGTGAACCCCAGTGGTACTTGCCTCGCATGCCTCGTCAAGCTCTTGGGGACAGAGGCGCTTCCGGAATCAGGGCAGGTGAAGACACGCGGTGTGCAGTCCCGGCTGAGGGCGGCATGTGGCTGATACGGCCTTTCTACTCCCACACTTCCCTGGTCACTGGTGACAGCTGAGCTGCTGGGGGCTGTGGCTTTGCAGTGACGGACACCATTCCATGCTTGCCAACATACAGATAGTCCCCCATCCTGTGGGGCTTGTGTGCAGAGAACCCCGGGGGTTCATGCTGCTGAGATACCCAGCTCCTGACACCAGGAGGTCCCTATTCTTCCCTGATGGGGCCGCCAACACCACTTTTGCAAATGTGGCCTTTGAGCCATGTCTATCCTGGAGTTGGGCCTGAGGGGCCACGATCTGAGTAGGGCTTCACCTACATGGCTCGTGTAGCTGAGGGCTCACTGACAGGAGGACGCAAGATGTCTCTTGCCATGGCAGGCTCCGTTCTAGGTGGCTGGGAGCAGGATGGGAGGTTGCCTGGCTCTGAGCCATGACCTGGGACAGACATGTCCCCCAGTTTGGCATTCCTCGGTTGGCGAACGCCCAGGCTTCACTGCAGCGTCCCCACCCCAGCATCCTGTTCTCTGCTTGGTCTCTGATGACGCACTCGAAACACACTGGCTTGCAAGTACGTCATGGAAAAGTCAGCTCTGGGACTCTTTGTAGCTGAGCCAAAGATCTGAACTCTAGAAATCCCTTTCAGAACCTTTGAGTAATACACTCCCAGGGGCCTGTGCCGTACAGCATGACTTGGCACAACCTCAGGAGATTTGGCATCCAGGCCCGGCCTTACTACCTCTCCAGTGTGAGCTGAGGGGTCACGTGCAGAGTCAGCCTGCAAAAACTCCCTCACCCCATTGCCTTAGCTTAATGTTTGGAATTCTACCTAATAGATGAACCAGAGTTCTGAAAACTCTCTGTTTTCAAAGGATTCTACTCCAAGTCCCAATATTCCTTTGTTTCAGGGATTTGGGGAGGGAGCTCATTAAACAGAGGGAACACAAGCAGGGGGAGAGGGAGAGGGAGAAGCAGGCTTCCCGTGGAGCAGGGAGCCCGATGCGGGGCTCGATCCCAGGACCCTGGGATCATGACCTGAGCCGAAGGCAGATGTTTAAGGACTGAGCCACCCAGGAGCCCCCATGTGACTTCATTCTAAATTGTCTTTAGCAAATGCTTGGTGGGCTTCTGAAGGGCCAGGAGCATATCTATGGAGGGGGGGCTGGTGGGGCCACAGTGGTATGACTAGGTATGGCCACATGGACAGAGCCAGGTTAAAGCATTTTGTCTAGCACTGACTTTGAGGGTAGAAATACCGAGTTCCAATCACTTTACTTTTCAGAACATGTGCCTCTTGAGGTTGTTTTCATCAACTCTGACCCACAGTTAGCTCAAGACAAAGAGGAGGGACACTACTTCCCGGTTTATTCATGTCAGAAAATCTAATTATTCCCAGCAAGATAGCATTCTGGAGTTGGTTTCAGACTTACTTCTTTTTTGTGGTTCAGAGATTAATCAATTGGTTTTGAGATCACCTCTCTTTCTTAGTAACTCTGGCCATATGAGTATTTTTGAATTAGTTGAATGTTCCTTAACCTTGTGACCTCAGTGACGTTTGCTGAAATATAACTGAGGACAGTGGATGATCCTGCCTGAGGCAGGCAATGGGTATTTTGGGATCATGGTTCTAAGTTAAATGTGTCACAAAGCGTTATTGGCAGAGGTGTGGAACCAGGGGAATCAACTCAGGTAAGGGGTATTTTCCGCTGCATCCTCCTAATGTTAGAGCCATGCTTTGATCACCAGAGACTTCTAGAGTAGTGCTTCGCATATGGATCATGTGGGGATCTTCCTAAAATGAATTTTCAGATTCAGTAGGCTGGAGTCTGAGAATCTGCATTCCTAACAAGCTCCCTGGTGATGTTGATGTTGTGGTGGACCACCACTTTGAGTGGCAAGGTTCCGGAACAGTGATTCTTTTTTTTTTTTCCCCAGCACTGGGCTTGAACTCATGACCCTACGATCAAGACCGGGGCTGAGACCAAGAGCCAGACGCTTAACCGACTGAGCCACCCAGGCGCCCCAGAAGTGTTTCTTAAAATATGGTGTGCAGACTAGCAGCCAAGACACCAGGAAGCCTGTTAGAAATGCAAATCCTTGGGCCCCATTCCAGACCTGTAGAATCAGAAATTCTGAAAGTGGGGCCCAGGGGCTGGGTTTTAACAGGACCTGCATGTGATTCTGATGTCTGCTCAAGTTTGAGAACCACCACTATTGTACAAAATAAATTACATGTCACCCTTTAGGTGGTAACACACTCCAATATTTAATAATCCTTTGCTGCTGGAAGGTTTCCCCTTGGGTCTGGCCTCAAATCATTTTAATTACTCCAGGTCTTTTAGGCCTTCTTGAAGTAGTCTGTTAAAGTCCTGATCATAGAATTTTAGGCCCAGAAGGAATCTTAAGATGTGTTCTGATTCCTTTTCCCCAAGCTGCATGCCCCTCCATGAACCTTGTCCACTTTTGAGCTTTCAAAGTAGCTGGTGGAAAGCATTAGAGTACAAGTTGAGTTGAATATTTATAACCCACTTGTTGTGATAGTTTATCAGTGCCCATCACTTCTTCTGTGTCAGGTTTGGATCATTCTATTTTCTTCAATTTGGAGTTTAAGGATATTTTTATACTGCTTTAGAGCTTCAAGTCTTATACTAGTGTTATTTAAATTTTTTTTCTAAAATGGACAGTAGTGGGAAAGAATAATTAAACTCTATAGGAGCTTTTAAACAGTTATATTGGATTTGAAATTAAACAGAAGCTTAGGGAGTTTGTTCTGAGGACAATGAATGGGTAGAAGCTAACAATTGTCATGGATTGATATAGAAGAGGGGAGCACTGGATGGGCGTGAGGGGCACAGGGAGCTTTTTAGAAGGTGAGGGAAACAGAGAGGTTTCAGAGCCAGGCAATAATCCTTGCTGTACTGAACTTTTCCAACTAGATTGTATTCATAAACTCTGACTATGGGGATGAAAGGTGTAAACTCTCTCTCTTCCAGGCTGTGAGATTCTGATGAATGGGGACACTCTAATGACTATATGACTGAATGAAAGTAGGCAAATTCAGTCCAAAAAACAGTGTACCTCTATTGCTGGAAGGCTTTCTGGTGGGGGGGGGCAGTCAAGTAGCGGGTGCATGGAGGCCTTTGTACCTTAACCCAGAGGAGCTGAACCAAGTTTCTGATTTAGGCATTTGGAACATCATTTCCTAATTGTGTGTCTTGATATCGATGTGAGAAGTCTCCTCTACTCCCCAGTTCCTGAGAGTAGCTGGCTAAAACAACCATCTGCAAATGAAGGGTAACTGACTAATTCTTAGAAGTCTTGAGTCTGGTGCAAGATTTTCCAGGTTCCCCACTGTCCAGGCCTATCCTACATCAGCCTCTGATGTCCCACAGGCATTTATACATGGTCCTTGCAAATACATACAGAAACCCCCAAAGGAATTCCATTTATTATTATTTTTCCTAGTACAGAGTTTTCAAGTTGAGCAAAAAGACATATCTCCAGATAATTGTGAACAAAAGGCCCAGACAAATGCATGACCACAAAGAGCAATGACCAGGAAACACACAGTGGGAAAGAGCATGGTCAATGTTCACTCCAAAGGACTTAAGATGTATGAACAACCCGCTGACTTTGACCTAAATAAATGACCCAATGGTAACAAAACTCTACCAAAGAAATTGGGCCACAGCCATCAGTTGCTTAACCCATGAATTTGTAATATTAGAAACTTTTCATAGTGGAGTGTGGGGTGCGAGGAAAGAAAGATGAGGTGGCATTTTTACCCAAGTAGGGCATGTGCTAACTGATAAGTGTTGAGGGTTCTTTCTAGTCTACGGCCTTACATTACTGGTTGCCCACGTTCTCCAACTTGAAGACACATCTCTGACAGAGTGAGGATATTTCAAGAAGCTTAGAGAATTTAGAGTCAACCTCCAGTTATTCAGGGCTCAACCCTCACTTTTGGAAACCATTCAGGATCCTGGCTTTTCTTCTTTCCAATACTCAATCCATCTCCCTCCCACCCCCACCCACCTCCCCATCTCTTTTTGGACCTTTCCAGGGCTCATTAGTCAATTCAAATAAAGGCTGGGCAAAGTATATAATGTGAACAAAAAATAATGGGTGAAAGTAAAATTTATAAAATTGACTCATTCATTCCGAATTCAAAATTGGTGTGGGTAGGAAGAAATTGAGGCTCTTGGCCAAATATGTTATTTTGGTTATTGATAGTCATCAACCAATGAATGAATCGTTATTTGCCCATCAACACTTTGAGTAATGATTTGATTTTTTTGTAATTATACGTGTTAAGATATTAAGAATGTACCACTGGTTGTCATTTAGATAGACAATAAATTTGTCCCAAGTGATCAGAAGAGGTAATATCTGTTCCCATATGCCTAGCCACATGGATCATTCTCCCCACTCCCAAACCCTTAATGAATCAAAACAGCAAAACGTTACCTGTCCCGCGGTGTCATATAGTCCGAGCAAGTGTTGCTTGCCTCCCACTGTCACAGTAACTAGGGGAGAAGAGAAGAGGAGAGTCCATAAGTGCAAGCTTTTATCAGGAGGCTTCACATTTCTCCATGACAACCTCTTCCTGGGCAGTAAGAAGCATATGCCTCATTGTGTATATTCTAAACCAAGGTGACAGCGTGATTTCCAAATGAAAGGCCACCTTGGCCTGCAGTGGGAGCAGATGGGCTCAGCCAAGTCCACATTTCTCAACCAAGATGAATATTATTTGTCCCACGAGGGCACTCTGTAGGCTACTCATGGATCCCTATTAGGCCCTCGAATACCAAGCTCTTGAAAGGAAAAGGATGCTGGACCCTTTCTTGGTTCAGTTATTTTTTTCTTTTGTTCCGTTGGAGCCACCTTTCAGGATAGAGAACTGTGTGAACAGCTTCTCTGCTCCAAATCTCTCTGCTTTGGTCTGTCTCTGAAATGTTAATAAAACCATAAAAACCAAGAATAGTAACCCACCTACATATTTTATAGTCTATAAGGCAAAGCTAATAATGAAACAAGAAGGGCTTAATATTTATTTTTATTTTTATTTTTTAAGATTTTATTTATTTATTTGAGAGAGAGAGAATGAGAGACAGAGAGCATGAGAGGGAAGGGGGTCAGAGGGAGAAGCAGATCCCCCCGCTGAGCAGGGAGCCCGATGTGGGACTCGATTCTGGGACTCCAGGATCATGACCTGAGCCGAAGGCAGTCGCTTAACCAACTGAGCCACCCAGGCGCCCAAGGCTTAATATTTATTTTTAAAAAGTTTTTTTTTTTGTTGTTTTTAAATTAAATAGTACAGTGCTTTAGCCCACCTGATTTATCACAATATTGAATGTTAGGTGCAGGAGGAGATGTTGTCCGGGTTTGCTTTCATAGACCTAAAGGGTGTGCATAGGGTGGAAAGTTGACAGTTTGATTTACCCAGCAGGCTTACTGCCTCGCCCAGCAATTGTGTCCAAAAGGAAGAAGTAATGGAGGGGTATGGACCACTCTGTACATGTCTGGAAATGAAATAAAGTCTCATCTTGAAACTAAACTGAGATGGATCACATGGAATGCAAAATCCTCATGGCGAATGGAAACAGTGAATTTAAACACCCCCCCCATTTAATCTCTTTTTAGAAAAAGGAAGTAAAATGTGAGGGAGAATGTGATTTTTTTTTTCCCCTACTTGATCAAAAAATGTGCAAATGCAGTGTAAAGATGATTTTTGTTTCCTCCAACCATTAGCTGTGCAGGAGAGAAAGATCTACCGGGTAGTAACCTTTGTCACCAGCTCTCTGCACACACCCACTGCCCCATTCTCCAGCCTGTTGCTCAGAGTTGCTGATTCAGGACTGATTGGACTTTTCTTTGTTTTCAGGTTCCTGGGCTACATGTAGGCTAAGTACCTCTCAATGGCTCATTCTCTGAAAAGCACTTGTTATAAAAGCGCTGTGTCCCTAGACACCAGGAACAATGTTTCTCATCTGCCCAGGTCAACAGGGGTGCAGCTTGATAATGTGGCTGCCGCCTCTCACCCAGAGGAGCTTTCAAATGTGTATGTTGACGTGGTGAGCGCAGCTCCATGCAACGCTGGGCACGATGCTGACAGAAGGGCTTCCAAACATTTTGATTCCCTTTCATGTCAGGCAAGCAACGGGAATGAAGGTGAGAACGTGTGGCCCCAAGTTTGGTCCTGTTCCATCTTCCTCTCCCTGCATGCTTGGAGCGCGGTCAGATGTTCCTGAAATCTGCCAAAGTGGTTTCTTTAATGACCAATTCACTACCTAGTCATGGGTCAGGAATGAAGGGAAGAAATCCAACCATTACAACATGGAATTTCCTGCCTCCGGTGAGCCCAGGACAGGCGGGTCGGGGGCGGCTGTTCTGGAGACCCTCCTGGAGCGTCCCAGGACCTACAGGCCCAGGGCCATCAGATGCCTGGTCATCCTCACGGCCCATGTGGACACTGCAGATGTTCCTCAGCAATGACTCTGACCTTTGTCGCAGGAGGGCTGTGGGCTCTTCCCTCTGGCCCGTTTCCCTTCCGGCCCCAGCTTTGGATGCAGGGAATTGCACCGGCCCGAGGGAGTGCCAGCCCAGTGAGGCCGCGGGGCAGGAGAGACTCCGGGCAGAGTTTTCCCTTCTGTCTGTCCTTCCCTGACTCCAGGGTTTATGGGGTTCCTGGACTGCGCTCAGCGTTGGGAGTAGAAAGACCAGCTAGAATTCCTCCTGTCCTGGAGGGTGGGGAGGAGGGGTTCACCCGCAAGGCTGGGCACAGCGCCACGTAGTAAACACCATGCCTGGCCAGCACGGAGGGCGGTGGGAGCACACAGTAGGGCCATTGCTGTATTACTGTGTGTGTGCGCATGAGTGTGGGTGCCGGTGGGGGTGGGAACACGCACGGCGTGTGCGCGCACGCACACACGCGTGCACACACGCACGCACGCGCGCACACCCGCTCTGCGGAACTTCATCAGAGAAGGCTTTCTGGAGGACAGGTGTAAGGCGCGTCCCAGGGATGGCCGTGAGTTACTCAGGGTGCCCTGGGGGAGGGACAGGGGGTGGTTCACCAGCTACACCGGCTTTACTGGGGGGGGGGGGGTAAGCGCACAGGGTCTGGCTGTCCTGACTCACTAGTTTAGATTTTTTTCCAAAGGCTTTGTGAAGCGTCGAAAGTCTGGAATTCTTTTTCCCAAAGAAAGCGAAAGAGAAGGAATTGAGATCATTTCCTCGTACTAAGTAAAAACGGTGGAAGGAGGAGGGAGGGCATTTTTCAGGTGGAAGTCTCGTTGGCTTTCGGCTTTACTGGGTGTCCACTCTGTGTATGTGGCCAGCCCTGGTGGAAGAATCCTAAAGGAAGGGGCAGAGCTTGTACCTCTAGCCCTGGCAATCACGGTTATTCTCTTTTCTGCCCTTTCAGTCTCCCATTTTCTTGGAAGGGAGATAAGGGGATCCCACAGATGATGCTAGGGAACATGAAGGGACAGATCCAAGCATCAATCCCATGCTGTCGAGAGTGCAAATGGCTTTGTGAGTCCTTATCTTAAAGGAGCAGTGGATGCCTTATTGCTCGCCAGCCTTTGTCCTGCAAAGTTCCTCAGTTTGGAAACAGATCAGTCAGACAGCACAGAAGGAAGGGAGGCACTGCAATGCTAATAGTAAAGGTAGTGAGGTTGAAAGAGCAGGATCTTTTAAGTCAGATGGTTCTGTGTCCGATACCTTCCTTTGCTATTCACAATCTGAGTGACCTCGGGAAAGTCACCTAACATCTCTGAGCCCCGCCTTTCTTATTTGTTAAAAATAGGGATAACATCACCTACCAAAGAGAGCACCTGTAAAGAGCATATTAAATGAGAAAACACCTGGCACACGGCCTGGTCCATAGTAAGCACTGAGCAATTATTACCTCCTCTCCTTCATTCAACAAATGCTTCCTGAACCTTAAGTAAGGACTTGCTCTCCACCGAATCACCAGTGCACCTTAACTGGCACAAAAGTTTATAATACTTGTGAATTACTGGTCACTTTTTTTTTTAAAGATTTTATTTATTTATTTGAGAGAGAGTGAGAGCCAGAGAGATCACAGAGGGAGAGGCAGAGGGAGAAGTGGACTCACCACTGAGTGAAGAGCCCGATGCGGGGCTCGATCCCAGGACCCTGGGATCATGACCTGGCCTGGAGGCAGACGCTTGGCCAACTGAGCCACCCAGGTGCCCCTACTGGTCACTTTCTAACCCAAATGACAGCTGTTTAGATCTATGTCTTGTATCCCCCACTGGATATGAAGACCCTTGAGGACAGAATGTCCACACTTCGTATCCTGCACGGTACACAGCACAGTTCCTAGTATACGTGGTTGAAGCTGAGCACATGGTACAGAAATGGAACACCAGGGCAACTCAGGTGGAAGAAAGTCCTTCAAAATGCACCAAGCTGCAGCTTGAAGCTCCCTGGCAAGACACTGACTGCTGGGAAGCGCCTGCAGCCAGCAAATCTGCCTGGCAGACCTCCGTCAGGCTACAATCCCAGATCACCGTCTATTCTTGGAGCTATTAGAGCTGTTTACTGAGCTTAGAGAGATTTTAAAGAGAGTGGGTCAAATGACCCGCTAATAGCTCCGTTGGTTCTCTCAATAAAGTGTGAAAGTTGTCAGTGACCTGTTAAGATGTAAAATGAAGGCCTTCTTCTCCAAATCCATTAAACTTTTTGCTTCCTTGTGGTTCTTTGCGCAGACGGGAGTGGTTAATTTTGTGAGCTGGATGAGGTGCTAATGAAGTCTAAGTCAATGGTTGGCTCTCTTGAGGATCAGTTAGTTTCACCCAGAAAGAAAATGTCCCAGGCGGGCTCTGAGCCTACTCCCCTTGGCATTTCAGTCACCTCGTGTCTGGCCCTGCGTGTCATTTGCAAACCTGGATGAGGAAGTGTTGGTCGTTCCCTGTAAGCCAGCTCCGACCCTCAGACCCTCAGCCCAGCTCATCAGCAGCACGAGGAGCCTGATCCAAAGTCCCTCCCTTGTTAGGTGGTGGGCTGGCCATCTCATCTGCCAAGAGCAGTCTTTTGAAGTCAACATGATGCACAGATGATGAATTCAAAGAACTGGAATGGTGGAAATGCCGGGTCAGCTGGGAGGAAGCCACCCTTTCATTCCCAGCACCTAGCTAGCTGCCTGCATGGCTCATGTTGAGTGTACTCTTTTTGGGAGGTAGGATGAGGCAGACCTGACGAGGTGTGTGCATGTAATACCATAAAGGTGCTATTTCGGAGGAAGAAACACTAGATGATATACATAGCAAGAAATTGAATTTTAAGAGAGTTAAAAACGTGGCTCTCAGGTAAATATAGGATGAAGATATGTCAAAGAGTTATTAACTTACTGATGAGAGAACCAGTAAGGTGACAAATCTTATACAAGGAACATTTTGAAGAACTGACATTTATAGGTACTTAAAAAGCAGAAGGTTGGGAGGAAGTGACTAGGTTCAATGGGAAACTAGTTGTTGTCCTATGGAAAAAATAACCTTCGGTGTTGTCTTTTCTACTAAATGAGAAATCTTTGCATGTCTACCTGACAAGATACACAAGTTAACATGCACCTGTTCAAAGGTACGTTCCCCCAGATTATTAATCCCTGGGGGGAGGGTGCCCCAACATGATAGCAAAAGGACAGTTTCATGCTCTTGGCCTTATATCCAAGTTTCAGATAATTTTTGTTCATGTCTGAATCTAAGTCCATACTTTGTGACTCATTGGTGAGATGTTGGGCAAGCCAGTAGGTCTCTCTCACCTGGAAAATGAATCATGTTTACCCTGAGGGGGCATAAAAACTCCTTCTAAGCTGTTCAAAAGCCAGGGGTAATCCTCACAATATTCTGTCCGTGTCTAGGGGGCTATAAGAAATGGAGAGTTTAAGTGAAAATTCTTGATTCTGACTCTCATCATGCTTAGCTGACTGGACATCTTCAGGAGCAGCCTCACCTTTCTCCTCTCTGAACCGACCCTCATCCCCCACTCTTCTTTTTTCTGGAAGAGCCCGTCTGGGGCAGTGACGTACCTAGCTCCCCTGGCCACTCTTAGGAGCTGCTTGTGCATGTTTGTGACCTGGTTGAAGCCTCACAACAGGCATGTTTGTTTTATAAGGGACCAACTCAGAAGCATCTGAGATTTTCTTCAAATTAAGGTAAGTCAGAAAGCTGTATGAAACTAGAAGTAAATGATATATTTTCCTAAATATGAGTGGTAGTGAATTTCTTCCTGGTCAGTTTCAAACTTCCAACATACACAATCCTCTTCATGTGGCTTGAAACCTTTCTCATCCATCTACACTGGCCCACCCCAGGCAGCTCTTTCCCCTTCTTTGCAAGGAATGCTTCTTGTTTGCTGAGCAGCAGATTCTCTCTCCCTCCACCCTCTTCTCCTCCCCCCCCCAAATAAAAGTTGCCTGGGGAGGTCTCTTATTTGATGTGCAAGCATGAGGTCTTGTTTCTGCAGAACACAGACCAAGGAGAAAACCCGACAGGCTACCTGAGATTCTGTTAGGACTCTGAGTTGAGGACTTTTTGTTGTTGTTTTTAGGTCTGTATATGTGTCCTACAACAATGAGAATCCATTTGAACCAGCTACCACTTATCTGCATGCATCTTCCATCCCTGGTCATGTTTCTTTCTCCTTTAGGCATTTAGGTATTATGACAGGGGATTGGGTTTGTAATTATTACAAGTTGTAACCGCCCTGGGTTTTAAGGCAGAAGAACTGGTTGGAACTGTGGATTCACTGCAAATGAGCTCGGGGAGCTTTAGCAAGCTACAGCTTCCCTAAGTCTTGATTTTCTTATTGGAAGTTTGGGGAGCAAAAGAAAGCATGAGTATGACGATTTTGTACAGCAAAGTTTACCCAAATGGAAGGTGGCATCACTGGACAAATGGCTTCTTAAAGAACAATACCATTGAGGACAGAGTTTGAGGGAATGAAGCTGCCTAGGTTCTGGGTTTGGGGTGCGTGTTCAGGAAAGGTCTGTCCTTGCCAGTACTTGTCTGATGGCGGAAGAGAAGAAGGAGGAGGACAGGAGGAGGGGGCAGAGCTTGTTTAGTTCTAGGACGCTTGGAGCCAACCGGGGATGAACACACTAATAGTCTGTTCCTGTCAAGGGTTTTCAAGGAATTTCAAAAAGCCATGATTCCATGACGTCCACATCCTGGAATCTCAGAGTTCTGCTTGGCCTCACTTTTCCTTCCACGACATTCATTTGGTCTCCACATCCTGCCAATTCTACCTGCTCGGCAGCTCGGGAATCAGCCCTCTTTACCATCCTTGCAGCTGACCCTGTGTGGCCCAACCTCCCAGCCTTGTCATTGCCAAAGCTGCCTAATCCACATCCGGTCTCCAGGCTCAGCTGCTGTGCTTTCCCTACTGCCACTAGAGTTCATGCAGCTGTGGTCCCCGAACATCTCCAAGATAAACTTCAAATACCTTCCAAGAGTATATGGAGTCCTTGTAAGCCGGCCCTGGCTTACCCTTCCAGCTCTCTTTTATTTTTTGACCCTCCAGTGATCCAGACTTCTTGCAATCTATTATACTCATGATGCCTTTGCTTAAGCTGGTCCCTCCGGAATTCTGGAAAAAGCAATTCTGGAATGCTTTCTCTGCACTTGTCAGTCTGGAAAACTCCCACAACCATAAAACTCCCTCCAAATTTCCCTCCAAAATTCCCTCTAAATATTAAGCCTCTTTCCACGCCTCCTTGCTCCCTGGGCCATACAGTGCTGTATATTATTTATTCTCACGTCTCAGAGTTAGCATGGGCCTGCCCTGTAACTCCACAGATAGTGGTTGAGTGACTGAAAAATGCGTTAAACTCTACCCAAACTGAAGGTTTTCTCTGTAGACAAGTCTTTGGCGTTTCCTGAAGGGTTACCATGAGCTTTTCTGTACAGTAACGGGCAGGATGGGGTCACCAGCAATGGCGTCCTCCCCTGGTGCTGGCCCACCTGCCACGAGAGGATACCCTGGCAGTGGGGCTTTGCTGGGTGGGATCTGTGCTTGGAGCCCTCTGCCACTTTTCCAGGCAACTCTCATCAGCCATGGGGCTGTCGGATTCTAGGCCAGTAGGGCAGGGCCACTGCCAAGGTGTCCTGAGGTTCACTGGGGCTGTGGAAGCCATAACAGCCAGGCAGCTTGGTATTAGTCACAGAGTACAGGGGAGCTGTCTTTTAATTAAGACTTTGGGAAGAAGTGACTGATAAGTGAAGCCTGCACACGGGCTTGTCGTGGCAAACCAGAGCATGCTTTTTGCAGGATCCCCTATATAAAGAGATACTTTAAAAAATGCCAGCTTCTTCATAAATTGCTTAAAAAAAAACCCCTCACTATTATTAGGCTTGCATTGAGGTATGGTGGGATAGATGGCTAAGGTGGAGGCAGAAATGTTCAATTGTAGCCTTTTGACTCCGTGATCGAAATGTTTCATGGCAGCCAGCAGGGGGAGCTAGTTAAAAACACAGAGTCCCTGGTTTCACACCCCGCTCCTAAGATTTTGAGGAAATAGGTGTGGGATGGGACCCAGATGTCTGCATTTTAATCAAGCTCTTCAGGAGACTGATTCAGATCTGAACCTGTGTTTCCTCATCTTAAAGGTGAGACTAATGACAACTCGATTACTCTAGAGTATCCCATCCCCTTTAGACAGGTGTTGTGAATATTAGATGAGGTAATATGTGGGGAAGACTGTAAAGTTTACAGAATGCTACACAGATATTATTATCCTTTTGGCCATGTCTGACTTACAATACGGGGATGAGGCACTTTGGGTATAATGGCACTCTCCCCTCCTTGTCTAGAAATAGTCACTGGAAATGCAAACACCTGGGTGATGATGAAAGTGGAATAGTGTGTTCCTGTGAAGAATTTTCAAAGAATTATTGGCCCATAAAAATTCTATCAGGTACCAGCTATAACTAGTTAGAAAATACGATGGAAAGTATCCTTTTCACAATGACAACAAAAACTATAAAGTGTCTAGTAATGTGCAAGACCTTTCTGGAAAAAGCACTCTGTTGAGTGACATAAAAGAAGGACGTGGAGAAACATGGATTTGGGTGGGAAGCTGTGCATTAAGATGTTAGGCCTCCTCAGTTTAATAAGTTTAAAATAATTCCAATAGGATTTTTGAACTGGGAACACAACAGAGTGATTACAGTTGTTGTATGGAAAATGAAATTGATGAGAATAGCTAATAATGAAGAAAACGACAGGATAACCGGGTTCAGACACATTAACATGTATTATAAAGTTATACTAATTAAAGGAGCATAGCACCAGCACAAGAATCAACGAAACAGAACAGGAATCTCAGCCACAAAGCCGATGCTACCTGGGTAAAGATTTAGTATATAAGTGGCAGTGGAAAAAGACGAAGTAGTCAATATATTGTATTTAGACAGTTGGTTACTATTTGGAAATAAAACAGCAAGTGAAGAACACCATAAATAAAATGATCGATATACTTGATTTTAAAAAAAGAAAGGTAAGTGTACTGGGAAAAAATGGTCATGATATATGAAGGTTAAAGAAGGTTATCTCTGATACATAGGGTGTATTCTAATCAATAAGAATAATCCAAAAGAAAAGAAATAAAGAATATGTACAATTTACAAATAAGTTAAGGACCAATGAATATCGGAGTGAAAATATTCCAGTTATACAAGATACAATCTCTGGCCTATCAAATTGACAAAGGTGAAGAGAATGGCACCCAGTGTTGGTGAATACATGAAGGTGGAGGAAATGTAAATTGGTTCAAGTTTTCTGGCAAGCCATTTGTCAATATAGATGAAATGCCTAAGCACAGGTCTGTCTCTGACTCAGCAATTCTATTTCTATGGTGTATCCCCAGGAATAATCATACATGTGCACAACAATATATACATAATAAGACAGTTTATCACCAAAGTATTTATAATTGCTACCAATTGGAAACAGCCTAAAAGTTCAGGAATTGGGGATTGGTCCTCTTCAGTTATGGAGCAACCTTACAATGTAAACTTTTATTTTGTATTTTTTAAAGATTTATTTATCTTAAAGGGAGAAAGATCTCGGGGGAAGGGGCAGAGGGAGAGGGAGAGAGAGAATCTCAAGCAATCTCCATGCTGAGCATGGAGCCCAGCACAGGGCTCAATTTCACGACCCTGAGATCAGACCTGAGCTGAAACCAAGAGTCTGTTGCTCAACCGACTGCGCTACCCAGGTGCCCCAAAATGTAACCTTTTAAAGAATATTGAGAAGTGAGGCAAAATAGTGAGGATATAATGTCTGATAGAAGGAGATAAAATTCTACATTGCGTATGTAAAAATATTTATAGAAAATACTTTTTATTTTTTCCATACTTTGTTACCTTGAACACGTAAGTCAGAAAAAAAAATGATATTTGGGTGCTCACCAGTTGTGGTTATCGTGTTCTGATTATCACTGTTCTATACAGATTAGATTAAATGTCATCTGGTTTGTCTCCTGTCATTTACATTCTCCCATTATTTCTAGGTTCACTCTCTGATTTTGTCTTAGGCTCCTCCAGATTTATTTGAGTCTGTAGGACCGAGCTTTTATTCTTATGAGGAGGCACATGCGATGCTTGCTGCCGCGGAAGGTTATAAACTGTATTCCGGAGCAGCTCATCTTCTTCAGAGGATTATGACAAGCCCCTAATGCTCTACCTATACTTGCTTTTCAAAGGTACCGAGAAAATATTGTGCATTTGAGGATGCTGGAATCTGCCAAAATGTATTAGTTGTAAAACCAAAACAAGTGTATGAGCTGTAAAGACAACAGCAGTAAATTGGTTCCAAATATAGCCCTTTATTGACAATGTCTAGGCATAGTGAAATAAACCAGCCCAGCAGATAGTTAGAGTATGTGTTTGTGCTCTCAATAACTTCTCCACCAAAGGATGACAAGATAATTTGGAGAACATTAAACGATTTTTCTCTATTTTATACTTTTGTGCATGGTGGTTGTCCTAGATTATGTTTACTCCTCTGCCTCTTTGTTATTCAGAAGCCTAGAATTTTGAGTACTTGTGGTTTTTTTTCCCTTTATTTATTTCATTTATTGTAGTCTAGTATCTGCACAAAATAGGGGTTCTTTAAAGTTTTATTTTTTGCTTTTTTAAAAAAATTTATTTGAGAGAGAAAGAGAGAGAGCTTGTGCACGCACAGTGGGGGGAGGGGCAGAGGGAGAGGGAGACGCAGGCTCCCCACTGAGCAGGGAGGCTGATGCGGGGCTCGATCCCAGGACCCTGAGATCATGGCCTGAGCTGAAGGCAGACGCTTAACCCACTGAGCCATCCAGGCACTGTTTTTTACTTCTTAACAACTGTCCAGAAATAATAATTTCTGGTTAATTATGATCAAAAGAGGATGTATGTATGACAGTCTGGGATAAAGCAGTTCTTGGAGCCTTTCTGCAATAAATATCTGTGAGACCATCTTGTAACTTTATTGTTAAGTATTTTCTCAGTTTGTATAAGGTAACGTCTACCAGTTTTATGTCCTTGTTCACAGGTTTTTCTCCAACTATTTCTCCTCAAACCATCTGAAAATAAAACTAGAGTTTTGGGAATGCTTATCAGCAACACACAGTGCATGGCTAGCCAGTTCTGTTAAGGACAGGTACATTGATAGTAGTGGGTTTGTGACATGCACTGTCACTCAAAGCTAGAAAGAAGCTTCGTACGAGGCTTGGTGCCTCAGATCAACTGGGTCAGTGGATTAGCGGTCTGAGGCTTTGAATTCTTATTCTTGGTTTTGCTGATGCTTTTCTTGTCAACCATTCTGACCATAAATGAAAGATAAAGACACCAAAGGGAGATTCAAATCATAAACCGCAGCACTGCTTCTTAAATTCATCTTCTCAGTATTTTTCAGAGCCTACCAACAGCCTTGAAGCTTTGCCCCTATCCTCCACTCTTCACCAGCACACCTTCCGTACATATTTTAGTCTTCTTTCTGCCAACCTACAAGGAAGCCCAAGGCTTGTGTGGCGCTCTCCATAGGGCTTTGGAGGGGAGGGAAACTGAGTAGTCAGAGGTATTTTCGCTCTTCCATAGCAGTGGGGGTAGGGGCAGGAAGAGGGGGAAGGGGAAAATAATAAACATTTATAATTTAATATCCTTTCTTGTATCCCTGATGCATTTATAATGCAGCTGTTTGTTTTACAGGTCAGGGGGCTCACTTGCTGAACTCGGGTGTGATACTAACATCATGTCTTTCTCTTGGAACCCATAGGCACTCAGTAGTTTAAACTACCACATTGTCAAGGACACCAGGGATAGTTGGAAGGGCAATTTCTACCAGACCAGAGGTTAAAGGCTCAAGGGCTGAAAGGGGAATTAGAGGTAAGATAATGGCTCTCTTCAGTTGTCGCAGATTGTCAAAAGCAAAATGAGGTTGTGCCGGTGGGAATGCCCTGGACACAGGATCAGGTGGCTGACAGGTATCTGTGAATGGGGAAGGGTACTGAACCACAGAAATGCAGGAAGGAGCTGGGTCCAGCCGCTGGAGGGCTCACTCTCACCTGCCCCCTCACTGGTCTTCAGGAATGAAGGGGCTGGGGGTATAAGCACATTACTGGTCCCGCTAAGAGTGAAGGCTCTGGAGATGGCTGCTGGTTTCCTTGGTGGGAATTTGAGGCTTGGAAGGAATGTGTGCCAAAAACGAGGACTGCAAAGAGACGAAATTATAAACAAGTAATCTTGAGGCTTGGAAAATGTTGTCTCATTCCCCTGGGTCATCACTGAGGGGAAATTGACCTCAAAATGTGAGAGCATGAATAAAGGGAGGGAGGCGAGTGACTTGGGCAAATGAGACCATGAAAAGGGCCGATTTGTTCAGTAATTTATTTCAATATTTCAGTAGATTGTACCCTGGCAGCTTGGAGCATAATAAAAACCAGTGTGCTTTCTTGTATATGGGGATTTCTGAGTGTCTTTTTGAAGTTCTGTGACCTATTTTAAAAAGTGTGCTTCTGGACCTGTGGAAGTGTCTACTCTTGCTGTCCGTCTGTCCAGTGTAAGGGCCTGTGCAGCCCTGGCTTTCGGAGCAGCTGGTGAAGTCAGACATGTTTCATTTGTCTGGGTGAGCTCCCCTCACCTCATTTTCCCCTCTCTGGCTCAGTAACTGGTGTCCTTCTTTCCCCTGCTCCCTTAGCAACATCTATCGTCCTCTGTTTTCCCCACACATTGAGGTTCTACAAATGATTAATAACTGACTAGACTGTGAATTATTTACAAGCAAAGACAAACTTCTAGGATCCAGCAGTGTTTTGGAAGTAATGGGTATTCAATAAATGGGTATTTGTTGAATGAATGGATAGCCTAAACTACCGCCCCCCCCCCCCCGGCCCCCAAGGAAAGCATACATTTTAAAGGCAATCACGCCAAACTGATAAATTTCTAATAAGGATTTCAGGAGCATCTGATAGGTTGGAGGAGATTCTGTGCAGACTTGCAGCTTTCCTCACACTCAGGAAATCACAGCCGAGGGTCCTGGTGATACTTTCTGGTGTAGATGCCAGGAGACACAATTGTTGAATTGAAACTGATCAATTCTAGAAAACAAGGAAAGCTATTGAGCCCAAGGCTTGGGCTCACTCCAAGATAGACAGTGATGGCATGTTTGGCTAGTTCCCAGCACTGACAGTTGAGACAACCCTGATCTGGTCTTGTGTGACATAAGGCAGCCCTTGGGGTTGTCAATTTCAGGGCCTGGGGGGAGCAGCCCAAGCCCTTGACCTCTACCTTTGCCAGGGACTGGCTCCACCATCACTCCAACCACCATGTTGCCTGGGAGCCCTTTGGGGGACAGTGTGGGCACCACAGACTCTGCTTCCAGATCTCACTCCCCAGCCAAGAAGGAAAGAAAAAAAATAACTAAACACATCTACTAATTATGTTCCAGATAGTTTTTTGAAAATACAGAATTAGTGAGGGATAAATGAGCATTAACCATACCTCTTGAGACAAATTCACACTTTTTTTTCTTAAATCATCACATTGGCTGATCCTTCAATGGTCAGCAAAAAATTTTCTCTTTTAGACTTTGGTCTAAAGTCTAAAGATCAGGGGCACCTGGGTGGCTCAGTCGTTAAGCGTCTGCCTCGGCTCAGGTCATGATCCTAGGGTCCTGGGATCGAGCCCCACATCGGGCTCCCTGTTCGGCGGGAAGCCTGCTTCTCCCTCTCCCACTCCTCCTGCTTGTGTTTCCTCTCTTGTTGTATCTCTCTCTGTCAAATAAATAAATAAAATCTTAAAAAAAAAAAGTCTAAAGATCAGGTCTTCTGGCTCTCCATGAGGTATGTTTTGTGACTGGTTGTCGTTACATGATCCCAGGAAGAGTGAGAAAAGATCAGTTTTACAAATCAGTAAGTGCTGACCCACCTAAAAATAGAAATGGCTGGAGGAAAGCAGAGATAGGCAAGAAGGGGGCAGTGGTCTAAACCAGTGAGAGAAAATACTAAAGAAATGATTTATGATATTATCTAAAACCTACGTGCTTTTGAAGTATTCAGGTGAGTGTATTTTTAGCAGATGAGGGAATTAAGGATTGGCATTTGCAGGCAAATGACAGCCGGACGCTCATGATTAATAACAAACAAGTATCTATTAAATGTCCCTTTGCATGTCACCACCCTGAATTCTGAAGGGTTTTCACCTTAAGAATTATAGAGGCCTTGACCTTTTGTTCAAGCATAAGGAAAGGCAAGAGAATAAACAATATACATAAAAAGTCCAGAGCCAGCAGCAGGGCTAGAAAAATGATCTAAAAATCCAGTCAGATTCTTCTTAAAGAGTTGTGGGAATTTCCTAATTTCTCTGTCAAAGATCTCATCTTCACATTCCTGTTCTTAGGAAATACTTCTTACCCCATCTTCATGTCCCTGTTCTGACGCTGCTGCCTTTCTGGGAATGGGACTGGTGGAATGACCAGAGGGCAGGAAATCCTAGGAGTGGGGGTGGAAGGGGTGGGAGGGTCTGGAGGACCACAGAGACTGCTGAGAGTTCCAGGCGGTGGGGGGTGGGGGTGCGGGGGGTTGGGGGAGCAGAATAACAAAATAGTTTTTTTCATCACAGCTGCATGCTGGAGGGCTATTGATTAGGAGGAAGTGATGTTTTTGTGAGGGTTAAAATCAGCTTTGGAAACATTCCTAGACTACTTTTCCAGGGCCAAAAAGTATTTTTTTTTATCATGTCTTTCGACTTAACTGTTTTAATAAAGGAATTAGTTTGAGTGGATGGTTCCAGATACTGGAGACAGTTCTTTGATATTGTTTTAATCATATCCCAAATTCATACCTTGGCATATCCACAGACACCTAATTTAGTGTAACAATGGTAAAGCAGAATAACCATCTCCCAAAGGTATCCACCTCCTAATTCCCCAAACCTGTCCATAGGTTAACTTATGTGGCAAAGGAGACTTTGTTAATGTGATTAAAATAAGGATCTTGAGTTGGGGAGATTTTCCTGAATTACCTGGTGGGCTTGATGTAGTCACACGTGTCCTTATAAGGGAAGGAGGGAGGCAGGGGAGTAGAGTCAAACACGTCAGAATGGGAGCAGAGGTTGGAGTAATACGAAGGGGTCCACAGGAGCTGGAAAAGGCAGAGAACGGACTTTCCCCTAGAGCCGGTAGGAATACAGCTCTGCGGACACCTTGATTGTAGCCTAGTGAGATACATTTTGGATCTTCAGAAATGTAAGATGATAAGCTTGTAATTTGTTATAGCAGCAATAGAAAATGAACACAGTAAACTTTATATTGTAAAATAACTACTAGTTAAAGAAATGTTTGCAAGTCAATAATGTTTGGGGAGAGAGGATGTTCTTTCCCTTGACTTAGAGTTTCCACGTGAAGGGTATCAATTAGTGTTAATATTCTTGGCCTGACCTCCCCCAGGAGAGTGGAGAGAATTAGAATGACCTGATTGGTAAGTGTGGGAGCCACACCTGGGCATGCCTTGCTTAGCCCTTCCCACTTCCCCTTTGGGATCCATCTGCCCAGAAAAGTAAAAGTTCTGCTCTCTCTTTGGATACAGAGGTCTTTGTTTTCCAATGTTTTTTTTTTTGTGATGGATTAAGAAGTCCACTGTTACCCATGTGCCTAAACCCATTCTAGTCTTTTTCTGTTGGATTCTTCTTTCTCAAGCAGGGAAAAGAGGTCTTATTTATTGAATCCAGTGAAATACAACTCATCACATAGATATGCTTTCTCTTTTCCTTGAATAACTTATGTGTCATTATTTAATTTATTTATTATGCCTTGCTTAGTTCCAGAGAGTATTTAAGATGGCTTATAAATACATTATAATTAAAAAAGAGGAGTAGAGGGGCGCCTAGGTGGCTCAGTTGGTTAAGCGACTGCCTTCGGCTCAGGTCATGATCCTGGAGTCCCAGAATCGAGTCCCGCATCGGGCTCGCTGATCAGCATGGAGTCTGCTTCTCCCTCTGACCCTCCCCCCTCTCATGTGCTCTCTCTGTCTCTCTCTCTCTCTCATTCTCTCTCTAAAATAAATAAATGAAATCTTAAAAAAAAAAAGGAGTAGAGGGGGAAATGAATGAAGGATTGATTAGATGAAAGTAGAATGAGGTTAGAATCATGAGCGTCTCCTCCAGTGCTGGCAGAGTTTGGGGTGGGGAGGCTCACAAATCTGACCCTGAACTTCTTATCAGTCAAAGCAAAGAGGGAAGCCTAATTGGTTAATGATTTATAGAATCATTGTAGAATCAAAGTTGAATGATTTATGGAATATGATAGCAAAACACCCAGCAGGTCGCTCAAGAGAAACTAACTATACCTAACACTGGGACTGTGGGAAACTTCCCCTGGGTGTTCATAAAGGGAATGCTTATAGAATGTAATGAACAGGATTCTAAACACTATGTTGAGTAAACATGGCTGTACACTTCATGATCTATTTCTTACAACATCTCTCTCTGTAAGTAAATGGCACAGTAAAACACACTTATTTACATTGAATATTTACTGAGCATCTACTATGGGTCAGAGAAAGTGGTGCTGGGTGATCAAAACAGAATTGTCCTTGGGGCACCTGGGTGGCTCAGTCAGTTAAGCATCTGCCTTCGGCTCAGGTCCTGATCCCAGGGTCCTGGGATCGAACCCCGTATCGGGCTCCCTGCTCGTCGGGAAGTCTGCTTCTCCCTCTCCCTCTGCCCCTGCTTGCACTCTCTCTCTCTCTCACTCTATCTCAAATAAATAAATAAAATAAAAAAAACAAAAAACAAAAAAACAGAATTGTCCTTGTCTTCAAGGAGCTTATAGTCTAGAGGAAGTCAGATGCCGTAAAAATAACCCCACACTGGAAAGATATAAAATCAGGCACTCAGTATAAAACATGGGACTCACTTTAGATTAGGCGTCAGGGACAACCTCTTCGAGGAAGTGACTTTAAGCTGAGATTGTGGCAATAAGTAAAGTGAGGAAGGCAAAGAATATTTGCGTGTTTAGTGGAAAGAGATCAGGGGTGTGTGTGTGTGTGTTTAAGGGAGAGAGAACAACACACACAGAAGCCCAGAGATGGAAAAGATGTGGAGGAAATGAAAGGTCAAGGTGGCCAGCCCGTAGTAAATGAGGGGAGTGAGCAGACAATGGCTGGAGAGTTTGTATGTTTTGTAGCATGAGCAATGGGAAGCCTTTGAAGGTTTTTGAGGAAGGAAGTGACATGTTCTTATTTATATTTTAAGAAGCTCACCCTGGCTGCTTTGTGACAGCAGAAGCAGGAGAGAATCGGGAGCGTGCTTTCATGGCTGAGGAAGATGGCGGTGGCTTAGCCCGGGTGATGGCAGCAGAGACGTGACATGTCTACGGTGGTGGGGGCAAAAGCATGCACAGATAGGTGGCTTGCTGCTGACCTAGAGAACATTTCTCCCTGTTTCTGAACTTGATTTAATCCTAAATCGATGTTGTTTCTTAACTGATTGACTATAACATTTAAGTTAGTTATATGTGCAAATTGGACATGTTTCCTAGGAGACACTTCATCTCTAACAAGGTTGTACTTAGAGCAGTGGTTTTCAACCTTGCCCATGCCCTGGACCAATGCTAACGGGATCTCTGGGGCTGAGACCTAGGCATAGATATCTCCGAAACCTCCCCAGAAGATCACACTGTGTGGCCGAGGTTAAAAAACACTGACTTAGAGCATTAGATTGATGATGAGGGGTAACACGTGGGGTGAGAATTAAATCCAATATATAATGTTGTAAACAAGGTGGAGAACGAATATTTCTACTAATGTGAGGTTTGGATGGAACCCCCTGTTTGCAGTTTTCTCTAACCAGCTCAACACGGGGAAAATTAAATCGTGATCAACCGAGGAAACTAACATCCCTGCAAAGGCTTTAACTTTCAGTAGCTCTTGTCAAATTCATCTGAAGCCTTGCACGTATAAATAAAGGTGAATTCTTAGGCACTACATGAATCAAAGTGTAGGCTAATTGGACATGAAAGGTTTTACTTCTAAATCACTGCCAGAGGCCAGCAATTTTGAGCATATGGTGGCTGCTCAGTGGTGGTTTTTAACAGAAAAGTCAGCCTGAATTCTGTTGCTAGGGGAAAATTTCCAGGGCTTCACACTTGTTAGCCCTCATGTATCAGAAATGATTTATGCATGCACTGAGTTGTGAGTTCCCATCATCCTGCCAATTCTTCAGAGGCTATTAGCTCTGTAGGGACAGGGAGTGGAGTGGATGTATCTTGTTTCTTCCAGCACCAATTTCATACCTTCCTCTGTTTCCTAAAAGTGCCCCAAGCTTCTCAGCAATAGGCAGAGGGTTCAGACCAGTGGCAAGAGGGAGCTGTGATTACTGTAAGCCGGTCACATATTCTGTATCCCTATTTGGTTGACTGGTTGGGAATTACACATGACCCAAGTCAGACCAGTTGCGACCAACAAAACTCAATTCCAGGTCCTTTACTTGAGCTACAAGAGAATGGATCTCCTTCCGGCTAGAAGTGAGTGAGTAAGGAGATAGCTCCAGGAGCTACTGGTAGCCATTTGGAACTAGGAAAAGAAATCTGACAGTGGAACCAGTGTTGAGAAGGCAGGGCTGAAAGATGTTTGAGTCACGTATCAAGTTTCATCTAAAGCTAGGACTCAGGGCACCTGGGTGGCTCAGTCGGTTAAGCCTCTGCCTTCGGCTCAGGTCATGATCCCAGGGTCCTGGGATTGAGTCCCGCATCGGGCTCTCTGCTCAGCAGAGGAGTCTGCTTCTCCTTTTCACTCTCACTCTATGCTCTCCCAATCTCTCTCTCTCAAATAAAGAAAGAAAATCTTAAAAAAAAAAATAAAGCTAGGACTCCCCCTGTAACTTGCAAGATGCTTGCAGGCACAGTGTCCCTTGCTCACTGTGGCTCCAGCCTGACAATAAATGTTTGTTGAATGAATGAACAGTAAGCAGAGGAAAAAGAGCAAGCTTAGGAGAGAAATCAGTATGGAACTTTTGTAATTACAGAAGAAAAGGTCATTTTCTTTTTCTTTTTTTAAGATTTTATTTATTTATTTGACAGAGAGAGACAGCGAGAGAACACAAGGAGTGGGGGAGCTGGAGCGGGAGAAGCAGGCTCCCCCTGCTGAGCAGGGAGCCAGATGCGGGGCTCGATCCCAGAACCCTGGGATCATGACCTGAGCCGAAGGCAGACGCTTAATGACTGAGCCACCCAGGCGCCCCGAAAAGGTCATTTTCAAAGACACCAAATCCCATCATTTCTCTGACTCTGAAATCTCCTTGAATTAACAAAGTATGGAATTTCCTTCTAATTACCTTACAATGACAAAGGGAGCTAAAATGGAAAAGAGCAATCATAAATAATAATCTGGCCATGAGGTGGATGGGAGGGGGCAAATCCTTTTTCCATAACACTAGTATCGAGGGGAATCTGGCTCAGATTTAACGCATGTAAGTCAATAAGTTGCCAAGCTGAAGTATTTTATTATTTCCTTAGCTTTACAAATGGTTCCCTTCATTTAATCGCATTTACCTTGACATAGATTATCAAAATTTTGGCCATATATGAATTTATAGAGTCACTGTATCATGAAAGAAAATGTATTCACCTGTTTCAGTACACTAATCAAAAGATAAACACACCTAGTCAGTGATCCCCATGATAATTTGTTACTTTATTGAGAGCTGTAAGGGTACTTTATATAAGGACTCTATCCCATTTCACCTATAACATGTGAGAAGAAGACAAAAGGAAAAAGATCTCTATGATGACCAGTGATCAGACCAGTGACCTCTATTGATGATTTTTATCCAAGGACATATCCAAGTATGAGAAAGAGACAACTCACTTTTATAAATGAGAAAAAAAGATAGTTTTGCATTTGCCAATAGAAGCTTAAATAGTGTCTTCCAGGACACTACGCAATGAAAATTTTCATCATTTCTTCCCTTCTTGCTTTTTTTCCCTGTCTTTTCCCCCCTATTCACTAGAGAAATCTAGATTCTGGGCCTACAGGAAAGGGGGAAGTAGACAGAGAAAATGATAAACTGAGGGTAGGGTCTGCAAAGGTTTTAATTTCAAATCTCATGCTTTGGAAATCCAGATACACTTGGTGAGCAGGGACCTGCCGCCGGGGATGCCATTGTGGAGCTAGGTACCTGTTGTAAGATGTATCCTTCCAAGTCTCCTGCTGAAGAGACTTGTTGAGGGTCTAGGGAGCCACTATCACCCTGAGTGTCTACACTGAGAAAACCTCAGTGTATTATTCCACCATAATCTACACGAACTTACTCTTTGATGTCTCTACTCTGTTCTTCACTTCATCTAACAATAAGGGCCAAGACCCAGCTGTCCCTTGGGAACCTCCCTGATTGGCTCTGCTTCTTTCTGATCCCAGCCTTGTTCTGCATCCCCTTCCAATTCTGTCTCCAGACCTGTAACATGGAGCTGGGTAGGAACACAGGGAATAGTTAAAGGGAATTAATAAGCCTATTTCCACCAAGGGCTGACTCTTAAGATCTCATATGCGCCGGTAAACAGATTGTGATCTGAAGTTTGTCTAGCTGAATTTGCAACTTGGAATAGAGTCTCCCCACCCCCTCAATGTTCAGGTTTCTAGGCTAGCCCACAATAGCACATACTACAGCTGACTTCTTAGAAATATATATGAAAACAGTAGTAGAAAGTGTTCTTACTCCACACATTGTTAAACAGGAAAAAGTTGTTAAAACTGCATCTTGAATCTTAGTGGTCAAAGGAAAGCTAGGTGCCAGAAACAGGAGGAGGGAACCAATGGGATTAATAATAGCTGACAGTCACTGCATACTTGTCATGTGGGCACTGTGCTAAGTGCCTTATATGACTCATCTCATTTAATTTCTCACTTTAACAGTTAAGGGAAAAAAAAAGTCTCAGATTATGTGATTTCCCCAAGAACACACTGATAGTAAGAGTCAGTAGGCTTGTCTAATTTCAAAGCCCAGGCTTTATCCACTCTGTGGTTTTGGTAGAGATTCTGAAGAAAACTTCTGGAAACTTACCAGGCTCTTGATGTCACTGGCTTATTATTAAGGCCAATTTTCTTAAACTCAGACGCTTGACTTTTTTATTGTATGTCATCCTTTTGGCTTACACATGAAATGAGAGAGAAGAGCCTGAAAGAGAAAGATTTGGAAGCCCAAGGTGAAAGGCGGGGGTTGAGATGAGGGGAGGGAAGCAAGGACCTGAGGAGGAGGAGAGGCGAGTGAGTGCTGGAGAAGGTGATGGGAAACAGGCATGGGGTTGAGCCCAGTTACCTTGGTTGTTGTCGGGAGGGAGCTGCAGTCTGGGAGGGAAGGGTGAGACACTCCTAAGCTGGGTCTTTGAAACATTGGGAGTCCTTGCCCTAACTACGGAACATCCTCTGGGGTTAGGAAAAGGTCATCAGTCATCTAATAGTAACACCAGCTGCGCAGGTAATAAGTGTCAAAATGAGAATTAGAATCCAAGCCTGTTCGAATTCAAAGCCCAGGCTCTAACCACTCCTTCTTTTTGACGTCTCGGATGGTCTGACCTACTGTGTGTGGGTGTGGACGTCCTCTATGATGTCCCTGCCATTGGTGGTTATGGATTTTAGAAGTTTGCCAGACCCTTCAGTTTCCAAGCATTTGGCCAGAAAGAGATTATAGTCCCAGATTTATACACTGGTCTATGCTCAGGTCAGATTTGGACAGCTTAGGAAATATATCTTTTTCTAAATATACCGTGTGTATTAATGCAGCCAATTGAATCTTCTACCTTTCTTTTCAATGAAGCAAAACAATCTTGTACTTATTCCCATTATTGAGCTTACACTGTGATGACTCAAAGGTAAGACAAAGTAATGCTGAGGAACACCACTGAAAGAACTGCCTTACTACCTTAATGCATCCAGAGTTCTTTAGCACTAGATGAAAACACCTTGGGTTTAACATTTCCATAGATGTGATTGAGGACATTTTTGGTTTTTTAGTTATTCAATGACTTCATATTACTGGATCGATTATTTATCAATAATTGATATATTACTCAATTTTGTTCTTTGTGTGTTCAATATTATGCTTTTCCAGAAACTGTCTAAAGGGGGTTACTAGAACAAATGTAAGATTTTTGTAAAGTGAGGAAATCAGGGTGAAAAAAAATTAATGCAGGAAAAATTAAGTGAAGACAAAGAAGATGTTATTATACAAAATAGTAGTCTAAGCTGTACACAGCTTAACAGTCTAATCTGTTCTACTTGTGAGAAGTAGAACACAGATTTGGTCCTGCTATTTCGGCAGCTAATGTGAGGAGGGTCACAGGATGACTCACAATGTACATGTGAGTCCATCTTATATTTAAGGACACTGACGTGCAGAGAGGGTCACCCAGCCAGAAAACCCTGGATTTGTATTTAAATTCATGAGTGTTTGACTCCAAGCTCATGCTGTTTTCAGTAAGCTGTGCTGCTTTTGTGAATACCCATGTGTGAGTGGACTCAATCAGAGACAAGTATAAAGCTTTGCTTACTTGAAAACTCCCTTATTTGTGGAAAATTAATTTTTATGCAGTTTTATGACCTTGGGAAAATCAATTAATGGATTTGAGTCTCAGTTTCCTTGTTTTTGAAACTGGTATCTTAACACTTAAGGAATTGTTGTAAGGATTAGAGACAATGTGTAGACATCCTACTAATATAATGCTTGCGATATGACAGGTGTTCAATATTGTGGCCGTTATCAATTTCCAAAGCTGCTCATTTTTGACCAGGCATTTCCTCAGTTTGATAACGTCCCTCATAGTGTCACAAACTAGAAAGCTAACATTTCTTTTCTTCTTGCAATGTGTGAATTGTCAAGCGCTTTTTCTGAGCATGTCGTCTCTCACATATTCCTCCCCAAGAGCCTGTGAAGTCAAAGCTCTATCGTCCCCATCTTTGAGATGATGAGACTGAAGATGAGAAGTTAATAGAACCATCTGTTTCAGAAATGAATGTGGTCCACATTGTGGACAGGAATAGGTGCTGTTGATCAATCTGTATTAGTCAGTTGTAGGAGTTCATCTGTAAAATATGCTAGTCACGACGCCACCCTTTTAGCGGCATATCATAGACAGTGCCCATTGCACAACTGTGTCAATGACTGCCATTCATCTCGGAAGAGTCTGTGACTCTGACAGCCTAATTCAAAGAAGACCACCACTCCAGAGTAGTCACTGTTACTGTTGTGCTTCCCATGTTGCATCTGAAGGAGTCAAGAGTGAAGCCTTCCTTAATGGCTGAGGAGTTATTTTATGGCAATATTTTTCAAGCTATTCTGGCCAGTTAGGCAAAATATGGTGGGTGGGTCACTGTGTGGGTCATTGGGTCAGATCCTTTGCTGATGCATTAGAAATACCGAGTTTTATGCAAGGATGTTACTCCAAAGAGTAGGAGAAGAAAAGGAGCTAGTTTGGGTGCCATGGGTGGATCACTCTAATTGAGAGACCAGTTAGTGATGCCGTCTGGGTTACCGAGAGACAAAAAGGGGGAGAAATACTTTTCTCTCTATGGCTTTTAGAAGGGCTTGTTCAGATAGGAGGTGGGGAGAGTCTGAAGGCATATTTTATCCCTTTTTTCCCCTGGGAGTTTTTCTTCAATTAAGTTTTTAGTTTAAATTAAAACAATAATGAGAAGGTGCAAGTACCATAGTTCTCCATTTGGCCACCCTATCATTTGAACACTTCTGTGCCCACAATATATATTCCGATGCCCCCTGGAATCTGGTGGGTTCCTTGTATTTGATGGTATGATGACACAGCACATGCTCTCTATTGATTTGAACTGCAAAACTCAATAGGAGATGAGTGAAATTCAAATGAGTTTGAATTATTTGCCAGAGATTTTATTTATTTATTTTTTAAGATTTTATTTATCTATTTGTCAGAGAGAGAGAGACAGAGAGAGCGAGCACAAGCAGGGGGAGCGGCAGGCAGAGGAAGAAGCAGGCTCCCCGCTGAGCAGTGAGCCCCATGCCAGGTTCTATCCCAGGACCCTGGGATCATGACCTGAGCCGAAGGCAGACACTTAACCGACTGAGCCACCGAGGTGTCCCTGCCAGAGATCTTATTTCTATAAAAATACTGAATGTAGCAAATAATTGTGACCACTTAATTTTAAATCTCTGAGTTACCTTTCTTGTATAACTGTAAAACATAACTGCTTGTATAGGTCTGTTGACAGTTGCATTTGGTTTGGATAAGAGCTTATGGATTTTTCTCTCAAAATGGCAGTGGAGAATGGCTTATTTAAGGAGAGTTATGGCAAAGAAACTTATGGTGATTGCTAATGTGTGCCTTTTCATCAGCACCCAGCTTCTTAAAGTGGGTTTGAGTGACAAGGAAGAGAGAGAAAAGGGGTGACTCTTCCTGCAACATCAACTCCCAATAAAACAGCCGGATGACAACACTTCATTTTCACATTAAAACAAAGAGAGAGCTATGATGGGACAGAATGCCAAATTCATAAGGATATTAAAGGCAAAACATGAAACTCTAAAGAAATTTTCTGCTTGTCCCTGCTAGGTATGCCCTCCCCCCCCATCGCTCCCTGCGTCCTGCTCCCGCTATTTCCAAGTTGCTCCCCTTCCTTTGGGCTTAGCACCAAAGGATTTCCTTTGCAGTCACTTGTACCAAAAGACTACCTTCGGTAGAAACCTTTGTGAGGCGCTGGTGACACCACCAGGACCCTTGAATTCACTTGAGGGTAACGTGGTCTTCAAAGTGGAAGCCTTATACCATTTATTCATTTATCCTCCTAACGTGGAATCTCCTGACCTGAATATAAATTAGCTTGACATTGAGCTACTGAATCAACCAGCACTGGAGGGGACTCTGCTTCTGCAGACACCCTGCAGGCCTCAGGCTGGCCTCACAGTGGGCCCTGGGTGCCAGCCTGCACTTTCTCCTCTTAAGTTCTTAACCACGTAACTAACTGCTCTGCAAAGCTAACTGGGTATTGATGTCCTTGTCATCTGCAAAGCTGCAGAGAACACATAAAGGTAGTTAATGTGAGTGTCTTTTGCTTGTACTTGCTTTTCTTTACATCAATAAATCCTAAACCTTCCGTTGAAGTCACCAAGAACGACTGGCAAGTCATTCTTCTGAATGTGTGCCCAGAGACAAGGAGAATAAGTATTTGTTGAAAATATAAAAATAAAGCCTGCAAGTCGGTGATGGGGCTAGAAATCTCTTCCTCTCTTCCTCTTTCTCTCTAGTGATTATGACTGTATCCAAGACTTGGGAGGATACAAACAATTTTTTGGTCCTTATTTTCCCAGAAAGCTTAGAGGATGAATGATCAATACTATTAGGATGGCATTGCATTTTTGACTTGCTGTTTAAAATTAACATTTTTTTTTTTTTAAATGTGAACCTCCAATGACTATGGAATGAATGCATGTATGGTGTGGCCTTCCAATATGCAAGAGCTGTCCCCTGAGTAGCATTTGTGAGCTACTCTAGGGAACTGATAATAACTTCAAAGGAACTTTCCTGTGCAATGTTTGATATCTGGAATTTATATTAATCATTACTTCTCATGAGTGCTCTGGGAAGAGAGCAAGTGAAATATTGACAAAGGACTTGCCATGTGTTGGATTTGGAATCAAAAGCTTTCACAAATGGGAAAACAAATACATTGGAATCCTGTTATAAATGTCTTTGATGATCTGTGGGTTTTGTTGTTGTTGTTTTGTTTTGTTTGTTTATTTTTAAGTAAACTCTGCCCCTAACTTGGGGCTTGAGCTCACGACTGGGAGATCAAGAGTCACATGCTCTACCAACTGAGCCAGCCAAGCACCCCTTAAATATCTTACTTACATTAAATAAGTTGGATAATTTTCTTTCAAAAATCTAATTTCATGAAAATCCTGATACAACTTGATTTCATTATGTTCTTATTGGTTCTATAAAGCCAGTAGGTGTTTCTGCAGTATCCATTGTAAGACTTAATAACAAGATTATAAGGTGGTCCTATAGTTTGTGGGCTTGGTTGTTTTTCTTGACATTTTGAGCTGGGTATTTATCATCTCCTCCCTCCCTTATTGCTTTTGCCATGTATTCAATGTAAATATTCCAGTATCTTTCTATTTACTCACTATTTCTCTTCTGCTCTCCAGAGCCCTCCACATCTTTAGCCATATCATTTTTTTCCTCTGAGATCAATCAACCAGCAAGTATTTTATATTGTTGCTGTAACAGGCTTTGCAGGAATTAGGCTATAATTCCTAAAGGAATGGAGAACATTTCTGTCCAAACTGCTCCATATAACAACTAATAGAGTAATATTTCATGCCAAAAAGTACTTAATGGTTTTGATGACAATAATAAATAAATACATTAGAAAAGAATGGGATCTTTACTTTCTAGCTTTTAAACACAAGAAAACTTAGACTATTCCAGAAAGAAAGTATAATCACATACTCTTATTATTAAGACTTTTTATGTTTTTGTTTGACCATGAGTCACCTCCCAGCCTTTGCTTCTTTCTATGAACCAAATCCAGCTCCTTTAGGGTTTTCTCATGGGCCTTATTTTCAATATTATAAATTATTCAATTTATCATTCCACCATATTCATAGAGTATTTACCGTACAGAATAAAATATAAAATGCCATGACACTTTACAAAGGTAATGCAGGTCAGGGCCATTGCCCTTGAGGATTGGAATAGTAGGATTCAGAGAGCCACAGAGGTTTCTATTTTAGTTTTTCAGAATTTCATCTCTGGTCTTTTAGCCTGGAGCTAACTTGCATGATGACCCTTTCCACTGCCCTTAAGTCCAGAAAATATCACACATGGATCAGTAAAGAACCTTCTGTTTCCCTTCCTCTACTCATCTTGAAAGAAGGCGGCTTTCGTGTATTTCTGTCCTGCAGGAAGTCAGCTGTGACCATCACAAAATTACAGCCCAGGCATCCTGACCTGACTCTCTTAACCCCTGAAATGCAGAAAAAGCTCTTGACAGGGGCAGTAGGTCAGTCATGTCAGGGTCTGACAACTAAATGAGTGGTTCTGGTCAAAGCAACTTTCAGAAACAACTTGAGGCCATTTTAATTTCCCAAAGGTATCCATAAAAGTATTTGGGCTGCTGACTTCTACTGTTCTAGAACAACATAGGACCCCAAAGAGTCTCTGAGGGTCCCCTGAAGTCTTTCTGATAATACGGGTCATATTTGTTGGATGAACTCTCATTTCAATTTCCACTTTAAAATGATTTGTTGTTCATTCCCATAAGTTGTGTTTAGCAGTGTGTAATGACCTAGAAAGGCCACAGGCTGGGTTTGGGCCCTCGTTCACTCAGCCCCCAGCCTAGGGTGTGATAAGGCAGTGTGGTTTTATGGTTATGAGCATGGGTGTGGGATGTCAGCCCTGCTCACTGGCTCCTATATGATACAACTGGGCACGTTTCTTAATTGTCTTGCATTGTTCTCATCTCCAGAAATGGAGAAATCACAGTCACCTCCCAGGATCACCATGAAAATGTACTGATAAATACAGAAGTTCTCCTCACAGTTCCTGAAGCATGAATGGCGTGCCATAAATTCCATGCTGACTGTGTTATTGTCCTAAGCATGACTAAAAATACATAGCTCGAGACTTTCCCCGACCCTGAGTTTTGGAAAGCTAACTTTAATACCATGCTGATGATGGCTGTTGCTTTAACTATTTCTACAACTTCCTCAACACGGCCTCGTCTAAACTCTATTTTTTTCCCTTTGCCTGAGCGAAACAAAGACACAAACAAGCAAGCAAAATACTGGAGTTACCTTTAATACTTCTAAGATGACTCTGACTTCAGCTTTCTGAATATACCTGAACTCTACATTCCGCCCCTCCCCACCCCCCCATCTCTCACTTAGGAGTTATCAAGAAAAAAGTTTTCCGTGAAAGGTTTGCTATGTTAGGCCATGATCTGCTGGTGGAAACCTAGGCCAAGAGGCGAACCCATTACAGGGACTCTAAAGTGTGTTGAATATGGTCTAAATCTCGCCAATGCTTGGCAGCAGGGCAAAGCTGGGTGGGAGAACAACCAGGCTTAAGTGGCAAGGAAAATGCCTCTGACACCTAAGTTGTACTTGCTAAAGAATGAGAAGCATGTGAGAAATCCCTTGATCTCACTGTGCTGAGCTAACAAGACCAGGTGTGGCTGAGATGGTCCGATGGTACACATCAGTTAATTCAGCCTCACCTTCAAATACAGTCGAACTTCATGATAAAATCTGACTTACAAAATGAATACCTAAATTTTCATCAGCATTTCTCAGTTATAGCTCTTGGTTTTTTTCTATATTTAGATACTGTTTGGAAAACTGAACAAGAAATTACTCTTTGAGGCCATAATTAAACTGAAACATAACAAGAGTGTAATTGGAATTTTTTACTAATAGCTAACAGAATGCCATGTCACACACCACTGTCTTGCTCTTGGCCTAAGAGAGACCAGGAGGGTTTCAGAAATCATACTGACTGTCAAGAGCAGATGTGTTTTAATATTTAAAATTAAAATTTTCCAGGGATTGGTATTGATCTGATTGGTATTGAATACCAGGGAGTGGTATTGAAACATTCATACTGTTTCAAGTGCCGTGGAGAGCACTTGGAAATGAAAGACAATTATCTTTTTATGTTTGAAAGTTTTTTCTCATGAGATAAACTGAGCTGGTTAATGTTTTGTCAAATCATGCTTTCTAGGCTATGTCATCTTATTTCCTGCTAGCGTCAAGCTCTTTTTTAACAATAGAGAAACTCTGATTTTTTTTCCTCTTGCTATTTTCTCTTATTTCTGTAGGCAAATTATATCTTGTGAAATATCCTCTTTTGTCAACTCAAGTCCCATTGACATAACGTTTCCCATAGTGTGTGTGTGTGTGTGTGCGTCCGTGCGTGCACGCATGTATTTCAGACTTCTTTCTACAAAGAGAGAATTCTGGAGCCTTCACTGCTTTTTGGCCCCGAGAGTACATTCCATGCCCCATACGGACATTGGAAAGAATATCCCAAAAGGCATTCAGCTGGGTCATTTGCCATCTTGGTTCACATAGCAGGTTTTATTGACAAGGCTTTGTTCAAAGCAAAGGGACTATGCCAAATGGTTCACAACCCTTGTAGCCTCTCCTAGAACCTTCAGCCTTTCTTGGAACTTGCCAGCCATTTAAGAGACTTTCTAGAGTCAGAGTAAGGAGAATGGATGTAGAAGGGGAAATGTGATATATGTAGAAAAATGCAGAAACAACTTAAAGTCTTTGTGAGAACTGCATTTAGCTTTCAGAACATTGAAATAATGAAATGTGTTTATGAAGGAGAATTTCTTCTATGTGTCCCACATGACATTTTTTTTCCTGGGGAAATATTTATCCAAGCAAAAAAATATCTGTTAAAGAAAGAAATGAATTTGCATTTTGATATTTCCTCTCTGGGAGAAAATAATGCTAATTCCAGGTCTTTTGGAAGGTTCTAGGGTAGGATTAGCTAATTGACTCTTCTGATATAAACACAGTTCCAGAGTTAATCAGAAACAAACACTGCCATCTCTGTATCAGTTCCAACAACAGACTTACGTTTAACACGAACTTACCATCTCAACTGGAAAAAATGTATGTGGCTGCACAGGGCACAACTATGATTTAAAAAAAAAAACTTTCTTCAAAGTGGATTTTATCCTGATTTTGGAAAATTTGGAAACATACTGAAAAGTTTAAAGAACGATACGAACACACTCTACCTCCCGACCTAGATTCAATAATGTGAATGTTTTACTGCATATGCTTTCTATCTCCATGTCTATGATGCATACAGTTTTTCCCCTGGAACTCCCTGAGCTGCAGACATATGGGTGACATTTTACCCATAAGTACTTTAGCAAAAATAAGGACATTTCCTCCCAAGCCACAATACTATTATTATATGCAAGAAAATTAACCTTAATTTCATAATTAATCTAAATTATTGCATATTAAAATGTCCTTCATTGCCCACAACATGTCTTCAGTAGCTTTTTTTTTTTTTTTTTTTAGTCAGGATCCAATCAGGTTAAAACACAGTGTTTAATCAAAAGTGGTCTCTTTACTTTTTCCCTCCCTGTATTGCTTTTATTTATCTTTTTGAAGAGTCCAGACCAGTTTTCCTGTGGAATGTATCATATTTGAAACTACTAATAGTTTTGATATGGCTTCTGATCATTTAGAATCACAAAGAAGCAGCCTAAGAACTTAGTTTAGTGTATTGGTAAACGAGAGTTACCAAAAAGCTTTTATATTAATATAGAAGCCTCGGGAGATTTAGATTAGATGGAGTAAATTTGGCAGGAAACAAAATAGTATTTTGGGATCACAATGTTTACAAGTTTACTGGTTTTTAAATATTCTAAAGTCAAAAGAGAGGGAAACGATTTCTTTAGTGGGCCATCATTCTTCAGTGGAAATGTTTAGCAAATGGCCCGGAATGGCAGTTGGCAGCTTACAGGAGAAATTGCCGTTAAAGAAAACAAAGTGGATTGTGTCACAGTGTGGATTGGGAACTGTGGGGACAGGAGCCTTCACCTTTCTTCCCACATGTACAAGTTTACATATGTTTTTTAAAAAAGATACATGTGGAAAGTGAGATGTGAGAAAAGCCATCTTCTTTTTATGGTTAATTTCGTCTCTTCACATATGAAAGTATATATAATTATATATGTGTATATGCATTGCATATCTGTATTGTTTAGATCTGAACAACCAGAAAACAGCATTACTGTTACTAATACCAATAAAGCCTATCTCTTTGGTATCAGGTATTTTATACTGAAGTGAAAGGGGGGTTCATAAGTAATGTTGGCAATGTTCAAATAATCTCTGTAGTTTCCTTTTTTCATTTACTGACGGAATTGTTAAGCACTTACAATGTACCAGGCGGTACACTTGAGGCAGGAATGCAAAGATGAACAAAAGAACATGATTCCTCTCCTTGAGGGATCACAGTCTAGGGGGAGGAGGCAGAAATGTACTAAGTTATAGCTGTATGAGACTTGGTATAATAAAGGGACATACGAGGTGCTATGTGCTGATCCACAGCAGACCCTCAAAAAATATTTTTTTTGAATAAATGGATGAATGAAGGAATCATCTAGTGATTCCTAGAACTGGAGAAATAAAAGATTGTAAGAAGGAGGTGAAGTTTAAACTGTGTCTTAAAGGCTGGACAGGAGTTTTCCAAGTGGACAAGGATGGTTGAACATACCAGGTGGCTTGTACAGACATGGAAGCAAGAGTATGGGGAACACGTATAGTTCAGTTGGCCCAGTGTCAAGGTTCGCATGGAGTGGTGGTGGGGGGACATGGTTGAAAAGAGGGCTCAGAGCACAGACAATGAAGAACAGACAACTCTATTCTGGAAATGGTTGAGGTCCAGTGAAGGATATTGAGTAGAAAATTGATGTGCTTGGATTTTTTTTTTTTTAAACCTTTCTGATGGTGGCAGAGAATGAACTGAAGGAGGGAAGACAGGCTGATTAAGAAGCACTTACAATAATTCACAGAAGAGACAATGAATAAATCAGTGACAGGAGGAATAGAGATGAGGACAGATTGAAGAGTAATTTGGCCTAGTAGTCAGTTGTTACTGTAATTATTAGATAGGACTCTGCATATGCATTTAGGAACTGAGAACTTTGATACATTTTTATAAGGGTTAGAAATGAAAATATCCCTCATTTTATTTCAGTCTTTAGCTACTACCCAGTTTCTGTTTAACTTTTTTCCCCATTCATCTTTTTTTAAAATTTTATTTTATTATGTTAGTTTAACTTTTATAAGAAAAGAGACTGCATTACTATCTTCACTTTTTTTCCAGTCCCGATTATTTTTACAGCTTTAAAAATTGAGATATAATTCATATACCACATAATTCATCCATTCAAAGTGTACAGTTCTGTGGGATTTTTTCTTTTTAGTATAATCACAAAGTTGTGCAAGCATCACCACAATCAATTTTAGATGATTTTCATCACTCCCAAAAGAAACCTTGTACCCGCTAGCAGTCACTCCCCATTCACTCATTCTCCAGTCCCTGGAAACCACTAATTTACTTTCTGTCCCTATGGATTTGCCTACACTGGGCATTCTATAAAACAAAGTCCTACAATATGTTCTTTTGTGATTGGCTACTACCTTCACTTTTGCTCACCCTTAGAGCCAGGAAATTGGGAGGGGACTAAAAAACGGAGAAAACTTTTGAGAATCTGCCCTTTCCCTCCAAAGACTATAGAGTCCAGAGAAGGTACAGTTAGTTGCTTAGAGCTCTGTAAGAGGCCAGATAGAGGTAAAAAAATATTTTTTCAGTAATGATGCTACCTCTAAATTATCATAAAAATACATAATATTTCCATGCATTAAATGCTTGTTAGATGCTTTATGTACAGTAGCCCATTTATTCCTTACAACATATTTATGAGGTAGGTATTTCACTTTTTTATAGGTAAGGAAATTAAGGATCAGGCAAGAGGTTACTTATTTCGTATCTCACTTGTATGAGCTCAAAAGCCATGCTCTCGATTACTGTTTGAGAGCAGGAAGCACCCTATTTTTTTTAATTCCCAGGTAACTTTTCCATTTCTTTTTTATTTGCCACTTTTCATGATCGTCACATTTTCCTCAACTTGGAGTAGCTCGCTTATCTTTTGGCTACTGGCCTCACCTTTTGAAGCATTAGGAAAACTCATGATAGATCGATGAATAAAGAGGTTGTGGCACATATATGTACAGTGGAATATTACTCAGTTAACAAATAGTATCTTGCCGTCTGTGGCAACATGGGTGGACCTAGAAAGTATTATGCTAAGTGAAATAAGTCAAACAGAGAAAGACAAATGTAATATGATTTCACTTATATGTGGAATCTAATAAAACAAATGAACAAACAAGAAGTGGGAGGGACAGGCTTCTAGCTACGGAATGAGGAAGTCACAGGGATAAAAGGTACAGCGTAAGGACTCTAGTCAGTGGTGTGTAATAGTGTAGGGTGACATACGGTAGCTACACTTGTGGTGAGCACAGCATTCTACACAGAGTTGTCGAATCACTATGGTGTGTACCTGAAAGTAATGTAACACTGTATGTCAGCGACACTTCAATTAAAAAAGAAAATAATAGCAACCAAAGATACTATCTAAATTTTTAAAAATAAACACAGTGGGCATAGTGTATCATAGAAGCGTAAAACCTCCATAGAGGACTATGGAATAAATATTGCAACAAATAAGAAAAAAGAAAACGCATAAAAACATGTCTTTCTTAAACAGTGGTAGGACTAAGAATCTCCCCATTTCCCCATCCTTAGATGGGGTTGGGAGAAAGCTCTATTGTGAAAGTGGGTCAGGGTAATTCCTGTTTAATCACCCAGCCAAAGGATGAGACTCATTACTTGAAAAATATAGGCATTTATATATATATAATGATTATGATTACAGAAATCACATTTTATTTATTATTTCTTCTCAATGTTTTATGAGAAATGTGATAATCTGATTCAATGTTAAACCAACTCTGGCTTATTGTCTGGATATAGACTGTGCTGTGAAGAGCTGTCCGCAGGGGTCAATGATGCATCAGCTGTCAGCTCTCTATTCTAGCAAACTTCCTTGAGTGAAGTGGCTCTAAGAAATAGCTTGTGTTTATTTTCCTTCTTTCCCACTCTCCAGGTACACTAATTTATCTTTCTCCCGTGTGCCATTGTCTAAATCTTCCTTGAGATTATTGTATCAGCCAAGTGTAGTTTTGGGAAGGTGAGACGGCTTTTCCTATCTTGAATTTAAATTTAACAAGCACTTGTGAAAATTAGTCTTTTCAAGTATCAGAAGGGAAGAAGGTATGTGTGAATGCCCAAGAATGTAAGAATTTACTTGAGTTTGTCCCTTATGATTCTCTAGTTGAAGATGATTCGATGAAACCCACAGTATGGGGGAAGCTTTGCCAAGAAAAATAAAATGCAGGTTTCGGAGGGACCCCAGAAATGTGTTTCATGGGATCCCCTGCCTTAGGCATGTCAGTGTCCTAAGCACTCAAGTACCACGAGACTGTTCTCTTTGTGAAGAGATCTTCATGTATGTAACTTTGTAACTCCCGTCCTCATGTCAGTGTTTTATGAACACATCAGAGTATATTGAGTTAGTCGATGGACACTTTGTGTTGTTTACTCTTTCCTGAATGTTGGAAACTACCATAGTCAGGGAAATTACAGTCTATGAGGTCAGATGTTATGGAAAGACAAAGAAGTTGGGTCAAGTGTCTCTCCCACATGAACAAAAACAACAATAGCATTTATTCAACACTGATAAATATACTGACACATTGGCTCAATTAATCTTCATATGTCCTGGATGAAGTAAGTCCCATTATATCTTCATTCTACACATAAAGAAACTACAGATTAGAGAGTTAAATGATTTGGCCAAAATCAAAATGACCACAGAATGATAGAGCTGTGTGTCTAATTTAGGTATGTTTGGTCGAAAGCCCCTCTTCTTTTATTTTTAAAGAATTTATTTCTAAGTAAACTCTACACCCAATGTGGGGCACAACCCTGAGATTAAGAGTCGCATACTCCATCGTCTGAGCTAACCAGCCACCCTGAAAGCAAATCTTCTTGACTCTTCTACATGTATATGCATCCATTCCTAACATGGCTATGCAACATAATTATATGATAACATTTTGCAAAAGCATGGCTAGTTCTTCGCCCACATAACCAGAAAAAAATGATAGTTCAAGCATGACGTGTTATAAAGAAAGTAATTTTTATTTATTTATTTAAAGATTTTATTTATTTGACAGGGAGATAGAGAGATAGCACAAGTAGGCAGAGAGTCAGGCAGAGAGAGAGGGAGAAGCAGGCTCTCCACTGAGCAGGGAGCCTGATGTGGGACTTGATCCCAGGACCCTGGGATCATGACCTGAGCCGAAGGCAGCCGCTTAACCAACTGAGCCACCCAGACACCCCAAGAAAGTAATTTTTAAAAAATATTTTATTTATTTATTTTATTTTGAGAGAGATCGTGTGAGTGGGGGGCAGAGCAGAGGGAGAGAGAGAGAGAATCTGCAATGAGCATGGAGCCTGACTTAGGGCTTGATCCCACGACCCTGAGATCATGACCTGAGCTGAAATCAAGAGTCGGATGCTCAACTGACTGAGCCACTCTGTTACCCATAAAGAAAGTAATTTTGATTTATTTGACTAGCTGTTAATGTCACCCAGCAAGATGGTTGGGTTCACTGAATTATGGAACTGGTCAACTTCTCTGTGATTTTTCATAAGTATGCTCTAATATCCACTATAAAGGACTCATAAAATCAGAGGGGAAAGGTAGAGATGGATACAAATAATTGTTGGAATTAAGGAAGAACCAACATATACAAATAATTAGAAAGCACTGTAACCTTTTAAATGTTCATTCACTCATTCAGAAGATATCTATTGAGTGCTAAGCGTTCTTCTAAATGCTAAAGACATGGCTCCCCATCCCCATCTGACTAGACAAATGATAAAGCAATGTGGTGTGTGAATGCACACATATATGCATGCAATATTTTTAGGTGGTTATAAATTCTGTAGAAAAATAATGCAAGATAAATGGAGAAAAATTCATTATTATATAGTGTGATTGAGGAAGACCTTGTTGAAAAAGTGACATTTGAGTGGATCCTTGAAGGAAGTTATCTAAAAGGAAGGACTTGGTATGGAGAATTAGTAAGAGGGTAAATGAATGGAATGAATAGAATAAAACTTCTACAGCAAAGTTTGTACCTAATATTGACACTTAAGATTTAACGTTCAATATCTCATTTGAAAAGTTTGGTTAATAACATGTCTACTCTAGAAAATTCTTTTTTTTTTTTAAAGATTATTTATTTATTTGACGGAGAGAGAGCTCGTGCACATGCGCACACAAAGCAGGGCGAGGGGCAGAGGGAGAGGGAGAAGCAGGACCCACTCCTTCCCCCCTGCTGAGCAGGGAGCCCAACTCGGGGCTTGATCCCAGGACCCCGGGATCATGACCTGAGCTGAAGGCAGATGTTTAACGACTGAGCCACCCAGGCGCCCCTACTATGGAAAATTCTTAAGGCTCTTATTTACCAGCTTGAACTATGGCAAATGTCATATGAAATTCATTTTAGTTGAGGAAAGAAGCATTTAGTGCTCATAGTGCAAGCTTATCCAACATGAGCAGAAAGGAGTCTTGAGAGAGAGAGAGAAAGAGAGAGAGAAGCCAGTTTCCTTCTCATATCTCTTACTTTGGCAAGTATAAAATGCCTCATTATTAATATATATGAACATGTTCATTGCATTTCTTGCAAGCATACCAGCTGAAAATTAGTATGCTTTCTAGCTAATGAATGCTTGTGTTTTATATATCATTCATAATTCCTAGGAGTTTTATGCCTGTTATACATTAAGGAGATTATTGATTTACTGTTTTTCCTCATAATTAATCTCATTATCTGGAAAAAAAAGCTATATGGCATATACTTTAAGGAATTAAGCTTTTCTTTTTGTCTCTATAACATCCAAAAAACAGAGATAAAACAGAACTCCTTTATATAATTAGGAAAACAACTTTTGCCTGGTTAAATCCCCCAGATCTCACAAGTTTGAAATATGACTAGAACAAAATATTTTAGAATTTTTTTCCTAGAAAAATAAAATTGTTTTGCAAGTTCTAAACCAAGCCAATACAATATTTTTGAATGTATGTTTATGATGCTTAGGATATAATTACAGAGGAAATAAATAGGTCTTAAAATGAAGCCTTATTTATTCCGAGTGGTCTGGCCTCACTGAGGAGATAACATTTGAGCTCATAGATTTGAATCCTTTCTGCCACTTCCCAGCCTTGTGATGTTGGACAGGTGACTTAGAGCTCTGAGTTTCAGTTTTCTCATCCATGAAATGAAGATACTTACTACCTAGAGAAATTGTGGGGCTCGAAGAAGTAAGCAAAAGTAACACAGGGTTTGACACGTACTAAATACTTAGCTAAATAGTATTAGTGAATTATTATTTTTTTTAAGTAGGCTCCATGCAAAGCATGGAACCCAACATGGGGCTTAAACTTACAACCCTGAGATCAAGACCTGAGCTGAGATCAAGAGTCAGAGGCTTAACTGACTGAGCCACCCAGGCACCCTGCAAATTACTATTTTTACTAATCAGCTGTAGATTTTCCTGCAAAAGGATCAGGAAACAATTTTGTTCACTATGTTGCATTCTGCTCAGGCCACACAGAGCATTGTTTCTCCCCTGTTGGCAAGCAGAATCACATTCTGAGGCTTGATTTGCTAATTTGTATTAAAACAGCTGGAGAAACTCCAAAGGAAGGCTGGGTCCCCACTAGCAGGATTGTTTGTCAACCGGTTGACCCGGTAACTGTGCCTGAGTCCCAGTTCTGAGATTTCTGCCTCCCCCAGAACTGACATGCTATCTCTTTCAGGAACCGGATTCTAGCCCAAGGAGGAGCCTTTCTGGATGCTCCGTAACTGCATTTTAAGAGGTTTTCCATTTTTGTTTTTCCCCAATGTAGGTCAAAGCGTGAAGAACAGAAGGATTGGCCGAGGGGAAACAGATGTTTATGTTCATTTCATAATCGTAGGGCTGGGTGGTTGTGGAAGAATAGTACAGAGCATCCAAGACGTCCAGAGCTACACCAAAACCACCCCCAGGGTCCCTGGCTCCTTCCTGTTTTTTAAGACTCCTTTGCTTCTTCCCCTGAGAGGAGGCGTTCTCTAAAATTTCCCTCAATGAGCCCACCAACAGTCTCCTGGTCAGGCCAATGATTGTTTTCCAAACAGCAGGCTCAGTGAACAGAGAGATTAATTGTGGGACTTTGTCAGTCACAGCCGAGGCTGTTCTCCCAGCAGCTGGTGCTCAGGGCACCCCAGTTTGCTTAGTTGGCCCCTTTCTGCTGTCTTACAATTCCTACTCCTCTCTGTTCTAAGCTCTGAGGCTTCCCAGCCCTCCCCGCCCCAGCCCTCTCCCAACACTTTCTGAGTCTCAGCCTCGTGCATTCTCTTTCTTCCAGGATCTCTCTACGCCCAGCCTTGACAGCAGATCTTTGACGAGAGCACTCTGGTCCTCACTTAGGAATTTGCTAGTTGTTTCTGAGAGGTTCTAAAGGCCTTTTCTGTTTTATGCGACTTTCCTTGTCAGAGACTCCCAAGTCAAGAAATTGTATATGTGGATATGTATTTTTAAGTTGCTTTTTACTGATGGAATGTTTTATCATAGAACTGTCCCTCTTGACTTGATTTATAGGCACCTTATAGTATAAAGAAAGGTTTTCTGAACTTGCTAAATTACATTAGATTGAACTATATGACCTTATGATATCCAAAAGATTTTGAACTGTAAAATGGAAGTTTCGTAGGTTCCATCTAATAAGAAATGCTTAGGATGCTTGTTGAAATCTATATTTATCTCTCTTTCTCTCAGTGGGTTTGATATAGCAGATTAAGGCTATGGCATGGACTAAAGAATCTGCATTTTCAACAAGCAGGTTTTTCTGATGAGCAGGCAAGTTTGGGAAATACAGGTATGTCATTTGTAGCAGAATAAACACCTCATTCAGTACGGTGCTTAGGGCAGTTTCTATTGTTTATGTGGGTCTGCTATATTTGGCAGAAGAAATCTCAACTTAGTGATTATAGTAAAGATTACTAGGAGTCCAGTAAAATCTGTTTGCCTTTTCTTTGGGCGTAAAGCTAACCTCTGTCACAATTACACGTGGCCCAGGGTCTAACTTCTCTGTAATGAAATGTGAACAGAAGTGAGGCATGCCACTTGTAAATCTGGCCCACAGCACCGCTCCTTGCCCTCACTCCTCCCTATTCTTTTATCGTCCACTGTCTCGACACATGGCACTATTAAGCCCCAGGTAACAGCAGAGTCACAAGATGGAAAAAAGTCCGTGAATGGCCACAGGGGGCAGAACCATCTCATCAATACGAACACTTGCCCAGCCTGTTATATGAGCAAGAAATAGAATTCTAATAGTTTGAATCATTATATGCTCCAGTCTATTTGTTACAGTATCCTAGTCTATTGAGTGTGGTGTTATTACAAGAACCTAAAAAAAAAACAACAACAGCAAAACTGTACTGTTGGCTTAGCTGTTCAGTGGCAAGTGGTAAAAAAAAAAGAGTCTGGAAAGATCGAGATCTGTGCTCTCCTGTGGCAAGACTAGTTTTGCAAAACTATTATCTGTGAAACCTGGAAGGTAAACTGAGTCCCTACAGTGTCTGTAGCACTCAAAGGAAAGACCAGGGAAAACCAGAATGTTATTGTATGTTAATTGTTACTTATTGTGTTTAGCAAGGTGTTCTAAGAAAGAAAAGAGCTGAATCGGTTGTTTTTTTTAAGCAGAGATTGATAGAACACAGGTATTGATGGACTTACAGAGTTGTAAAATTGATTATTTTTGGATTCCACAAATAGAAGATACAATTAAAAAAGGAGCCATAAATGTCCATTTCTCTGTTCAAGCAGGAGAATCAGCTCTGTGTCAAAGATACGATCCCTTGCATCTAAACCTCCTGCTTCATACGGCCTCTTGGTGGCTATTGTTAATTTGAGGGGAAAAATAAAAGACATTGGCTACAGGAGGCAGACAAATAAAGTATGTTTAAGAAGTATGTCTAAGGAAGACATACTTTGGTCTTGGATGTTGTTACTGGTCCATGGAATTTACCAGAAACCTGGTAAGTTTTTGAGACTTGTGTTTCCAAAGAAATGCCAAACTTGGACGGAATACGCTTATAGCTATAAAACTACACTGAGTCCCCAAATTGTACAAGCAAGAAGCAGGCTGTGAAAGTGTTGTAGTCCCTGAGGAAAACATGCTCCCAAAGGCCTCATTGAGATGTGTGTCACGGAGGGCAATGGATGAATAAGAAGAACCTCCTAGACCCGAGCCAGGAAAAGTCAAGATTAATAGAAGCAAAGTCAAGACTAAAGGAAGCCTGAATTTCTCCTCCCAGAGAATAGCATCAGGGTCAATTCCCAGAAACTTCTTCCACTGACAGCACAGAGGGTCTTCCCAATGTTTGCTATCAGGATTCTGTTATTGCCATGTGTCTCCCATTCTTTCCTTTTCTGAAGGGGTTTTGAAAATTTTAGTTATTCCATCCCTGTTCTACCATTGTTTAAGGGGTGATTGTATAAATGGGGCAGATGATGAATCTCCTATTGCACCACAGGAACCATGTCTCCATCAGATGGAAAGAGCTGTGTATCACCTGCAAACACTGGACTCTGACCTGGTGCAGTGACAGAATAGGACTCTGGGCGGTCCTTCTGTGGAAAAGGGCAAGTTGGTTTTTTTACATGGGGGAAAAGTGTGGACGGATATTTAGTGGCTGGAGAGTCTGATACAAACAGAGATGTCTGATCTCCACTGAAATCTATTCTTCCCTCTCTCGGGCCTGCAGGTGGGTTTCCTATCCCAGCCTCTCTTAGACTGAGGCGTGGCCTCGGGACTCATTTACAAGTCCTCTGGAGTGTGACTGGAAATGATGTCTGTCACTTCCAGGTTTGGCCCACAAAACTTTCCATTTGAGTTTGTCCATGTTCTTTTTCATTAGGCTGGTTGGATGCAGGTAACTATGAGATCTCAGGGGATGGCAGGGTCACAAGATGGAAGGAGCCCGGGTGTCTAGATGACTAAATGGAGGGAAGTGGCCCCACTGACTTGATTACTTGCCCAGGACCGTAACATCAGCAAGAAACACCCTGCCATGGTGTTAATCCCTTACATGTTTGGGTTAGGTTAGCATACCCTACCAGTGGCTTTTTGATTAATGTTAATAGCTATAATGCTCTACACTGCTTATGTTGTTTGTGTACTGTCTCATGGCCTCCATTTACTCCTTTACAAGTCATTTAACCTTGGGCATATTGGTTAATATCTTTGTGCCTTGATTTCCTCATCAGTAAAATTGGGAAAAGAATATACCTCACAAGAGCATTGTGAGGAAGCAGTGAATTGATGTATGAAAATATTGCAAAATGCCTGAATCATAGCAAAGACTCTGGAAGTGTACAGCTACTGTTATTGTTGTTAATACATGTACTAATGACACTTGAGTTTCATAATTAACACTACCACACTGCTTGTTGGATCACACATGGCCGTAGAGACTCATGCTAACACCGGAAACGAAGAGCACTGGAAATAAAAGCTGTGGAAATAAAACCAGGTGGATACACATGAATCAAGTCCTTTTGTTTCATGAAAATTGGACACATTCAAGAAGCTGGTGGACTTCAGAGCTTTTAGGAACAATGCCGGGCCACTCTGTGACTCACAGTTGGTCTCTATTGAATTCATGATGGAATTTATCCTGAGTTACACCCGGAAAATTGACTGTTTGGATTCTGCTGACTAACCCAACAGGTGGCATGGATTTTTGTATGTGGGAAGGTAAATTTTCAGCATCATAGCAGCATCTGCGTCCGTACACAGAGGGTAGGGTCTCCGTCATAGGCCCTTGTAATCTTGGGCTCAGGATTGATGAGGGAGAGTGTTTCTCTTGAGTTTTCTTACCTGTTCTTTCCTGAGAGGTCTTATGTTTGTTGCCCATCTTCATGCTGCCTTTTTAAAACAGGCCAACTGTACCCAAAATGTCCAATGTGCTGGGCCATCCCTGAGCCAAATTTGTTATTTGTCTCACACTAAGAGGGAGAAATGGCAGATTTTGCAAAAGCTATTCCTGAAATAAAATACTGTTTCCCTGAAGCCCAACCTCCATGGGCAGGTTGGTAGTAAAATTTATGAAGGATTTCCTAGCCTGGACATGAAGGGAGTTAGGCCATGTGGAACTAAGTGTCTTGGTCACAGGGGGCCTGTCCACTGGAGCCTGAATTGGTCTCGCTCCTTGGTTTGTTGCCAGCTAAAACTGGAATGCAGGACTGCTGAGAACTGCAGATGCTGTTTCCAATCCTGGGAGCATGGTTGTTTTTGGGTCACAGATACTTAATTTTCTTGATCCCTCTTCTGTTCTTCTTTCTTACTCCCAAGAGCTGCAGCTCACAATTCATAGTCCCTGCAGTTCGCTTTGGCTTTCCGAGTGTAATTTGCACCCTTGAAGCCTCTGAATGTGCTTGCTTCCAGAAGCATCTCAGGGTGGAAGGAACTGTTCGTGTGATTCCCGCCACTGCCCCTTTGGTGTGGCCTCCAAGCGTCCAGAAAAAGCATCAGCCACACATTACACCCCCTCAAAAGGAGATATTGGGAGGTTGGATACCTACAAGATTTTGTGTTTTTGAGCCCCATTGCATTTAGAAGGAACAGAGTAAGTGAGTCCACTGGTCCATTCTTGTCTCCTCTTACACAAACTTTTATATTTTCATCTGAGGTTAAAATCTGGTGATTTAGTTCATAGTCCCATGAGAGTTGTTTCAGGTTTCCTTTTAGCTTATAGAAAATGAATCTCATCCATTCTCTAGAGACTCTCAAGTGTCTTCAGAAAGAGCAAAAGAGAAACTCCTGAGTAAATATTCCCAAATGGGTAGAACTATGTCACAAACCTTTATAGGCCCAGGATTTGGTTTTATTCACTTTCTATTATTTTGTGTTACTCCCCCTCCCTGGTGGATTGGACAGTTTCCCCTGCTCTGGCCATTAAGTTGTGATTAAGTCTACCTTGGATGGATCACCATTTAATTAGGTGAAAAAGTTAGACTTGACTTTCAGCTCTCTGTGAAAACGACTTCCTTTTATATCTCACTCAGCTGATAGAACAGCTAGATTCCCACCCCACCCCCATGAATCCTGTGAATTTCCTGCATAGATGGCTGGATTTGCAAATAGCGACTTCAACAGTGAGTTTTGAAACACAGCTGGTTTTTTGACAAATTCTAGGAGGTACGGGTGATAGAAGAAAGGGCCACAGACAAAATCAATTCTAAGCCAGAGGCTGATGGAAATGGTGAATGAGGTACACTGTGCACAGGCCCCAATGTGAATAGGCTTATTTGACACGCCTGTGTACATGAACATACAAACCATGGACGATCTAACTTGACACACAATCTAAGAAAACAGAAAATGGAAGTGTTATCCTTATGTCATATGTTCTGTGAAACAGAAGCATGAGTGGCCCTATCTACTTTCATCCTGCTGCCCCTAACTTTTAGTCCTAGCCCTTGGTTGAACTTGGGGTCACTCTGAGGCATGCTCTGTATATAAGAACTGTAAGTCTTTGAGGGGGCCTCTCAAAATTTAGGTAGGCTTTTGAATATAATGCTCATGGAGCAATTTGCAGCTCATCTGTTTCCAAATGAAATTTATGCATTGCAGAGTTACATTATTCAACAGATGTGACATTGGACGCTTGGGTCAAGAAAACTCAATGCTATGTTACAATTCCAGTAGAGATAAAATAATACTTGTGAACAAAAGAGTTCAAAAATAGAATAAATTTAATAAATTTCTAAACATATTCATTCCTAAAGATTGGACCAGCCGTTTGTTCGTTTATTCAGCAGTTTCAATGGGCTAGAAATTACCTAAGCACTTGAGGGACAAAGGTGATTAAGACATATGAACTCGTTTATTCAATAACTATCTATTGAGAATCTACTGTATGTTGGGGTCTTTTTTAAAAGTTGGATATAGAGCAGTGATTAGATAGAGCAGTGATTAGTGTCCTCATGGAGTTCACATTCAAGTGTGGGATAAAAATGGTAAGCAAATAAATAGAAGTATAATGCCAGTAGTGTGAAATGTTATAGGTATGTAGTAGGATAAGTGGTTAAAGAGTGACTCTGTGTGTGTGTGCTTGTGTTTTTGTGTGTGTATGTGTTAAATAATGTGGTCAATTGAAGCTGAAGAGGATCTGGGGGAACAGTGTCAGGCTGGGGGAAGGGCAAGTGTGAAGTCTTCAAGGAAAATGGGATATCGGTGTGTTTGAGGCATACCAAGACGGCTGGTACGGCTAGAGCAGAATAACTGAAGAGGAGACTTAGGTGATGGGGGGTGGAGAGATGACAGGGACCAAGTCATGGAGTGCCTTGTAGACCATGATGAATGATGGGTCTGAGTGTGAAGGGATTGGGGGATTTGGGCTGTGAATAGCCCCCCTACCAGCTGTGTGGAGAGCTGACTAGAGGGGGGCAAGGTTGGAAGCAGGGAACTGAGAGGTGATTACAGTAGTTTAGATGAGACATGATGGTGCCTTGGACAAGAGTGAAACAGTGTAGGTGGTGAGAAGTGATGGGGTATTTTGAATGTTGTGCTGATCAGTGGCAAGAAGGAATAATAATGGTTTGAATGGAGAGGGTGGGGGGTATTGTCATAGGAAGAAAGGACTCAACGATAATACTGAAGTTTTGGTTCTAAGCAACTGGGTGCAAGACAGTGGTCATGTACTTGCATGGGGAAGTCTAGGAGAGGACTAGATTGGGGCAGTTAAAGAATTTTGTTTTAACAGGTTAAATTGGAGATGCCTATTAGATATTCAGAGGGACAGTTGGATCTATGAGGCTGGGTCTCAGGGTGAATATTGGGACCAGAAATATAAATGTGGGAGCCATTGGTAGATAAATAATAATTAAAGCCATGAGACTAAACACAACCAACTTGGGTATGAGTGTAAATCAAGAAGGGAACTGAGGGACTGAACACTGAGGTTTGCCAACATATACTGTTTGGGAAGAGACAGAGTAGGCAGCAGAGGAGATGGAGAGAGATTTGACAATAAAGGGAATAAAAGCCAGGAGAAGCTGTTATCCCAGAAACCAAGCAAAGAAACAGTAATAAGCCATAAAAAAGCCTCCAAGCCATCCAGTAAGATGAGAGCTGAGAACTGACCATGGGATTTGGCAAGACACAACCTTCTCCCTCAGGAGATTCAAGCACAGTGGAAGTGGGAAAAACAAGAAAACAGATAAATTGCTCTATATTGTGGAAGCCGTCTTCTAGAAATGTAAAGAAATTTCTGGAGATGGGTTGAAGATGGAGCAAGGAACTCTCCTTATAGAGTCAAGGGGGCTTGGAGAAGAAGGATGCCGGGAGGAAAGATGCCTGCAGGAGATGTACTTTTGGGCGGAGGGAAAAGAACTAAGATTCATAAAACTTAAATATTTTTTCTAGCTGGTTGTTAATTTTTTTTACAATCACTCATTCAAAACTGTTATTTCCCCTCCCAATTTAATATCCCACTACTATTACTCCATGCATATTTTATCAATTATCAATACATGCGATTACTGTATTATAAGGACATTACATACATCTCATCACATCCTACTCCATTTGGAGGATACTCTTCAAATTGTATTTTTCTTTGTTGTAGTTTTTATCTTTTTAATTTAGAGGTGGGGAGGGGCAGAGGGATAGGGGAAGAATCTCAAGTAGGCTCCATGCCCAGCATGGAGCCTGATGCAGGGCTTGATCTCACAACCCTGAGATCATGACCTGAGCTGAAATCAAGAGTTGGATGCTTTTTTTTTTTTTTTTTTAAGATTTTATTTATTTATTTGACAGAGAGAGACACAGCGAGAGAGGGAACACAAGCAGGGGGAGTGGGAGAGGGAGAAATAGGCTTCCCGCTGAGCAGGGAGCCCGATGCGGGGCTTGATCCCAGGACCCTGGGATCATGACCTGAGCCGAAGGCAGACGCTTAACGACTGAGCCACCCGGGTGCCCCAAGAGTTGGACGCTTAACTGAGCCACACAGGTGCCCCTGTAATCTTTATCTTTTAATTACATTTTAATTTCCTTTCCTAACTGTGTGCAAGTGTAGAGAACTTACTCTTTATAATAATAGCTACTATGTACCTCACACCATGTGTGAGTCACTGTTCTAAGAATTTCACAGGTATTAATTTATTTTGTTCTTACAAACACTCCTAATACTTCTATTGTCCCTTTTCTTCTCTTGTGATAACTGAGGGACAGAAACGTTAAGTAACTTGTTCAAGGCCACACAGCAATGACAGTGCCAGTATTAGAACTAAGCTCTCTGGCTTCAAAGCCCACCATCTTGAATAGTATGTTCAAGTATGCTTCCATCCTTATTATTGTTATAGCTCTACTTTCCTGGGATGGGTAGCTGTTAGGGAAAAATCTTCAAGGGATAGTCTCTCTTAGACTTCAGCTGCAATTTTCTAAAGACTCAGGAATTCAGTTGCTGCTTGTGATTTCAGAATGCACCAGTAGGACCCAGAGACTGGATACTGGATACTTGTGCATATGGAGAAGAGAGGTAAAACCATAGAGTAGCCAAAATCTTTAAGGTGCTTTGGTACTCAAATAACAGTAAGTATATACACATTTGAAATGTAAAATAATTTCATCCTGGTGGAATCTAGTGGTAGTTCAGCCTTTGTTTGAGCTCTAATATATTTTTTATAGGTTGACTTTATCCCTAAAGATGGTTTTATCCTCTTTTTTCTTATACTAGGCTGATAACTGGTTCAGCCAATAGATGGGGATTGGGATACATCATTTTCAAAAGCACTTGAGGCCTCTCCCTTTAGTCAATTTTGGGCCTCACCTTTGATCAAAAAGTTTTTGAAATTAGGTACCAGCCAGTTTTCCTTTCCTGGCAGAAAGAGGGTATAGAATAAATAACCTTTGCTAAGATGTTTCCATGTCAAGTACCTTTACTTAAGTCCCGGACCTCTTAATCTTATTAGTTTTTTTTTCCCCCCCTCAGAGTGAGTCTTCTGTTCTCTTTATTCTGTTCTCATTAAAATGTTCTTCTCTGGTCACAGTCATTATACTTTCGGAAAAGCTTAAGGGAGCCAGACTTAAAATGTGCTCTTAATTTTACAAATATATATATATATATATAAAAAAAAAGCCTCTGGGAAGTGGATATTATTTTCACTGTGGTACTGTGGTACTCTCCCAATGTACTATGTAATACTGTCGTAAATCATGTAACTGTAGGAGAAGGAGGGGACTTAGGTGATTGTTTAGTTCTGGTAAAGAAGCTACTTCCTAACAGGGAGAGGATTTCAAATGGCCACATAGCAAAGTCAACATTCACACAGGTTTCCTGTGGGCCACTTCCCCTTTGCTGAACCTGACCCAAAGCCAAGGTAAAGGAAGGGAAAATTTTCTCTTATGAAATCTCAAATCTCTGATAACTCACCAAGCTGATCACTCTGTTGAAAAGAGTTATAAAACTAGGGTACTATAAACTTGAAGAATTTCATGAACTTGTTTTTGAGGAACAATAGATATGTTTTGGAAATTAAGAGAAAAAGTAAGAATGAAAATGGAAAAATTGATGGGGCGCCTGGGTGGCTCAGTTGGTTAAGCGTCTGCCTTTGGCTCAGGTTATGATCCCAGGGTCCTGGCATGGAGTCCCGCATCAGCTCCCTGCTCAGTGGGGCCTCTGCCCCTCTCCCTTTGCCCCTCTCCCTGCTTGTGCTCTCTTTCCCCCCTCTCTCAAATAAATAAATAAAATCTTTAAAAAAATGGAAAAATTGAGATAAGCTATCACATTGTCAAGTACACCTACAAACTTTAGAACACTCAGAAAATAAAAGTAACTGAAAGGATTAAGTTGTGACTACTGTATTTTAACTGTCATGCCTTAAAATATTTTATGTCCAATTTAATCCTTTCTGGACATACTCTAAAACGATTCAAATGTTATTTTTCTCTTTATTTTTACTTTAAAAACACATTAATTAAAAGTGTTTCTTTGAATTCAAGATACAGACTGCCTAATAGATACTTAAAACCTTTCAGTACTCCCCCCGCCCATCTACAGCCCCAGGAAGATAAAAGCACAATAGTACAGCCACCGATTGTTATAGAAAAATGAGTGTTCTAATGTTTGTTAATCTTACCATTTCATTTAAGAATGGCGTGAGGTAAATATATGAAAAGTGGCAAAAATACTTCTTTCACTAGTTGTGTGGTTAGTGGTGATTTTTTTTTTTTAATGGTGTTGCAGTTACATTTTAGAATGTTCCCATAAAAAGTTATGAATCTTCCCAAGAACGTTGCGTGAAATCTCTGGCCCCAAAGCCTGGAGGGCAGTTCAGGGTATTTCCCCAGTATTCGTCATTTGATTTAAGGAGGGTGGGTGGGGAGTTGTGAGGATACCAATGGACGGACGAATTGTCCTAACCGTTCCAGCAGAGACCTTGGCTGTGTGTTTCGCTCCGGGACCCGGCGGCGGCCAGGCCCGCAGCCCCTACCGGCTGCCCTGCGAGCTAAAGCAGGCCCCTCTGAAGTTGGGGTGTGGCGGCCCGCATCGCGCAGCCCGTCCGCAGGGCAGGGTTTTCCGCCTTCCCTTACCTGCATAGTGGTCAAACACAGTGGGCACATACTCCTCTGGGAAGGCGTCGTTGGCGTAGCTCATCAGCAGGCAGGTTTTCCCCACGGCGCCGTCCCCCACCACCACACACTTGAGCATCTTCTTCTCCTCCGTGCCCCCGCAGCCGCAGCGCCTGTCACCGCGCTCGGTGCAGCTCATCCCCGCGGCTCCAGCTGCCGGCACCGGGCAGCTGCTGTGGCTTCTCCTGCTTCTCCCGAAGCCCATGGAGCGCGGGAAGCGGGCGAGCGGCGGGCTCGAGATCACCCTGCCTTACTTAGGGCGCCTGGGATCACACGGACCTGTCCCAGGCAGCCGGCACATGCCCTCGCGCTTACCATACTGGTCAGGAAAGGTAGCACACATTTGGGAGAATGATTAAAAGCATCTGTCCCTTTCCCCTTTAGTTTGAGTTAAGAAACCCTCATTTTTTCTCCGAATTCGCTGTGCTCTTCCCCTCTCCAGCCTGGCTAGAAGACACGGTGGAATTCTGCTAAATCTTCCCCTTTTTCCACTTCACATCTAACATGGAGGGAAGCTGGGCTTTTTAATGGAGTTTTCCCCTTGCTTCCTCCAGCTTGCCGAGTACCAGGAAATCATGGGTTTCCTGCTGCATTCCATATTAGGATCAGTAGGCTGGGGAAGGCTGCAACAATGGGAGCTCTGTGTGTGTGTGTGTTTGTACTTGTGGGGAACGCTGCCAGGGCATGGAGTGGGAAAACACTAGGGGTCCCACTGCAGACTCAAGCTGTCCGACTTCCTGTTTCATCTGCTGCTGGGGAGGCTGTTTGCCTGGGGCTGGCTGGGAAGAAGCTGACGACAGGATGGAAACTGGGGAGTGCTGTCTGCCACAGAAACAGAGGGAATGGTTTAAGTGAGCAGAGAGAACCACACCAGCCGTTGTAGGATAACAGATGACATCATCCCTCACTGAGTCACCAGTGAAAAGCTCTGCAGAGTAAAAATGGACAGTTCTTCACATACTTAAATGAGAAACTTTAGGCAATTCATCCAGGCAGGCGATAGAGAAGAAAACCTTCCAGAATTACATTGTTTCAAAGGGAAACATTCTTATAGATCATAGGTATGTGTGATCAAGTTTATGAGTTGCCACATTTGAGCACAATGCTCAGACGTGTACTCCAGACACAAACATCTTTATGGTTGTAGCACATAAGAAATCAACCAGACGTGGGATGTTTGCATCTTCTTATTTTAGCGAACAAACACACATGTGCTTGGCTCACAGTCTTGGAACTGAGAGTATGTGGGATGGCTTTATTGGTTTGCTTCAGGTCCCCAAATGCTGCTTTTGCTTGGATGGTTCCCTTTGAGCTTTACTCCTATCCGCTTGGGTCAGCCTGGTCCTCGGCCATTACGAAGGAGCCATCGGCAGCTCATTTATTTGTCTGTTGGGTTGCTCAAAATGAAGCTCCTTTGAAGCCCTGTGTTTGATTAATGTACTTGGTCTTGGAGAAGAAGTGGAACTCTGCAAATGATTTTGACAAATGGATCAAGACTTTTTTGATGGGGGAGTCTCAGTTAATTTGAGATTTGTGAGCACTTATTTTAAAGCATTTAGGTTACCCAATTGATTTGAGAAGGTTTTTTTGTGTGTGGGGAGGAGATGGGAGAGAAGTCTGTTTTAATAGGTGGCTAAAAATAATATAGGTAATATAATAATATAGAATATTACTATAATAATGTATATATGTAAAATGATACATACACATATATATGCTACAGTGTAACAGATAGAGCCCCAAATTTCTTCTGTTTTAGATTATAGTAACATTCACCATAGTGCTTAGTATCCCGATATTTTTTTTCCTAGGTTGTGTTGCCATAACAAACAACTCCCAAAGTTCAATTATTTAAAGTAACACATGTATTTCTTGCTCACATTGTTATCCATTTTGCATATTTTTGTCACCCGCATTCAGGGATCTAGAATGGTGGAGCAGCCACATTGAGAACCGAGGTGATCGCTGTGGCAGAGGAAGAAATTAATGTGGTCAAGTGGCATTGGCTCCTAAAGCTTCCTTCTCAAGGTGACATTTCTGCTTGCATTTATTGGCCAGAGCAAGTCACATACCCATGCTAGGTTCAACAAAGTCAGAAGTATAATCCTACCATGTGTCAGGAAGGAGGGAACCAAATATTGGAGAACAGCCTGAACAGTTTAGAGGTAGTTCAGATCACAGAGATATTTTAGTTAGTTGAGATTACGTTAGCAGTAGGAAAGTTGAATTCTTTATGGTTGGTGTCATTTGGGAGCATTTGAAGGCACCTATGACCGCATGTGATTTGTATCATTTTATTTTCATTTAGTCTACCCAAAACATTGGGAATATGTGATAATAAAATTGCAACTTGAAAACTTATGTTTTTCTTCTAGAAAAAACCCTCAAGGGTGAAGGTGGCAGCCAAGCAAATCTGCGCAGGTAGAGTGGTTGACAATGTCAGGAACCCCAAACTGAAGATGAACAAGACCACTTTGAGCACAGCGGGATGATTTGTGTTTGGCAGGACTTTGAGGCGTTCTGACTTTGACCTCATCCCTGAGATCAGGCAGTAAGTATGGCATGGAGTAAATATTCTCGAGCAATGCCTGGCCCCACCTGTATTCCTACACTACAAATATGCTTGAGCCCACTGAACACTTGGACTAAGAAAAAACTGAGAAATTGGATTGGGTGAAATGTAGCTATATCTGTGTTTAACCTAAATCTTGTGTCATCACACACAGATATTTAAGTCCATGCCAATTGGTATGTGACTAAAAATTGGGATGTCGAGGAAGAGACTGGAAGCATCCAGTTGTGGTCCTTGACATTTAACTCTAACTCAGAGGATTGGTACATCAGCCAGATCGGGTTGTATGCAAAGATGGGTCATGGCTGTTGAGAATGTTGGCTCTATTTCTCAAAATAAACTTGTTTCATCACTGTTTACTGCCCTCCCAACCCCAACTGAATATTTATAAGAAAAAAATGTGTGAGACATCCTGTGGAAAATGGCAAAGAAAGTTAAAATTTTAATAGTCTGCTGATTATATGGATCACATTGTCCATGTGAGAATAAATCTTTTTAAATATTAAAAGATGGCAGGGCGCCTGGGTGGCTCAGTCTGACTCTTGGTTTCAGCTCAGGTCGTGATCCCAGGACCCTGGGATTGAGCCCTGCATCATGCTCCACACTCAGCATGGAGTCTGCTTGATATTCTCTCTCTCTCTCTGTCTCCTTCTGCCCCTCACACTCGTGCTGTCTCTCTCTCTCTAAAATAAATAAATAAAATCTTTAAAAAAAAATAAATATTGGGGCGCCTGGGTGGCTCAGCCATTAAGCGTCTGCCTTCAGCTCAGATCATGATCCTAGGGTCCTGGGATCGAGCCCCATATCGGGCTCCCTGCTCAGCGGGAGTCCTGCTTCTCCCTCTCCCACTCCCCCTGCTTGTGTTCCTTCTCTCGCTGTGTCTCTCTCTGTCAAATAAATAAAATATTTTAAAAAAATAAAAAAATAAAAAAAATAAAAAAAAAAAATATTAAAAGATGGCTCGAGCCAGAGTAACAGAATTTAAAGAAAAAAAAAAAAGTGAAGACAATTCAGCCTTGTTTTTATAGGTCCATGAGTCCATAGAACTGTGACTGCTTCCTTGTTCAGGTAGAATGGTCAAGAATATGCTTTAATTCCAAAGATTTATAGTTATGAATTTAGAAGTGGTATGAAAACTGTTTGCTGAAATATTCTCAACTAGATGCCTGTATTTTAAGGATCTTGGGCCATTTGAATGATCGAGTGGTGGTTTCGTAGCCATTAATTATTGGTTTACCTCGAGCACCAACTTTATACAAACTTACCAGTACGTGGTGAAATCTTGTTGGGCGATATTTCCTGCTTTTTTCTGAGATCCCAGTTCCTTGGCTCCCTCCTGTCCTCTGAGCTGTGGTTTCACACGAATTTTCCCAAATGCCAACAGAGCATTTTTGCAGAAAATTCTGACTTCTCTGATTGCTTTCAGTTTTAGTATGACTTTAATAAAAGAGCCCAGATTTTTCTCCCCAATTTTTTTTCTTTTGTGCTTGAAACTAGAAGTTGCACAGGGAAATAAGGCAATTGGACCAGATACTCTGATTCGGGATTAGCTTCTACATAGGAGAATATTTTGACTCCGGTCTTAGGAATGTGGGATGTGCTGTGGTTATGGTGATTCCGAGATGTCCAGCCCAGGCACGAGTCACCCCCTGTTCCAAGGAAGCCCTCTCTGGGGCTAATGTGGAAGTCAGGCCTCTAGTGGTGGCGGGCAGGTGGGAGACAGAAAGGGGAAGCATAGTTTAGGAGTTCTGACCCACATCTCCCACTGGACCTAACCCTTAAAATCAGTTGGGATATTGCTAAAACTTAACAGGCTGTCCTAGGACTGGCCTGGTCTGGAACAGCCGCTCCCCAAGAGGGATGAGTCATTATTATCAAGAACACTCATGTATCTGTGTTTTTTTAATCTGTCAGACCACCTGTACTCAGCCTCTGACTATTGCCCATGTTATAATCATAAGTCATATGGTATGATATGATAAGATATCATAATCATTTATCAGCCACATTTTCTTGGATATGATCTTTTTATAGTTCTTGAAATGGCTTCCTTTTTCCTTGCTTGGAGGATTTTTCTTTCTTTGCCAAACCTCTTAATTCTGATAGAAGTAGTTACTTGTGAATCTCGGGCAAATGGGGACTTCTCTCTGTCCTAGGAAAGAAGAGGTTGATTTAGCCAGTAATGGTGAAGGGGTGTGTGTGTGTGTGTGTGTGTGTTCTGTATTTCACTATTGCATAATTTAACTCTGAATATAAAGCTTTGTCCTGGACTTGTGGATAATCTATTAAAAAAATTTTTTTTTGGTCTCCCTCCATAGAAACCCAGAGGTTAGGGATCTTTCATGTTCCCCCCAATCCGGAAAATCTGGAGATAGCTAACAGTTTGGAAAGAAATTTCCCATTGATTCCTGATTTTGTAGATTGAAGAGGTATGTTTCGGAAGGCAGACAAATATGAGGTTGAGGGGGTACTGAGTTGTTTCTCTGTCAAGGCCATGGAGCAGGAATAGGTTTTGGAAATAGCCATCTTGGAGTCAAACAAAGATCTTTGATGATTATTTCAACTCATTAGTGATAGGGTCCAAGATGCCTAAGGTCGTTGGATTGGTCATTGTCTGAGTGGGAAAGCGTCAGTGTCACTGCCTCAGGCTGAACTTCTTTGGGCTCAGGGCCCTGCCACAACTTATTGCCCTTTTTACATGTGGGATCTATTGGGGAAAGTGAGAAAGATTGGTGTAAATCTTCATCTCTGCTAGAAAAACAACTCCAAATTTGCCCTCTACTTAGGATGCATTGTTGTTACATGAAAAATTAACACAAAGATTGAGGAGTTGAAGGGCAGGGGACGTGGGACTCTGATGTATATAAGGAGGCGTTTTGGTTGTTGTGACCAGATTAAACCCACAAAGGAATCTACCTGAGACCCTGCAGGTTACCGACCAACTCCTTGTTGGTGAGACACTAAATGCAGAGGGAAATGCAACTCTACTCTGTGGACGTAATATGTCTGATCACACTTCCTGAACAGCCCATTTGCTAATTAATTTGTGTCTAGAAATCACCTGCATCAGAATAAAGAGAGATATAAAGACTACCAGGGCTTACACGAGACCTCAGGTTGGATCTCAGATTTGGTGTTTGTGCATGACAGGAACTGAGGGGAAAGATCTGGAAACTAAATCCCAGGGGGATAAGTGGGAGAGAGGAGAAAGAAAACAGCTTCAAACAAATCTATTAAAACCCCCAGGACAAAGGGAGGAAGACAAAGTCTTCTGTGATTATAATCCCAGCAACCAAGGGCAGAAGGTAGGCGGAATCATTATGTGAAAGGACGCATGGCTTTCAGGTTGAGTGTCCTAGAAAAGACTCCCTTCTTATTGTCAACATGGAGAATTCTTGCAAAGTGTTTATTTTCCATTCAGTTTTATGAAATTTTCTTTTTTTGTGAATTTTCTATTCACTATTGTGCTGACTCATTAAAAGTACTGTGAGTATTTCAACAATGTTAGCAGTTTTTAATTTGCTTCTCTTGTTTTCGATCACATTATGTTTGGAAGTTATTTTGTACTTTCCCTCACTTTTTGGAAAACTGAAGAAATTGTCATCGATTTTATGAGGTGTATATCTTTTTTCCTACTCTGAACGTCTGAAGGTAACTTCTTTATACTGTAGTTTTGTATGATAAAATAATTTTTACTGACTTTATAATGAGAAAATTGGTAAAATGGTTTTGTTTTTATAAATTTCACATATGCAAGCTTTTATCCAAGCTTTATTTTGTTCTTTCATGTTGAAAGGAAGGTGATCCTCCAAAACGCTGCACATCTCTGAAGCATTCATGGCTAATTCCAATTACAGCAAATGCTCGGTACCATCATTGACTTGTTATCTCAAATGTGGAGACTTCATGATAATTGCCGCCCATTCTGTAGATGCTCAAAGATTTATTTCTGTTGTATTTTTATTTTTTATTATGTCTCAAAATTCTTCCAAACCTCAATCTCATTGAGTCTGGGAGGGACTTTTTATAATTATCAAATCCAACTTTTTAAACAATAAAGGAATTTTCTTTACAACGAGGCTCAGAGGCTGTGCCCTTTTCATGAGTACTGCTGTTCACTATGTAAAATGGCAGCTACTATTATTTACTATTTGAATAATCATGGTGTAGTTGGGCTTGTAGTGGACATTTGTTGCTTTTGCCGATCTAAGGTCTCTTTCCTCTTTTGGGAATGGCACTCCAATTTTCCTTCTACCGTCTATCTACAGTCCAGGCTGTTCAGCTCAGGCTAATCGCACCCTCTAGCATAGGAGTGGGTACTTGACCCAGGTTTGGCAAATAAGAATGATCTCTGGGGCATTTGCTGTTGCTCTCTGGAAATAGGTGCTCTTCTCCCCTGGAATTTCTCTCACTAAGGATCACCAAGTGGAAAGATCCTACCATACTGATCATAATGATGATGATAAAGTAGTTTTTTTGTTGTTGTTGTTGTTTTGTTTTTTAGGTAGGCCCCACACCCAGCATGGAGCCCAATGTGGGGCTCAAACTCACAACCCTGAGATCAAGACCTGAGCTGAGATCAAGAGTGGGATGCTTAACTGACTGAGCCACCCAGGTGCTCCAAGTAGTATATATTTTAACTCATTTAATCCTCCCCCCAAACCTATGAGGTGAATATTATTATTTCCTCCATTTTCATGATAAAAAACTGAGGCTAAGTGAAGTCGGGTGATTTGGTTAGTGTCAAACAGCTAGGAAGTGGTGAATCCGGGATTCTAAATCTGGCTGCCTGATTCTAGAGCTCATGCTTCTCCCATTATACTAAAGAAAAACATGGCTGTAAGAGAGAAAAATGGATTTCTGATCACAAAATTTGAGCTCTTGGATCAAACGATTCCTAACAGAGCCCTGGATTTCCCTTTTGAATGAACCATTACATTATCTTTTTGGTTTAAATTAATTTGGGATGGATTTCCATTACTTGCACTTGGAAGAGCCCCGACTAGTGCCTGAAAGAGCAATGGGGAAATCTTGGATAAACTGCCACATGATATTTGAGACAATGCATGTAGAGATGACTTGTTTAACAAAGCTGTGAAATGCGGAGTATCATTTTGGGCACATGTGATTATAATTTGAGTTGAGTTGTTCTTCAAATTCGGGCTTTTGTATTTACATGTTTACATTCAGTATGAACAGAATGTTTGTTCCCCCCAAATTCACATGTAGAAACTCAATGTGATGGTATTAGGAAGTGGGGCCTTTGGGAGGTGATTAGGTCATGAGGGTGGAGCCCTCATGAATGGGATTAGTGCCCTTATAAAAGAGGCTCCAGAGAGCTCCCTTGCCCTTTCTTTCTTTGTTTTTTTTTTTCTTTTTAGAGATTTTATTTATTTGACAGAGAGACAGCTAGAGAGGGAACACAAACAGGGGGAGTGGGAGAGGGAGAAGCAGGCTCTCCGCTGAGCAGGGAGCCCGATGCGGGCCTCATGACCTGAGCCGAAGGCAGACGCTTAGTGACTGAGCCACCCAGGCACCCTCCCTTGCCCTTTCTGTCATGTGAGGACAAGGAGAGAAGACAGCAGTCCATGAACCAGGAAGCAGGTTTCCAGATACCAAATCTGCCAGCACCTTGATCTTGGACTTCCCAGCCTCCAAGAGTGTGAGCAATGCACTCCTGTTGTTTATAACATTTGTGGTATTCTGTTAGAGCAGTCCAAATGGACTAAGATACATGGTTAAGAACTAGATGCAAGTCACTTTAGCCCCCATTTGTATAGACTCTGAGAGAAACCTCATCAAATAATAATTCTCTGCTTTTAAATAAAAATATATTAATAACATCTCTATAAATGTAGTCATGAATATATAAAAGATCTAAGAAACAAAATTAGATCCAAATTAGCTTAAGCTAAAAGAGATTTATAATCATGTAACCGAACATTCCCGGGAAGCTGGCTTTGGGATTGACTGACCTAGGACTTACTATTGTTGCCACTAGGATTCATTCTTGGCCTGCCACTTCTGGGAAGCCTCCATCCTCAGCACATCCACAGCCACAAGCCAGGTGAGTTTCACTTCTTCAGCGACCTAGCCCGGTGGAGAGGAGAGTGTGTGTCTCAGGATTTCCTGCACAAGGGCCAGGTTTCTCTCTGACTTGGGTTAAGTGAAATGTGCTGATGGGTTTAGGCCAATCAGGCTCCACACCTGGTACCCACCAGGCAGAAAATGGAAGATGCGGTTGAGAGAGGAAACTCCAGAGACTGATGTTAGGAAGGGGAGTAAAAAATGTAGTAATAATAATAGTAGTACTTGTAGTTACAATGAGAATAATAATCATGGTTAATAATCCAGTACATATTATATGTTGGCATCTATTAGCATATTTAATCCTTACCACAACTGTATAGGTACCATTAAATTCTCATCTTACAGAAAAAATAAGGAAAGCTTTGGGGCACCTGGGTGGCTCAGTCATTAAGCGTCTGCCTTCGGCTTAGGTCATGATCCCAGGGTCCTGGGATCGAGCCCCGCATCGGGCTCCTTGCTCCGCGGGAAGCCTTCTTCTCCCTCTCCCACTCCCCTTGCTTGTGTTCCCTCTCTCACTGTGTCTCTCTCTGTCAAAAAAGAAATAAAATCTTTAAAAAGAAAAGAAAAAATAAGAAAAGCTTTAAAAATACATATTCCTTAATTTTTAACCACATGTCTAATTGATTACCTTTTATTGAATATTGTGATTAATCACAACATTTGATAGGATATTTGTATGACTTCCTGAATGGGGGATGGGGAATAGATGTTAGTATATTACCCGGGAGCCAAACTTAAGGATCCTCTAGAGTTAAATGAAGATGTATATTCATATTCCGAAATATCTAAATATTACAAATATATCTTTTCCTTTGTTTAAGCCATAAAATATATTTTATTTGGAACATACCAGTACTCTTGCAATAATATATTTATGATATATTGTGATAGTGAAAAAAAAAATTCTCATCTTACAGATGAGGTAACCAAAACCCAGAGAGAGGAAGTTTGCACAGATAGGAAGTAGCAGAACCAGGATTCACACAGGCACTCTGGCTCTAGAACCTGCACTGTTTACCTGGCTTTGTTAACAATGGATGGTGGTGAGTCACAAACAAGGAGTGTCCTACACGCAATTTCCACCCTCCAATTATAATCCTTGGCCTTTTAGTTAAGAGCTTGTAAAGCCTTGGCAATGTTCAGTGCTATGCTTTACAATCCAAGCCTACATTAGTCTGTTTGTGGTGATGCTGTAAGCCATGTGGAGTAGCCGATCCATTTCTGAACACTTGAACTTTAGGTCATTGTTAATACTCCTTTGTTCTTACTGAAGGTGTTGATAAAGCACCATACGTCTTCCTGAATCAATTCTGCAGCTGATTTCAATTTTTTCCCGAATCAAGGATGACCGTCAAATACCCTTCTCCCCTGTTTGTCTTCATGGCTATTGTTTGCATAATCACAACAGGATCAGGACTGTGGGTAAGGGTGAAACTGCTTGGATGTTGTGACGATATCTTTAGGTCCATGTTTCTTGATTTGATATAGAACAAGAGCCATCCAACCATTTGTTTGGTTTAATTTTTGTTTTCTTTTTTTTTCTGGTAGATAAATTTGGCACATAATAGGAAACATTTATTTCCTTCTACTCTTATGTACAAAAGCTTATTATCAGATAAGTTGCTGCCTTTGATATCAACTTAAAAAAAAAAGAACTAAATACCATTTTGCCCACTCTCTTCTTTCCTCCAAAATATATCTTGGCCATAACACACATTTTAAAAAATTTAGCTATCACATTCTCTATGCCATGAAAACAAAAGCTACTGTTACTAGGCCAGGTCAACTTGATGAATAACATAGCATCTTAGGAGAATAATTATATTCATGTCTAATGTTCTTTTCTTCAGTTAACATCTGTCTCCTGCACTTTTCTTAATATTTCTTACACCATTGGAATCAATAAAATACTTAATCTTAAATTATTCTGGATTGAAGATCTTTAAAAAAAAAAGCCGGTATTTTCTTTATGTCATTGGGAAAAGCTCCCTTAGAGTAAATGTGGGCCTTCAAAATCTAGTTGAGGAGTTGGAGATTGTGAAGCCTGATTAGCTAGCCTTCTGTGCTTTTAGACCCCAAGTATACTGAAATATACTGAAAGAGGCACACTCCATAAAATGGAGCGACAGCTCAATTGTCTTGATAAGCCTTTTGTAGAAATACAGATTTTCTGCTGTCTTTCCTTAAGCCTTTCCTTAACCTCGGAAATAATTCTACAATTGATGCTCCTTTCACAGTTACACTAGAAAAATCACACGAGCATTTTGAGAAATAGAGGGTTCTCTGTGAGGCACTAGGGTAAACCATTAAAATCAGGATGGTAGATTCTGCTTAGATACCACCATTTTCCTCCCTCCCCCTAATTCCAAGCTAGATGTCATGATAGTGCAAGTTCTAGATGAATCTGAACATGGCCATCAAATCCTTCTCAACCCAGTTGCTCTAGGCATCTATCACAAACTGATTAGTATGTAAAGTAAAATCCTTTTCCAGCTTTTCCTGTGATCAAGGAAGAAGGAGAAAAAGGGAGATGGACCTTCTAACATTTAATGAACAACTATTATATGTTAGGCACTATGTTGAGAAATTTTGCACACTTACCACATTTAATCCTTTCAAAAATCAGAGGTGGGTGATGTGATTTCCATTGTTCTTAAATGGAAATGAAATCTCAGGCTCAAAGTCACAGAGCTGGTAGGTTAAGGGATGTATCAGGGATTCAAGTCCAAGTCCGAATCTGAAGGCCATATCACACTTGCTCTTCAAACCTTTTTAGAATCATTTTTAATAATCAATTGTTTATATAATTTTAAATGTATAGTATTAGTTTGGGAAAATGGCTAGAAGTACAGTTTACCATGGATTTATTAATTTCTGCAACAAATATTCTTTGAGTACCTACCAGGTGCTGGGAATATTGTGGTGAACTAATCAGATAAAATCCATCATTGCCCTTGTGGAGCTTACATTCTAGTGGGAGGAGGTAAATAATAAACAATGAACATAGCAAATATGTAATTTAAGTTAACAGGTGATAAGTACTATTGGAAAATAAGAAGACTATAGTAAGATAAGAATAATTGGTCAGAAGAGGGGTGGAGCAGAAAATAGTTCTCAAAGGCTGAATGTTTAATAGGGGATAGAATATGTGAGGGAAGAATATTCTAGACAGAGGGACTAGCCAGTGCAAAACCCCTAATGTGAGGGTATCCTTGGAATGTTTGAGCTCCAGTGTGCCTGGAACAGAATGGGTGAGAAATAAAGCAATGGAGGAAACAAAATGCTGGCTGCGGGGCCTTTTAGGTCCTGGTATGGACTTTGGCCAAGTGTGATGAGGAGACACTGAAGGGTTGGAACAGAGGAGTGCTGTGATTGGGTAGTATTTTAAAATGATCACTCTGGCTTCTGTGAAAAATATGGACTGGGAGTGGGTGGGGAGGAGTATGAAAGCAAGGAGATCCATTGTAATAATTCAAATGACATGTGGGTGGCTTGGACCAGAGTGGAAGTGGAGGGAAGAGGTCATATTCTGGGTGTACCAGTGATCTGAATGATTGGATGTACATTATCAGAGAGTACGAGGAATCAAGGATGAACCCAAAAGGTTTTGTTTTGAGCAACTGGAAAGATGGAACTTCCATTAACTGAGACTGTGAGTGGAGAATAGAGGGTAGGGAAGATCGAGATTTCAGTTTTGGGGCTGCTGTGTCTGTTAGACAAAGAGGACATACACAGTCCTGGATTTCAGGGGAGAGCTAGGGCTGAAGATGTGGATTAGCTTCCCTGGAAAAAGGAGAACTCTCCTTAGGTTAGAGGAACAAAGGGATTGAGGAGGAGCAAAGAGAGTGCCTCAAGAAGGAAGCTGTGAGAGTGTGGTGTGTCCAGGAGCCCAGGTGAGAAGGTTTTTCCTAGAGGAGGCAGTGATCAACAGGGCCAAATACTGCTGATGTTCAGTAAGAGGAGGGCTGGTAACTGACTATGAGATTTTGCAATGTGAAGGTCACTGGTGATCTTGACAAGGCTGATTTTGGTGGAGTTGATGGGAACAAAAACCTGACTGGAGAGGTTTAAGAGAGGGATCAGAGAAAGCAGAGTTTTTTTTTTTTTTTTTTTTTTGAAAAGAAGGAATAACGGCATAGTTTTTATGCTAATGGGAGTGACCTAATAAAAAGGAAAAAAATTGATATAGGAGATAGAGGGAGAATTGTTTGTGAGAGGAAAGGTGTTCACAAGCATCTGCAATGAGGGAAGAGATAAAACTCTCTTCATGATGATCTGATAATGACAGCTTTATGCCATTGACATATGTTTTCAAGTGGTTTACTCAAATGGTGTATATTACTGATATCAGAATCTCAGTTTGATCCATTATTTTGGCATATCGAGATTTTTAATATTGAGAGTAAAATGAGAATTTGTTTCTAAGACTGACCTACAGTGAAAAGAGCTCCATTGCTGAGAATTTTATTTTTCTCAGCACTTGATGATGTTCTTCACTGATCCCAGGAAAAACTGATTATGTATTATAGGGGTATATTTGAAAACCATATCTAAATGCTATAGTAGAACCTGAAGAAATGCTGTTAGAATTGGATTCTGTCAGAGTGGATTGAGAATTAGATCCAGTTGCTAACCTTTCTGCTTTTGTGTGTGTTGGGTTCCTTGACTCAGCATCTGACAGAGCTTTGAAAGTAATCTTCAGTGAAAAATCATCCTATAATTTTTGGATCATCTGCTTAATTCAGTTATGAGCTGTCTGAAGATCCATCCTAGATTGCCATTCCTGATATCTACAACTGTAATTTAGGATTTTAAAGTTTACTAGAAACAAAATATAAGAAAATAAACCACCTATATGTGGATGGAAACTGATCTAAGTTGATATAGAACTGGATGCCTTGGTGAAAAATTGCAAACAATATACTACCTCTTGCTTACATGTGACCATTTTCATTTTTATTTTTAAATTATATTTTTATTATTTTAAATTGGATTAAGCCTTTGCTTCTTTTTTTAAAATCTAAAACTTGTAGCACTGTGTCAACTGACTGCCCATCATATGGGCTTCAGCTGCCAAAGGTTGGAGAAACATTAGACTAGGTCATGCAGAAACATGTAGGCTTTGGAAAAATGTTTGAATTGTATTCAAGGGCAATAAGAAGCCACTGGGACACATTAAGCAGGGCAATGTGATGCTTACAAGTATTTTTAATAAAGATCACCTAGTTCTTGTATTGGTTAGAGAGGTACAAATGTGGAATTAGGGAGATCAACAAAAGGCTGGTCTACTTGAGGGGTGATGGTTATTTGGAATGGAGTGGTGGCAAAGGAGACAGCAATATTTAACATTTATTGACTACTTACTATAAGAATCTTACAAAGTAGATACTATTATTGGTTCCAATTTTACAGATGATGGAAACTGAGGCACAATGAGGCAACGTAACTTGTCCGAGGTTACACAGCTATGAAATTGGAGCTTTGCTTTCAATCCAAGTGATCTGATTCCATAACTCATGATCTTGATTACTAAACTAACTTGCCTCTCTTGCATGGAGATGAGAAAAGTCGATAAAGATATACTTAGAGGTGAGATCAGGAGGACTTGATAACTGATTGGTTGCGGATAGAAGGTAGAAAATAAGATGGAAGATGCAGAGGTGACTCCCATGTTTCTCCCTGAATCAACTAGAAGGATTCAACGTTCATTAAAACAGAGGAAGAGTGGAGGATACCTAGATTTGGAGGAGAATTTCAAGTGTGCTGTTTGGCAGGTACAGGTTAAGATGCCTTTGAGAAATCCAAGTGAAGATGGTCCATGTAGAAGTGTAGCTCAGGAGAGGTCTGGATTGGAGAGATCCACGTGGGGACTAGTGGTTCATTGGAAACTATGGTTGTGCTCTGAGTTGACCTACAAGCAATACAGTACCTGGTACGTAACATGGGTCAGTAATGCTGAAGGAGTGAATCTGTAGAGTAGCCATAGATCTTTGGATTTGGAATGCACCATACATAGTACCAACTCATGAATTCAGAGTTTTGCTTTCTGGCTGTTAGATGGTTAACAATGTTCACTCAAAACATTCTCAGATATTTCCCATGGAATGACTGTGAAAGAAGAGCCCTCTGAAAAAATATCCATTTTGAATATGTACATGAATACTTAAAACTGTCTGCTTAATGAATAGCTCTAATGATCTACATTCTTAGTTTGCTAAGAGATAAGCTTTTTTTTTTTTTTTTTTTTGCTCTAGAACTCAACCAACATTATTAAACAAGATGGTTGGTATTGAAAACAATGATAACTTTTGTTATCTTTCAAATCTTAATACCCTCATATTTTATTTTATTTATTTTTTAAAATAAGCTCATATTTTAAAAGAGTTAAGTTTAAACATTTTTAAATTTAAAATAATTATAAATTTAAAGAAAAGCTGCAATAATAGTACAAAGATCACCCATAAATTCTTTTTAAAAATTTTTTGTAATATATCCAAGAATTTTATTTTAATTTAATTTAATTTTTAATTTTTAATAAGTTCAATTAATTTTCACTACATCTGTGTCTTTGGGGTAAATACCCAGTAGTGCAATTGCTGGGTCATAGGGTAGCTCTATTTTTAAATTTTTGAGGCACCTCCACACTGTTTTCCAAAGTGGCTGTACCAAAGTGGCTTGCATTCCCACCAACAGTGTAAGAGGGTTCCCCTTTCTCCACAACCTCTCCAACATTTGTTGTTTCTTTCCCTGTCCATTTTTGCCATTCTAACTGGTGTAAGGTGGTATCTCAATGTGGTTTTGATTTGAATTTCCCTGATGGCTAATGATGATGAACATTTTTTCATGTGTCTGTTAGCCATTTGTATGTCTTCTTCAGAGAAGTGTCTTTTCATATCTTCTGCCCACTTTTTGACTTGATTATTTGTTTTTTGGGTGTTGAGTTTGAGAAGTTCTTTATAGATCTTGGATACCAGCCCTTTATCTGTAGTGTTAATTGCAAATATCTTCTCCCATTCTGTGGGTTGCCTCTTTGTTTTGTTGACTGTTTTGTTTGCTGTGCAGAAGCTTTTTATCTTGATGAAGTCCCAAAAGTTCATTTTTGCTTTTGTTTCACTAGCCTTTGGAGATGTATCTTGAAAGAAGTTGCTGTGGGCGATGTCAAAGAGGTTACTGCCTATGTTCTCCTCTAGGATTTTGATGAATTCCTGTCTCACATTGAGGTCTTTCATCCACTTTGAGTTTATCTTTGTGAATGGTGTTAGAGAATGGTCGAGTTTCATTCTTCTGCATGTGGCTGTCCAATTTTCCTAGCACCATTTATTGCAGAGACTGTCTTTTTTCCATTGCATGTTTTTTCCTGCTTTGTCAAAGATTATTTGACCATAGAGTTGAGGGTCCATATCTGGGTTCTCTATTCTGTTCCATTGGTCTATATGTCTGTTTTTGTGCCAGTACCATGCTGTCTTGGTGATCACAGCTTTGTAATATAGCTTGAAATCGGGCAACGTGATGCCCCCAGCTTTGTTTTTCTTTTTCAACATTTCCTTGGTGATTCAGGTCTTTTCGATGTATGAAAACAATGGTATCGATGATTTCATACAAATTTTAGGATTGTTTGTTCCAGCACTTTGAAAAATGTCATTGGAATTTTGATCAGGATGGCATTGAAGGTATAGATTGCTCTGGGTAGCATAGACATTTTAACAATGTTTATTCTTCCGATCCACGAGCATGGAATATTTTTCCATCTTTTTGTGTCTTCTTCAATTTCTTTCATGAGTGTTTTGTAGTTCCTAGAGTATAGATCCTCTACCTCTTTGGTTAGGTTTATTTCGAGGTATCTTATGGTTTTTGGTGCTATTGTAAATGGAATCGTTTCTCTAATTTCTCTTTCTACAGTTGCATTGTTAGTGTATAAGAAAGCAACTGATTTCTGTGCATTGATTTTATATCCTGCCACATTACTGAATTGCTGTCTGAGTTCAGGTAACTTGGGGGTGGAGTCTTTTGGGTTTTCCACATAAAGTATCATGTCATCTGCGAAAAGAGAGAGTTTGACTTCTTCTTTGCCAATTTGAATACCTTTTATTTCTTTTTGTTGTCTGATTGCTGTTGCTAGGACTTCTAGTACTATGTTGAACAATAGTGGCGAGAGTGGGCATCCTTGATGTGTTCCTGATCTTAAGGGAAAGGCTCTCAGCTTTTCCCCATTGAGGATGATTTTCTCTGTGGGTTTTTCATAGATGGATTTTATGAACTTGAGGAATGTTTCTTCTATCCCTATACTCTGAAGAGTTTTAATCAGGAAAGGATGTTGTATTTTGTCAAATGCTTTTTCTGTATCAATTGAGAGAACCATATGGTTCTTCTCCCTCCTCTTATTAGTGTGTTCTATCACATTGATTGATTTGCGAATGTTGAACCACCCTTGCATCCCGGGGATAAATCCCACTTGGTCGTGGTGGATGATCCTTTTAATGTATTGTTGGATCCTATTAGCTAGGATTTTGTTGAGGATTTTGGAATCCATATTCATCAGGGATATCGGTCTGAAATTCTCCTTTTTGATGGGGTCTTTGCCTGGTTTGGGGATTAAGGTAATGCTGGCCTCATAGAATGAGTTTGGAAGTTTTCCTTCTGTTTCTATTTTTTGAAACAGCTTCAGTAGAATAGGTATTATTTCTTCTTTGAATGTTTGGTAGAATTCCCCAGGGAATCCATCAGGCCCTGGACTCTTGTTTTTTGGGAGGTTTTTGATCACTGCTTCAATCTCGTTACTGATTATTGGCCTATTCAGGTTGTCAATTTCTTCCTGTTTCAGTCTTGGCAGCTTATAGGTTTCCAGGAAGGCCTCCATTTCATCCAGATTGCTCAGTTTATTGGCATATAGTTGTTGATAATAATTTCTAATAATTGTTTCTATTTCCTTGGTGTTAGTCTTGATCTCTCCCCTTTCATTCATAATTTTATTAATTTGGGTCCTTCTCTTTTCTTTTAGATAAGTCTGGCCAGTGGTTTATCGATCTTATTAATTCTTTCAAAGAACCAACTTCTAGTTTCGTTGATCTGATCTGCTGTGTTTCTGGTTTCTAATTCATTGATCTCTGCTTTAATTTTAATTATTTCTCTTCTAATGCGTGGCTTAGGCATCGTTTGTTGCTTTTTCTCTAGTTCTTTAAGGTGTAGAGTTAGTTGGTGAATTCGGGATTTTTCTATTTTTTTGAGTGAGGCTTGGATGGCTATGTATTTCCCCCTTAGGACCACCTTTGCAGTATCCCATAGGTTTTGGACCGATGTGTTTTCGTTCTCATTGATTTCCATGAATTGTTTGAGTTCTTCTTTGATTTCCTGGTTGACCCAAACATTCTTGAGCAGAGTGGTCTTTAGCTTCCAAGTGTTTGAATTTCTTCCAAATTTTTTCTTGTGATTGAGTTCCAGGTTTAAAGCATTGTGGTCTGAGAATATGCAGGGAATAACTTGATCTTTTGGTATCAGTTGAGACCTGATTTGTGACCCAGTATGTGGTCTATTCTGGAGAAAGTTCCATGTGCGCTTGAGAAGAATGAGTATTCTGTTGTTTTGGGGTGGAATGTTCTGTAAATATCTATGAGGTCCATCTAGTCCAATGTATCATTCAAAGCTCTTGTTTCCTTGTTGATTTTCTGCTTAGATGATCTGTCCATTGCTGAGAGTGGAGTATTGAGGTCTCCTACAATTAACATATTGTTATCAATATGACTCTTTATTTTGGTTAACAGTTGGCTTATGTAGATGGCTGCTCCCATGTTGGGGGCACAGATATTTACAATTGTTAGATCTTCTTGTTGGATAGACCCTTTAAGAATGATATAGTGTCCTTCTGTGTCTCTAATTACAGACTTTAGTTTAATTTGTCTGATATAAGAATTGCTACCCCAGCTTTCTTTTGAGGTCCGTTGGCATGGAAGATGGATCTCCATCCCTTCACTTTCAGTCTGGATGTATCTTTAGGTTCAAAATGAGTCTCTTGTACACAGCATATGGATGGGTCCTGTCTTTTTACTCAATCTGCAACCCTGTGCCGTTTATGGGAGCGTTTAGGCCATTCATGTTGAGAGTGATTATTGAAAGATATGAATTAATTGTCATCATGTTGCCTGTGAAGACATTGTTTTTATAGATTGTCCCTGTAAATTTCTGTTATATATCACTCTTGGGGTCTTTCTCCTTTTATAGAACCCCCCCTTAATATTTCTTGCAGGGCCGGCTTAGTGGTCACATATTCTTTCAGTTTCTGCCGGTCACGGAAGCTCTGCATCTCTCCATCCATTCTAAATGAAAGCTTTGCTGGATAAAGTATTCTTGGCTGCATGTTCTTCTCATTTAGTACCCTGAATATGTCTTGCCAGGCCTTTCTGGCTTGCCAGGTCTCTGTGGATAGGTCTGACGTTATTCTGATGTTCCTCCCTCTGTATGTAAGGAATCTCTTCCCCCTCACTGCCCTTAAATGGGTTCCTTGTTTCTAAGATTTGCAAGTTTTACTATTACATGCCGGAGTGTTGGCCTGTTTTCCTTGATCTTGGGAGGGGTCCTCTCTGCCTCTAGGATGCGAATGTTTGTTTCATTCCCCAGATTAGGGAAGTTCTCAGCTACGATTTGCTCAAATACATCTTCTAGTCCTCTCTCTCTCTCCACTCCCTCCGGGATTCCAATTATTCTGACATTGGAACGCTTCATGGTGTCACTTATTTCTCTGATTCTAATTTCATGCATTCTGAGTTGTTTTTCCCTGGCCTCCTCTTTTCCCTTTTTATCTATTATATTGTCTTCCAGGTCGCTTATTCGTTCTTCTGCCTCACTTACCCTAGCTGTTAGATTATCTAGATTGGATTGGATCTCATTGAGAGCATTTTTAAGTTCTGCCAATTCAGCTTTCATTTCTGCCCTTAGAGACTCTATGTTGCCATTAATTGATTTCTCCATTCTAGCCATTGTCTTCACAATTGCTAGCCTGAATTCCATCTCCGACATCTTGGTTATATCTGCATCCATTTGTAAATCTGCAGCATAAGTCATAATCTGAGTCTTTTCTATTTTGGGGGCTCCTCCTCCTAGTGATTCTGTTGATGGGTGTTTGAGGGAATGTATAGAGTCCAAATTATTGACCAGAACCCAAGCAAGATGCACCTGTTTTCTTGGGACCTTAGGGTTGCTGGCCTCTTGTTTTCCCAGCCTGTCTTCTGGGGGAGGGGCCTGCCGTGCTGTTACTCAGGCAACCCTGTTTGGGCGGAGTTGCCCTGCCCCCCTGTGGCGGGGGATGGGCTCAGCGGGAATCAGTTTTTGGGGCTTTTGTTCTCTGGTGGCTTTCCTTGGTGGCTTTCCGCGTCTCTTCCGTGAGTCAGAGCAGAAGAGACCGTTTCTAACCCTCTGCCTCAGAGCAGAGAGACCGCAGTCTGTTCTTCAATGAGCTCTCCAGGCCACACCGTCTCCATTTCTGTCCATGCTGCTATAAACTGCAGCATCCTGGGTTGTGAGCCCCTCCGCAGTGCCCCCAGTCCTGCCTCCAGGTTGGGGCATGTCTCTGCCCTTTGTGCTTCTAAAACTGCCAGCTGCTCCCAGTGCACCCATGCGACCCCACCGCCCCGGGATTCCGCCCTGGGGGCTGCAGTTCGCAGGCGCGACCCCGCTGCTCTGGGTTTCCGCCCCGGGGGCTGCCCTAGAGTCCTTTCCCCACCGCTACCGGTCTGCGAGTCTGCGCCCCGTCTGCAGTGCGCGAGGCTGTCGCTCACCAGTGGTGCAGGATCCCCACGGCCAGGCACCCTCCTGCTGCTGTTTATCCTCCAATATCTGCCCGCGGAATCATGACTCCCCACTTCATACCTCAAAACCAACCGCCTCCGATATTATGTTTGTAGAGATCCAGATCTTCTTACATCTCAGGCTGGTTTCGTGGGTGCTCAGAGTGGTCTGGTAGATATCCAGCTCAATTCCGGGGACCAGTTGAAATAGGGTCCCCTACTCCTCCACCATCTTTCCTTCCCCCCGCACGTGCCCCTTTGGATCACTACATTTGTATCTTTGGGGTAACTCCCTAGTAGTGCAATTGCTGGGTTGTAGGGTAGCTTTATTTTCAACTTTTTGAGGAACCTCCATACTGTTTTCCAGAGTGGCTGCACCAGCTTGTCTTCCCACCAGCAGTGTAGGAGGGTTCCCCTTTCTCCGCATCCTCACCAACATCTGTCATTTCCTAACTTGTTAATTTTAGCCATTCTACTGGTGTGAGGTGGTATCTCATGGAGATTTTGACTTGGATTTCCCTGATGCTGAGTGATGTTGAGCATTTTTTCATGTGTCTTTTGGCCCTTTGGATGTCTTCTTTGCAGAAATGTCTATTCGTGTCTTCTGCCCATTTCTTGATTGGATTATTTGTTCTTTGGGTGTTGAATTTGGTAAGTTCTTTATAGATTTTGGACACTAGCCCTTTATCTGATAAGACATTTGCAAATACCTTCTCCCATTCTATTGGTTGTCTTTTGTTTTTGTTGACTGTTTCCTTTGCTGTGCAAAAGCTTTTTATCTTGATGAAGTCCCAGTAGTTCATTTTTTGTCTTTGTTTCCCTCGCCTTTGGAGACGTGTCTAGCAAGAAGTTGCTGCAGCCGAGGTCACAGAGAACACAGGCTGCAGGTTCTGTTCTCCTCTAGGATGTTGATGGATTCCTGTCTCACATTTAGGTCTTTCATCCATTTTGAGTCTATTTTTGTGTATGGTATAAGGAAATGGTCTAGTTTCATTCCTTTGCACATGGTGTCCATTTTTGCTGACATGATTTGTTGAAGAGACTGTCCTTTTTCCATTGGACATTCTTTCTTGCTTTGTCGAATATTAGTTGACCATAGAGTTGAGGGTCCCTGTCTGGGTTCTGTATTCTGTTCCATTGATCTATGTGTCTGTTTTTGTGCCAGTACCATACTGTCTTGGTGATTACAGCTTTGTAATAGTGCTTGAAGTCCGGAATTGTGATGCTGCCAGGTTTGGTTTTCTTTTTCAACATTCCTTTGGCTATTTGGGGTCTTTTCTGGTTCCATACAAATTTTAGGATTATTTGTTCCAGCTCTGTGAAAAAAGTTGGTGGTATTTTGGTAGGGATTGCACTGACTGTGTAGATTGCTCTAGGTAGTATAGACATTTTAACAATATTTGTTCCTCCAATCCATGAGCATGGAATGTTTTTCCATTTCTTTGTGTCTTCCTCAATTTCTTTCATGAGTGTGGTATAGTTTACTGAGTAAAGATCCTTTGCCTCTTTGGTTGGGTTTATTCCTAGGTATCTTATGGTTTTGGATGCAATTGTAAATGGGATCGACTCCTTAATTTCTCTTTCTTCTGTCTCATTGTTAGTGTATAGAAATGCAACTGATTTCTGTGCTTTGATTTTATATCCTGCCACTTTCTGAATTCCTGTATGAGCTCTAGCAGTTTCTTGCTGGGGGGGGGGAGTCTTTTGGGTTTTCCACATAGAGTATCATGTCATCTGCAATGAGTGAGAGTGTGACATCTTCTTTGCTGATTCAGATGCCTTTTATTTCTTTTTTGTTGTCTGATTGCTGAGGCTAGGACTTCTAGTACTATGTTGAACAACAGTGGTGAGAGTTGACATTCCTGTCATGTTCCTGACCTTAGGGGAAAAACTTTTAGTTTTTCCCCATTGAGAATGATACTCTCTGTGGGCTTTTTGTATATGGCTTTTATGATATTGAAGTATGTTCCCTCTATCACTACACTGTGAAGAGTTTTAATCAAGAAAGGATGCTGTACTTTGTCAAATGCTTTTTCTGCCTCTATTGAGAGGCTCATATGGTTCTTGTTCTTTCTTTTATTTGTGTAGTGTATCACATTAATTAATTTGCAGATGTTGAACAACCCTTACAGCCCAGGAATAAATCCTACTTGGTCGTGGTGAATAATCCTTTTAATGTACTGTTGGATCCTACTAGCTATATCTTGGTGAGAATTTTGGCATCCATATTCATCAGGGATATTGGTCTGTAATTCTCTTTTTTCGTGGGGTCTTTTTCTGATTTTGGGATCAAGGTAATGCTGGCTTCATAGAAAGAGTTTGGAAGTTTTCCTTCCATTTCTATATTATGAAACAGCTTCAGAAGAATAGGTAGTAATTCTTCTTTAAATATTTGGTAGAATTCCCCTGGGAAGCCATCCAGCCCTGGACTCTTGTTGGTTGGGAGATTTTTGATTACTGCTTACATTTCCTTACTGGTTATGGGTCTGTTCAGGTTTTCTATTTCTTTCTATTTCAGTTTTGGTAGTTTATACATCTCTGAGAATGCATCCATTTCTTCCAGATTGCCTAATTTGTTGGCATATAGTTGCTCATAATATGTTCTTATAATTATTTATATTTCTTTTGTGTTGGTTGTGATCTCTCCTCTTTCATTCATGATTTTATTTATTTGGGTCCTTTCTCTTTCCTTTTGGTAAGTCTGGCCAGGGGTTTATCAACCTTATCAATTCTTTCAAAGAACCAGCTCCTAGTCTCATTGATCTGTTCTACTGTTCTTTTGGTTTCTATTTCATTGATTTTTGCTCGAATCTTTATTAATTCTCTTCTGCTGGGTTTAGGCTTTATTTGCTGTTCTTTCTCCAGCTCCTTCAGGTGTAAGGTTAGGTTGTGTATTTGAGACCTTTCTTGTTTCTTGAGAAAGGCTTGTATTGCTATATACTTCCCTCTTAGGACCGCCTTTGCTGCATCCCAAAGATTTTGAACAGTTGTGTTTTAATTTTCATTTGTTTCTGTGAGCTTTTTAAATTCTTCTTTAATTTCCTGGTTGATCCATTAATTCTTCAGCAGGATGCTCTTTAGCCTCCATGTGTTTGAGTTCTTTCCAAATTTCCTCTTCTGATTGAGTTCAGGTTTCAAAGCATTGTGGTCTGAAAATATGCAGGGAATGATCCCAGTCTTTTGGTACCGGTTGAGACCTGATTTGTGACCCAGTATGTGATCCATTCTGGAGAGTGTTCCATGTTCACTCGAGAAGAATATGTATTCTGTTGCTTTAGGATGGTATACTCTGAATGTATCTGTGAAGTCCATCTGGTCCAGTGTGTCATTCAAAGCCTTTATTTCCTTGTTGATCTTCTGCTTAGATGATCTGTCCATTGCTGTGAGTGGGGTGTTAAAGCCCCCTACTATTATTGCATTATTATCAATGTGTTTCTTTAATTTTGTTGTTAATTGGTTTATATAGTTGGCTGCTCCCATGTTAGGGTCATAAATATTTACAATTGTTAGATCTTCTTTTTGGATAGATCCTTTAATTATGATATAGTGTCCTTCCATCTTTTATTACAGTCTTTGCTTTAAAATCTAATTTGTCTGATATAAGGATTGCTATTCCAGCTTTCTTTTGATGTCCGTTAGCATGATAAATGGTTTTCCACCCCCTCACTTTCAATCTGGAGGAGCCTTTGGGTCTAAAATAAGTCTCTTGCAGACACCATATCAGTGGGTCTTCCTTTTTTTATCCAATCTGATACCCTGTATCTTTTGATTGGGGCATTTAGTCCATTACATTCAGAGTAACTATTGAAAGAAGGGAATTTAGTGCCATTGTATTACCTGTAAACTCTGTATATTGTCTCTTTTCCTTTCTGGTCTATGTTACTTTTGGGCTCTCTCTTTGCTTAAAGGCCCCTTTAATATTTCTTGCAGGGCTGGTTTAGTGATCACAAATTCTTTTAGTTTCTGTTTGGGAGGCTTTTTATCTCTCCTTCTATTTTCAATGACAGACCAGCTGGATATAGTATTCTTGGCTGCATATTTTTCTCATTTAGCACCCTGAATATACCATGCCAGTCCTTTCTGGCCTCCCAGGTCTCTGTGGATTGGTCTATTGCCAGTCTAATGTTTCTAACCTTATAGGTTACAGACCTCTTGTCCTGAGCTGCCTTCAGGATTTTCTTTTTGTCTCTGAGATTTGCAAGTTTCACTATTATATGTCAAGGTGTTGACCTATTTTTATTGCTTTTGAGGGTGGTTCTTTGTGCCTCCTGTTTCCTTCCCCAGATTATGGAAGTTGTCTGCTATAATTTGCTTCTGCCCCCGCCCCTTCCTCTTCTTCTGGGATCCCAATTATTCTAATATTGTTTCACTTTTCTCTCGAATTCTCCCCTCATGATCCAGTAGTTGTTTATTTCTCTTTTTCTCAGCTTCTTTATTCTCTATCACTTTGTCTTCTATATCACTAATTCTGTCTTCTGCCTCATTTATTCTAGTAGTTAGAGCCTCCATTTCTTATTTCATCTCATTAATAGCCTTTTTAAAATTTCAACTTATTAGATTTTAGTTCTTTTATTTCTCCAGAAAAGGGTTCTCTAGTTTCTTCTATGCTTTTTTCAAGCCCAGCTAGTATCTTTATAATCATTATTCTGAACTATAGTTCTGACCTCTTATATCCATACTGGTTAGGTCCCTGGCAGTCAGCCCTGCCTCTTGTTCTCTCTTTTTTTTTTTTTTTTTAACATAGTATACCTTTTTCTTTCTTTTTTTTTTTTTTAAGATTTTATTTATTTAGTTGAAAGAGACAGAGACAGCGAGAGCAGGAACACAAGCAGAGGGGAGTAGGAGAGGGAGAACAGGCTTCCTGCCGGGCAGGGAAACCGATGTGGGACTCGATCCCAGGACCCTGGGATCATGACCTGAGCTGAAGGCAGATGCTTAACAACTGAGCCACCCAGGCGCCCTTTTGTACTCTTTTTTGAGGTGAGTTTTTTCTGTCTTGTTATTCTTGCAGGAAGTGGTTGCTTTTCTATTTGTAGAGTTGCAGCTATTCTGTTCTTAGATCTCTGGATGAGTTTGCAGGTGTTCAGAATGATAACTGTCTAGTTGAATTCCTGGGACCAGATGAAACTAAGGTCTCCTACTTCTCTGCCATCTTGGATTATCTCTATTCTCCCATAAATTCTTAATCCAGAATCACCAATTATTAACATTTTGCCATATTTGCTTTATCATGCCTTTTCCCTTTATATGTAGTCTTTCCTGGACCTTTGAGAATATGTTGCAGGTATCATTCCTTTACTTCTAAATATTTAAACATATATTTCCTAATAATGAGTTCATTCTCATCTATAGCCACAGTATAATTTTCAAATTCAGGAAATATAACATCTTTGTATACCACTTTATAATTTGCTGTCCATATTCAAATTTCTTCATGGCAATTTTCCCTCCAGTAGAGGACCCAACCAAAGGTCATGCATTTCATTTAGTCATCATGTCTCTTTAAGTCTCCTTTAGTTTGGGCAGTTACTCAGCCTTTGTCTTTTAAGATGTAATTTTTGAAGAATATATAAACATGTTTTGTAAAATGCTCCTCACTTTGAGTTAGTCTGATGTTTCTTCAGGATCAGATTCAGGTTATGAGTTTTTGGTAGGAATACAACAAAAGTTAAGGTTGTGTTCTTCTCGGTGTACCATGTTAGGAGGCAAATGATGCTGGTTTGCCTGATTATTGGTGGTGTTAACTTTGGTCTCTTGGTTACAGTGGTATTTGTCAGGTTTCCTCATAATAAAATTATAATTTGTCCCTTTATAATATTAAGTAATGTGAAAGAATTAAATTTTAAGGTAATAGCTACTACATCTATAACTCAGAACCTGGTTTTTTCATTACCAGATCCCTAGGAGGAAGATACATTAGGAATCTAGAGGTCAACTAACAGAATCTGCCATGAAGCCCCATGTTAATTTCTTCAGTTTCTAATATTCACCTTCTAATTTTGTTTAAATCTCTTAATCACACCATAGGGCTAAGATGGAAAGGGATGGTATGTGATTATATTCATGATGTGGTTCCAGCCCATTCTGGTAGATAGCAGAAAACTTCTGGTCTTTGTACCATCCCTACTTTCCCTCACAACCCAGTACTAAAGAAAGGTTGCCTGATGATTATTCAATATACATCCAAACTATTTTACATAAATTACCATTGGCTTATCTCTCCCCCCCCCCCCCCGGCTCCCCACATACACAAGGATTCTAATATTCATAATATCCTGGAATTGGGTATTGGCTTTTTACTTTGTCTCATTCCCTATACTTACCAATCTTAGGATGCCAAAATGAACCTTAAAACACTAAGAATCTACTCATATAAATAAGAAGCAATGTATAAATGAGCTTATTTTCATTTTATTCTTAAATTAAATGGTTATTCTCTCAGCCCTGTAATCATGAGGTTTTTTAAAAATTTTTATTTTTTTAAAAGATTTTATTTATCTGACAGAGAGAGATAGCGAGAGGGGGAACACAAGCAGGGGGAATGGGAGAGGGAGAAGCAGGCCTCCCACCAAGCAGTGAGCCCAATGTGGGGCTCGATCCCAGGACCCTGGGATCATGACCTGAGCCGAAGGCAGACGCTTAACGACTGAGCCACCCAGGCGCCCCTGTAATCATTAGTTTTAACACAAATTCTGTAACAACCATAAAAACATGAAAAACAACATACTTGTGTAAGGCTTTATGCATATTTTATCCATTTTTATTTTATAAACTTCTAATGAGTCATCCAGTATGAATTTTGGCAGACTAGTGTAAAATAGTGCAGTTCTATGATTTTTCAGACCCTGGTAACATTGGGTCACATTTTGCGTTTGTTCCACATCTGCTCAAAGCTTGTAACAAATTTATCAAAATTCCTGCTGTATGAAATGTATATGAAATGAAAGAGATTTCAGAGAATAATTCCTTTCAAGCATGAATATTTAAATAAGACATTTGTCCTTAATATCTTCCCATGAAAATTGGCTTCTTAGCCTGGTTTCCTGTCATTTAACCCTCAAATGAATTCCACTGGGTTAAAAACAATAAGAAAAATTTATTCCATTCAATCATGTTGTCTCCATGATTGACCCCCAAGGTAATGGAATGGACCACAAAATAGAAAGGAAAGCACATCTTATGCTGTTAAGTAGTGTGTCAAATCTGGTAAAAGTCAATTGCCTCATTTACTATGAATAAATTTAAAACTATTGAATATCCAAGTTGAAACAGGAATCTCACCTCATTTGGTCAAGTATTGAGATTGGATACTTCAAAAATATACATTGCTAAGATGAGCAACTAATCTTAGCCCAATAATAGCCTGAATACATTGAATGCCCTTAGAATACTTTTCAACTAATGTCAAAATTGCTAGAAAAATTTTTTGTAGCCCTAGTACATTGTGCTTTATAATAAGTTATAAGACATTTTCTTGAACAGAATTTTTCAGACTGTCTTACAGTGTTCAATTGCAGCAAGACACTTTTCCTGTAAAGGAATATTGAAAGACACTGATAATTTTATTATGATGTCCCTATCATCTTTTCTTCATGAAAAGAATACCAGACAATTTCAAATTGACCTTAAGCATTATTTAAAGCTAAAGCACAGAGGGTATATTAGTTAGGATAAAAGCTCAGATGCTACACCAAAGAAAGTGAACAATACTGTAGCTTAAAGAGCACAGAAGCTTATTTCTTTTGTGCTGTAGTCTAATGAGTCTAGGCTGGGGGGGCAGTGGGATCCATGGAGTCATTCAGGGGACCACATTCCTTTCATCTTTTTCCCCCCCTATTTTCTCAGATGTTGTCTTTGTCTAGAACTTGAAACTAGGTTGTGGGCTAGGTTTGAAGCTAGGTTGCATTTTTTAAAAATTTTTTATTGTTATGTTAATCACCATACATTACATCATTAGTTTTTGATGTAGTGTTCCATGATTCATTGTTTGTGTATAACACCCAGTGCTCCATGCAGAGTGTGCCTTCTTTAATACCCATCACCAGGCCAACCCATCCTCCCACCCCCTCCCCTCTGGGACCCTCAGTTTGTTTTTCAGAGTCCATCATCTCTCATGGTTCGTCTCCCCCTCCAATTTCAATTTATTTGACAGAGAGAGACACAGAGAGAGAGGGAACACAAGCAAGGGGTGTGGGAGAGGGAGAAGCAGGCTTCCCACTGAGCAGGGAGCCCGATGCGGGGCTCGATCCCAGGACCCTGGGATCATGACCTGAGCCAAAGGCAGATGCTTAACAACTGAGCCACCCAGGTTCCAGCTAGGTTGCATTAAAAAAAAAAAAGCTAGGTTGTCTTTGGTTGAAGCTAGGTTGTGGGCACACGCATGTTTTGATTCTTCAGAAAGGGAAGGGAGCATGAAGAAGCACATGTTCAATGTCTTAAGGTCCAGATCAAGAAATGGTACACATTTATTCAGTTCATCTTCCTTAGTCGCGTGGTTACTAAATGTAAGGGAGGCTGGGAAATGTAGTGTAGCTGAGCAGTCCTGTACCCAGTGAATATTGTGTGACTATGGAAGAAGGAGTAAATATTTAGCTCCAGAGAGGTTGGATAATTAGCCTTAAGGCCACATAGCTAGTGAGTGGAAAAATAAGTAAGATTAATGCCCAGGCAATCTTGTTCTAGAAATATTGGCCTTAAATATTATTTCAGTTTTTGTTGCTGTGTAACAGCCATCCCCAAATGTAGCTATTTTTCATGCTTCTGTGGGTTGGCTGGGTGGTTCTTCTGTTGCCTGGAGTCACTCAGGTTGATACATTCAGCTGGCAGATTGGTTTAAGACTGGGTTCAACTGGAGCTGCAGGTGGGGCATCTTGATTCTTTTTGGGGCTTCCATAGCATTATGAAAATAGTGGAAAACCCTAATTGCAAAGGGTTTATGGGATGGGAACTGTTGTGTCCATCTTTCTAAACAATTTACCACAAATACTAGGCAATTCTACTTCTAAAAATCTAGGCTTGGAGAACACCTAGGGAAATCTGAGAGATGCTCTGATCAGGTCTGAAATTCACATAAGAAATATATGGAATCTGTGGTCTTCCCATTTTCATTCTGCCCTAAGGAACGATCAGGACAAGAAGCATACCAGGATGGAGCTAAGAGACTATGAAAGAATGTCTGGTTCTGAATGGGTGATACACACTATTGGATTTCCTATGGCATAATGTATTTACATTTTGGGGTGTGTTCAAGGAACTAGGAGGCTTGATGTGTGGATACATGTTAGTTTTGTTCACTAGAGGGCACCTGAGGTTGGGAATGACTTCATCTGGGGTATAATCAGGAGGAGATGTTCTCTGAATAAAAAGACCTGGATCTTGGGGCCAGATTGCCTCTGAATTGAGAGAGACAGTCTGAGAAGCAGGGAATCTAAGCTCTGTAGGGCAAGGTAGAGGGGCCAGTGCTGCTTCAAGTAGGAGTCAGGAATCTATAAGGCAGTTGACAATGGGAAATAAAGTTCACTGGGATGATGGGCGAGGGGATCAAATGGGATTGGGAGCACGGAAGAGGAGGATATTGAGAAGAACTAAAACTTCAGATGGAAACCTGAGATAATTAGTCCTGAAATCTTCAAGGGTAGTAAGTGCATCCCATTTACTCTCACATCCCTCGCGAGAGTTGGTGTTAAACATGTGCTAGATTCACATAAATGTATATTTAAATAAAATAATTTTGTACTGAAGCAGAAGTGAGAAAATTCCTAACTAATAAAGGCAAGTAGTAGTGGGTGCTAACAAAAAGACCAGGAGGCTAGTTGGTAGCAGATGGTCAGAATTTGTGATTTTGAAAATCAAAATGGGATTTGTTTCTGTCCATTTTGTGGGAAGAGGTGCTTAAAAGAGCCATGGTCCTTTTCTGCTATGGTCTCTGATTTGATGGGAAATACAATTTCCCATCTATATGCCTGTAGTTGTAGGACATAATTTGGCTTCCAATAAAACCCAAATTCATGAAATAGTGGAGCATTTTAAAAAGGTTTTCCTAAATTGTACAGTTAAATTCCCAAATCTTGAAGATGGAGGATCCCAGTTGTGCTGAATTACTGATTTTCAACTAGTTCAACATTTTTGAGTCTCTTTCAATATGGCAGTATTAAAAAGGCCTTTTCATAACATTAATTCTGTAGTTTTTTCTGTCCTTAGTTTCAAGCATGCACTCAAATCTAACTTTTAAATAACTCTCTTTTTTTGGTCATTGAGGTTTATCATTCTAGGCAAAATAAAAATTTCCATGGGTTTTAGTAAGCAGCACTGCCAGCAGGTGTTAGTTGTCTCTTAACTATACTGTCTAGTGTTCAAGGTTGGTTGATTATATCCAAAGTTTCTGTATGTTTAAGCTGAATTTGGACACATACCCAAAGAATTGATGCAGCTCCTGAGTTTTTGTATAAAGTATTTTTGGAGTTCCTATATGCTATCTTGCAAGGGTATATACCCAAGTAAGAGTAAAAAACTTTCTACTTTTGGTTATGATACAGAAGAATAGGAAAAAATATTTACTCTCCTGGTACCAAGAACTAAAAACTCAGATAAAATTATTCTTTTATATGGGGCTTAGGAAGAAAAGTGAACACAGGAAGCCTTGAAGAACCAAATTCTAGGTAAAAAGAAAAAGAGAGAGGGAGAGAAAGAAAGAACAAAAGCAAGCCAGCAAGCAGCCTTTTATAGATAACAAAGAAGTGTGGCAGCTTCCATACATGGGGCAAGTCACCACTCCAGGTTTGGGCAGATGGAGTTGCGGACCTGCTATAGATGCAGAACTCCTGTAGGATGAGGAGTAATCAGCCGAATCTTAGATGACTGTGTGGGCTGCTGGGATGGACTGAAATCTGGGAGAGCACTAGAGACCAAAGCAAAGTGATCTGAAAATCCTCCCTTTCCCACTATCCTTGAAGATTGTTGAGAAAGCTACAGTGGATGAGGCACTGGACAGCAGAGAGCAATCATTTTGTTTCACATATTCTTATAGGAGTGGATTCCATGGCTCTACCAGAGTTAAATACAAAGATGAATTTATTTATTTATTTATTTATTTAAGATTTTTTATTTATTTGAGAGAGAGTGAGAGAGAGAGCATGAGAGGGGGGAGGGTCCGAGGGAGAAGCAGACTCCCTGCTGAGCAGGGAGCCTGATGCGGGACCCGATCCCGGGACTCCGGGATCATGACCTGAGCCGAAGGCAGTCGCTTAACCAACTGAGCCATCCAGGCGCCCCACAAAGATGAATTAAAAAAAAAATCTGTCTCCAAACCCTTCCTAGCTTAAATGCTGGTTGTCAAAGATTCTGAGGGTCAGATTTTACCATAATCGCAAGCTAATAGGTTAGACTGCCACAGGTTCATGGATGCTGGGAGAAGACACGGAACTCCCGGGTCATAGATGAAGGATAGTCTATTAATTACAAAAATAGCAGTAGCCAGAAAATAAAAATATTTGCATTGGTTCCCCAAGCTCCAATTCATATAGGGTGTTGCAGAGAGGGTCAGATGATTCCTGAACAGGCAGTGAGTTCTGTTCCAAGAAAGTAAACCTGAGCTCAGGGAACCCAAATATTTTATAATGGGTTGTAGGCATGACTGCTCTTTGTTGCTATCCCTGTCTTCCAAGACTGTGTGCTATACAAACATCCTTGAAAAGACAGTCTGGAAGACTGTCAGTCTGGATGATAGTGAGTGCCTTTCTTTGTACGATATGAAGAAGTATTAGAGATGTGTGAAAAGTGAAAAATTGTTTCCCCATACTGACCAAAAGGTAGAGGCTCACAGGGCCATAGGGATTGGGGCTAATCACAGGTGAACATAAACAAAATAAAGCTGTAGCCTAGCTTCAGCTTGATTGAATATGAACTCCTCAATTCAACTGTCTGATGAAGGAGAGTTACTTTCTGAAAAAACATTAAATCAAAAGAAAACAAAAATATTATATTCGGTCATCATTGTTTTTTTTTTTTTTTTAAGAGAGGGAGGGACGGGGGCCGGTGGAGAGGGAGAGAGAGAATCCTAAGCAGGCTCTATGCCCAGTGTGAGCCTGATGCGGGGCTCCATCTCACAACCCTGAGATCATGACCTAAGCTGAAATCAGATTTGGACACTTAACCAACTGAGCCACCCACGCACCGCAGTCATCACTGTTTTTTATATATAATGTCTATAATACAATAAAAATTGAGACATGAAAAAAAGCAGGAATATTTGACCAATAATTAGAAGAAAACAGAACCACTAGATGCAGACTTGTAGATGACCCAGTTATTGAAATTAGCAGGCAAAGACATTAAAATATGTTAAAATAATTTACAGGAAGGATGGTTATAATGTGTGAAGAGATAGGATATTTGAGGAGAAAAATAGAAATTCTAGATAAGAATCAAATGAAAATTATCAAATTGAAAAAATATAATTTCTGAAATAAAATCAGAACAATGTATGGACATCAACTAGATTGGGCACCACAGAATAAAAGATCAGTGCTCTTAAAACCATATCAATAAACATTACCTAAATGAAGTAGAAAGCTTAAAAGTAAACTTTCTAGGGGATTGAAATGCTCCATCTCTTGATAGGGGTTAAATGGGCTTATATAGTTGTCAGTATTCATCAAACTCTGTGCTTAATATCTGTGCATTTCGCTGTATAGAAATGATAATTCAATTAAGAAAAACAGAATCATGACAAGGAGTTGAATATTACAGAGAAAAATAAAACTTGCCTTGTAGTCCATGTTCTATAATGCAATGGATAAAATTTCTTCGAAGTTAACATGGACTAGTAATTTTTTCATTTAGCAAAACTGTATCGAGTACCTCCTGTGTATAAGGCATGTTCTAGGAACTGGTGAACAGAGAAAAAAAACAAGCTTGGCTTGCATATGCTTTACATTTTAGGCAAGGTAAAAGGTTCATGTGTAGCGGGGAGAAGCAAACTATAAATAAATGACTTAATTGATAAAATTATTTGAGATATGGGCCATGAGGAAAATTGGTTAGAGAAGGGGTAAGAGGAGAAATATATTAGATCAGGTGATGAAGGAAGCCTTTTGAGTGGGTGATATTTGAGCTCAATCTTGAATGATAAGAAGGAGCCAGTCATATGAAGATCTGTGGAAAAGCATTCCAGGCAGATGGAACAGCCAATAAACAGGCTCCACCGTGATAGTAAGTGTGGCGTGTTGAAAGGACCAAAGTAAGCCTGGGTGTCAGGAGCACAGTGGACAAGGGGGAAAAGAGTAGATGATAAGGGTCATCTTGTGCCTGTTACTTATGCTATGTGGATTCTCATGGATTGTTTTGAATATAAATATTCCTGGTTAGTGTCCAAATCATCTTATGGATGGAGAGTTTGCATGAGAATATCCTTTGTGAACTGAAAATAACTAAATGCATTCGGTTATTATTGCTGTTATTTTAAATTTTTATTTGTATGTTTTCATCAGCAAACCCTCCTTTAAGCAGAGTTATTAAAACTCTGCTTTTTTATTGCTTAGTAATCTAAGTTATAGTGGAACAATTAGAAAACCATATTTAAAGCCAAAAGGAAAAAAAAACCAATCCTGGTCATATTAGGTATATAATTCTGGACATAATCATGTACATTAACCAGCCATGTTGTATTGTTCTGAAAACTGATATCACTATTTCCATGTCACTTAATATGTGTTACAATATTATCTTAAAGGCTACATAGTGAACTGTCGCGATCCTGTAATCCTGTGATCTTGAATATTTAGGTTTTCTATTCATCATGATAAATAATTGTGCATCTTTGTATTTATCCCTAATTATTTTGGGGATACCTTTTTGGAATTGTTCTTTTTGATATATACTAACTGACGTACTAACTAACTACATCTGTACCAATATAATGAACTGTTTCAATGTAACTTTCCTTTACAAAAATTACCTGGAAAAAATGATCAGTCTTTCTATTGTTTTGTAGGCACATTCTGAACCAGGAAATGTGCTGTTTTGGTTTTCAGAAAATCTAATCCAAGACAAAAGCTTTTTTTGAAAAAAAAGAAGAAAGGTTATGGTCCAGTGGAAAAGTCATGGCTCACAGGTTGACCCATTTCGCTTCCTTCTTCCTGTTTGGCTGATGTGTTACTGGAATCATTACGTGGTTGTGTTATGAGCGGAAAGAATGAGAGGGAGACGATGGGTAATAGGATGAAGGGACTAGATGCAGATGGAACCAAGGAACAGGGCAAGGGAGATAGAATGAGCCTGATATGGGAGGCAGAATAATGGCCCCCACAAGATGTCCACGTCCTAACCCCCTGACCCTGTAAATATGTTGCTACATGTGGCAAAGGGGACTCTGCAGATGTGATTAAGTTATGGATCTTGAGGTAGAGATTATCCTGGATTATCTAGTGGGTTTAACGTAATCATAGGGATCTTTATAAGTGAAAGAAGAAGGCAGGAGAATTAGAGTCAGAGAAGACGTGGCAACAGAATTAGAGGTCAGGATGGTGCAATTGCTTGCGAGAAGGAGGCAGCCTCTGGCAACTGGGAGAGGCGAGGAAGCCCAGCCTCCCTTAGGAGCCGCCAAAAGGAATGCAGCCCTGCCAACACGTTGGTTTTAGCCAGGAAAACCCATTTTGACCTTCTTACCTCCAGAACTTTAAGATAATAAATTGTTTTAAGTCATTAAGGTTGAGGTAATTAGTTACAGCAGCAATGGGACGGTAACAGGTGCTGAAGGTAATGGGGGATTTAGGAAAAGGAGTTTGACATTCAGGGGGGAGAGATGATGATGGAGAAAGGTAAGGTATGTGGGAACTGCAGGGAGGGGCTGAGCAGAAGAAGGGGGACTCCAAGATGAGGTCTTGACCCATTGCTGGGTTTTCTCAGCACTGCATACTTTTCCTTCCTAGCACGGCTTCCTATATACGTGTAATGATTTATTTGATCTCTATCTTTCCCTCTAGAATGCAGACTCTATGAGGGCAGAGACTGCCTGTTTTGATCATCATAATCTGAGCAGGGCTATAATAACTAATAAGGAACACATAAACATCATAAAGAATAAGTCAGTGACTGAGTTGGGAGAAAAAGCCAATGGATAAATAGAAAATAATAGAAAATCCGACAAGGAGGGAAGCCTGACACATAGCCAGTTTCTTATAGATGTAAACCTCCTTACACAGCCGATCGTGATTTTTCAGTCAGTAGGATTTACTGTTTGATGCAGTTCTATAGGCAGAGTGATTGATGAAGAGCAGGTGGGAAACTAGATTTCTTTGGTTCAAATCCACGTAGCTATGCATACTGTCATATTTAAGTATGTCCCTACTTAAATGTGATACTTGTCAGATAAGCTGGGCTAAATAGAGCAAAAGGCTCCATGCATCCATGCATCCTTGCATCCATCCGTCCAGTCCAGGCTGGTGGTTAGGAACACAAGTGGTAGGGGTGCCTGGGTGGCTCAGTCGGTTAAGCGTCTACCTTCGGCTCAGGTCATGATCCTGGGGGTCTGGGATGGAGCCCCGCATCGGGCTCCCTGCTCAGTGGGGAGTCTGCTTCTCCCTCTCCCTCTGCCCCTCCTCCCTGCTCGTGCTTGCTCTCTTTTTGTCTCAAATAAATAAATTAAAAAAATCTTAAAAAAAAAAGGAACAAAAAAGTTACTATAGGACACTGGGCAAGTTACTTATAACTCAGTCATTTGATCTGTAAAATCGAGGCACTAACAGAGCTGTTGTGAGAACTAGATGTAAAGCCAATAGAGTAATTGCTGGCACCTGGGCATTGATAACTATTATCTATTAGTTATTATTATTATTATGATGAGTTGAAGAAGATAAATTTGGGGTTAAATAGAAGCCGAGACCAAGTCTGCCATTATACAGCTGTGGGAGTGTGGACAGATTCTGTATTTCTGGTTAGGGAGAGGAATTGTTCTAAACTGGTGATTGTCAATCTCTAACATGCGTATGAACTGCTCGTAGATGCTTGGAAAATGCAAACTCGGGTTCAGTGGGTCTGGGTGGAGGCCGGAGTTCTGCATTCTAACAGGCTCGCAGGAAATGTGACGCGGCCGGTCCGTAGACCACACTCTGAGCGGGCTCCTGCTAGTTATAATACTTCTGCTCTTTGTGTCACCAGCCTTCTAGTTTCGCAGGCTGGGGAAACCTCGCACTTTCCTTCCACTTTTTCTTCCCTCTCATTGCCTGTTCCAATCTTTTCTTTGCTGAGTCTGTTCATCTTTTAAAAATGTCTCTTTGGTGTCCACGGAGCCTACATTATGAGAGAATGATTTAGAAAATTGATATAACTGCTGTGTAGCCACTAAAATGGTGAAGACTATGAATATGGCAAAATTTGTATAATTCGATATTACAATTATGAAAACATACATCATGTACGATTAACTCTAGGATACTCCCAACCCCCAGCATTCTATATACAGAGGAAAAAGGGTAGGAAGGAAATACCCAAATGGGCTGAATTAGGATGGTAGAAACATGGTTCTCTCCAGGTGTGTATTACTTTTTTTCTTTTCCTATAGCTCCTTTAATGAGTATGTAGTATTTGGAAAATGAAAACATTGTTTTCAAAGAATTGCCGGACCAGAGTCCTTCCAATGCAAAGGTATTTCTGGAACCTTTAGGGACTGCTGCACTCCTTTCTAAGTATCTTTATAGGCTTTTCTTTCTCCTCATTCTTTATCTTCAGGCTTCACTGACAGAAAAGGCCCCACTCTCCAAAAAGATCTTTCTTTCATCTCCCCTGTGAGTGGAAACTCATCCCCTCCACCCCCCAGGTTCTGCCTGATGGAGGAGATTAGCCTCTTTCCTGTAACATGGTACAGAACACGGGTCCCCACACAGCCAGGTCTCGCTTCCAGTGGCTGCCAGGGGCCCAGGGCCAGAGTGCTGATGCCATCCAGAATCTTGCCCTGACCCCTCTGGGGTCTGCTCCATGTCAAAGGACAGGGAGGGGATGCGGAAGGACGGAGCCACATGCTGCCCGGCTGCAGCTGACGCCGGCAGCGACTTGGGAGGCGGCCCCACAGCTGTGAAGCAAGCCAAGCAGCCAGCCACGTCCACAGCCGCGGAGTCTCCAAGGGAAAAAGCACCATCAAGCCAGATGTTGTTTCTAGAAAAAAAATTGCTGTGGAACTTGGCCTCTGAATGGTGCATCTGTCCAACTTATCTCCGCTTGGTCATAGATGATGAAAACTCTGCTAGGAAGCCTGGAAAAAAACAAGGAAGAAGCATAACTTGACTTTGAAAAGAAAGTCATGAAATAGATGTTTTTGCCAAAGCATTCATTTTGGAGTTTCTCATATTTCTTAGCTTGAATTCATATGGAAATGTCCTTTCTGGTAGGAAAAAAGGTCTGTTAATCAACTGCTGATATATATTCTCCTTGATTCTACTTTTTATGTCCCATGGGATATGAGGAGGACACTTGATTACACCTTAGAGGAGAGAAGGAAAACGCTTGGCTTGTCCTCGATTCTAGACCTTTCTGGAAAAAACCTCCTATGTGAAGCCACTGTACTTTCCAGGACTGCCAGGTATGGTTGGATGGGTTGTTCACTGCCCAAGGGGCCTGACTGAGGAACCAGAAGGGGGCTAGAATGTAGCCTGTGCTCCACACACTAGGCTGTGCCCTGCACAGGTCTGTGTCCAGCTGGGAGGGGTGTATTTCTATAGATACACAAAGATGCTGTCCACTTGCCGAGCGCTGTGCCCACACCTTTACCTCCACGTGGACAGGATACGGTTTCCTAGTTAGCATAAAGTGTTATGTGGGCATATAGCCCAACCTGACCCCATTTCAGACCTTCAGACTGAGACCACTGCCCTCTCAGTTGCCGAGCCAGCAGCCGCCTCCATCCTGACTGCAAACCAGAGAGCTTGTAGGACTCTGTCCAGGGGCCAGAGCATCTGGCCCTGAATCTGGGTCTCCATTCTGATCAGGGAGGTTTTATTGTGAGGTCAAGGCTCTCCACTTATACCTAAGAGAGATTCTTGTCTTATTTTCTGAGCCAAGTTGCTATCTGAGAGACATGCCTGGTGTTTTGGTTCCTTAGGAGCTAAGGACCTGTCTTGGTCTGGCCATTCACAGGCCAGGAATCTGAACAGAGCTCTGCTCCCCAGCCTACATACTGCTCCTAGTTTCCCCAGTGGTCCTTTCTAATTGGATCTTGGAATGTGACCTGTTTCAGAGTGAATCTCTTTATTGTTCCACTTGCCTATATAGATGCTCCTAGCAATTTGTGTTATGTTCCTGAAGTTGACAGCTCCCCTGGACCACTTCCTTTCTCTTTTGCCTTGAATCCTCTGGACATGGTATTCTGAACTTGTCCTTGAGGCCTGGCTCTCTCTATTGGGTGGGTCTGGTTCAATGTCTGTTCTTTCCTCAGCCTCCTGATCCTGCTTCAGGGAAGAGGGTGCATACTTATCCATCCTCTGAGATGTGGTGCTTAGATCTGGGAAGGACCCAACTTTATATGAGCAAATAATCACTTAAATGTTATAATGAATGCTCCTTCCTGCCAGGTGTGCAGTGTCTGAAATTCTGTCAAAGGCACTTTTCTCTCCAGGAGGGACAGGGAGAGGGACAGTGACCAGTGAGTTACAAATACTTATGGGCATTGGTTAGTAATATCATTATCTTTCTTCACTATAGGAATCCAGGGTAGCAGGCAGACATAGCAGGAATCCAGGGTAGCAAGTTATACAGAGAGCAAGTTAGGGAGGATCGAGGACAACTCTTCCCATTTTTCTGCCCTTATCTGGTCCCAGTCCTGGGATAGCAGCTTACGTCGCTTTAGACTTTGATATAGTTTGGACACTAAGAGAATATTGGGCAAAAATATTGTCCTTTAGGGCCAATGGAGAAAGAAACAGAAACAGGATTTGGCTATTATTTGGAAGTGGGCAGAAAAGCTGAGGAATGAGCCATAAGTGCACCATGCAATAGATTATAATGTAAAATAAGGACCTAAAAATGATTAGTGTCAGAAATGAGTTAGGGATAAAGGCCAGGGAAAGGATGCGGGATCACAGGCAAGACGACTAGCAGTTAGACCTCCTGTCACTAACATTTAACTTTGAATGTAATGTACACACTCAGATGCTCACGTAAACGCTCACCTCTCTGGGACAGGCTGGAGTACCTTACTTCCTCCAGGTTAATAAGGGCAGTACAGGCTGATGGGAAGAGCTTAATATGTGATTGATAGGTCACTAAGTGGGAATTGAAGAACTTCTTGTGATTTTCTTGAAGCAATAGGGTTGCTGCATGGAAATTCAGCCAGCCATGGGAGGTGGTGATCCAGAGTGGCTGGGACATGGCTTTGGTCTCAGCCAGGATGGGGTGCTCTCTAGTCCTAGCTCAACCACTTGCTAATTGTCTATGCTTGAGCACTTAACCTAGGCCTTACTTTCCTCATCTATGAACTGGGTACAATAACAGTACCTGTGTCAGAGGGTATTGTGAGGATTGCATGGGATCATATGTTCTTACACAACATGATATTACGAAGCTCCAAATAGAATATCTGGCAGGTGGTGAATGTTTAGGAACGGTGCCTTTGTTTTGGAGGAATGCCCTATTTTCCCACAAAACAACCTGGTATTCCTGTCAGCAGAGTTCTCAGATGTCTAAAGAGGTCAGAGCACTTTCATTTTCGAATCTTCTGGTGTATGAAGAAGCGAAATATAAAAATAGATTTATAGTTTATATAACTGCGTTTAACAAATCAGTGCTGTTAACACACAAACACACACACACACAGCATTGTGCAACATGGTTGTGTTGTTCATATGATCCTGGTGAGCCTGAAAGAGCCCCAGGTTTAAAGTTATATGGGGAATGTCCTTCAGTTCTGTTTGGGTGTTTCTATAACTGAATGTTTAACGTTATTGGGGGTTAAGGTGAAAAGTCTAAATTTGAAGCTCGGGCTAATGGCCCTCCTAGCCCCTTACGTGTAAGCCTCAATGAAAGAGAAACCTGAGCTGTACAGATGACTATTCTGTTTCTGCTGGTAGAAATCAGAAAGCGTCTGCTCTTCTCCTATCAGTGTAACAGATACACGCAGTTTAGGTTAAACTTGTCTTTATTTCAGGAGCATCTTTATGTGGGACAGGCACTGGACTAGGTATGAGGAGCACTGTGTTAAGGTTTGACTCCATCTACCAGCATCAGGAGGTGTGGACGAAGGTGCTTCTCTTCTCCAGGCTCCGGTGCCCTATCATTCAAATGATGGGGCTAGGATTTCATTGTCCAAAGGTCTAGGCTCTAGGTTTCTGTGATCCTGTGTGTGCATGTAGAGTGTACATGTGCATGGGGCACACTTTCTTAAAGGCTGAAAGAATCAAGCAGAGCCAAAGATTTGATCTCATACTTTTCAGACCAAGTTAATTATAAAAGGTAAAATTAGTAATTAATCGCTAAGTTAATTAAAGTGATTTCTTCTTGGAATAATCAAAGTTAATGGTATCTTTAGATTTTTGGGTATCTTTGCAAGATTTAAACATCAGGGAAAACAGTGAATCTGAAGATGAAAGGAGTAAGGCATCAAATATGAAAGGGACCATCCTAGAGTAAAAATGCCACCAAGTTCTGCAGATACAACCCCAGGATCCCAACAGATATTTTCCCATTCAGTCCTTACTTCTTGTTCTTCTTTTTTAATTTAAATTCAATTAGCTAACATATAATACATACTTAGTTTCTGATGTAATGTTCAATAATTTATCAGTTGCGTATAACACCCAGGGCTCATGACATCAAGTGCCCTCCTTAATGCCCATCACCCAGTTACTCCATCCCCCCACCCACCTCCCCTCCAGCAACCCTCAGTTTGTTTCCTGTAGTTAAGAGTCTCTCATGGTTTTTCTCTCTCTCTGATGACTTCTCATTCAGTTTTTCCTCCCTTACCCTATGATCCTCTGTGCTGTTTCTTATATTCCATGTATGAGTGAAACCATATGATAATTGTCTTTCTCTGATTCAGTCCTCACTTCTTTCATTTTCTCACTGAGTTTCTTTTTAGCTTTATGATCTCCCTCTCTAAGTATCTGTGTCTGTCTACACTATTCCACTTTTATCTTTTCATTTTTTAAATAAGTTTAGGTATGGGTACCTGGGTGGCTCAGTCGTTAAGCGTCTGCCTTCAGCTCAGGTCATGACCCCAGGGTCCTGGGATCGTGTCCCACGTCCGGCTCCCTGCTCAGCAGGGAGCTTGCTTCTCCCTCTCCCACTCCTGCTGCTTGTGTTCCTGCTCTCGCTATCTCTGTCTCTGTCAAATAAATAAATAAAATCTTTAAAAAAAAATAGTTTAGGTATATGTCATAATGACTTGACTTACATGTATCATGAAATGATTACCACATTAAGTTTAGTTAGCATCCATCGCCTCATTCAGATACAAAAAAAATTTTTATACTTGTGGTAAGAATCATAGGATCTACTCTCTTACATTTAAAAAAATTATAAGGTTTAAAATGGCAGATTCTGGAATATCCTTGAGCAAAAGGAAAAGCATATCTGTGAAACAACTCTGACTTCTCATTTCTTCTCTCTGCCAACAATGATCAGTTGGAAAGTAAGAAAACATTTTCCAGTAAACAACTCACATATTTGGACATGCCTAACTGTTTAGATGAGGGATGAGAAAATAAATGTATAACTTTATTTGAAGAGATAGTTAAAAGTCTGTATTCGAGGTCTTTTGTGAAAGTGATTAAGGCATTAAAAATAGGAGAGATGTGTATTCAGAAGAAAACATTATAAAGAAAAAGAACAAAAATTATGCCGTGATTTAAAAAGTTTGAGAGATAAAGGATATAGCAAAAGGCATTTAATGGAGTTAATTTATGTATTTGAATAAAAATGTCTTTTGACTAGAGAAACAGATTTCTTTATGAAATACTATTCACATAAGTTATTCAAGGATAATGGGAAATTTACTATATTTCCAGATCAAGACAGATCTTAGGGTGGGTTATGGGTGTGACAGTTGTTCTCAAATTTCACCCTTATGAGTTTTATTCCTTTGGATTCTAAAGATCTTCTGTCCCTCCAAGGCCCCCAGGGAAAGGGGAAATATTTCTGGAGGGTATGATTGTTGTCCTTTGTTTTTTTGAAGGCAAGGGTGATATCTGAGTGTAGCCCAGGGACTGGAGGAAGAGACAAAGGGGCATAATCCCTTCTATTTCACAGATGTAGCAAGAGCTGTGTTACCCAGAACTATGTGGAAGGCTAAACGCTGAGAATCAGAACAATGACTCGTTAATTCAAATTCTGAGGATTATCTTGATCAGAAGGGCAGGGAAATCACTCTTGGAAAGTGAATGCATAGATTCCAGGGGAAAGAGTAATGACCTCTAAGTGCATGAAATACTTGGCATCGCCATTCATAGAGATTTCTTTTGTTTGCAACCGAACCCAACCTACTGTTCAGAGAAGTCACTAAAGGAATCTTAGAAACTAAAAATTCAGTTCATGCCTTTGCCTCGGGGGTCACTGGGTGTCTTTCTCCACCTAGTGGCCAGTCCCTCCCAACCACAAAACTAAAAGACAGTTATTATGGCAGCGGAACAAGTGAGGTTTTGCAATACCAGGCTGTCGAATCCTAGAGTGAAGAAGATATTTAAGCATGTGTTTGGAAAAGCCAGTGGGCGTATTAATAATTAGGTTGGCTTGCAAAGCTTCCATTGTTCAGATGACATGCTTTGCATTCTAGTGGAGAAAGCGCAGTTGGGAATGCTTGCTGATCAAATAATGCACACAAGTAGACTTAAAGCTTGAGGCCAATTTTATAATATGAAGTGTTTCCAAGGACAGAAAAAGATGAGAAGAAGAGATTTAAAGAATCTCTAATTATTACTTTTGGATGATTTTTGGATAATCTCTCTCAGTTATGCTCTGGGCATACTATAGGTACTCAATAAAAGCCTTCTGCACTTAATTGAATTTTATAGATCCCTCTGTGCCTCAATTCTTAAATTGTTCTTGTTTCTACTTCTCCCACCTAAAATCCTATTCCATTAAAAACAAATACATGTTTTGAGCATTTTCAGCTGTTTTCGTGTTGGTCTCGGCAGGATTTGACACTGTTGAGTACTCCCTCCTCCTGGAAGCATTTGTCTTCATCTCTGCTCTGGTTTCCATGACACCATCCTCTCCTGCTTGCCTCCTACTTCCCTGGCAGGATTATTTTTTTTGTCTGTTATCCAGCATCAACCTCCTTTCATGGTCTCTTAAATACTCTTGTGGCTGAGGTTCTATTCTTAGCTCTCTTTTCTCCATCCCACTTGTCTTCCTCTGTGGTCACACATCACTATTCGAACTCTTGATGTTGACACTGATGGTTTCCAGTCTCCAGCTTCAGCTCCACCCATTTTCTCCTGAGCTCCAGACTGAAGTTCTAGTCTGTTTGTTAGATCTTTCCACCACAACATCCTACAGCCACCTAGAACCCTGGGAAGTCCTAAATAAGCTCATCATTTTGTGGCCTTATGCTACTTGCACCCTTGCCTACATTTTCTATCTGGGTATGTGACGTTCAGTATTCAGGACCCAGAAGATTAATGGTGTTATCTTCATATTAATAATAAGAACTATAATTCGTTAAGCAGTTAGGATTTTCCGTATCGTGTACTTGGTGTTTCATACATGTACCAGATAGTTTCTGAACCCATGACATATGGCCTATATCAGCTTGATTTTAGTGCAGCTATGGTGAAAAGTTCTGTGCTGGTTGCCATCACCCCACCCCAAGGACATGCCTCAGGGCTTCCTCTGAAGCTGGGGAGGGCTGCTTAGCCAGTGAACAAGCCAGCTGGGAGGTGAGGGGAAGATTAAAGCTCCTTAGCGAATGAGGAGTGGGATTAGTGGATAAATGTCCCAGCTTCCTATCCTGCAGAAGCACACTTTGGAGGGCCATTCTTATAAGGTTCCTCCAAAGGCCCCTTGCAGGATTGAACACCAGTTGCCCGGAATGGTAACCAGTCCAACAATGTATTCTTAGTTGGCTTGGCATTCCTCCTTTTCTTGCCCTACCCTCCCGTCTCCTGGGGAACACCCCCTAAACAAGCTCTCTGAACCTGAGTCCTATCTCAGGCTCCACTTTTGGGAATACCCAAATTGAGACATACACATTTAGTCCTCACAATAGGTCTTCCTGTGAGATAATGGAATGCTTAACCCCATTATAAAAATGAGGAAACTGACACCCAGAGGAGGTAGATAGACTTACCTGGGGTTATTCAGCCTACTAGCTGAAGAGCTGGGATTTGAACACAGGCACTCTGACTCCCAAACCTTTGCCCACCAAAACAGTGACCTGATGGGCAAGGGAGAGAATACCTGAGCAGTCAGACTTGATTGGCTCTGATAGCCATATGTCATTGTCTCTTCAATGTCAAGAGATTTTTTTTTTTTTTTTTCCCTTCAGCCTTTTCCAGTCTCGTGATGAGAATTCTCAGGAGATTTTTGGCTTGATGTCTAATAGAATGGAAAGATTTACAATTAAGGAACTGTATATCTAAAAAAGAAAACAAAGTAGGCTTGTATTTGTGGACAAATCTAAAGGATATTAATGTTTTACATGGGAAAATATGCATGATTTCTGAAACTTTTTGGCACTTTGTACACTTGAGGTTAATGCTTGGATGTTCTTGCGAATCTCTTTGCTTTTTGTTTCCATTAAATGAGTATGCACCTTCACTGATAAAAGGCATTTTTAAATGTAGGTAAAAATGTGATAATATTGTACTAATACATGGTAAGAATTTTAGAAACATTAGTGGTTCCTCATATAATCAATAGATTCGACAAAAGGAAAAATAAAATGTGAGAATTCACCTTAATTTAGAGTAGCAGGTAGATTTTGAAACATTTTTTGAAATTGGAAATAGGATGAGGAAAAGGAACCATGTGTTTCCCTATGTGCTTTATTTATTTATTTTTAAAGATTTTATTTATTTATTTGACATAGAGAGAGAGAGAACAAGTAGGCAGAGAGGCAGGCAGAGGGAGAGGGAGAAGCGGGCTCCCTGCCGAGCAGGGAGCCCGATGCGGGGCTCGATCCCAGGACCCTGGGATCAGGACCCGAGCCGAAGGCAGCCGCCACCCAGGAGCCCCTCGCTTTGTGCTTTAGATACATGATCTCCTTTTACTTTCCATCAACCTTGCAAATATTCTCGTCATTTTTCTTGTTTTACAGATTAGGGATTAAGTTTAAAGGATCTGACAAACTCCCTTCAAATCACACACCTATGAAGTGGCAAAGCTGGGATTTAAACCTAGGTTGAGGGGCGCCTGGGTGGCTCAGTTGGTTAAGGGTCTGCCTTTGGCTCAAGTCATGATGCCAGGGTCCTGGGATTGAGCTCCATGTCAGGCTCCACACTCAGTGGGGAGTCTGCTTCTCCCTCTCCCTCTGCTCCTCCCCGTACTCATGCTCTCTTGCTCATGTGCTCTCTCTCTCTCTTTATTTATTTATAAATAAATAAAATCTTAAAAAAAAACCCAAAAAACCCGGTTTGAGTAGCTCTCAAATGCTCGTTACCTTGCCTGGGCAATAGAACGTATGAGCAGGATGCAAGGATTTTGAGGTTGCACATTTATATATATATGTCTTTCCAGGTTACATGACACGTCACCTGTAGGCCGATGGTGTGGTATAGGATATGCACAAGTACCAATTTGGTGGACCTTGAATTAATGCAAACAATGACCTCCCTTGGAACAGCGACCTCCCCATTTCCTCAATGTTCTCAGGAGCAAATTTTCAAGAATTTTACATATAATTTTAACTCAAAAGTATTCTAATTTATAAAACTACCAACCCTGGCTAAATCACTACACCAAAAAGAATTAACTTGCTTTGCTCTTTTACCAGAAAACTGTCCACTGTGGGATGTTATCTTTTCTACCAGGGATTGGCACACTGGCCAAATCCAGCCTGCCACCTGTTGTCATTCAGCCTGTGAACTAAGGGTTTTCACATCATGAAATGTTTTTTAAAAAACCAAAGGAAAAAGATCATTTCATAACATGAAAATCATGTGAAATTTAAGTTTTAGTGTGCCTAAATAAAGTTTTATTGGAACACAGCCCTACTCATTCATTTGCATATTGTTTATAGCTGTTTTTGCACAACATCTGAGTTGGGTAGTTGTGACACAGACAATATGGCTCTCAAAGCTGAAAATATTTACTATCTGGTACTTTACAGAACAAATTTGCTGACCCTTTTCTACACTATTTGGTGGCTGGAAGTGAAACTTTGAGCATTGGCTTTCTATGGCTTTATTTTCTAAAAATCATTAAAATCCAATGCAATTAAAAAAACAAAATCCAATGCAAATAAAATGTACACTCAAATACTAATGTGCACGTACACTTTGCTCATACAAGCTAGATTTTCTTCTCTACTTTCAAGATAACACTATCTTGAAACTTTTATCTTCCAGTGTTGGTTCCAATAATAAAGAGACATAGGGATGTGAGAAGTGAATTCAAACTGGGACTGAGTCATTCTTTGGAAAGCAGTTTTCCTGGTAGGAGTCATATTAGTAGTAATAATGGTGACCTAGGAGTGTACAGTTTAGAAATCACTTTTGTACGCCAAGTCACATTTAATCTTGATTTAATTTAACTTTGTGAGATCATATTATTATTACTCTCTCTTTTGTTTACACATAAGGAAACAGAAAGTCTGTGAGATTAGTTGACTTGTCCAAGATCCCCAAATCAGTAAGGATCAGAACCCAAACTCAAATACAGTGGTTACTTCTTTTTCTTTTTCTTTTTTTTAGGGGGAGGAGAAACTTCATTGTTAAAAGGAAACATTTATGTTTTTACATCTATGAGCAATACAAATGTTTTGGTATCAGAAAAGTGATGAGAATTTACTTAAAAAAACAGCTTTTAGCATTTTGATTTTATTTTTGGAGGTTTTTACTATTTACAGTGTTCTTTGAAGCAACATCCTTTTATCACCATAATTGTCAATATTTCTTTGATGCCAGTTAAATTGTTAGCACTGAAATAGATTTTGCAAGTAGTGACATATGTGAGCGTATACTAAAATGATTTTTACTTATATGAGTAATATAAGTATGAACAAATATGTTCATTTAGTTATAGAAACATGCCCATTTCAGTATTTTTCTGAATGGAAACCAATATTTTAAATGAATAAAATATATTAAAGAAAAATGTCCCAAGACATATGATTGAATTTAACAGGGTCCTAATAAATGGTTTATTTGGATTTGTATTTTACTTAAATCCTATAAAGTTATTTTATTTATTTTTCACATATTCAAAAATATTAATACAGAATAGATGAAAGCACTATGTCAGGTATTGGTGATGGGGTGTTATCCTGTGCTTTTATTAAGTTTATGGTTTATAGAAAGATTAGCACAGGAACCAATAGTTACAGTATAACTCAGGTTGATATGTGCCATCATGGAAATCTACATGAATTTGCTATGGGTACGAATTAAGTCTGATTAGAAAATGAGAATATTGTCAGAAGGTAGGTGGAAGGATTGGGTGAATGGATGGTTCCATCTAAATAGAGAATATAGAAGAGAATATAGAAGGGAAGTTTGGGTGATAGAAAGTAAAAAACTGGATGAGAGGGTTGGAGTATGAAGAAGTTAGTGAATTTGGTTTGGACATGTTGTACCACTAACAGTCTGGTGAGAGCTAATACAAGAAAACATGGTTGCAATATTTTGTGAAAAGGGCTGTGATCAATAGCATGGGGTACCAAGGGAGAACAGAAGATGGGCACTAACTTTGACCAAGTGAGGAAGTCCAGAAGAGATTCCTGAAAGAAGGCACCTCTACAGAGATGCTTAAAGAAAGAGCAAGGGGCGCCTGGGTGGCTCAGTTGTGAAGCATCTGCCTTCGGCTCAGGTCATGATCCCAGGGTCCTGGGATCGAGCCCCGTGTCAGGCTCCCTGCTCCGTGGGAGGCCTGCTTCTCCCTCTCCCACTCCCCCTGCTTGTGTTCCCTCTCTCGCTGTGTCTCTCTCTGTCAAATAAATAAATAAAATCTTAAAAAAAAAAAAAAAGAGCAAGAGTTATCTGGATAAGATTGGCAGATCACCACTTGTGTTCCTGCTCTTGTTATCTCTCTCTCTGTCAAGTAAATAAATAAAATCTTAAAAAAAAAAAAAAATCCCCAACAGGGGATTCTGGTCATATGGACTCAGATGTGAATGGAGTTCCCCTGGAGTTCTTCAGTGCATAACCTGTGCAACCATATATGCTGATCCTATATGGGAATGGGTATTGGGTGTTCTAGGTAGAAAGGAATGAGAGAGAGAGAGAGAGAGAGAGAGAGAGAGATCCTGGAAGAGTAGGCCACAAGAGAAGATAGGAGCTCAGAGGTAGGAGTAACCATGAAATGGTCAAGCAGTGAAAAATGGATTTTAGTTTCTGTTGTAGAGTGAAAGAATGGGGTAGTGAGGTAGGGGAGAAAGGACCAGAAATAAAGCTACAGTGGTAAATATGGACTAATCATCCAGAGAGTTGATATCAGATAGGATGTTGGAACTAGAGATGGAGAGAAGTGAATAAATGAATATATCAGGAACAGATTTAGGAAATAAGCTTGAGATGCTTATAGGAAATTCTAGAAAGTGATACCTAATAACAAAATAAGAAGAACAAACACATTGTGCTTATTATGTTTCAGGTACTATTCTAAAACTTTACATATATTACATATAAAAAACCTTTGCATATATTAAAGCATTTAATTGGAACATTAATCGTATGAAGTAGACACTGTTGTTTACCACCCTCCCCCAATTTTACAGATAAAACTGTAGCACAGAGAGAGCTTAGGTGACTTCCCCAAGATCACACAGCTCAGGCATTCTGGCTCAAGTCCACGATCTTAACTACCACACTCTTCCACCTTTCTATAAGAAGTCAAAATAATGGGATTGACTGGAAATCAGGCATGAGGAGGCAGTAGATGTAAATTTGGAAATCATCAGTGGAGAGAAAGAGAAGACTCAGCGTGGTGCTCTGCAAGTGAAAGGAAAAGTTTCATAACAAGAACCAGTGGACAACGTCAAGGGCAGCAGAATATTCTATTTGAAGTTACCAGTCTTCACAGGCTTCAGTAATAGAGGGTCACAAGTGACCGCGGTGGAAGCAATTTTAAAAATGATGATGGGGGCAGATGCTAGCACATCCTGGGTTGAAAAGTGGATGGGCACTAGAAACAATGGAGGGAGCCAAGGTAGATGTTGATGGAAGTAGAAGAGGGGGCATTAACTAGAGGAAGATTAGTCAAGGCGGGGGGCGGATATCTATCTATCTATCATCTATCTATCTATCTATCTATCTATCTATCTATCTATCTATCTATCATCTATCTATCTATCATCTATCTATCTATCTATCTATCTATCTATCTATCTATCTATCTATCTATCATCTATCTATCTATGTATCTATCATCTATTATCTATCTATCTATCATCTATCTATCTATCTATCATCTATCCTCCTACCTACCTACCTATCCATCTGTCTATCACCCATCCATCATCTATCTATCTGTCTCAAGGTGATATTACCTCCACAGGCTGTGTATCAACAGGTGGGGTACTTTTGATACCTGCTGTATATTAGTTCCCATATCATAGCACCATCTTCTGATGTGCCAGACCTAGCATGCCCACCTCAAGCATGGAATGGAGGGTAGTGCCTAGAAAGCCATGGCAAGCCCCAGAGTTGGTTCAGAGTCCCTCCTTCCTTTTACTCCTAAATGTCTGCCTCACATCCGTTCCCACCTCCATTCCCTCTTCACTTGGCTCCCTTTTCTCGTTTTGTTCCATTTACACAGTTTACTCTGGAACCAACTAGGCAAATTTTTAGGGTACACTACTTCTGGCTGGGGCCCCTTGGCACTACCTGTCCTACAAAAGGTCCTCATGGTCTTACTGGTGAGGCTCACAGTAGTCCTCACAAAGGAAGTGATGAGTCGCTGGAGTAGTTTCTAGGCATGCTTAGAGACTGAGGGGAAAAACCCAGTAGGATGGATGTATTTTGTCTACTTGATTACTGAATTCATATCCAGGGCCTTCTCAAATCTTTATATTTTTCTCTTACTTACAAAAATTATATTGTTGACTCCTATTCTTTCAATCAATGGAAAAATAAAACATGAATGAAAAAGTTATGTCTTTTCTTAAACACTCTATCCTACTTGTCTATCTATTGATCATCTATCTATCTATCATCTATCTATCATCTATCTATCTAACCTATTTATGTGTGTTCATCATCTACCAGTCTTCCAATCAACTATCTATCTCATGTTAAGTTATTGGAAAGTAGGAGCTTTTTTTTTCCATGAGTAGTCACTGATTTTGCATTTTTAGGAAAATGCTTTTGTTCCACAAATTTTAACTATTAACATAAGAAGAAAAGAGATTTATAAAACTAGAGCCTGTGATTCTGTTAGTCTAGAAAGGTCCATGTTAAGGTTGAAAAAATTATCTCAACAGTCTTACAGTGACAATCAAAACCAAAGAGATACCTTCTGTGCTCTGAAAGTTTTCAGGTGTGAATTATCATATTGGATATTTGTGAAATGTATCTATGAAGAAAAATTTGATTGGCAAAACTCCCTTAAGTCTTATTTATTCTTTTTTTTTCAAAGATTTTATTTATTTATTTGACAGAGAGAGACACAGCGAGAGAGGGAACACAAGCAGGGGGAGTGGGAGAGGGAGAAGCAGGCTTCCCACTGAGCAGGGAGCCCGATGTGGGACTCGATCCCAGGACCCTGGGATCATGACCTGAGCTGAAGGCAGACGCTTAATGACTGAGCCACCCAGGCACCCCTTATTTATTCTTTAAATATATATTTTCGGGGTGCCTGGGTGGTTCAGTCGGTTGGGCAAGGACATGTCCTGATCTCAGGGCTCAGGTCATGATCTCAGGGTCCTGGGATCAAACCCTGCATTGGGCTCTGCACTCAGCAGGGAGACTGCTTCAGGATTCTCTCTCTCTTTCCCTCTCTCTCTCTCAAATAAATAAATCTTAAAAAAAATATATTTTTAATGTAGTCCTTTTTCCCCCACTTTGCATTTTATTTTATTTTCTCTATCCTCTACATCCTTACTGTGCTTTTTTTGGTACCTCTTCCTCCTTGTGTTCTTTGTAATTTAGTTTTCATTTCTGAAATGGCTTTGTCTTTTTCTTTTTTTTTTTTGTCCTGTGTGCTCTCAGTTCCTGTTGCATATCCTCCTGTTATCTACTATCACTTCCTCTCATCTGGCCATCTGTTCTCTGAGTTTGGGTGTTTCAATTGCTGCATAAAAGTTTAAGAATCTCAGTAGGAATGTTAGATTACACTTCTTATCTGCTTTGTGTCGGTATTTTTCTGCTGTTTTCACTGTAAAAAAGCTATTTTACTCTTTTCCATCTTTTGTTTTTTTAATTTAATTTAATTTTTTATTTATTTTTTATTTTTAAATATATATTTAAATATGTATATTTATATATATTATATTATTATATTTTTATAATATAAAATATATTATATTTTTAAATATTAAAATTATTTATTTTATTTTATTTTATTATGTTATGTTAGTCACCATACAATACATCATTAGTTTTTGATGTAGTGATCCACGATTCATTGTTTTCGTATAACACTCAGTGCTCCATGTAGTACGTGCCCTCCTTAATACCCATCACTGGGCTAACCCATCCCCCCACCCCGCTCCCCTCTAAAACCCTCAGTTTGTTTTTCAGAGTCCATAGTCTCTCATGGTTCGTCTCCCCCTCCGATTTCCCCCCCTTCATTTTTCCCTTCCTTCTCCTCATGTCCTCCATGCTCTTCCTTATGTTCCACAAATAAGTGAAACCATATGATAATTGACTTTCTCTGCTTGACTTATTTCACTTAGCATAATCTCCTCCAGTCCCATCCATGTTGATGTAAAAGTTGGGTATTCATCCTTTCTGATGGCTGAGTAATATTCCATTGTATATATGGACCACATCTTTATCCATTCATCTGTTGAAGGGCATCTCGGCTCTTTCCACAGTTTGGCTCTTGCGGACATTGCTGCTATGAACATTGGGTGCATATGGCCCTTCTTTTCACTACATCTGTGTCTTTGGGATAAATACCCAGTAGTGCAATTGCTGGGTCATAGGGTAGCTCTATTTTTAATTTTTTGAGGCACCTCCACACTGTTTTCCAAAGTGGCTGTACCAAAGTGGCTTGCATTCCCACCAACAGTGTAAGAGGGTTCCCCTTTCTCCACAACCTCTCCAACATTTGTTGTTTCTTGCCTTGTCAATTTTTGCCATTCTAACTGGTGTAAGGTGGTATCTTAATGTGGTTTTGATTTAAATTTCCCTGATGGCTAATGATGATGAACATTTTTTCATGTGTCTGTTAGCCATTTGTATGTCTTCTTTGGAGAAGTGTCTGTTTATGTCTTCTGTCCATTTTTTGACTTGATTATTTGTTTTTTGGGTGTTGAGTTTGAGAAGTTCTTTATAGATCTTGGAAATCAGCGCTTTGTCTGTAGTGTCATTTGCAGATATCTTCTCCCATCCTCTGGGTTGCTTCTTTGTTTTATTGACTGTTTTCTTTGCTGTGCAGAAGCTTTTTATCTTGATGAAGTCTCAAAAGTTCATTTTTGCTTTTGTTTCACTAGCCTTTGGAGATGTATCTTGAAAGAAGTTGCTGTGGCTGACGTCAAAGAGGTTACTGCCTATGTTCTCCTCTAGGATTTTGATGGATGCCTGTCTCACATTGAGGTCTTTCATCCATTTTGAGTTGTCTTTGACCATTCTCTAACACCATACACAAAGATAAACTCTTCTCCATCTTTTAAATTTCTTTTCATAGGACCTTTGTGTGAATGTAGAGCATATTGCTTTGTTGTTAATCATATTTTAATGAGATGGATTTTTGTGATATTTACAGGGGGTTCCTGTGGAGGCATAAGGCCAGGGTAGATCCTAGGCTTCACAGCTCAAGGGCATCCTCCTCTGCTGCCCTAGTGAAAAACCTAAAGTATGGCCTTGTTGTGTGGTTCCAACTTTTAAAATTATTACTATTTCTTTATTCAAGTATAATTAACATACAGCATTATATTAGTTTCGGGTAGACAGTATAATGGCTCAACACTTCTGTACATCACTCGGTGCTCATTGTGATAAGTATATTCTTTTTTTTTTAAAGATTTTATTTATTTATTTGACAGAGAGAGAGCGAGAGAGGGAACAAAAGCAGGGGGGAGTGGGAGAAGGAGAAGCAGGCTTCCCGCTGAGCAGGGAGCCCAATGTGGAGCTCAATCCAAGGACCCTGGGACCATGACCTGAGCAGAAAGAAGATGCTTAACTGAGCCACCCAGGCACCCCTCTGATAAGTGTATTCTTAATCCCTTTCACCTATTTCCCCCATCCCCCCTACCTCTCCTCTGGTCACCACCAGTTTGTTCTCTATAGTTAAGAGTCTGCTTTTTTGTCTATCTTTTTTTTCTTTGCTCATTTGTTTTGTGTCTTAATTTCCACATATGAGTGAAATCATATGGTATTTGTCTTTCTCTGACTCTTTATTCTTCCCTTCCAGGACTACTCCATCATTGGGCAGGAATTATTTGAAGTTTTCTCATTTTCGGTTTCCTGGTTTCACTGAGAATAAAGTTTATGTGTTTATTCTCCTTGCTGTTCTTTATGATGAGCAGATTCAGTGCTAAGCTGCCGCTGTATTCCTAGCAGAATCAAATCAGTGTAATGTAGTGCTTGTTAGTCCTCAAATTTATTTGGGCCCCAAACTTGATTCCCCATTTCCCAGATCTGCAAGCTTGTTCCCAAGCCTGAGGTGATGAATAACACTTATTTTGAAGAAATATGGGGATAAAGATTGAGACTAGAACAGATTATTTTTGATTTTATGTTTGTGCCTCTTTTCTCCTATGCAAAAAAGGTTACTTCCTAATAACATTTCCTATTTACTGTATTTTAAAAGTAACAGTCATAATATTTCTGCTAAAAATAATATAGCTGAATGCAGCTTGTGATTTCATGGCAGTTCTTTTGTCTTTTGTATTCATTCCCGGAGGAAGATACATTCAAAATATAATATTTTAACAGTCACTTGATATGATTCTTCTCGATGTAGTCATACTATTAATTTGATACACTATTAAATACATCTGTTTCAGATTGTTATTTTTATAGAGTATTCTTTTTTAAATCTATTTTTTAAAGTTATATAAAAACATTTATATGGTTCCAAAATCAGAACAATAAACAAAGTACATTCAGAGACATAGCTTTCATCTTTGTTGCCTGTACCCTATTCTCTTCCTCCCTAGTTTATTCATTTTTGGTTTATTCATCAATTGCTGCTTTTTGGTAAATAAGCATATTTATATCTTCCTACCTCCATTCTTAGATAAAAGCTGTCATATAATAAATATTTTTCTGTGTTTTGATTTTCCACTTGATACTATATCCCGGAGATCATATCCTCACACCAGAGCAGTGTATGAAGTTCTCTCTCCCTCCCTTCTTCTCTCTGTCCCTCTCTTCTGCTTTTCCTCTCTCCCTTCCTCCCTCTACTTTCTTTTTCTTTTCTTCTTTCTTTTTCAAAACTGAGGTATAATAACATGTATACAGCAAAGTGCACAAATCCTAAATTTTCAATTCAGTGAATTTTTTATTGTGTGATCACTACCAGATCAAGATATAGAAATTTATCCCCATCCAAAAAGGCTCCTTTTTGTCACTTCCCAGTCAATATTTCTCAAAGGAAACCACTTTCTGATGTCTATTTTCATGGATTAGTTTTGCCTAACGTATACATTTGAATAAAAAGTCTTTTGTGTCTGGCTTCTAACATTATGGCTGTGAAATTTATTCGTTCTCTTCCAATGTTGTGTCATATTCAATTGTATGAATACACCACAACTTATTTATCCAGTCTGCTGTTGATAGACATTTGGTTATTTCTAGTTTTGGGAGACTATTTTAGTTTCATATGCATGTCTATTTTTAAAAAAAGACTATGTCTTTATGCACTGAATTGCATATACATCTTTGTGAAATATATGTCCATGAACCTCTTTCTAGAAAATTTACTCTGTTAGGTTGGCCTGTGTCGACCCTTTTACCAGTGCTTTACTTCTTGAATACTAAAGCTTCAGATTATCTTGAAGTCAGGTAAAGGAATCCCCCAGCTTTGCTCCTTTAAAAAGAAAATTGTTTTGACTGCTTTAGTTCCTTTGCTTTTCCTATAAATGTTAGAAATAGCTTGTTATTTACAAAAAAAATGCTAGGATTTTTACTAGGATTGTATAGAATCTACAGGTCAGTTTGGGGAAAATTGACAGCAATATTGAGTCTTCTAATCCATGAACACTGTGTATCTTTCCATTTATTTAGGTCTTTGACCTAATTTTTATTTCTTTCATCAGTGCACATATTTTGCTAAATAGTACCTGAGGTGATATTATAAGTAGTACAGTTTTTAAAATTTCAATTTCCATTTTTTAATTGTGTGTTCAAATACAACAGACTTTTGAATATTGACCTTGTATCTTACAATCTTGCTAAGCTCACTTATTAGTTCTAGGGTATTTTCTTTTTTTCCAGATTCAGTGGGATTTCCACTATGATAATCACATTGTCTGAGAATAGGTCACAATCTGTATGGCTTTCTTTCTTGCTTATTGGATTAGCTACGAATTACCTCTTTTATGCTCCCACTTTTCCTGTGAAATTTAGGGAAATTTAGTGAAATTTCCTGTGATCGATGATTGAGGGAAATTTACATGCAGATCATGGAGTTTTCTTTCCCAGAGCTCCCTTCTTTTTGTGATTTTAATCTTAAAGTTTTAGCCCCTGTGGTTGCCCAGATACCAAACTCTCTCTCCATAGCCCGTTAAGACCAGTGTATTTCTGGCAGAGCTCTAATCCTCTGCTTCCAGAAAACTGGAAAGCAACCTAAGGAAAGAGCCAGATGAAAATGACAAAGCCCACTACCTGTTCCTTCTTTTCTACATGCATCACGGCTCCTCAAATCCTCCCTGTACTCATCCCCCCTCCATTCCTGCCATTATTTTAACATATTTTGTCTAGGTTTTGTAATTTTTTCAGTGGGATGGATTAGTTTGATATCAACTACTCCATTATGGCTGATACTAGAAGCTTTTAAATGTACTTTTATGTGAAAGAAACAAGGAAAATAGAAAAGCTGATATTAAGGATTTATTTATACAAATGGTTCTCAGCCTTTTCTTTTTCTATATGGTTCAGGCTGACGTGTAACTATTTGAAAGTTTGTGGGAACACCAACCAGGTTGAGGTGTGGCTGCTTTGGTATCTGCAGCATTGATATTGTTTGTTACCATTGCACAGTGGTTACAAATTCCAAAGTGGAACCCCAAAGTATGACTAGGCACACAAGATACACCACTCTATTTTTTTTCTGGAATTTCCTGATAACATGAGTGCTTAGTGTCACCACTCTTATCTTTGCTCTTAGAGGGCTCACAGGCACTTTGGGTATCCCTGCCAACACCCCACTCTTTTATTGCCCTAGGCAATGACTCAAGAAGCATTAATCAGAATGATTCTTACAAAATGTTGCTGATTCCTCTCTATCTGAAATTCCTATTGCCATTTAAAATTTTTATTTCCAGCCTTGAGGCTCTCGCCATTTCTACTAAGCCAGCAAATGTTTCCCTTTATTGCACCTTCCCCTTAACCAAGCTCCTCTGAGTTTGGATCCAGACATGTTTAACACTTTCTGATTTGTTTCACACCTTCTTTTGATAAGCTCAGCATTTACATTCTCAATTTGATTTCAGACTACTTTCAACATTTCCTTGCTAAATTCAAGTGTTACCTCCCATGCTCTGGGCCCCAGGTGGAGTATAAATTTCTTTAAGAAAAGGACTTTGTCATCTATATATTTTGTGCCTACTTCAGATCTTGACAGAATCTGTTGGTTCACAGCTGTTCCATAAATATGCTCAACAGCTAAATTACAGTTTTATAGAACATTATCTTTAGTTGCTATAAGTATAGGTTTTCAAGGTTATTTTTTCAGATGTTATTGGTGTTCAACCTAAAATTAAACAGTAAACAATTTGAAGCATAAGAGCTACTCCAAGGAAAGCACAAATATCGTTGATATCCATTGCCCATGTAGTGCTAGAGGACAGACATTACCAACATTTTTCCATGACTCTTAACTTCAGAGGTTTATAATTGCAACAGTGAAAAAGAATGTACATGAAATTTCAGGAACTCACAATGCCAAGCTGTTTCAGAAACAGAGTTGGTGGTACAATATGTTTGCTGCAGTTTCTTGTAGAATTGCTGGGCACTTGGGTCATGTTGTGTCATGATGGAAGGAATGCTGGTCGTCATTCTGCCATGCCCAGCAGCCCTTGCTTGTGATCCTTTAATCTTCTGCCATTGGTCTTCTTGTGAGCAGATTAATTGTAGTAGAAAAGTATGGACATTTATAATGAGACTCAATTTGTTCTGAAAATGAAGACCATAAGTGAATGTTTTTCTTCTTGTATTTCCTGATAGGACTTCAAATCGAGAGACAAAATAAATGTTAGAAACATCTAGAAGTTGGTCTTAGAAATTGAAAGTGATCACAAGCTCTTTGAATTACATCTCTGTTAACATTGAGGCCTGTTCCTTATTCTCTCCATGCTGAGACTTCCTTTTTTGTCAGAGGTTAATGTTCCCTCTTTATTCATACAAAAGATTAAAGAGGACATATAAATATGAAACGTGCTTTTCATTAATCAAGGTTTTAACTCATCTTCTTGATAGACATCAAAAGACATAAATTGCTGCGTGAGAGTTAGAATTATATAATACAACTAATACGAAGTGGATAGCTTTATTTGAAATATGTAAAAGTAGTTAATGTTGTATTTCTTCTCATGGTAGAGGAGGAGTTGGGTGATGGGTGACTACTCTTGCCCAACAGGAATCCTTTGGTTTCTTTTTATAGAGGCCTAACCTTTCCTTCTTTGGGAACAATAGGGAGTTTGGTTGGAAGCAGTGGGAAGAAGGTGTGCCAGGTGAAGGAAAATGGAACTAATTTATTACTGTTAGAATTGTAGTGCTGTAAATGACATTAGAGATGATCTATTCCTGATCCTTATGTTACAGATGAAGAAAACTGATATTTAGAGTAGAAGTAGACTTGCATGAGATCACACCTGCAATTGGCTGAGCAAGAACATAGCCAGGAAAAATGTTCTGATCACCCCATAACTGTCACAAACCACACTCAGTACTCAGGCTGCTCTTTGATAGTAGGGAGTTTCCCCAGCCCCACAGAATATAAAGAATGGGTTCACGGGAGGAATTCCTGCTTAGGGTATTTGTTCCATGAGCTAGGGGAACAAGAACATTCATACTTAGTTTTTAAAGATCTTTATGACAAGGTAAAGCAGGGTCAAATGACCACTATCAGGGAGCCTCATTCTCATGCAGGGTGTCTGCCAACTCCCTTCTAGCTACGTGTTCTCACACCTGGTAAGCTAGATCTATTCTGCTAAACCAGCAGCACAGCTCAGGTGAGATTGCTCAGAGGGAAAAGTGAAGGTAAATGCAACACCAATTCTAACACTGCTGAATTTTGCTGACTAGGGTCAAGTGGTTTTGACATTGTAAATAAAGGCAAAATGGTTTAAAATTTGCGATGTCTAGTATTTTTAAAATCTGTGGAAATTACAAAAACCACACCAGACCAAACCAGAAATGGTTGAAAAATACTTCAATGTCACCAAAGAAATCTCCTCTTACTCCACCCTTCCTTTTTTGCTCCATGGTACCACTGGTATCTGATTAATGAGATTCCAGCTCTTTTGCTGTGTGTACATAAACAAAAAAATGAGGATTTTATTTTGTTTTTATAAAAATGAAGCTGTACCTAGTACACTTGATTTTTTTTTAAAGACTTTATTTATTTATTTGACAGAGAGAGAGAGACAGCAAGAGAGGGAACACAAGCAGGGGGAGTGGGAGAGGGAGAAGCAGGCTTCCCGCAGAGCAGGGAGCCTGATGCAGGGATTGATCCCAGGACCCTGGGATCATGACCTGAGCCGAAGGCAGACGCTTAATGCCTGAGCCACCCAGGTGCCCCATAGTACACTTGATTTTTAACCTCAGTAATATTTCTTGGGTTGCACCACATATCAAGACCTAGCTATATACTATTCCATAGTAAGGTTATTCTATTGTGCATTATAACATTTCTGTGTTGAAGAACATAAAAGTTGCCTCTGGTTTCTTTTACTTACAAGCAATACTGGAATGAATATTCTATACCTATCCATGTGAATGTGTGTGATCATTTCCTTAAGCTATGTCTGTACAGGTTGAATTTTTTCATTAATACATTTAGGCATTGAAAATTTTTCTAGGTAAAGTCAGTTCATCTTAAGGATTTGATATAGAGGTGAGAGCCAGGGTAAAGGGATAGATCTGTGTAGAAGTCCTGAGTGTTCTCAGTTCCAAAAATCTACAAGGATAAAGAAATGAAAAGAATTAGTTTCTCTTACTCATTTTGGTATTCACTCAAAGTGGCTCTGAGCCAGGGCTCCTCAGGATAATAATCAGACTTGGTGATTTGCTAGAAGGACTTAACAGGATTCAGAAAAGCTCTTACACTCACAGTTATGGTTTATTACAGTGAAAGGATACTGATTAAAATCAGCAAAGGTAAAAGGTGAATGGGTGAAGTCCAGGAGAAGCCAGATGTAAGCTTGTAGGTGTCTTCTCCATTGAAGTCACATGGGTATGGCTCATCCTTCCAGCGATGATGTGTGACAACATGTAGGAAGTGTTGCCAACCAGGGTAGCTGGCCTGAGCCTTGGTGTCAAGGGTTTTTACTATTATAATGTTTCAGGTTGGTTTTATAGGCATGCAGCACCCATATGATTAACCTTAGCTACCCAGTTCCAACCCCCCCAGAGGTCAAATTGGTGCAGCATAGCCCATGACCTCAGGCATACAAAACCAGGCACTTACTGCAGGTCACATCATTAGTTAGCAGAAACTATCTGGTCAAACTGACACAGCCTGACCAAGGCCTTGGGAATACAAGACACTTTTACCAAGCAGGATATTCCAAGGGCTCAGAGGTTATCTCCTAGGAGCTGGCCAAAGACCGATCCTTCTGGGTCAGGCCTTTCTTTGGAATATACAGGGCTGGAGCAACTGGGCCTTAGTTAACCCTTTACTGCACCATCTCCTTGTACTTTATTGGAGTGATTCTGTGATCATATGTCTTGATCTACTCAAAAGGAAGGAGATATTAGGGCTACTTGGAGTATGTTGATCATTTATTTATTTTAGGCCCGAGCAATTTCTGCTGCTTCACCTAATGGGGGTGTAATGCATATGGTGGAACCAGTGCCTGACCAGGCTGACGTGACTTGATTTGAGTCCTAATCTAAGCAAGTCCTGAATCAGAGTCTGAGAGGCTCATCATTCCAATAAAGATCAGTGGTTTGTATGTGGAAGCAAAGTAGGATTTTCCAGGGATGAAAAGGCAGTGATGAGAGTTTGAAAAAAGATGTCCTTTGGGGGTATTGGTCTTGGTCTGGAGGGAAAGAAGTGCCATTAACAAATATTCAAGGTCCAACACCAGTTAATGTTTATTCAAAAACCACAAACATCTGCTTTATACTTACTATATGCAGGTACCATGATGTTCAAGTAGGGACAAGACCAACAACGGGTAGAGTTTCAAGGGGGCAGATGTTTTAACATTATACAGCTTAGGCAACTCTATCATTGACCCAGTTCTAAGGAGAGTGAAGTCCAGGGACAAGAATACAATTTCTTGGTTACAGTGATAGCAGACAGAGAATCTAGAAATTGTAAATCCTACTCTTAAAGGGAAAAAAAGAATCTAGCCATGAAGTGGTAGACCATAAAGTAGGAACTTAGATAAAGGATAACAAGAAGACAGGGTAAGGATTCAGTCACAAGGAGCCTGGGTCACAAGTCAGGAAATAAATTACTGACAAACTGAACTTTTCTATTAGCATGGAACCAGAAGTAAGCTTGAGGCCAGACTCTTCTATTCCCTGTATAGGAAACAGATTGGTCTCAGAGTCTGGGAGGGACTTAGTGGCTCCATTTGTAGATTGGAGCTATTCAGGGGCCAAATGTGTCGGGCTTTATACCACTCTGACATTCATGGGTGGTGACTTTGCTTTTGTTTTATGAAAAAGAAATTAGTGCTTTATTTATTAAGTGACTAAAAATTAAAAATGGGAGATAGGAAAATATAGATACAGTTGACTTATGGAAGAAAAGGAGGTGGGTGGTGTGAGTTGACGGGTGATAAAATGAAAAACAGGAGGGAAGAGTTTCCTTAAGTGTGGTAATTTTAGGTGGCTTGTTAAAAAGAGAAACTTCAGTTGGTGGACAGCAAGCAGTCCCAATTCTATTCTGGTCCATTTTCAGAAAGACCCATTTCTCCTGTTATGGGTTGAATTGTGTCTCCCTCCCTGAAAAATGAAGAAAGATGTATTGGAGTCCTAACCCCTAGTGTCACAGAATGTGACCTTATTTAGAAATAGGGTCTTCACAGAGCTAATCAAGTTAAAATGAGGTCATTGGGGTGGGCCCTAACCCAATGTGACTGGTGTCCTTATAAAAAGGGGAAATTTGGGCAGGTCAGAAATGCACAAAAGGAAGATGGGGTGAAGACAGAAGATGGCCATCTATAAGCCAAAGGGAAGGGTCTGGAGCGAATCTGCCCTCACAGCCCTCAGAAGGAACCAACCGTGCTGACACCTTGATTTTGGACTTTTGGATTCCAGAAATGTGAGAATGTGAGGCAGTGCATTTCTGTTGTTCAAGCTTCCCAGTCTTCGGTACTTGTTTTGACAATCCTATCAGACTAGTGTACTTCCCTTAGCTGCCTCTATTGCCTTTCTTATCCCTGACCTCTAACTCCAAGGGCACAAAACTTTCTATCTTTAATCTTTGTCGTATCTATCAGGCCCCTTTAAAATAAATGTTTTTGAGTCAATACAATAGGTCAATAAGATGTCATATTAACTAAATAATTAGGTAGGTGGCAGGTAAAATATAGCTTAGGGGTCAGTGAAGAAAAATTAAGAACACTTTAAGTAGAACAAAGACCATTATGAAAACACAGAACCATTCAAGGCTTTTCGGTTTTAAGTAGATTGCTGGTTGGGATAATAACAAAGAGAGAGAGAGAGAGAAGTGATTTTAAAATCTTTATCCTGGGGTAGTTTGTTCCTTCACTGAATAAATGACTAAAACAATCCTCTATTATACTAACACTACATTACTGAAAAGTTTTGACATGTAGTGATTTTAGTTTTGTTATTGTCGATCTGAAATAATATTTTTGAACAATTTTCCTTCTTATTTACAGTAGTTCTTGCTTTATATCATTCACTTATAAAAAATTATGGCAGTTTATTCCTCTTGTCAATACAAATTTCTCTCTTTGTGCTACTTAAGTCTTTGTGTGTAATTGGTAGGTGTCCCTCGGTTACTTTTTGTTCCTGTATACCTGATAAATATATCACCATCCTCTTGTTTTTGACATGAAGTGCTCCCCGCTCGATTCCTAGTGTCTGGTAGGCATTCATTTGGTGTGGCCCTGCCCGGTTGATGCAAGATCTTATTGTTTTTCACTGCCTCTGACTCTATGAATCATTGTGGCACATGGAAAATTAGAATCCCCAGCACTGCCTCCACCCAGTGCTCTTCCTCCCTTCAAGAGTTTACACTGAGGACAGGACCTCTCAGTGTGAAATATGCTGGCTTTCTTCCTCAGGCTCCTTCCCCCACCTTCCTAGTTTGGTGTTTCCTTGAAATTGCAGCCTCCTGATGTGTGTAGGTAGAAATGTAGTACTGTTCCAGCCATCTGGGAAGTGGTGGCTCAGAATGGATTACTGACATGGGAGAGGAACTGTTGCCACTTTTCCATTAGTGTGGACTCTGAATTTCTGACCTGAGGATAACAAAGCTGTAATGGATATGATTTTTGTCCCCCTCTATGCATCCTCCTTTTCCAGGTACCCAATTTAATTTTTCTTTCAGAGAAATATTCCTTCTCTATTGCCCAGGGCTGATATGGGGTGGGGATATGGAAGCAATTGGTTCACTGGCGCATCATATTTTCCCAAAGTAATGCCTTCACAGAAAATTAGATCCATGGAGAAAACAGCCAAGGTATAGCTTTGTATGCCTTATTCTCCCCAATAGGGGATGTGGCTCTACTCGATCCCTGTGGTTTCAAGGGGGCTCCTCCCCTAGTTTGAGGGAGGAGGCAGGTGACTCTGGCATGGCAAATCAGAGGACTGCAAGTTCCCCTGGTCACAATGATTCATTTAAGGTTGGGAGGTGACCTAGGCAGAGCCAATGAGACATAATGGTCCCAGGCTGAGACACAGATAAATGTTCTTCTGCTTTTGAGCCCAGGAAAATATGACCCTGGAGCTGCTAGGGGCTATGCCATGAAGCCTGAGATGTATTCAATTCAGCCAACACAAGAAAACACAGACAACACATGAAGGGGAACTGAGTCTTTTTTTTTTTTTTAAGATTTAATTTAATTTAATTTATTTATTTGACAGAGAGAGACACAGAGAAAGAGGGAACACAGGCAGGGGGAGTGGGAGAGGGAGAAGCAGGCTTCCCGCTGAGCAGGGAGCCAGATGCGAGGCTCGATTCCAGGACCCTGGGATTATGACCTGAGCCGAAGGCAGACGCTTAACGACTGAGCCACCCAGGTGCCCCGAAGGGGAGCTGAGTCTTAATCATATTATACAAGCTTCTCCATTATTCTCTGCCTGAATTTTATGCTAATTTGAGTCAGGTTTCTATCATTTGGAAACAAAGAAGCATTGACCAGTACAGTGGGAGAGGGATGTGTTGTCTCTCTACCTTCTTTTGGGGCTTGTTACTTATGCCTCCGGTAGCAAAGGGTGACCCAGGGGTCAACAATTATTTCTCATTCCTACTTTAACAACTGTACAGTTAGTTGAAATTCCTTCTTGACTCATAGAATGCATTAACAGTAAGCTCTGGTTTTCTCTTTCTGGTCCTTATAAATGTTTAGTGGGAGATTGAGTGAGAGTTAGTGAAGGACTCTTAGATACACTTTAAACTGGAAATGGTGATGTCCATGGCTGAGCTCTATTATGTTCTTACTTGACATTCTTTCCCAATTGTCTCATGCTGATCCCTTATTAATTAAGCTTTTTTTTAGTTTGGCTGCAGATAGCAGAAAATCCAAGTGAGAGTAGCTTAATCTAATTATGATTGATTATTAAAATATTTTTTCTTCCAAATTTTTACTTAAATTCCAGTTAGTCAACATATTAACATTATTTAATGTTAATTAGTGTAACATTAGTTTCAAGAGTAAAATTTAGTTATTCATCACTTACATACAACACCCCGTGCTCATCATAAGTGCCCTCCTTAATACCCATCAGCCATCTGGCCCATCCCTCACTCACCTCCCTCCATCAACCCTGTTTGTTCTCTATCATTAAGAGTCTCATGTGATTTGCTTCCCTCTCTTACTCTTTTTTTCCTTCTTATTTGTTCATCTGTTTCATTTCCTAAATTCCACATATGAGTGAAATCATATGGTATTTGTCTTTCTCTGACTGACGTATTTCGCTTCGCATAATACATTCTAGCTCCATCCATGTCATTGCAAGTGGCAAGATTTCATTCTTTTTGATGATTAATATTACATCACATATATATACCACATCTTCTTTATCCACTCATCAGTAGATGGACATTTGGGCTCTCTCCATAGTTTGGCTATTGTTGATAATGCTGCTATAAACATGGGGGTGCATGTACCCCTTCAAATCTGTATTTTTTTTTTTTTGTCCTTTGGGTAAGTACCTAGGAGTGCAATTGCTGAATCATAGGGTAGTTCTATTTTTAACTTTTTGAGGAACCTCCATACTGTTTTCCAGAGTGGCTGCACCATTTTGCATTCTCACCAACAGTGTAAGAGGGTTCCCCTTTCTCCACATCCTTGCCAACACCTGTCGTTTCCTGACTTGTTAATTTTAGTCATTCTGACAGGTATGAGGTGATACCTCATCGTGGTTTTGATTTGTATTTCCCTGATGATGAGTGATGTTGAGCATTTTTCATGTGTCTGTTTAGCCACCTGGATATCTTCTTTGGAAAAATGTCTATTCATATCTTCTCCCCATTTCTTGATTGGATTATTTGTTCTTTGGGTGTTCAGTTTGATAAGTTCTTTATAGATTTCGGATACTAGTCCTTTATCAGATATGTCATTTGCAAATATGTTCTTCCCAATTTTTCCTCATGTAATGAGGGTTGGAGGTAGGTAGTGTAGAGATAGAAGGGTTCTCTATGACGTGATCAGGGAACTGACTTTTATCTTTCTGCTCAAATATCTCGAGCATGGATTTTTAGTCTTAAGATCTCAGGACCTTGACACAAAATTCCAGACAGGGAAGAAAAAGACCAAGGAACAAACATGTGCCAGTTGAATGAATCCCTTAGGAGAGCCTTCTTGGAAGCCTTACCAAGTAATTTCCATTTACTTCTCATTGGCTCAAACTGCCACATGGCCACCTCTAGCTGCAAAGGAGGCTGGAAAGTGTAACTATTTAACTGGGGACATAGGTGTTCCAAATAATAACCGTGTTCTTTTCGTAAGAAGAAAGAGGAGAAGAATGGTTATTGGATAGACAGCTTTTTAAGTTTCCTTAATAAGAAGGGTCACCTGGGTGGCTCAGTTGGTTAAGCGTCTGCCTTTGGCTCAGGTCATGATCCCGGGGTCCTGGGATTGAGTCCTGCATTGGGCTTCCTGCTCAGCTGGGAGTCTGCTTCTCCCTCTGTCCCTCCCCCCGCTCGTGCTCTTTCTCTCTCTCACAAATAAATAAAATCTTTAAAAATATAAGTTTCCTTTATGAGAAGAACAGATATTGATTGGATAGGTAATTGGAAGCCTCATCTTATATACTCACTGCTTTGTATCTATTCCTGTATTTTTTGGTTATTATAAATATTCTCTGTATTTTTGTCATTGTTGTTAGCCTTGTGTCTCTTTCCTACAGTGCTCTGTTCTTTGAAGTCTCTGAAGCCACCTGTAGTCATATGTTGAAGGATACTAGTAGATTGCATATTACTCTTGTTCAGGTTATTATCTTGCATATTTAAGCCATGGCTGGACCAGGGGTATGCTGGAGCTAGCTTTACTGTCTCTAGGAGTGGGTTGTTAAATTTTCAGGTATTTTCTAAGCCAGCTGTTAAACACAGCCATCATTAAAAATGTAAATTATGAAAACTTACACTGAGATAAATTATTAAAAACAAAGGAAAAGTGCCCCAAACTCATCACTTCTTAATTATTTCACTCTGTAATTATTATCTATGCTTTGAGGTTATTTATGTGTATTTTATCTATATGGTAGATTAGATGCTAGTATGTCACTGTGCATCTCTTCTCAATTCTGCATTCTATGACATCATGTTGGTAGCTGGAAGGGGCCATGGTGGGAGTATCTATACCATGGAAATCAGCAAACACTACGGATTAGGACTTGAATTATTGTTTTGTTGATTGTCCTTCTAGACTTAAGAAAGTGATAGAGCAGTGTTGATAATGCAGATTAAACTTAAGCATGTGGTGCCTAGCTGTTTTATTATGACTAGCACAAAAAATTAAGAAAATACTCTTCCAGAATTAGGAAATTATTATCTGACTCAGTAAACAAGTTGTTCACATGAATAACAAGCCAGTGAAATTTCAGACATCTTAATTGTTTCACATCTGCCTTACTTGCTAACAGTAACCAAAACATCAAGCAATATTCAAGTCAGAACTATAGACAGATAGTCAGTTGCTAAAGATTTACCAGCATACCCTGGCTGCAGCCTAATGGGGGAGAAAGTCATGTTCTTGATATCTAAACTAGAGTTGGTTTATGTTGGAAAGAAACATCAAAGAACTTGGTTTTTTCGTTGTGCAAGAGTCAACACAGCATCATAAGACCCATACTCTAGCTTCTGCCTGCCATTTATGCTCAAATTGTCTAGGTTCACAGACTACTTCTATAATATTCCTTACTTTGTGAGTGGTTTTCTTAAATCAACTTATTCTTATTTACTACTTTAAATAATATATGGGTGGTAGATTATACTTAACCTCCTGTGCAGTGTGCTGTGGGCTTTTTGGACAATCACTAGTGCCCACACACTCTGAATCTCCCAAGTCCTTTGCTCTTCCACTACTTCCTGGGAGGAGGCTGGGATTTGCAGAGCTTCTCCTCAGCTAAATTTTCAGATGCTCTAGAGAAAACCATGCAAATTTGCACTATATCCAACATATTAAGCTGTATCCTATTGTAGTGTACCTGAGTGCTCCAGGTTCTCAAAGATTTATCACTCTAAGGAAAAGTATTCAAAAGAAGCTGAAATTTGTAGTTAGTTATTTTGAAAATCAGAAAGGCAATAGGAATCTTTTGAACATTGGGCAGAAAAAAATTGGACATGGTCCATCAGCTCAGTAAGATAATTTTACTGAATCACTTTTTCTTGCCAGCCATGACATTGTTGGCTACTAAGCTGGTGATATTTTTCAAATAAATAGAGAAAAATCTCATTAGTTTAGATGCCACTCATGTATAATTTGAACAAAGGCTGGTTTGGAGTTTTTCTGTGTACTTTTTTTTTTTGAAAGATTTTATTTATTTGACAGAGAGAGACAGCGAGAGTAGGAACACAAGCAGGGGGAGTGGGAGAGGGAGAAGCAGGCTCTCCGCTGAGCAGGGAGCCCGACGCGGGACTCGATCCCAGGACCCTGGGATCGTGACCCGAGCCGAAGGCAGCCGCTTAACTGACTGAGGCACCCAGGCGCCCCTTTCTGTATATTTTTCATGATGAATGAAGACAGCTAAATGAATAGTCAAACAAGAAGAGAGAAGCAAGAGTATAAAGATTTTCAAGTACTTTAGTAGAGCAATTGTAAATGGTTTTGTTTGCCAGTGTTGCTAATTAGCTAACCATTAATGCTGATCTTGTAGGCCTTCACTTGGCAGAGCTCTGTCAGTCACCAGGTGAGTTCAACTTACTAAAAGTAGTGTAATTACATAACCTGAAAAATCACCTATGATTAAGATTTTTCACTGATTCAGATTGGCATTTTTCTTCAAGTAGACTCAATTAGGTATTAAGGTACAGATGTAGGCACAATTCTGAAATATTACACACTAAGTTGCATATATGCCCATCAGAGTGCATTTCTCACTGTTATTAAAATATTAGTATTTTACTTCCTTTGAGAGTCATCATCCTCTAGTATCTTTGTGCAGCTGTGAGTGTGTGTGTGTGTGTGTGTGTGTGTGTGTATGTGTGCTAGAGGAGGAAAGATCCTTGGATCTCCTCTTCCTGCATTCACTCTTTTAAGTCTTGTCTTCCCACCCACCACTCTATGCTGTACCACAAGACATGGCTGTCTTTGCTAAAAGTTAAATCCAGCAACAAATAGTCCATAGCTCATTCAAGACAATATTGTTCCTATCTGAAGGACCATCATGAAGAGGGCTGGTAGAGAACATAGTGGAGGTAGGAAACACATGACAGGGCTCACTTCTCTTCTTTGTGTTCTTCCTCACTTCCTTTCAGGACTTAACTACGCTAACTTGTACAAACAAGAAATTATATTAAGGGAAGACTTTTAAAACTTTCTTCAAAGTATTACCTTTCCCATGGCTCAAAAGAAATAGAAATGGATCCAAGAGTTTAAACCTTTGTCAAATAGGCACTTTGTGGGCCTTCAGTATTCCCCTGTAACATTTCCTAACTTTATTCTTGTGTCTTTGGATTTACCTTCTCTTTTAATTTCCTCAAGGTGAATCTCTGTTCATCTTTTATAAACCCTCTCCCCCTGGCCAAGTATGGCCTCAGATCCATCTCTTTTGCCCAGTAGTACATTTCTCAATGTTTGAGTAATGTAGTCTAGAAATATGCCGTTGGGGCTCTGGGAGGATAGTGTAGGATGGCCTTTGAAAGTACTCCAGTCTAGGGTAGAATTGAATCCTCAGAGTTTTTCCCCCTTCAAATTTCTCCCCTAAAATAAGCTGTAGATAGGCCCTTTATACTATTCTTTCTCTCATTCTCTCTCTCTCTCTCTCACACACACACACACATGCACGTACACTACAACACACACCCCTAAGGACACATATATATTCTCAGTGATGTATAGTGTGGTGTAGTATAGTATAAACTCACAAGATGAAGAATATTCCCAATGACATTATAATTTGTGAGGCCACTTATCTCAAAATACAGATTTCATAGTATTATGTAGAACATGATTCATTCATCTTCATTCATTCCTCTCCATTCCCTCCAAATTGTGCCCCTTCAGTCCCATTGAGGATAAAAACCAACCAAATGATATATGCCTCTTAAAGAAAGCATTCAGTGACACAAAGCCCCAGCTTGTAAGAGCTTCATTAAACTTTCAGATGAGTTATCAACCACTTCTTTAGGTTCTGTCTAGGCTGGAGAAGTTTAGTTTTTCTGTTTACACCACTCTTCCCCATCAAGCAATCTCCTACTCATTCTTCGTGCCCACATACTGGGAGCTTTTCCCCAACTCCAAAAATAATTGGTCACTCACTTCTTTGCTCCCATGTTACTTTATACATATCTCCTCAACAGTCCTGTTCACCTGATAATTATTTATTTATATATTGGTCTAGATTGTGCTGTCCAATATGGTAGTCACTAAGCACATGTGGCTATTTAAATTTAAATTAATTAGAATTAAATAAAATTAAATGTTTATTTCATTAGTTGCATGAGTAACATTCTAAGTGCTCCGTAGCCATATCTGGCTAATTGCTACAATATCAGTCAGAGAAGTTATAGAACATTTGCATAATCACAGAAAGTTCTATTAGAGAGTGCTGGTCTGTGAACTCTTGTATTACTAATCATTGTATTCCCTGCCCTTAGAGTAGTGTCTGTAATAGGTGCTCACCAAATGCTTGTTGGATAAGTGAAAGAATAAATGAATGATGAAGAATCCTTTTATGTTGGCTCTGCAGTCTTATATGTTTTCTGCAAATCTTCAGTCTCTTTTGTTCTTATTGAAATGGAGGATCAAGAGTTTGTTTCTGAAGTTTTTCTTTTTTAGAGATTTATTTATTTATTTTAGAGAGAGAGAGTACACGCATGTGCATGAGTGGAGGGAGGGGCAGAGGGAGAGGAGGGAGAGAATCCCAAGCAGACTCTGCACTGAGCACAGAGCGCAACACAAGGTTAGATCTCATGACCCTGAGATCTCATGACCCTGAGATCGTAACCTGAGTCAAAACCAAGAGTCAGGTGCTCAGCCAAGAAGGGTTTCGGGGCCCTCTGAGGAATTGAACTTTATTCTGCAACTCTGGAAAATAAATTGTTAAGAAAGAAAATTACTTTGGATGTCTGTTTTAGAAATATCATTGTGGTTATAGGACAGAGGATGGACTTAGGGGGAAGATGGACCATCAAGGGACTTACTGCAAAACAACTAGAAAAGAAACAGTGAGGGTAGTGTGCAGGGGGTAGGGTGAAAAGGAGTTCGTCTGAGAGAGATGTGGGTGTTGGAAGTGACAATCCTGGCAACTTTTGAAGTGCGGGTGAGGAAACGAGAGGGTTGAACGTGACTGGCCAGCTTTCTGGCCTGATTCTTCTTGCACAGGGAGACCTTTTACTGGCATTGGGACCACTTGAGGAAGAGCAAGTATGGGTGGGGAGTGAGGGGACAGGAGGTGTCAGGTGTAAATTTTAAATGCATGGATTTGGAGGTGTTTGTGGGATATTTAGTTGGGGATGGCCAATGAGTGATTACAAATTCAAATTTGGAGCTGGGGAGAGAAGTGCTGGATAAACAAATAAAATCTAAAAAAAAAAAAGTGCTGGAAATAGAAATTTCTGTTCATCAGAGAAAACTTGGTAGTTGAAACTGAAGAAAAAAACACATGAGGTGAAAACTAGGGAAAGAAGAGAATGTGGTACATTAACTTTTAAGGAGCACATGAAAGAGGAGGCTTCAGACAGATGGAAGAGGGATGCTTGAGAGAGGAGGGACAATTGCTGCTTATCTCAATCCTCAAATACTCCTCTCTGATCAGGTGTTACCTGCACTTGGGAGGCCCAACACCAGCCATCCTAAACATTTGAGCCCAAGTACACTGTTACCAAGTATCCTTTCCTTTGTTATTGGCATCTTGAATCTGGTCTATTTCTTTCCCCTGGGACTTGGGCTCCTATAGATGTCCTGTTTTACTAGGCCATTTGGCCCATATGTAATTTAAACAAATTATATAATCTTTCTGGGACCCAATTGCTCATTCGGAAAATATCAGATTAAGAATTTTCAAATTCCTTTTAGTAGCCATAGAACCCTTTTCTCAAATAAAATCTTTCGTGGAGCTTCACTATATTAAACAGAAAAAAAGGTATAGCTGCTTTGGTTGAGGTTGGATCAGGTGTAACCAGACCCTGTGCTCTTACTTATCAAGCTATCTACCTCAACAAATGGTTTTAGATTTAAGCTTAAGTCTTTGCTTATAGACCCAAGTCCTATTAACTCACTTAAATAGAGGAAATATATTTTGGCTAACAATATTTGTGAATTTTGATGAAGATGATGTTCTTTTGTGGTACTTTTGGTTGCCTATCAATAGCCTTTTCCTTGTCAATTCCATTTCTCATTTCTCCCTGTCCCTCAACTTTTCATTGTTGGCAGAGCTCTGATTTTGTTTTATTGTTTTCCTCTGACTGCTTAAGAAAAGTAAACTTTATTCCAGCTCCAAGGAATAATTGATAATTCGTCTAATTGTGATGGTCTTAAACTCTTTTCCAGTGATTTGGTTAGGAATGGGTACGGCATATATCTCAATCTTGGCCTATAGAATTGAGGGTAATTCTGGGAAAGGTTTTTCTCATTAATAAAAAGAGTTGAATGGAGGAAACACTCCTATTGTTAGCTGGATGTTGTCATCCACCTGTGATATCTGAAATGCTCTCGTCATCTTGTGACTATAAGGGGATGGTCCTGTTCATGCATGCTGAGCTTGCAGAGCAGAGAGAAGGAAAGAAACTGGAGGCTGAAAATATTATTCTGAAGCTGAAATAATTGACCCAAAGCTGCCCTCTCCATGGTCTTCTAATTGTATGATATAATAAAAATTTTTATTGTTTAGACCTCTATTAGTTGGATCTTCCATTACTTGCAGCTAAAAGGATTATGATGGGTTCACCTGCTCTTCTGGCGTAAAGGTGATAATCTTCAAAACTGTTCATTCTTTTACGCATTCAATAAATATTAATTAAACACGTATGTGCCAAGCATTGCCTAGGTGTTGATGATACAGTAGAGAAGAGCACAGATACGGAGTTGACAGCTTGGAAAGTTGTAAAAACAGAGAGAAACTTAGTGTGGCTGGAGCACAGTGACCAAATTATGTGTAGTGTTATAAGCCAGGTTGAGGATTTATAATTTTATTTGAAGAGGGGTAGAAAGTATTAAAGAATTTAAAATGAAGGAGACATAATCAGATTTGCATTTTTAAAAAGACATGCTGGCTTCTGTGTAGAAAATACACTGCAGAAAGTCTCGAGTAGAAGCAGGAAGGAGAATTATTTACAGTGGTCCCGTGAGAGATGAAGTTCATTTGAAGTAGGGTAATAGCCTTAGAAATGGAGATTCATATTTCAAGTTATAATTTAATGGAATCATTATCATGTGCTGATCAATTGGATCTGGGTGGTAAGGGAGAGATCGTTGTCAAAGTTGGCTCCCAAGTTTCTGGCATTGCATGGATAATGGTGCAATTTTTGAGCTAGGGAATGCTGGAGAAGGAGCAGATTGAGGTAGCCTAAGAGGTAAGAGTTCAGTTTTGGACATGTTAAGTATGAGATAGCTAAGTGAGACATTTAAGTGGACATTTTAAGGAGGAAGGTGGAGATGTAAGTCTGCATCTTCAAAAAGGTGTCTCTCAGGAGAGAAAGAATTTAAATAATCTGATATTCCACTAATGATGATAGATTTGTGTAATCAAACCCTCTGTGCTTGACAACCAAACACAAGTAACTGCCACGTGTCTGCTCACAGGATCCTTAATTCCCCTTAAGGAGAATATGCAAAAGCACAGAGGAATAAGGTAGTATTGGTTTAGGGAACTAAAAGTTAAAAGAGGAAACTAATGTTAATCAAGTATAATTAGTCACTGAGATAAACACTTATATTATAGAGAGAATTAGTAATCTGCTTAAGGTTACATAATCTGTTCTTTTAAAATAATATGGTACATTGTTATTTAATCAATGTGGCTTAAAATACGAATGGGTTTGTCACATAGTTCGGGTGGATGGGAGAGATTCATGCTTAGAGGTAAGGCTGATACAGGGCAAGTATATGGTCAGTCTCATGTGCCACACGAGGTATTGAGATTTTGTGCTGTAACTCAGTTTGCTCGAACTCATGTCAGAGGAGGCTTGGATGATGATGAAAAAAAACACATTAGTTCAAATTCAACAAATAATTATTAAGAAGGCTATTGTATAAGCTCTGGGTCATACAAAGTGAGGTCAGACTTGGCTCTGACCTTTGAGGTGATCATCTGAGAGGGAAATGAGACATGCAAGCTCATAACTACATTACAAGATGGAATGTGAAGCCAGAGGGCTTTAAAGTCAGGAAATGTGGGAAATGAAGGTGTTCCAGGGAAGGTGGGTGAAGCATGAAAGGCAGAGACAAAGCTTTTGTAAATTTGCAAGTGAGTTTGTTGTCTGCACAAAAGAAGAGGAAAGGACTGGTGGCCTTTCTCCTTATGCCTACAATATTTCCTGCCCCCTGATTGCTTGTCTACTAATTCCTACCTCATTTCAAGGACTCTAAATTTACATCATTAACCCCAGATTCTTTCCTGACCCCAAAACCATACATCCAATTGCCTTGCTGACATCTTCACAGAGAGATAGTAGAAGTGTCTATCCTGATTCTGGTGGGATCAGAAAGCGATGAAGACCAAATCTGTGAGTCAATGAGTCGCTCCAAGAAACCCAGCAGAGTTCCAGATTTAAAACAGATCAATTAGAGTAAGGTTAACGATGTTACCGAATAATATTTGGTCTTATAAAAGAATTCGCCATGGAATAAATAAGCAGTGCCCTCCCCAAAGACAAGGGAGAATTTTGTTTAAAACATTTTCTTTCTACAGGTCTCCAGCTCCCACACACAGCGAGGTCCTCCTGTGATCTGCCCCCGAAGCCCATATGCCGCCTGCACTTTCTCTTCTCCTTTGGTGCTCGGGACGATACTGCTATAGCTCGTTTCCTGACCCTGTAATTGCTTCAACCCAACGGCAACTAGGGCACATGTAGAGTAGAATAAAAATGTAGGCAATGAAAAGACATTAATAGCCTGAGCAGGTAGTTGGGCGGCTGCTTTGAGGGAAGCTGATCACTTTGCTTTATAGGATAAAGTCCTTGTGATAATGTTGGTCAAAATCTGCTCAGGGGAAGCAAACTGCTTTTGTCTGCATTGCCATGGGTTGGCAAACCATTAGACTGATTTTTTGGGTTTGTTTGTTAATTCTCCATCAAATCTGGATAATACTATAAGCAGAAAGCAGCAAGCTTAAAATTAGAAAAAATTTTGAATTTGGTCTGAAATCATGGTAATGTATTGCAAAGGAGAAGAAAAAGCAAAATTGAGTTTGTCAAAGCTAGCCATTTTTTACTGGAAAAAAAATTGGGAGATTCATAGGGTAAGACAAAAAAGTTCTATTTTGATAGTCTGAGATTCAGAACCAACAGGGGGGAGAAAGAAAGTCTAAAGATCTTAAGACTCATTTAATAATGAGTTCGGTGTCTATTTTAAACATTTGCAGAATTAAGACTTCCATTGTGAAGTTGGGTGTTTATTGGGAATGCAGGTTTATATCTCTCCCCTGACCCCTGTTCACCACAACCTTCATTGATTGGAGGTACATTGTATCGTGTGTGGGTCTGTGTGTGTTTAAAGCTTTTGCTAAATTGGATTTTTTCTTACCAATCTTACAGGAGGATTTGTGGAATCCTTTGCTGATATGATATTACATTACTGTAAAAGCTTTATTCCTCTTATCTTCGTGGGCAGAGGGTCAGAATGGACTACATATGAGGATTAAAATCAGCCTGTGGTGGAGCAGAGTAAACTGGGATGGATTACACAAAACATTTTAACAAATGCTGGAGGTCTTGGCTTGCCTTTATCTTTTACTTCTGAGATTTCAGAAAATGTTTCAAGAACATCATTTGGAGGAAAGCAGAAGTCAGAAATATAAAATTCCAGTAGCAACGAAGGCTGAACTTATGTAAAACATTGATCTTAGTTTCAGGAAACACTTAAATGCTTAAAAAAATAATGGTAGAAATATTCTTAGCTCTTCCTGCATTGATGAAATAGGGCACCCTAAGGCTCTACGTTATGCTCTGCTCTCCCCTGCCCTCCTCAAAGGAGCTGACTTCCCTTCTTTGGTTTTCTTTGTAACCTACAAGTGAGGGTCTGGACAGTGTCCAGCCATACTTCTGAGCAGACCTCACATCCTGGGGCTGTCCTACTGCCTGGCATGTTTTAATTGAAAGTTCTAGAACTGTCTCTCATCCCATGTGGCTGATATATAGACCAGTCCCTTTGTTACTAAATTGTTATCATGAAGTTTTTGTGGGAAAGTATTAACTCAAGAATATATTAATAGTATGGTCTAGGATTAATACTTTTTCTTCTCAAATGCTACAATTTAAGAAATGTATTGGCCTGCCAGTGCCCCTGGAGAATTAGCAAGAGCACCTCCATTTGAAGAGACAGAAGTTTTCTGTGCAATTAAAGTATAAGTAAGTTATAATTAATTAAGGTGTTCATAAGAGACTTTAAAAAACCTGAAATTACAGTGAACATAATAACTGACTTTTAATGTGGGTAGAATAATTAACAAAGGTGAGAGTAATCTCTATGTGGGAGCTGATGGGTGAGAGGGAAAGAAAAGAGAAGAAAATGGGCCTCTGTCCTGTTCTTCTGGACATATAAGTCAGGGATGCCAGAGGAATGGTCCATTATTGAGCAAAGCACATTAATGAATCTTAGAATATCAATGATATGCCCAAGCCAAGCCACAGGGAGCAGAGAGTTAAAGTGTTCTGCAAATTAAAGATGGGATTGAGTTTCCAGAGGATTCCAGAGAGAGGGGGGAGCTTGAGAAGCAGAGATGCATGAAGTCTTTAGGGAATATCTATTGTTCCAAGATTTATTTATTTTTGTTCCGTTCATGGTATTCAAACTTTATGCCTTGTGTTTTGGGTAGAAATCAAAGCAAAGGGGTGGTGTTCTTTCTCTTACACAGATCTGGGAAGACAGAGTAAGTGTGACTAGAAAGGAGAAAAGCAGCTTCTTTCTTATTTCCCCTCTCTTTCAGTCCTGCCTCCCATTGGGGGAAGCCCCTAGGAGGATGGGCAAGGTGGCCCACTTCCTCTGCATGGGGGATGGTGGCCCGAAAGCGTCTTCCTAATCTCAAAAGGCATCTACCTTACGCTCAGCTCTAGATGTCTGCTTGTTAAGCATTTTCAAAGGGAATTCTAGAAGTGGAAGTGAAGAGCATTCTTAGAGAATAATTTTTGGAGCCACCCTGACCTGGGTTTGACTCTTGCATCTGACAATATAAAATCTGTATGAATATGGACACATTTTAAGACTTTTTAAAAACGTTTGACTCCTCACCTATGAATTAGTGTTGTACTAAATTACATAATACTTGTCAAGCAAGTGGCACTGAGCTTGGTGCATGACAGGTATTCAATACACGTACCTTATATTAATGTCAGTGGATTGGGTCTCTGTAATGAAACCTCAGGATGCACTAAAGCTGAGGCCAAAAGACTCATGAAGAAGGCTCACCTATTTCTCCTCTCCTCTCTTTCTTTTTTCTTTCTTTCTTTCTTTTTTTTTTACCTTCCTTATCATCTGTTCCTGCTCTGAACTATCATCTATTCTGTGCTGAGGTGATGTAAGAATTAAATCAGGAGGCAGCTCAGGGTGGGTAAGAAGTTACTAGCAGACAGAAAAGAAGAACACAAATGCAAAGATGGGTGCTTAGCAGCAGAGAGGAATTTCCTTGGTTTTCTGGTCAAGGTGGCACTTCCTGTGCTCACTTGGCTGACAGGGAGGCATGCTCCCCTCTTCCCGACCACATGCCAAACCATCCTGCCCCTTAGGGCACCTCCTGATAACTTTGTCTACAGCATGGTGCTTGTCAAACAGGTGCCTCCCACTGTTGTCATCACCAAGCTTGGCTGGATGGAGGTGGGGTGAGGAGGTGGCCCATCCTGGTTGTTGGGTCCCTGCTGCAGATGGCTGATGACAGGTAGGCCTGTAGTTTAACATACAGAGCATATCAGGAGGGAAAATGACTTTCTATCGTCTGTGTTCTGTCTATGGTGCCTGGCCCTCTTCTGCTCTCAGCTGCCTTTTTTTTTTTTTTTTTTTTGGCCACCTCTAGGTCCTGAATGCTATCTTCACAGGGGTTTCTCATGGATTTTGGTCTTCTGAGTTCTGTTAACTTCTTCCTGGCCATCTGCATGGCTCAATTCAAGGGTGAGAAAGCCAGCCCTCTGTGTATGTCATCCTTTCCCCTAGCTCTCTTTGGAAATGTTCTTTTTCACATCTTTGATTCTGCTCAGATGTTACTCAGCCTGTTAGAGAGTTTAATTTTGTAATAGGTCTTCTGGGAAGGAGTCTACTCAGTATTGTGGAACCTTGGTTACACTGATTAGGTAGGAAGGGAGGGAGGGTGACTTTGAATTCAGATAAGGAGAAACTCCATTAGGTGTTCCTTCTGTACACGGGGGAGATGCTTTATAACTTGTTAAATGCATAATTTAAAAAATGGTTGCAAATTGTCCCACAGTATAATTTGAGAAAATGGCAGTGTCAGGCTTATCACTAAACTCTGTAGGATGGGCATTATCAGAATCATACAGTAGAGGTATGCCTTTTTATGGTAAGATCACAATAAAGTATTCTAGATTCAAAATAGGATAAGAACTAATAAGAGCCTTCATTGCAACATGCAAGTAAGCTGTCTTGAATGGTGGCAGAGGTGAAGAATGTTGACCGTTTTGTTGATTTCCCTTCCTTTCTTGAAGGGAGGATTTGATCATCTAAAGGCACTGTGTGAAAGAAAACATTGTAACTGAAAATCATGTCTTTACAAGAAACAATGAAAAACCTATTCAAATTGGCTTACTTCCTACATCAGCTTCTCTGTGCTATGGAACTTCAAAATGTAATTACTGGGCCAAGCAAAGATAATGAATTAAAAAAAAAAAAAGGCCCTACAACCAAGACAAGCACACTCCCTGGTGTTTCTTTGCTTATGTGTAATCCCCATTGCCTCCACACTATAAACAATCCGTTCTGTTTTCTAAATCTTTATTAATATTACAATAAATTAAATATCCTCAGAGAATGATTATTTTCTCTTCATGAATAATAATAATTGTTCTGTGCTGACCATCCATGGCCACATTTCTCCAAAGAATTGATGCCCCCTGTTCTTCGTACATTTTTTTGTTTATATTTGTGATTTTATTTTTATCTTAGGGTATTTTAAATTGAGACTGTTATTATGCCAGACTTGCCATTCAAGTGAATCTGTGAGACTAGAAAAAATAACATTAAATGTTAGCTGGGCCATAGGTATATTGTCTTGCTCAGGTTAATTAACATCTTGTATTTCCATTTCTTCATCTGTATAATGGGAATAATACACTTAATGCATGGAGTTTTTAGAAGGTTTAAAAGAGATTATGAATATGAAAGCAGTTTTTAAAGCATGATGCAAAATACAGTTATTAGTTGTTCTAATTATTCATAATAAGATAATAATTACTATCATTTGAGAAACATGTTCCTATCATTTACTGAATACTCTGATTTTTAGAACATTTCTGCCTGGACTCAATGAAATCTTGGTATCAAAATACACAGTGGTAAAAGTCTTTGTTTCTACTTCCATAGTTAGATTCCTTTTCATTTCTCAGAGGTATAGACCACCAGTGCAAGGGCTCAGGGAAACTTTGACACTACCCCACATACCCCACGACCCATCCTTGTTAGATCAGTCCTTGAGTGTGTACAGATCTATGAGAATATTTTTCTTCATAAGCACCAGCAATTCATGCCAACAGTTTGTTTACTTATATGAGATTTATCCAATGTAATTAATTGATTTGTCATCAAGACTCCAACTTGGGCTTTAGACCTTACTGATAGTTTGGCAAACTGTTACTTTATCACATCCTTGGGTTCTGCATTCATGGTTTGTGTGCTTCAAGTGATCCCCCTTGGAGCATATTTGCTCTTATCTGTGGTCACTGTATAAAGAAAGCACACCGAAGACTTAAGAGAGTCAGTCATCTGCCTAGAAGGTTAAATTTGCTTCACTCCTTGAATTTGTTTGCAGGACAAATGGCCTTTCAAAGATGTCTGTATGAGTACCAGTTGCTTTATTGTGCTTAATTGACCCCCCCCCAACCTTCAACAAGCTTGTTCCATGAATTTTGTTGCAATAATTTAGGTTTGTGAACCTCTAGAACTTCTAACAATGCTTTTTAAGAGATGATACAGGACCCATCTATCTGGCATGGTTTAAGACACTCCAAACCTGAGTGTGGTGAGATTCACAATATCCAGACACACTGCCTGGCCTAATAGTTCTATGAATCTCTAAAGAATGTCATAATTAACTGGAAAATGAGATATTTCATGGCACCTTCATATCCTTTCATAGTTTTCTTCTTTCTTCAATATTGTAACTTTGTATAACAGCTTCTGTCTTTGATCTATCTGTATAAAGTGTTTATGTACAGATAAATTCCATGTATTCCTGTTTGAATTTAACAGGTCCTTATACTACAAGTTGCAAGTTGGTAGAATACGAATGTTTTAAATCCATGCCTTAAGGGAAAATGACTCAAAGAGATAATTTCCTAGGACAGATACACCTCAAACTGAAACTTACAATTCATTTTCATAGGAAGAGAGCCAGGGATTATTTCAACTTCAGATCATCTTATTCTGAATCCCTCAATCTTCTGTGTGGTTTTCCAGGCACTTGTTATATGTTCTTGCCTCCAGACATTCTTCAGTATCATTTCAAATACGAGCTGGTGGCCCACTTACCTTTGTGCAGCCAAACTGTTGTAAACTCAACAGTGCCTTCCATTCTTCTTAGACAAAGGAGCCTGGCATTTATTGAGTACTAGGTGCTAGATGCTATGCTAGGTGCATTGCCCACATTATCTCATTTAATCTGTAGAGAAATATTATGAGGAAATGCATTATTGTCTCTTTTATATGAATGAAAAACACAAGGGCTCCCTGCTCAGCTGGGAATCTGCTTCTCCCTTTCCCTCTGCGTCTTCCCCCGGCTCGTGCTCTCTCTCGCTCAAATAAATAAATAAATAAATAAATCTATCTTTAAAAAAAAAAAGAAATCATCAAGTTATAGTAAATTACCTCAGTGTGCATCAATGTAATGTAATGTGTGTGTGTGTGTGTGTGTGTATAATTATAGCCTGTCAACTTGCAAGTAAAGATTTGAAGTATCTTGGAATCCCAGTATGTCTAGTGTCCCCTGCTATAGAACCACATGTGGACATGGTCTAGCATTTGCCTGTACTGCTTAGTCAGCATGGACATGATCCCCTCACATGACTTTGGGAACAGAGATCTCGCTTTGGGGTGTTTCTCTCTGCTGACATCTAGTGCAAGGGTATCACTGCTAATAAATGCAAAATGAATTTAGAAAACTCCAAACTACCATGAAATTCAGTGCTGCCCTGCTGGTATGACTTTTAATCCCAGTGTGACCTAAAGTACATAAATTAATTAGCACGTAATTAGCATGAGATGAAGCCAGCGGTCTAGTTATAGATGGCTTTAGAAAGTGGCACCGGGGACCCAATACTGGCAGCGGTCCATACTTCCTTTCTCTTGGAAGGAATAGGAATCGTCAGTGATGAACACTGGCAGGATTGGGTCTTTTCGTGCTGACTCAGAGTTTATGCAGAAGAGAATTTTAATCCCCCAGGTGAACAGAGACTTGGGAAATGGAGGGTTTTTTCATGGCTCTAAATTAGTAAGATGATATATAGATAAAATAACGTGGACAATATATGGCCCTTTAAAATTATTAAATATCTACCTTTGAATGAGGAGGAACTGATCATGTAAAGTGTAGTAACTTCTTATGCAGGGGCAATTGTAGATGTATACAGATAGACAGGTAGATCCATCGATCAATCAATCCATCGATCCATCCATTGATCAATTGATTGATCGATGCATCCATCTGTCCATCCATGTGTAACATAGGAAAAATTAAAGTAAATAATGAGACTTAAGTTATTTTTCTCCTATGGTCAAATGTAACAACTATAACAGTAAAATGGAATCAGTAATACTAATATTTGGGTAAGGACCTCAAGACTTGCAATGACTCCAATTTTGTATTTATGTATCTTTATCAGAGAACAATGGTATCCATGTCTTCACAACTCTCAGAGAGTCAGGAATCACAAATTGTACTTTAACTCTTATTATTTTCCCCACATGTAAAATGAAAGGGTGAATTAGATGATCTCTAAGATCCTTGTGAAAATCACAGGATAAGTAGAAAGAACTGACTTTTAAATTTGACTTGTGTTTGAATCCAGGCTTCATTCCTTTCTAGTTATGTAACTCCTCTGTGCCTTAGGTGTTTTGTTTTTGTTTTTTGTTTTCTGTAAAATGAGAATGTAATATTATTTCATATGGTTGATGGGAATATTAAATTAGAATAACAAAAAGAGCTTAGCACATTGTAGATAGACAAGGGATTTTTTTTGTTCTCTTTCTATGACTATAGGGACTAATTGAGATACTAAAAGTTAGCTATTGTTCTTGCTCTTGATTTTAATGGTTCAGAAGAAACTGTTAAAAACGTATAATATTACATGGGCCAATAGACAATTGCATTCCGATAAGCCATGGTTAGGAGAGAAATATCTCACACAGCTGCTGTGGAAATTAAATAAATGAGATATTTTGAAGTGATTTGTTGATTCCTCCATTCAAAATATGTTTACCGAGAGGATCTATGGGCTGATGTCATGCTGGGTGTATACTGATGGGCAAACCCAGATGAGTCTCCTGCCCTCAGGAGAGTGGGGAGACCATTATTATTCAAAGCAACACACTGAAGTAGCACTGTGTGGCCCCTTCCCTTGGGAGAATTAATCCACCTTGATTCCTAAGAGATACTGAGTATGGTAGGCTTCCTATTACTGAGACTTGAATCAGGGGTAGTGCATGTGAAGTGAAGTGCTTTTGATATAGGAAACTGGAGTTCACCCAAGATCCTGTTCACCCAGTTTATCATGAAGATACCTGAGAGCTGATAAAAGAAAGTAGCCAAGAACTGAGGCCACTTTAGAGACTTGGGGAGACTCTGCCTCCTTGTGGGCTGTTACGGTCTCTTTGCTTGTAGTGTCTTGTTTCTCTGTGGGATTTTTGCCTCATAACATTTGATTTCCATAACCTACCATGGCCCTGACAAGCTATCATGGCTTGACTCCAGCTTCTGCTCTCTAGCTTAATTATCTTACTAATGCCTAATTAAAATTTCCAAGGGAGGCAACTTGGATTATCTCTCCTTTTTGCTCTAAGTCACACCAAAGTCCCTGACCAGTGTGTGGATGCTGCTCCTGAGTTGGGTGCATATTCTTCATCCTATCAGTTGTGGCCAGGGCTGCTGGACTGACTTTTAGCAGGAGTGGTGAGTAGGAGAGGCTCTGGGGGTGGTCCATTGTGGTTCATCAAGACTCAGCATAAAGCCTGGATAAAATATTTGTCCAGACCATCTGATTTGTATACTCCCCAAACAACCTTCTGTTAACTTACATGTCTTTTCAGGCACCTAAATGGGAACACAAGGCTGTGAGTAAGTTATGAATGGAATGGCTGCTGGAATGTATTGGTCACTCCATTGAAAATCAGTACATGGATGTTTGATCTGTAGTTTCATCTCTTGTTGGTCAGTGACCGCCAATCTGACCTGCTTTATGTGTAATGACAAAACAGAATGTGTAACACCTGTTAGAGTCGCGAAAATAAAAAACACAAGAAGCAACGAGTGTTGGTGAGGATGTGGAGAAAAAAGGAACCCTTGCGCACTGTTGGTGGGAATGCAAATTGGTGCAGCCACTGTGGAAAACAGTTCGGAGACTCAAAAAATATATGCACCCCTTTGTTTATTGCAGCATTATTTGCAATTGCCAAGATATGGAAGCAACCCATTGTGTCCATTGATAGATGAATGGATGCAGAAGATGTGGTATATATACAACGGAATATTACTCAGCCATAAAAGGAAGGAAATCTTGCTATTTGTAACAACATGGTTGGACCTAGAGGATGTAATGCTAAGTGAAATAAGTCAGAGAAAGACAAATACCATATAACTTCACTCATATGTGGAATTTAAGAAACAAATGAACAAACAAACGGAAAAAGAGACAATAAAAAAAACACACTCAAATTCAGAGAACAACTGGTGGTTACCAGAGGGGAGGTGGGTGGGAGGATGGGAGAAATAGGTGAAGGGGATTAAGAATACACTTATCTTGATGAGCACTGAGACATGTATAGAATTATTGAATCATTATATTATATACTTGAAACTAACACTGTATGTTGATGATACTTGAATAAAAAAAAAAAGAAACACCCAAATGTATAAAGTGGAAGACGACACACTGGGATGGTAACTTCTCCAAGAACTAGATTTGTTGTTGGGATCTTAAGTCTTTAACCTCACAGTATTAGAGTATGCGCACACAATTTCAGTTCAAATTTGAGAATTAGTTTGTTGGTGTATAATGCCTGAAAATTACTTCCTTATAAAAAATAGTACAGAATAGACAGATAAAATATAGAAAATAAAAATAGCTATAATCCTGCTCCTGAACAATAGCCAATATTTAAATTTTTATGTACATCCCTCCCAAAAGGGGATAAGAAAGCATGCAAAATATATGTACAGCTACATTTATAAAAGTGGGATTATACTATTCATACTTTTGAAGTCTGTTCACCTTACAGTATTTCTCTAGTTTATATCCATTTCTCTAAATGGTCTTCTACCATATCTTTAATGGCTAATAGCATCCTTCTGTATGAACAAAACATATACCTTCTAAATTGTTGGGCAATTAATTGTTATTACAAACAATATTACGATGAGCTATTTTAGCTAAATATCTGCCACTCTCCAGAAGGACTCCTTTGGGCCACCTAGTAGATTTGGTTGATGCCCTGCCCAGACTCCCTTTACTAGACCAATGCATCTGTCCCCCAGCTGCTGCATTTTGGCTGCTAATGACTCACAGCTGCTCCCTTCCCCCAGCTAGATAACAGCTCCCAGCTGATATGGGAACCTGCTTGTCAAAAAGGTTACAACTCTGGGGCTGGGGGCAGCTGCAGCCTAAGACCAACTAATACGAGGATCCATAAGACCATCCTTCTTGATTCAAGGTAGGGATGATTCTGCAGGGACAATTTAGGCTCTTGCTTGACTCTTTTCTCCTCCAAAAATACAGTCCTCACTTCCTTAAATGTTTCCCTGAAGAGTACTTCCTCAATACATTGTATGCAGTAGAATCCAAGAGACTCTGGCTCTGCCTCGGGGGGAATACGACCTGAGAACATGATGAATACCTACATGGTATGTATAAGAAAGGGCATACGGAAAGGACCACTGATTTTTTTAAATGACATCTTTATTGAGAATAAAATTCCTTTTAGAAGGAAAAAACCCAAGAGTTCAAAAATATTCACAGATAAATGTGCCCATCAGGACAATTTGAGAATATTTTATCACCTCAGAAAGAAACCTCTTATACTTTAGCTGCACCCTCTACCCAATCATCTGTTCCAGCCCCAAGCGAGCACTAATCTACTTGCAGTCTCTGCAGATTTGCCTGATTTGGATATGTCACATAAATGGAATAATATGATATGTGTTCTTTTGTGACTGGCTTCTATCACTTAGCATAATGTTTTCTGTTTTCAAGGTTCACGTGTTCATATTAAAATTTCATCAATTGCCCGATATTGATTTTCATAGCTATGTTTTCTTCATTCTAATCCAGATTCATGCAGTGCATTTACACATTTAGGGTTGCTGTGATTTCTTGGCGAATCGATCTGTTTAACATTATGGAATGTTCCTCAAATTCATATGTTTTAAAAGTTATTATATATTTTTATTGAATTTAGAAGTTCCATATTACTCCGGATGCAAGTTCTTTGTCAGATATATGTATTGCCAATATTGTTTTCTGGTATATGGCTTGTTTATTCATTTTCTTTCTTTTTTTTTTTTTTACAATGGCATACTAAATTATATTTTACTATTTTATTTTTTTAAATTTTATCATGTTATGTTAGTCACCATACATTACATCATTAGTTTTTGATGTAGTGTTCCATGATTCATTGTTTCCGAATAACACCCAGTGCTCCATTCAATACATGCCCTCTTTAATACCCATCACCAGGCTAACCCATCCCCCCACCCCCCTCCCCTCTAAAACCCTCAGTTTGTTTCTCAGAGTCCATAGTCTCTCATGGTTCATCTCTCCCTCTGATTTCCGCCCCCCTTCATTTTTCCTTTCCTACTATCTTCTTTTTATTTTTAAACATATAATGTCTATTCATTTTCTTGATAGTATTTTATTTTTTTAAGTTTTTTTATTTATTTGAGAGAGAGAGAGAACTCAAGTGTAGGGAGGAGCAGAGGGAGAGGGACAAGTAGACTTCGTGCTCACGGGGCTCGATCTCGTGACCTGAGCCGAAATCAAGAGTCGGATACTTAACAGACTGAGCCACTGATGTGCCCCGATAGTATCTTATTTTAAAGTTTTTATTTTAAATTCCAGTTAATATTCTTGATAGTATCTTTTGATGAGAAGTGGTTTTAACATGATAAAGCTAAGGACTTTTGCTTTATCATATATATTTTAGAAAGACCTCATCAGTTTCTGCAAAACACCTGCTGGGATTATAATTGAAATTGTATTGACTCACTAGATCAATTTAGATATAATTGACATCTTAACAACATCATTTCCAATACCTGAACATGATATATTGCTCTATTTATTTAGGTGTTCCTTAATCTCAGCATTATTTTTTTAAAGATTTTATGTATGTATGTATGTATGTATGTATTTATTTAGAGCACAAGTAGGGGAGGGGCAGAGGGAGAGACAGAATCTCCAGCAGACTCTGTGTGGAGCGTGGAGCCTGATAGGGAGCTCAATCTCATGACCCTGAGATCATGACCTGAGCTGAAATCAAGAGTCAGTGGCTTAACTGACTGAGTCACCCAGGCTCCCCAATCTCAGCATTATTTTAAGTTCTCTTTGTAGTTAGCTTATATGTCTTTTGTTAAATACATTTGTAATTGTTACTTTTTTGATGCTATTGTGATACAAAAAAAAAATTTTCCCTATGGTTTGCTGCTAGTATATTTGTCTTATTTTTGTATGTTGACTTTCTACTTAGAGGCCTTACTGAATTCGTTTAGGATCTAAGGATTTTCTACCTAATTAGTGATATAATCTGTGAATAGAGACTGTTTTACTTCTTTCCTTTCAAACTTTATGATTTGTATTTCCTATTTATGCCTTTTTTTCTCTGCTTAAGACCTCCATAAAATTGAATAGATGTGGTGGGAGTGGATATCCTTGTCTTATTCTTGAGTTGGGGAGAAAGTATTCGGTATTTCACAATGACATAGGATGTTAGGTGTCTTAGATTCCCCTCAATAAGTTAAAAAAGTTCCTTTCTGTTTTTGCATTTAGAAATTGCACGTTTATTACATACATGGATGTTGATTTTTGTTAAATGCTCTTTTTACCATCAATTTAAATGGTCTTCTTCCTTTATTCTTTTAGCATGATTAATTGCATCAACTGATTTTGAATGCTAAAACAAACACATTTTTAGGGTAAATTGCACTTGGTTGTGCAGTATTTTCCTTTCTATGTTTTGCTGAATTTCATTTGCTAGTGTTTTTTTTTAATTTAATTTTATTATGTTAATCACCATACATTACATCATTAGTTTTTGATGTAGTGTTCCATGATTCATTGTTTGTGTATAACACCCAGTGCTCCATTCAATACGTGCCCTCTTTAATACCCATCACCAGGCTAAGCCCTCTCCCCACCCCCTTCCCCTCTAGAACCCTCAGTTTGTTTCTCAGAGTCCATAGTCTCTCATGGTTTGTCTCCCCCTCCGATGTCCCCCCCTTCATTTTTCCCTTCCTACTATCTTCTTCTTCTTTTTTTTTTTTTTTAAAGATTTATTTATTTATTTGAGAGAGCAAGAATGAGAGAGAGTACATGAGAGGGGGGAGGGTCAGTGGGAGAAGCAGGCTTCTCGCTGAGCAGGGAGCCCGATGCGGGACTCGATCCCAGGACTCCAGGATCATGACCTGAGCCAAAGGCAGTCACTTAACCAACTGAGCCACCCAGGCGTGCCCCCCCTTTTTTTTTTAACATATAATGTATTACTTGTTTCAGAGGTACAGGTCTGTGATTCAACAGTGATTCACATAAATCACAACGCTCACCATAGCACATACCCTCCCCAATGTCCATCACCCAGCCACCCCATCCCTCTCACCCCCCACTACTCCAGCAACCCTCATATTGTTTCCTGAGATTAAGAATTCCTCCTATCAGTGAGATCAAATGATACATGTCTTTCTCTGATTGACTTATTTCACTTAGCATAATACCCTCTAGTTCCATCCACGTCGTCCCACATGGCAAGATTTCGTGTGTTTTTTTTGATGGCTGCATAATATTCCATTGTGTATATATATATATATATATATATATATATATATATATACACACACCACATCTTCTTTATCCATTCATCTGTTGATGGACATCTTGGCTCTTTCCATAGTTTGGCTACTGTGGACATTGCTGCTATAAACATTGGGGTGCATGTAGCCTTTCGGATCACTACATTTGTATCTTTGGGGTAAATACCCACTAGTGCAATTGCTGGGTCGTAGGGTAGCTCTATTTTCAGCTTTTTGAGGAACCTCCATACTGTTTTCCAGAGTGGCTGCACCAGCTTGCATTCCCACTAACAGTGTAGAAGGGTTCTCCTTTCTCCGCTTCCTCGCCAACATCTGTCGTTTCCTGACTTGTTAATTTTAGCCATTCTGACTGGTGGGAGGTGGTATCTCATTGAGGTTTTGGTTTGGATTTCCCTGATGCCAAGTGATGTTGAGCACTTTTTCGTGTGTCTGTTGACCATTTGGATGTCTTCTTTGGAAAAATGTCTGTTCATGTCTTCTGTCCGTTTCTTGATTGGATTCTTTGTTCTTTGGGTGTTGAGTTTGATAAGTTCTTTATAGATTTTGGATACTAGCCCTTTATCTGATATGTCATTTGCAAATATCTTCTCCCATTCTGTTGGTTGTCTTTTGGTTTTCTTGACTGTTTCCTTTGCTGTGCAAAAGCTTTTTATCTTGATGAGGTTCCAATAGTTCATTTTTGCCCTTGCTTCCCTTGTCTTTGGCGATGTTTCTAGGAAGAAGTTGCTGCGGCTGAGGTCGAAGAGGTTGCTGCCTGTGTTCTCCTCTAGGATTTTGATGGATTCCTGTCTCACATTTAGGTCTTTCAACCATTTTGAGTCTATTTTTGTGTGTGGTGTAAGGAAATGGTCCAGTTTCATTCTTCTGCATGTGGCTGTCCAATTTTCCCAACACCATTTGTTGAAGAGAGTCTTTTGGGTTTTCCACGTAAAGTATCATATCATCTGCAAACAGTGAGAGTTTGACTTCTTCTTTGCCGATTTGGATGCCTTTTATTTCTTTTTGTTGTCTGATTGCTATGGCTAGGACTTCTAGTACTATGTTGAATAGCAAGGTGATAGTGGACATCCCTGCCGTGTTCCTGACCTTAGGGGGAAAGCTCTCAGTTTTTCCCCATTTAGAATGATATTTGCTGTGGGTTTTTCATAATGGCTTTTATGATATTGAGGTATGTACCCTCTATCCCTATACTGTGAAGAGTTTTGATCAAGAAAGGATGCTGTACTTTGTCAAATTTTATTAATGTGTTGTATCACATTGATTGATTTGCGGATGTTGAACCAACCTTGCAGCCCAGGAATAAATTCCACTTGGTCGTGGTGAATAATCCTTTTAATGTACTGTTTTGCTAGTGTTTTCTTATGGAATTTTGCCATTGTTTTCCTAAAGAATGTTGGTCTTCATAAAGCTAAAAAGGACAAATTTGAGTTCATACATTTGTAATGCCTACAACTAATGATTTGAAAAGCCATGAGGAAAGTGTTGAAAGTTTTGACAATTTGTATATATTTATATATAAAGAAAAACAAAGGCAAATTGTCACATAGATTAAATTCACACAGAATAAAACTAACTTTTTTTCCTTTCTCTTAGGTAGCAAAGTTATTCTCTGTCCAGGTAACAGAGATTTCTTTTATTAATAAGTTGTTCTTACTCTTTTATTAATAAATTGTTCTTACTCTGTGCTTTTTGAATACTCTTAAATTTCTTTGAAAGAAGATTACTTACTCTTTCAAAGTTAAAACTATTAATAGTTATGGTTACTTATTTAAAAATATTGCATGTAATTATTTCTTATCTTTGGATATTAATGACTTATATGCTCTTATCTTTTCTGATAAATCTGATTTTGCCTTTCTCAAAATCAAACCTCAAACTTAAAATAAAATTATTAAGATGGCCTTTATGTTTGAATAATCTTTTGAGTTTCCTGGTAAGGCCACCAGGAAACATAGAGATTTCCTCTTCCTTTATCCATAAAAAAGAAAGTGAATAGAAATAATTATTTCTTGGCGCTCTCTATATTTTAATTAATTCAAAACTGTTGTGAGAGCTCTTTTGTTTACCAAACACAGAATAAAGGAATGATACATGGAATCAACTCAAAAGAAAATTTCAGTCTTCCTAGGCTATCTATGTTAATATAAATAGATCTCAATGACCGTATATCTTTCATACTAAAAGAAACATTATCATGTGCATGTACAAAAGCTGACAGTATTTACAGAATGTTTTATTTCTCGGTTTTAATACTCTTGTCAATCAGGGACAATCATAATACAGTTTTATGGGATAAATTAAAGTCCTAGGGGTTTGTCAATTTTCTCACTTTTCATAGTATATCATCTTTTCCCCAGCATAATCAGTGCCTAAATCTTTATAAAATTGATTACATATTATAGCTTAGTAGAAGGTTCCATTCTCCTCCATTCTGGTATTTTGATAATTGTCTGATAAATTGTCTGATTATTGTCTGATAAACTAACAGACAATTTGTTTTTATCATTCACAGGGGCTTCTACTGCTTCTTTATATTCACCTAACTGTCTCTGATGTAAGATTAAGAACTGGAATGTGTCTTCCGGAAGGAACACTAAAAGGATCTGAGTAAGGGACTGTAACAGGTGTTCTTTCTCTTTCTCCCTCCTTTTTAGGATGCTCACTTTTGGAAAACTATGACCATGTTGTGAGGAAGCTGGGCTATGTACAGGTGCTCTGGTCAGCATCTTCAGCTAATGTCTCAGCCCATGGCCAGCATTAACCACTGGGCAAGTGAATGAGCAAGCTTTCAGATGATTCCAATCCCCATCCTTCAAGTTGTCCCACCAAATGCCCAGTAAAGTGGAGATGAGTTGTCTTTGCCAAGGCCTGTTCAGATTTCAGATTCATGAGGAAATTAGATATCTTTTTGAGCCACTAAATTTTGGAACAATTTGTTATGCATATCATCATCAAATTGATTTTAGTTCTGGAACACAGTAACTGGAACAGATAATATAGCGAATACATTTATAGGTATCACTGAAATCATCACCACCAACAGTGACTGAGTCAAGATTTCCAGAACTATTTGAGTTCAGAAGCAGGAAACAACAGCAACAGGTTGCTTTCTTCCCAGATTATTGGCATAAGTCTCCCAGATTCCAAGAGCCAGTGCTTGCCATGAGCTTCTTTGCACGTTTTTATGTTTTATCCTTTTTTTTTTTTTTTAAATCATACCTTTGTAGGAAACTCTGTTCTTTAGTTACAGTACTCCCAAACTCCTTATCCTTAACAATTATGAGATATGCGACCAATTTTTCAAATGCAGCAAAGTTATCCTGGGATTGGATATTTTCTACTGGGAATTTATAAAGTGAATCATCTACAAGTTGACTGAAAGTTGAACATCTAGATGAAGAGTTGGGAATTAGAACTTTTGGATAGATTTACCCTAATTTTATCTTGTGGAGGAAATGGGGGAATTTTCCCCGCTGTGTGTTGATGTGACAGATTACAATCTTGTTCACAGCGTGTGAATGCAGAGCGCACCTGCAGCACCTTGTGTGGTTGGTTTATCCCTTCCTTCCTTCATTGTTTTCACTGCATAAAAATCTTTTGGTTGCAAGTGAGAGAAAATATAATTCAAACTAGCTTAAACAATCGAGGGAATGATATGTCACCCTAACAGATAATCAGATCTAGAAGTTAAGAATGTATGTGTTCCAATCCAGTTGGAAGCTCTGTCTATTGACCCATTATAGCTCCAGGCTCTGCCTTTTAGGTAACAAAATGACTGCTTTAATTCGAGGTTTCATAATCTACCAACTAGGGGGGAGAGAGAGGAAGCTACTTCACAGGAGTGTTTGATAAAATCTTTTCACATCTCTTTGTTTCTAAGTAACATGGTCATATTTAAACCAATCACTGTGGACAAAGTGGATATGGAATGCTGATTGACTTAAGCCAAATACTCCTCTCCTGGAATTGGTAATGCATTGGGGTCAAGGCCATCTACACCATATGACTGAGACTGGGAGATGGAGGCTGTCAAAGAACTTTGGGGATACCAAGGAATACATTTCAGAGAGGGAGCGAATACATGTCTATATATCTACTGAGTATTTACCCTGTACCTGGCACTGTGGTGGTAAATGCTATATGTTTGGCAGCCCTGCTGGCTCTTTTCCTGTTTTACAGGTAGAATCTTGAAAACGAGAATGCAGGCAAGGTAGGAAGGGGATATTCGTGTATGTATGTATGTATGTATTATGTATGTATTATTTTTCTGAGTATGCTGAGGAAGACATGTTGCTAGCATTATCCTGAATATTGTTGAGAAGAAATAAGCTTGCCTGTAATTTGGAATAGTCTTTCACTTGATTTTTGTTAACATGGGCAGCTACCTTATGTTAGGTGTTTGCTCAAATAAGTCCCTTGGGACGCCACCTTTTCTCTAATTAGGCAGTGCTGTTTCCTTCCATATGGAATACAGTTTAAGGGAGAATGGATTTTGAGCATTCCTGAACAAAGTGAGAACTTTTGAACATGACATAGAGAAAAATATTTATTATTATTATTATTTTTAATTTAAATTCAATTCACCAACATATAGCACATCATTATTTTTTGGTGTAGTGTTCAGTGATTCATTAGTTGCATGTAATAACCAGTGCTCATCACATCACGTAAAATATTTTTTAAATCTTGTAGGTGATTCCAGCTTTTTTTTTAAAGATTTTATTTATTTATTTGAGAGAGAGAGAGAGACAGACAGACAGAGAGAAAAAGTGGGGGCGGGGAGGAGCGGAGGGACAAGCAGACTCCCTGCTGAGCAGGGCCCAATGCGGGACTCAATCCCAGGATCATGACCAGAGCCAAAGGCAGATTCTTAACCGACTGAGCCACCCAGGCGCCCCAGGGATTCCAACTTTTTAATCCCTGATTTTATTTGAGTCTGATTCACCTCATTGCACATAAGACAAAGTGATTTGGGAAGATATTAATAGATTATAATGCTTTATTATGTTAATAAATATAATCTCACTCTCTGGAAATTTTATTTCAGATACTCTTTTCTGGGTTGCATAGATACTAAAATGAAAATATCATAATTTCTTTGCTTCATTTTGGTCAATTTATCCATATTTTGAATGTAAAGCATAAAAGTAAACATGTCATGTGCTTTCTAATCATTTTATAAGACAAGTACTTTTCTTTATATGATTATTCTTATTAAGTATCTTGTAAGATATTTCTGAATACCTGGTTCATATTTTACACAGGAAATTTAAGAGGCATCAATAGTAAATCACAAAATAAATAGGAATCTTACCACTGAAATTTTAATTTTGTGGATCTTGTGATGGACTGAACTGTGTCCCCTTAAAACTCACATGTTGAAGTCATAACATCCAATACCTAAGAATATGACTGTATGTAGAGATAAGGCCTTTAAAAAGGTGATGAAGTGAAAATGAGGTGGGCCCTACTATAATCTGACTGGCATCCACACAGAGACACCAGGGATGCCTGCACAGAGGAAAGACCATGCGAGGAGACGACAGGAAGGCGCCCATCTGCAAGCCAAGTGGAGAGGCCTCAGAAGAAACCAAACCTGCCGACTGACACCTTGATCTCAGACTTCCCGGCTCCAGAATTACGAGCAAATAAATTTCTGTTATTTAAGCTGCTCGGTCTGTGGCACTTTATTATGGCAGCTCTAGCAAAGGAATATAATCTTCTATAAATGTGTATCTAAAGCCAGGTTACTTTCTTGTGCGTTTGTCAAGGTCAGGGAATAAGGTGGGTTCATCGGTGCTTCCTCATCATCTGACTAGAATCCAGCCCCGAGAAGGTGCATGGGAAGTGTTTGTTGAATTGAACTGAAATGAATAAACACACGCTGTTTTGATCATGGCAGGGGCAGAGTGGCTCGCTGCCAGCCTGGCTCTTTCTGGCTTCCACCTGAAATTTCCAGACTGTTGTTTGGTTCTTCCTAAGTGAAAATGGCTGTTTTTGTTCTTTCTGATTATAAAGACAGATGTAAAAACATACACATATAGAAATGCATGTTCATTGTAAAAATAACCTGGTAATGCACTAAAGTATGAAAAAGAAAGTAAAATTCATTCAGAATTCCCCCACCCAAAGTAACCACTATTTAAACTTTGACGTATGTATATTTTTCAAGGCTTTTTTTTGGGAGGCAGGGATCATACCAGTATGGTTATTCATTTCTCTCTCTCTAACAAATAAATGATATGATTATATAGCATTTGTTGTTTTGTAAAATATTTTTTCCATATAATTTGAATATCTTTCATACTGGAAAATAAAGGTAGATTTATAGTAGCAATTTCTAGTGGTTGACTTATATTTCATTTAAGGAATGTGTAATAACTTATTTAAGCCTAGTCCCAACTATGGATAGTTAGATTGCTTCTAGGGTTTTCCTCATGTGAATAGTGCTGTAAGGATTTAGTCTTTTTGCTGTGGTTCTTATCTCATTATCCCTCTTTCTACTTGCAAACTCTTTACTTGCTAAAGACAGGAAAGATATACAACAGCATGCTCTTCAACCCTTGTGGGGGAATTGTAGAACCGGTAACGTAGACACAGAGGTCATGTAGACGCCTTTAGAGGAAATCCTTGCAGAATTCCCTTGGTTGGGATTTCTCCATCTGCTCTCTGGAACCAAAACCTCTGCCGTGAACTCTAGGCTCAGAGCATCAAATCACCTCCCTGACGTCTCCACTTTGGATATATCAGCTTCAAAATGTCCACACCAGATTTCTCTCCTGGAACATGTCTTTCCCTGACAGATCTTCCCCATCTCAGGCAATAGCACCGTTGTTCACCCAGTTGCTGACGTCAGGGACAGAGGTTAGTCCTGTCCTTACTTTCCACATCCGTTCCATTGATGAGTCTCTGTTGATTTTATCTCCCAACTCACCTCCACCCTGCCCCCGTCCATTCTCCACTGTTCATTTTTGCAGCACACTCTCACCGCTTGCCTAGATTATGACATCAGCCTTCTTGCTGAGCTCACACCCTCCTCTCCTGCTTCTTCCTGACACAGAGTGATCACGCCACACCCCACGGATAAATGCCTCAGTGGCTCCCCTTTATACCTTGCAAGGAAAAGTTCTAACTCCTTGCCTTGGTCTACAAACTCAATGTGATTGCATTTATTTATGTTCAACATCACTTTGCACCCCTTTCCCCCTTACCACTCTGCTCCAGCCCCACTACTTTATGGTTTCTGTAAGGTCCCCCACTTTTTTCACCTGAGGCCTGGTACAGGAGCTGTTCCCTCTTCCTGGACTGCTCTTCTTTCCACCCTGTTGGGCTTAGCTTCTTTCCATCCCCTAATCTGCAGCTTCAAGGTGACCTCTACAGAGAGACTTTTTCTGAGCATTTAATCTAAAGTGTGTCCCCCTCCCCTTAATTTTTTTTTTAACTTAATTAGCCGTGTGACCTGAGGCAAGTTATTGATTTCTCTGAGTGTCCGTTTCACCATCTGTAATGTGGGGTAAATAACATCTATCTTGAAACGTTTTGAGGATTAGTGATTACCTATGACAAGTAGCTGATATGGGGCCTAGCATACAGCTGGCACTCAAGCCCCACCCCTGGCCCCCCGTTTCCTAGCTTCTTTCTCCCATCCTCCTAGCCCATGATGCCGATTCTGGCCTACACTTGCATGGGCTATTTCAGGCTGTTCTTTCTCTCCTGATCTGAGCTGACTTCTTTAACTTCCTGAGTTTCTGTTTTCTTTTTGGCCCATATCCTTTAAACAAAAAACTCTCTTTTGACTGCCTCTGGTTTACACATCTGAGCCACTTTGATGCATTTCTTTCTGGCATAAGAGACGTTTGTTCACTTTTGTAAGTAAGATGCATGCCATAGTTTTTTTTTCAAAGACCCCTATCGTCCTTTCTAGAGAAGATGCTGGCCTGATCTCCCCAAAGATGGTGTACGGGGTGGATGGCTTTCATTACATCCACATGCAAAGGATGTTCTTACAATAAGGGACATTTCTTGCCCAATTTTAAGGCTCTAACATTGTTTTATACTGCAAATGGAATATAACATAATGGCCCTCTGTGTTAAGAATCTTTTTTTGCAATGACTTTTTAAATGCACAATCTATTTTTTTCAAGGTTACAATTAGAATTACATGACCATAGGACTTTTCTGGAAGGCATAAAGCTGTTTTCTGGAGCCCAGCCCCCTCAGACACCTTGGCATGAATAATTTGAAGAATGGCTGGGATCCCATATGTTTCTTCATTCCTCCTAGACAGCGCTGACATTTGGGAATTTATTCTTAGAGTTTGCTTCTTTGAACATGTTTGGTTCAATTAGTCTACTGAAGCTGAGGTGGCATAAACTGTTTTTTAAAGAAGTGGTGCCATATTCAGAACAGGATGTTTGAGACACAACAGATGGGTTTGTGATCAGGCTAGCTTGCCATTTATCAAATTTAGAGTAAACTTAGTGGGTCCACAGCACCTAACCCAGTTCTTGAAGAAGTAGAAGCTCAAGAAATGCTGATCACAAGAAAGAATGAATCATAAACAAAGGCCGGAACTCTATTGACGCCTTGGGGAAAGGAGAAAATTTAAATGAGTTGGAGATGATTTAACCTTAGAGTGTCAGATGTACCACAGAGTGAGTAACTTGCTAATTTTCTTTCTTGAGATTAAAAGGTCAGAACTGCTTTACATGATAGTAACTACCATTTATGAGGACCCACTGTAATGGGTATCTATTGTTTTTGTTTGTCCTGCTTCTCTGTTCTTTTTGGGGTACTGGTAGTCAGTGAGATGATCAACCATGGTCCTGCCCAGCACATGCCCCAGGATGAGCCACTTCCTATACCATATCCCCTATGCAGCTGTTCTTGGTGCCACAGGTAGGGCCCGTTGGGGGCTTCCTCTGGACTGGTGTTGAGATATTGAGAATAAAGCTTTCTATTTGAACTGGGATTGCTAAACTCAGAACTGGTGAATCTAGACACTAGCATGTGGGTAACTGTTTGATGGCTAACTCTGGTTGACTTTTAAAAATGCATATATATGTATGTATATATATACACATTTAGATTTATTATACATTCTGTTGATGTAAAATATGTGTAGCATATAATTTTCAAGTAATATTAAAATGTTCAACACTCTTTATTATAAATTCCATGTAGCTTGTTGATTCTCACAGGATACTTTCATGGATTTTTGCTTAACTCTTGAGTCTGCGGTCGAACTATGATTGTCACTGATGACAGGGTAGTTCTAACGTGAATATTGGTTGTTATTTTCATTTATCTTGATGAAAAAGAAAAAAATAGATATAAGCTAGAATTTACATGCTTGCCAACGATGTGACTATTTTGTTGAAGGTGGAGGAAGCCAGTGAATAGAGTTCTCTTTTCTTTAGGTCAAAAGCTTAGTCATCTTACAGATGCTGATCTATTCACTACTAAGTAACCCTATATTTGCCGAGAATGCAGGCTGAGGAAGTTGCCTTGCAGTCAGACAGAACTGGGCTTGAATCCCGCCTGGGAGCAAGTCACTTTTAACATCTCTTGGTTTATCAGAAAAAAAGAGAACAAAGAAGAACAGGCATCCCGGCATCTTATAGATTGTTCCGAGGATTAAATGAGACAACATGTAACAACCCAAACACTTCACCTGTAAAACGGAGGCAATACCCTCTGTGTGAGCCATTTTAAGAAATGGAAGTAAGAAAGTGCTATAAATAAGCAGGGCCCTCCACATGGCAGAACTGTTTGGTGGCTACAAAAACTCAGGTCCATCCATCTAGCTAGAGCAAAAAAAGGAAACTGAGAAAATCCCTGGGCAGAATCCCTTCTGTTGGTCCCTGCAATTAGGGTTTCCCCTGGCAAGTGGCCTTTGTTCTGCAGACAGGCCCCCTCCACCCAGCAACAGCCCGATGTTCTGTGGTGTGCCAGAACCAGCTTGTACCTGCTTGTGAGAGCCAACTTTTAAAATTTCAGGGATCTTGTGACTGCGTTGTGAAATGTAGTCACTAATAAAGATTAAATTATATTAATTTGCAATTAATTAAATTGTATTAAAAATGAACATAGTCAATACCCAAAACTCATCACTTCCTAAATTATGTTACTACCTTTTGCTATTATATACATTCTTGACATTATTTATGACTACTAGATCTGTAAGGTGGAAGTTCTGTATAAATGTATGCTAGTGTGCAGCAATTTCCAACCCCACGTTTAGTGATGTCGCATTGGAAACTTGGTCAGCTATGGAAATCAGCTAATGCTACAAATCAGGGCTTGATTTATTGCTTTGTTGATTATAGAAACTTAACAGAGTGATGGAGAAAATGCAGATTATAAATAATGCAGATTAAATTTAAAAGTGTTTATGTCTACAGCTATCACATTCATTGTAAGTAGCGACAAAACATTTGAGGAAATAGTCTTCCAGTAGTCTCAATCATATGAATTATGAATAATTTTTCTCATTCCTTTAAATTCCTCTTCATCTACGTTATGCTTTTTATGTGTGTGCAGGTGATAGAGTTTTGATGTTCTCAAAACTGCTTTTCCTTGTTATTTATAATTTCCTCTGTTTTAAAAATAATTTAGAAACCTATTTTAAATAATTGTTACATGTTTAACTTAGTAGCATATTTGGAATTTATTGTGGTGTATTGTGTGAAGTGTGGGTAGAAATTAAAATTTTTAATTCTACACTAAAATCTTCCCAGTTACATTGAATAACACATCAGTGTATTTTGTAACCTGCATGTTCTAGGCACTGATTCAGAGCTAAAGAAACATATATGCAGAAGACTTGATCTCTGATATTAAGGAGTTCACAGTGTGGTGACAGAGACAGGTAGGTAAAACCGATAATATAGGTGATTTAATTTTACTGGGTTTCACTTTCTTTGCTGCCTGGGTGACCCTCTAGTGCATGCGAGAATCATTCCACTGTGTTCAAGTCCACATGTCCACCAAGGTCTGGGGAATTCCTCTTTGCTAATTAAGATCCCATCTCTTGAGCCACCCAGCTCAGCCATCTCCTCTCCAGGGTCTTGTTGCTTCTCTAGAGTTCTACCCAGGAGAGGGGTAGATCATCTCTGTCTTGGCTCCCATAGACTTACTGGGGTTTTTTGTTATTTCCCTTAGAAATCCAGGGCTCTGTCCACATTGCAGTAGAGACAGGACTTCCTTACTCTTTGCTTTCTCTCCAGCTTGTTCCCTTCTCTTAGCACAGGGGAATTTTTTTCTTATCTAGGCTGGAAGTGGGAACATATGAGATAGCTGGTTCTTTGGGAAATAGTATAGTGCCATGGTTAAACGGAAGCGTTAAGAATTTGGGCTCTGAAAACAGAATACCTGGGTACATAATCCTAGCTATAACACATATAGGTTTAGAGACCTTGTGCAAGTTACTTAACTCCTCTGTGCCTCAGTTTCATTTCTGATTCAATGGGAATAATGTAAACACCTACTGTAGTGCCTGGTACATAAATGCTCAATAAATATTTGTTGGATTGGATGAAGTTCTATTTTACTCTATTAGAATTAAATGAGATTAGGGGCACCTGGGTGGCTCTGTCAGTTGAGTGTCAGACTCTTGATTTCAGCTCAGGTCATGGTCTCGGGGTCGTGAGATTGAGCCCTGCCTCAGGCTCGGTGCTCAGCGTGAAGTCTGCTTGGGATTCTCTCTCATCTTCTTCCTCTGCCCCCCTGCCCCACTCACTTGCACATTTTCTCTCTCGCTCTTTAAATAAAATCTTAAAAAAAAGAAGAATTAAATGAGATTAAATGAGAAAATGCATGTAAAGTACTTAAGGCAGTCTAGTACAGGGTAAGAATACACATAGTCTTTATCATAACATTTTATGTATTGCGTTTCTGTTTCGCCAATGCTTAGGCTTTTGAAATTCAAAAGCCAAGAAGAAGTGAGCTCTTGTGAGGAGTGACAGTGTGAGGACAGCAAGAGAGTATCAGTAAATATGGAGATTCAGGGGGAGATAATTATTAATGTATCAAAAATATCATATCCTCCTATGCAGGGGTCTGTCATATAATTTCTCCAATCCTGGTCTTTTCTCTCTGCAAATCATCTTTTTTAAAAACAATCGAGATATAACTGACATGTAGTATATTAATTTCAGATATACAACATAATGACTCTAAATTGTGCATATTGCAAAATGATCACCACAATAAGTCTAGTTAACATCCATCACCACATGGAGTTACAAAAATTTTTTTTGGTGATGAGTCCCCAAAGCATCTTGCACACCAATTACATACAGATTCCTTCTCCTAAAATACCATGTCACTTCTTTACTCAAAACATGTCTTTCCTTGCCCACAGAATAAGCCCAAACTCCTTAAAGTGGCCCAATGAGTCCCTAACTGTGACTCTAATTCTATCTCCCATTTCTCTTTGTTAATTCTGAATTATCTACTTTTTGTCACACATCATAAACTTTTCTATTATTATGCTTTTCCTTTTTTTCTAGTTCTCTCACTTAGAAAGGCTCCCTCCGCTTCCCACGAAGGGCGCCCATCAAGGGTGAAATCCAGCTCATGATCATCTTACCAACTGGTGTGTGTGCCTGCCTTAGTCCTGTGACTGTCCACAGGAGACTTCCTTTCCTAATTCTCCCGAAGATGCCAAAGTGGCTGGCCAGTAGCAGCGCTGGTGAGGAGAGAACTAGGGTTTCATCTGTATTTGTAATCTTTCCTCTACAACAGTGAGACAACCCCTGCACTAAAGAAAGCGTATGGTGGCGTGGGCAGAAGACACAAGAAGGGCTCATTTTCCAGTCTTAGAAGTCAAAGAGACCTTTCAGAGGAGATGATATCTAGTCTACGATCTGAAGGAATATGCCTGGTGATACAGGACATAGGTGAAGGAAGAAAGAAAGAGCATGGTAAGTACGAGGAATAAAAGGGGAGTGTGGGGAACAAGGAAGTATGGGGATGTGGGGTGGGCAATGGGAAATGATGAGTTGAGAATAAATATGTAAGTGGGAGTCAGGGATGGAAAGAAGAATGCTAGCTAAGGGCTTTGGACTTTCACCTGAGGGTAAGGGGGAACTTAGAAGGGTAACGTAAATAGATTTTAGGAAGTACGGGGTGAAAAATGAATTGGGGTGGAGCTCGGAGATGGGAATGGAGCAGAGTAAGACAGGAAAAGATGGGAAGCAGGGGGACATGGTTAGAGGACCCTTGCAGCAATGCAATGGCAAGATGAGTTCTGGTACTGCACCATAACCTAGTCTGTCCTGATTGATGCAGTTATGAACTTGTTTTATCTTATTTTATTTTATTTTATTCTATTTTATTTTATATGTTTAAAGAGTTTCTTTATTTGAGAGAGAGAGAGAGAGTGCCAGCATGAGCAGGGGGAGGGGCAGAGGGAGAAGCAGACTTCCACTGCTGAACAGGGAGCCCGATGCGGGGCTCGATCCCAGGACCCTGGGATCATGACCTGAGCTGAAGGCAGACGCTTACCAGACTGAGCCTCCCAGGTGCCCCTGAACTTGTTTTAGGTACAAGAAATTAGGGGAACAATAATTCTCACCCCTGACTGCCCAGGCAGAGCCCTGATCGCAAACAGTGCCAGGAATGATAGTGAGCAGTGGATACTTTTAAGAGATGCATGGGAGGCAGAATGAGCAGCATTGGAGGTGGGGGATAAGGATAGAGAAGGGTTAAGTTACCGCTTGGACAACTGGGTAGGTGGAGGGGGCACTCTAAGATAGGCAGCACTGGAGGTGGAGAAAACTTTGGATATGTTGAATCGGGGATCCCCGGGGGATTGCCACACGGAGAGAGCCAGTCAGCACACAGGTGTGCATGCCTAGCTATACAGCAAAATATGCCAATACTCACAGCCGGTGGGATCAAGAGAGTACAGACAGCCTCCTGGCTGGTCACGTCAGGCTTTTCTGGCAAACAAATCTGTGAAAAGAAAACTTAAGGATTTCAAAGTTTTCAACTTCAGCAGTGTGGATACGAGACTGTCCACCTGTACGATCTCATTTAATTCTTACATCGACCATATGAGGTAGGCACTATTACTATTCCATTTTTACAGATAAAGACACTCAGGCACAGATAGGTTAATTAAAATGCTGAGGTCACAAAATCAGCATTCCAAACCAGTCTAAGGTGAGAGAATGTTTTAAGAAGAGAGGAGTGGTAACAGGACCAAATGTCATAAGCAGGTAAAGTAAAATTAAAAATAAAATTGCCTCTCGGGATTTGGCAATTTGGAAAATGGTCTTTGGGAAGGCAGTTTGAGGGAAGAAGTGGGGTGGAGGCCAATCCACGGTGGGTAAAGAAGTGGACAGGAGGCACGGAAGTCCTTACTTCTGTCCTTACTTAGTACAGAGTCCTTACTTACTACAGAGTCCTTACTACAGAGTTCTTACTTACTACAGAGCACCCTTCTGAGACATTGACATAAAGGGATGGGAGGACAGTTAGTAAAGTGAGGTCCCTCCAGAGGCACAAGTGAATAGGATGCAGAGCACTGGTGGAGGGATGGAGAAGGAAATCGCTTCCTATTCACCTAGAAGAAAGAAGGAAGAGAGAGAAGCAAAGCAGGAGGTCTAAGGATTGACAGCATGACCTGTTCTCTGTAAGTCATCTTCTGAGACTGAGAGGTGAGAGGGTGACATCTGAGGTGTGAAGACAGAGGAGAAGCTTAGAAAAACCTACTGCAGAGAACAGAGGGGATGGTTGAGGAATGCATAGGAGGATTGGGCTGCATTGAGAAGGCAAGTGGTTTGGAGGCTTTGAATTTATAGCACATCGGTCTTGGAGATTACTCTCCTGAGATGCCCAGTAGCTACAAGCATGGAGAAACTCACAGTTAGGGCTGGGTCTTTGCTGGGTACATGTAACTGCAGGTCTGATTCTTGGGAGTTGAGGATCTTGGCACAGTATCTAAATCCCAGAGATTCCTGCAGAGTGCAGCGTTGCTCTAGGACAGTTGTTCTCAACCTTGATGCACACTGAAATCACCTGGGGAACTTTAAAACTGCTGATGTCTGAGTCTCATGCTCAGAAATTCTGATTTACCTGGTCTGGGAGCTGTGCCTTGGATGTTGGGATTTTGAGAAACTCACAGGTGATTCTAACGTGCAGTCACAGAATTATTATTCCCCAATTTCCTGCACCTAAAGCAAGTTCATAACCTGTGTCGGTCAGGGTAGATTAGGTTATGGTACAGTGATAAACAATGCCAGGATCTCTGGGTCTTCATTAACAAAAGCTTATTTCCTGCTTATATGATGTCACCGCAGGTCTAGGGGACTCTTTGGGGCAGCCGTTTTCCCTGTGTTGCTTGGCATTCCATCACCAATGAGGCAGAGGCAGAGGAGTGTTAAGAATTGAGTTCTAGCTATTGTTTATTTTCACCAGGAAGTAACACACATCCCCTCCATTCACATGTCAAGGATCAGAACTAGTTTATGGCCGCAACTAATTTCAAGAAGGTGGAGAAGGCAACTGGATATTGGTGAGCATTAGTAATGATCACCACCTAGAGCTTTTACTGTAAATGAAAGCAGAAGGGGATAAAACCATTTTACTTTATAAACACTTATATGGTACTTGTTACATGCCGGATATTATTTTAATGGCTTTCAAATAGGAACTCATTTAACCCTCATAGCAGCCCTATTAAGTAGATCATTTTTACCCCCATTTGACAGAAGGGGAAATCGAGGTTATATGACTTACTCTAGGTCATATAGCTAGCATGAGGCAAGGTTAAATTCCAGACAGTCTGGGTCCAGAGTATAAGCACTGGCCCTCTATATAATATTCAGCTATTCTCCTGTCCATTCTGCTTTTTCTCAACTTAGTTTGGGTAGGTGGTGGGAGAAGAGGAGGAGGAGGGAGGTTGTAAGTTCAAGCGTGGGACTTTGTGCATGCAGAGGAACTGAGTAGTAATGTTTGGGTATATCACTCCTAGAGCTGGGGCAGGGCTCTGAGGGAAACAGAGAGTGACACTTGGGAAACGGGTTTGGGAGCAGGAAATGGTTTGGACTGATACTGCTCTAATGAGACCAACCCTGGAGGCCAAGTTGGGGAGCAGCCTCTGGCCCCTTTCTTCTTTTCTCCCATTCCTCCATCTGAGCTCCCCATGCAGCATCCACAGATTGCACCTTAGACCTAGGCCGAGGTTATCTCAGAAACAAGAATTGGAGATAGGGAGAAAAGTCATTCCCCTAGAGAGTATTGGGTAAGCTATTTTCACAGAAAGGGTCCAACATTAAGTCAGACTGGACCTATTTCTAAGGCATTTCTGAGAGTTTACATATAATTACACTCCTGTCAAATAAACTACATTTAAAAAATCTTCAAAGAAGGGGTGCTTGATAAAAGAATCCTTCAGTGAACCAGTACTGATTACAAACCACCACTTCCTAATATGTCAGATTTCCAAGTCTTCACTTTTATGTTAGTTGCTGTTAAAATGGAATGCACCTGCAGTTCAGCTAACATCCGTTCATTTCCGAGCTGTGACTTGGGCATCAGCGAACACTTCTGGGTATTGGAACTCTTGGTTCTCACAGACAACACCACTCTAATGGCAATGCCTGAAGAAAGAAGAAAAGGACAAATGATTCTGCTTTAAAATGGAATCCTTGCAATGAAACAAACAAAAAGAAGCCCTTTGTGTGACATTGAAGCTTTTTGATTCCTCTCTCTCTCACCTGTTAAATCCTGCAGTTTGGTTACAACATATGGACTCTGTCTGCAAAACACGTTTAAAATCCTGTATTGGCACCTTGCTGCAATCTGCCAGCGCATTCCTCAGGGCTTGTCAGTCCGTATGGTGCCACTGTCTTTTCCTTAACTCTATTTTGATTAGGAGCTAGCTGTTGCAAATTGTTGCCAGGGGTTTCTCTTCTCTCCAGTGCTGCAAATCAGCGATGGCAAGAGAGATCACTGGATGTTGCTGGTGGTTACCAGTATTTAGGCAGCATCAGATTATTTTCTATTATTTACAAGGAGCTCTTGCTACAGGGTCAGAAGACTTGATTCTAGGTTCAGCGCAGCCTCTAAGGCACTGTGTCATCTCGGACTAGGCACTTCATCTCTCTGGGTCCTCGTTTCTTCCTCTGGAAAATGAAAATTTAAACTCGAAGATTAAGAAAAGTGTGGAAGCCAGAGGTCTGACATTTTATAATTACCAATTTTTTACAATGATTAAAATAATCCAACAGTTTTTTTTTTTAATCTGTCAGCTCTACCTTTTAAATGTACCTAGAACCTGAACACTTCTTTTTTTTTTTTTTTAAGATTTTATTTTTATTTTTCGACAGAGAGAGAGAGAGACAGCGAGAGAAGGAATACAAGCAGGGGGAATGGGAGAAGCAGGGGGAATGGGAGAAGCAGGCTTCCCGCCGAGCAGGGAGCCCGATGTGGGGCTCGATCCCAGGACCCTGGGATCATGACCTGAGCCGAAGGGAGACGCTTAACGACTAAGCCACCTAGGCGCCCTAAAATAATCCAAGTTTATAATGCTATACAATTAAGGACAAAGAAGAAAAGATAAATGCCATTTTAATTAAATCTGCAGATGGAAATAAACGGGGAAGTTCTACCAGTAATTGTGTGACTGTGTCTTAATGGAGTCCAAAAGAGTTTCCTCTTTGGGAAGTGTGAGCTAATACACCCACAGAGGAGTGATTAGGAACAGAGATATTTATACTAGATGGGAAATGCTGGGAAACAGAGGTTTTATATCAATACCCAGAGGCGAGATGTGGGCAGCTGATGATGTGCAAAAGAACATATAGATCTGAAGTATTTCCTGTAATGATGATGATGGATTTATCATGTTAGAAGTCTAGGATAGCAATCTATGAAATAAATATATTTTATATATATATATTCCTGTTAATGATGATAATGGATTTATCACGTTAGAAGTCTAGGATAGCAATCTATGAAATATATATATTTTATATGTTTTAAATATATATTTATATATGTATTTACCTGTCTGTTACCACTCCAGCCTGTGAATGGCTCATTAGTCTAGGACCATGGTGTGTCCGTACATTAGGTTAGTCCCCATAAACACAGGTTATATAAGACCCATGGGGGAGGGAGGAATCCTTTCGTGCGTTTAAAAACGCCTTTCCGCTTCGCCCCGCCCCTAACCCACACCCAGTCAATTGCAGGGAGGGAGCTGTAACCTCAGCCACATATCTGACTCCTGTCAGTGGCAGGCGGTTTAGACGGATCCAATGCGTGCCTGAGTCCCTTGTTATTTAACTAAATACACCCCAATGTATTTAGAAGACCTTCTAGCTGTAGGGGAATTAACTTGCACCACCAGCAGTACTTGAGTAGAAAGCTAAAATAGCCTAGTGTTATTCCACAGTCTCTTGATTTTTTTGCCGAAGGAATCCTAGCCCAGCAAACTGGTCTTTGCCTTGCGTCAACCTTCCGGGTTTACTCAGCCGCCCAAGCTCTGGGCAAATAGGTGGAAATTTCAGAGTGGAGAGGGGGAAAATGCCCTAGGCTAAAACCTGGATCCTGTGTCTCTCGGTCACAGGCAATGGCCTCTTCCCCCTCCCCCCGGGTGCTCTGGAGAGAGAGTGATCGAAAGTCGAGGCCAGCGGTTGGTAATCTAGGGGTTTCTAAACAAAGTCAGACACCTTCTCTCTTTCCTTCCTGCCCAAGGCAGGAGCTGAGCAGATGTTTCCTGGGACCCCAGCCTGAGGATTCCTGCCGCTTCGTAGCAATTTAGCCTTGACCATTTCTAACAGGGGTTACGTAGCATATTATGACCCCAGCAAAAGGAGACGCCCCCACACAACTGTCCTTCGCTTCGACTTCTGACCGTGCTGCAGCGTGCGCTTTTTGTCCTTAGTCCTTGAACCTGCTTAGCAGTCATTCTTTCTGGATAGGCCCAGTGGAGCCTCTGAAGGGGCTGCTTTAGATCCGAGCTTCTGCAACTTGAGCGAGAATGCATCTTATTTACCTGGAGGGCTTGTTAAAACAGATTATTGGCCCTCGTCCCAAGTGTTCCTAGTTATCTAGCTTTGAGGTAGAGCTCGATATTTTGCATTTCTAACAAGTTCTTAGGAGATGCTGCCAGTCCGGGACCGCCTTGAGAACCTCTGCTTTAGATAAAAGAAGGTGCCTCGGCGTGAGCTACCCCTTTTCCTTCCATCCCTCCGAGCTACATTCGCAATTATGCCATTTCCCCTTCTTCGGGTAGTTTCCGGCTTTTGGACTAAGTATTCTAAAGGTTCCACTTCTGTCCCTGGTTCTGAGCGGATGGAGGGTTCTTAGAGAAGATTCCTGCCGCCTCCCAGCACCCCCCCCCCCCCCCGGGCTGCTTCGTTCCCACCACCTTTACTGTTTTTCCACCACAAATGCTGCCCGCTGCACTCCTCTCTCTGGTGTGAATTATTTACCCTCTTCCTCTACTCCTTGCATTAAGTGCAACCTTTCCCGCAACTTAACCCGGGTAGCGGGGCTCGCCGCTCGCCTCCCGCGCTCCGCGGCCCTGGGGAGGCTCCCCCGCGCGCCAGCTCCAGCCGGAGGCGCAGGGGCCATTCCCGCGCTCTCCGCGCGCAGACCCTAACTGGCCCCGGCTCCTGGGCGTGGGTCAGGGCGGGTGCTGACGGCTCTTCTGTTGAGCTTCGGGCGCCAAAGCCCGGAGGGGGGCGGTAGCAGCGTCAGGTGGCTGCTCTGCGTCCCCGCGCGCCTCCCAGTCAGTCCCTGCTCGGCGCTCAGCCACAGCTGGAGCGGGAGCTGCTCGACACCTTCGCCCTGACAGCCGCGTCTTTGGGAGCAGCCGGGGCTGGGGACCCCGGCGGGAGAAGCTGAGATGTAAGCCCTCCGACTGTCCATTGCTGTCTCTGGCATCCTGCTCGCTTCTCACTTCCTCTCCCGCTCCGTGGCCCCATTGGACAGCGAACGTTTGTCTGGATCTCCGGGGAGAGAGGAGCGGCCACCGCGCGCACCGCCCGGCAGAAGTTGGGCTCAGCTGGGCAGCCGCGATCCAGCTGCGCGGGAGGGGTGGGCCAGGGAAGGAGGAGAGGAAGGCTCAGTAAAGAGGTCCGCATCTGGACTGAGAGGGACTGGGAGCGAGGGCTTGAGTTGGCACTTCCCGCTCCCCGGCCCCGGGGCGCGGGGCAGAGGGAGAAATGCTGAGTCCGCGCCCAGGCGACCGCCGCCGCGGCAGCAGCCTCAGCAGCAGCTTCAGCATCAGCACCGGCGGGACAGCGACAGCGGGGGCGGCGCAGGCGCACTGTGCCCCGCGGAGCCTGCAGTTCCCGAGCCCCGTGTGCGGCACCGCCACAGACTGGGCAGCGGCGGCCGGGGGAGCGCTACTACCATGAACTGCCTGGTCCTCCTCCCCAGAGCTGCTCATCCGGGTCCGGCTGGAGACACAGTCAGGGGACCCCGTCGCCGCCGCCGCGCCCCCACTTCTTTCGGCTCGATTTTCTTCTCCACCTTTTCCTCCTGTTCCTCCACCTTCTCTTCCTGCATCCCCCCCTCCCCCGCCGCGGATCCTGGCCGCCGCTCTCCAGACCCAGGATGCCGGGGGGCAAGAGAGGGCTGGTGGCACCGCAGAACACATTTTTGGAGAACATCGTCAGGCGCTCCAGCGGTAAGAAGAGTTGCAGTTCAGAACACCCCCACCTCCATCCTGCCCACGCGCGCCCCCCATCCTCCCCATCCCATCCCTCTCCTAAGGCGGAGGGGGATACAGACAGCTCTACCTGGTGGCTTCAGTTACTAGTTGGACCTGATTTGGGGTGGGGAGCAGAATAAGGTGGTGGAGGAAAGTTAGTTGCATCCCCTCTCCAAGACATACTCACCTCCCACCCACCTGTCCAGAGCCCAGAAGGGGGGGAAGGGAAGAGAGAGCTGGTAGGGTGTAGGTTCAACTGGAGAATAAAGTTGAGTTTTGCTTTGATGAGGGATATATTTCTTGTTCATCCTTTCCCCACATTTTTTCCCCAAGTCAACTTCAGGGACTGATCAAATTCTTAGAGTTAATCTTAGTGGAAGCGTTTCCCTCAAGTTGGGAATGGCTGTGAAAGTGGCTACTTAATAAGATTTAAGTCTCTGGAATGGCTTTTGGGCCCAATGAGCACTGCTGAAAGAAACCTTGTGCAGGGGAGAATAGTTGGAGTTGAACCTAATAGAGTACTTGAAAAATGGGAAGGCAATTACTATGGTTAAGTTCGTGTTTAAAGTTTCTTTATTTAATTTTTTTTCAGTGTGCAGTGGTCTATATTAATCTATATGATATATTTGATTTGACTTAAACAGGAGAAATGTAAAAGGGAGGCAATAGCTACAGTGCTTTTAAAGTAACTGGAGAAAGAATTTTTAGAAATGCCATTCTACTTTGCTACTGATTGTAAGGTTTTCTTGCCTTAAAGTGTCTTTAAAAATGCCATGCATTTATAAATTCATTTCCTCCAAGATATTCTGAATTGGGATCATTATATAGTTCACATTTTAAGACCTTCTAAACTTTGCATGTTACTGAAATCTCCATCTTTCGTGTCTTTTTAATTCTTTTATATAATTTCCAATTTTAAAGCAAGATATGTAAAGTATCCTTTAAAGTTTTTTCCTTTAGAGGCCTGTTATTTTATTTTGAGATCTCTTATTTGGAGACTTATGAGAAAGATATTTCTGCATATTGATTACAGTAGAGCAATGGAAATACTCTATGCAGTTCCATAATTCATTGTTTACTCATTCATTGAAACAATATGTATTTGGGTGCCATATACAACAGACACTCTCTGGGGTCCTTTGGATAAAAGAAATGGTGAAAACACTTCTGTTCTCAAGAAGCTCTCTGCCTAGTGGGTAAGAGAGGGTCACACTAAAAAAAAATAGTTATGCTTTCCCTGAATTGGTTGACTAGATTATACTAATTCTTAGATTAGGATCTCTTCTAAAACTAGGCTTGCAAATATTTCCCCTGATTTTGGGACTATCTATATTTAAGTGTCCCAAGGTAATTTTCATAAATCTCTGCTGTGATATTTGGTTTTAATTCGAAGCTTGTGACTTTATTTCTTCCACTTTGGTCAACACCTGATATTTTACAAGTCTAGAGCAGACTTTTTGGTTGAAAAAGTAGCTAATAGTCTCAGTCTAATTAAAAAAATCTATAGTATTTTTAACCATTCCAGTGTGATTTCAAATGTATTTTTTATTTTTTATGATAATACAAAATACAAATTCATAACGGTAGGCAATTTCTGTGTTTATACATTACCCTTATGTATATTAAGCAAAGACTTAGAGTACAACGGGATGTTACTATTAAAACAACCCATTTGGGAAATTTAAAGGTTATTGGGATTAACTATTTAAGATACATACATTTTATTTGAGCTTTCTTATCCTTTTGGGTTATTTCAACTCCATGCAATTTGGTCTGTGAGAGGACTTTTCAGAGAAGGCCTTAAAAAATAAAACCCACAGGCTCTGTTCCTCTGCACGATAATCAGAAAGAAGATGAGAATTCCTTGACTGAAGTTGACTAATATAGCATCTTTGGTTGAAACTTCTTCTACAGATTGGAACTATGAGCCAGTTTTTAGAATATCTCTTATTGCAGATATACAAGAGATTAAGACTTTACCTTAATGTGGCTTAGAGATATCTGCTTCTGCTGCTGCTATTTTACAGTTACCATCCAAATTAATGAATGTTTTATCTTTTTGACACCTCCCCTACATAATTGCTTCATTGGTTTAATGCTTCTTTCCATAAATAACAACACCAAGTGCAAATGGAAATTGATCTGTTTTGGCATTTAAAATATCACTTCTCATTACTTATGGCTAACTTTTAATACCACCACTCAATACCTCTGAGCTTTGTTTGAAATGCGTTGGACATGTAAGCTAGGTATACACATGTGTAGGTAGTAAAAACTAGAAAGTCTCAGTACTACTTTTACAGGAAGAACCCCAGAAATTGAGAATTACAGTGTTAAATTGGTCTGCACATTCATGTGGGAGTATCCCGCAGTTGTTGCCATTTCTATATAATTTGGCAGAGAAATAGAAAGATTCATTCTGAGAAATTGTTTAATTGAGACTAACAGAGAAAATTCCCTTCAGGATTCTCACAGATGGATGAGGTTTGTCACATTGAAGATTTCATTATTCACTAACTTAACCACATTGAAAGTGAAGTGTTGGCAGAGCTTTAGTGGAAAAGAAAGAAATTGAAGAAAGATAGGCTGGGGTTGCCTATTTACTTTTACCCCATGAAATGCTTCTCTTTCTGATACAACATCATTTTCTTCATATGAAAAGATCGGATCTTTTAATGAGTGTCGGATGATATAGAAATTATACAGAGAGACGTACGGAGATAAACAGAAAACCATTCACCCAGACACAAAGATGGAGGTACCGGAAAAACCTCTCTCTCTCTCTCTCTCTCTCTCACACACACACACACGCAAAGAGCAAAAGAGAGATGTGGAAAGTAACAGAAATACAGAAACAGAGATACAGAAGTCGGGGGGAATATCAGATTTGGAAAAGTAAAACATCAGGCACTTATTTGTCCATGGATATCACTAATGAACTGAAATCTCAGCCAATTAGACATCCATCAGAGAACTTCTTGATGACGTGGAACAAAAGAGCATGAAATGTGGTCTATTTGGATGTAGCTTTTAAATTGGAGCACTTCCTAATAAAGTTCCTAACTCTTCAGTTGCAATTTCCCAGGCGAACAGCGCTGTATTCTGTGCCCTACAATAGTACTAGCTCCTGTTTGCAGTTTCTTTACACCTCTTGAGATTGGATTTTTATTTTCCTTATTTGGTTGACTCAGTCTGTTATGGGGAAGCATTTCAAATTGTTACCAGTGATTCAAAGTCTGTAAAATAAAATAATGAGGGCTATTGAGTAGGATGAATACAAACATACTTTATGGCCAAATCCCCAAATAGTACAAGTAGGGAATTCCTCTTTTTAGTGTTAAGATAAAAGACAAGATCAATTTTAGATAAATAAAAGGAATTACAATAATTCTTAACATGTGATTCTAGTGGATATCGTCTAAGAAGTTGTAAAGGTCAAAAGTATAAGTGTAATAGCAAGGTTTAGATACATTTTTGGCCAGGAGGTTCAAAATGAGTTGCCAGGAACAGAAAGTTTGGGAACTAGTTCATCACATCTGTGAAAGGTCTCATAGAAGGCCTCAGCCTGAAGTGCTTATTGACTGAACCCACATCTGGCACATTATTAGGCTATCTTCCCTTATTTAAATTTCAATTATTTATGAAAGCTATTCATCAGTGTACATTGGGCTGTAGGGAGCAGTAAACCTGTGGGTAGAGGGTAAATAACGGAAAGAAATCAAATATTTAAGAGTTATAGGTGAAATTTTAGACTCAAACAAAACAAAACACAACATTTCCAAGGCCTTCAACCTGACTATGTCCTGGGGCAGCACGTTTTATTTGTATGTTGTCTTTGATTCCTTAACAAATAGGCAGAAATGATTAGTGTCCATGACAGTGCACTAGGTTGCTATTTTGAAATATTATACATACCAAATTTAATATCTTTTTATTAGAATTTGATTATTGTTCTTTAATATTCTAAACATTATGAAAAACTAGAAATGTTTTTCTCTTTAGAGGAAAAAAAGGGGCTCAGAAAAGAAGAAAACAGAAAAGGTAGTATTTTATCAACCACTTATCCTGCAAGAGAAGTTCAATATACTCGATTTTCCATTATGGCTTGAGATATTTATGTTGTACAAGCACTTTCTTGACTCAGTCACCTTTTACAGAAAATCCAAAATTATTTTTTTGCTATAATTAACATTTGTGAAAACTGAGATCTTAAAAGGGAACCTATAGGAGAAGAAATAGAGAACTAATGTTTTAAAAATAAAACAAAAAAAAGGTATCATACCTTTTTAGTAGTATCCAAGGTAAAAAATGGTGAAAACATGATTTTTTTTTGATATAATGTTCATGATATTTTTTCTTGAAAGATTTCCTTTAATATCTAAACCACTATTCAGGAAATAGTGACAGAACCGCATAGTGTCTGAAGCATTGATTAACCCAGGTCTTACCATGTATCACTTTTACTTTTAATACATTGTAGAGGTTGAAATTATACTGACCACTCCCTGAATTGTATTTATAAATAAACCAGCAGATTATCTCTGGCTCTAGAGCCCACACTGTGTTATGTAACGAATAGCAATGCTTTACTGACCAGAACGCTGCTTATCCCAGTTCACTCTTGTCTTCACCAGAAATTGCCCTCTTTGTCTATCTTTTGCTTGATTCCAGGAGCAGGGGTGTTAAGAACTCCATGTCCCCAGTCATCCTTTGCCCTACTGAAAGAACCATGTAAGACACTGTAGTTTTTAATAGAAGAAAGGAACTATGAATATTTTCATTGACAATGACTGAGTAGACTTCCAACAAGAAATCCTTTAGTTTAGTTAGTATTTGTCTTTTACTTCCATTGTTGGTGATGGCTGTTTGCTAGCACGGAGGAACAATGCTTCTATGTTCTCCAGTGTCTGGCCTAGGAAAAGGTCTTGTTCTCCAAAGCTCTGTAGATAGTATTTACCACAAGAGGTCACTGTAGGTTCTAGCACAGGTGAACCAAGTAGTGCCTGTCTTCCTTTTTCTGTTTTCATGATTTTTCCATCGAGTTTGATTGAAGGTTAAAACCAGCGTAGTTAGTTGTTACTCTTGGAGGAAAATAACTAAAATGTAAGACGTATAGGGAAGTGAAATGAAAAAACGTATTCATTTCTTTTAATTGTTACAGTCTCATTTTAGTTGATAGCAACCAACATTTTGTGACTAAATAAATTGGCTATTAATAAAAACAGTTTATGTAAAGGAACATATTTAAATACATTTTAGACTAGTATACCATTTACTTTAGCAGATGAACAAAACTTTATTGTAATAAACCATTTTTGGTGCGGTGGTGATATCCATGAAATAAAAAGTTTTGCAGAAGAACGCCATATAATGTCCATATATATTTTCTATTTCAACAAAATTTTTCCTCTACCAGATGTCTTGATATAATTCATATTAAATCAGTGAAGTAGAATCAGTTCCTGACAGTGCTTTGATTTTATTCAAAGATAGTTCACAGATTTATAGTTATTTTCCTAGGAGATTGTAGGATTCTAGTATTTTGATGTTATCCAGACTTTTAAAATAAAATACAGAGCTAGATAAAATATTCTCTGAAGTTCTCCAAACTTATTAAACTTTCCCCAGAATATGGTTAGAGATAATACTACTTGAAGAGATTTTGTTTCTTGCCAATCAGCAAGTCTGAATCTTGGCTTCAGGAATTTCTTTTTCTTTTTGGTAGGGTTAGAAACCAAATATTGGGAGATGCTTCAAAATGTCCCAAACAAAATTAGTTTTAATTGGAAAAATTAAAACATTCCATACAGCACTTTTATGAATAAAGGAGATATGTTGTGAAATCCAGTAAACATGAATAACAAGTCACAATCCAAAACCAGTGGCAATTATTATTGTGGAAATTCAAGTCAAAGACAGTGGTTTGATGTGCTCTAAGAAATGGACATTTATAAAACATTTTCCTTTACCAATAACAGAGTAGAATTTTTAAAAATCCCACCTTATGTTCTTGTCACACACACAGAGGAGAAAGAAAAAGTGTGTGAGGTGATGAATGTGTTAATTAACTTGATTGTGATAATCACCTCACCATGTATACATTTATGAAATCATCAAGTTGTACACCTTAAATATATAACATTTTTATTTGTCTATACCTCAATAAAGCTGAAAAAAATCCTCACGTTTCGCCAAATACTCTAGCTTTATAATATATATGGCATGACTCCTTGTTATCACTAAAGAATCACTAAAAAGAATCATGTAAATATTCTCATTTTATAAAATATAGAAGTTAATATTGGAAATGCTTAGTCTTGGAATATTTGATTGAATGGTGGAAGTGATAATATTGAGTGTGAATTTTAGACATTATTTTAGTTTTTGGTTGTATGTGGTACTATTACTAATAAAGAGATATTTGTATATATTTTATTTTTTATTTTTTAAAAAACATTTTATTTATTCATTTGAGACACAGAGATACAAAGAGAGAGAGCGTGAGCAGGGGGAGAGACAGAGGGAGGGGGAGAAGCAGGCTCCCCGCCGAGCCAGGAGCCCGATGGTGGGTCTCCAACCCAGGACCCTGGGATCATGACCCGAGCCGAAGGCAGAGGCTTAACCATCTGAGCCACCCGGGCACCCTGAGATATTTGTATACATTTTAGATAGTAGTTTTGTGATACATTAAGTTTTCATGTGGAAAAGGTAGAAAAATTAATTGAAGAGCAGTTAAAAAAAACTTAGAAAGGAAGAGTGGTTGAAAAGCTATTTGAAATTTTGTTGAAATAGATTTCTTTGTTTCTCAGGGTCTGGTCCCATTAGGAAAATATAAATACTAATTACAAAGGTATGGGACTTGAGATCTGAGCTTAGGGGCACAGTTATAGCAGTTCCTAGAGGTAATGACTATAATTAGAAAGTCATGGACATGTTGCTGTATGAAATAAGGTCCTTAATGATGTGGGTCATACCTCACAATACTTTTACATCTTCCACTGTGAAGAGCACAGAGCACCAAGTATTAGTTGCTTTTTGATTTTGTCTCCGAAATTGAACAAGTCCATAATTGATTTTTTTCAAAAACAATGCTGATTAAATCTATTAAGTAAGCTTATATAAGTGATTGAATAGTTTAAAATATTTAGCCAATGGGTATATCTGAAAGCGGAAATTGCATTGTATAGGGCAAATCACATGGGACTCATGAGAGCACGAGAGGTGAACATATAAGCGATCTCACGCTCATCTCCTATTCCAACTTGATGTACAGCTAAAATATTTCCTACTGCTTTTGTTCTACTCTCTAATGGTTTAAAAGCTAGACTGTTTTGTATAAGAAAAGCGTATAGAGATTTGTTGATTCCAGTTAAATTTTTTAAAAAATAATTTCACAGTTAGGAGATGTCAAGTTTTATCCTTGGGAGTCGATCCTTCCCAGTTTAAGTATCTTCTGAGTGAGTTTTGCCTTGCGGAGCAGCTTGTACTTCTGGACAGAATCCCACAGACGAGAGAAAATGGATTTTGGCTTTTTAGAGATGGCAGGGCCAGCCTCAGATCGCCAAGTTTGACTGAAAAGCAAACAACTCACTTGGATTGAGGGGAGAAGTTAATCTTTATCCTGATCTTTTCTGTAAGCCTTTTCTGTCTGCTGGCATATTTTTTATTTGGGGCAAGTTAAAGCACAATAAGTTTATATTCATATAGTTATAGCATTGGGAGAATAGAAAAATTCTTCAACAAGGGTTGAATGGGCGCAGAATAAAATCCCCCCGAAACAGCTCCCATCCTTTTGCTTGACCCTCATATACTCTTTTTAGTTAATAATTTATTAGTGAAACAAAAATGTATTGAGCGCCTCCTATGTGCTAGGCGCTGATATAAGCACTGGGGAGGCATAATAAACACAATGATAAAAATAATGCCTTTTTTTTTTTTTCTGTGAGGGGCAGTGTGCCCATTGGTTAGGAGCCACAGGCTGGCATGAGAGTCTTGACTCCAATGCTTACTAGCTCTGTGCCTTACTTATTGGTACCTAGTTTTCTCCTCTGTAAAATACAAGTAATAAGAGTACCTGGCTTATGGTGCTGGAGTGAGGATTAAATGAAGTAATCCATACAAAGTAGTGAGAACAGTGTCTGGCATGTAACAAATACTTTGTCAGTGCTTTTGGTTATTACTATCATTTAGATGTTTTAAATCTTTGAACGCACCATCGGTAGTCGATGTCTTTGATTCTTGGTCACCATTTCCTTTTGCACCTCTTTCAAATGATTTCCATCTGTACCATAATGTTAAAATGTCCTAGAAGATTACGAGCGAGTATTCTTGTGAATCCAAAGGCCTTTTATTTGTTCCTATTTTCTGACTTTGCAGGATTTGAGATGATGCTCCACCACCCTCTCCCCACACTTGTTTGTCTTTTGGCCTTCATGACTTTGCACTTTCTCTGGCCCTTTTCCTGGTTTCTCTTTCTAGTCCCCTCCTCTTCCTTTTCTGTTCCCTTTCTCCTCTCTTCCTTGCCCTGTTGCTCCCTTCCCCTCATCTCCCCTCTCCTGAAGAATAAGTGGTCCTCCAGGTTCAAACTTCAACCATCTTTCTTACACATCTTCACCCTGCTGTTCAGAGGAAGCTTGTCCTCTGTCATAATTTAAACTGTATCCTCTCTGTGTCCCAGTTCTGTGTTTCCAGTGGCCTACAGAATTTCTCTTCTTGTATTTCTCACAAGTAATCTAAACCCCAGTGGTGGCCAGAATTGAAGTTATCATTAGTTTTGGCTTCAAACGGACTTACTCACTTTGCTGTTTCCCCATCTCTGTCAAAGGTGTCTTTAATATTTTAGTCTTTTAGCAGGATCAGACTTACAAATTAATAGAGAAGAAACTGATGGTTGCCAGAGGGAAGGGGGATGGAAGGATGGGCAGAATGGGTCAAGGGAGGTGGGAGATACAGGCTTCTACTTATCGAATGAATAAGTCATGGGAATAAAAGTTACAGAATAAGGGATATAGTCAATGGCATTGTAACAGTGTTACATGGGGACATCCCCACTTGTGGGCACAGCGTAACTTATAGAGAGGTTGAATCCCTATGCTGTACACCTGAAACTAAGACAACATTGTGTGTCAGCTATACTCCAATAAAAAAAAATTAAAAATTTTAGGCTTTTAGTCTAGAAATCTGAGGGTCTTCTTTGGCTTCACAATCAGTGGAATATTGGTCTTCCTAACTAGATGATCAATCCTTGGAGGTAAGAATTTTCCCATGTACTTCTTTTGTACCTCCTAGAAGTGTTGTGTGCAAAGTAAATGCATGATGATTAACTATACTGATTGATGTCAGGGCATGAAACGTGTCCACAACTGACAGCATCTGCAGCCAATATATGTAAATATGATGGACCAAAGAAGGAATTATAGGTGGAAAGACAAGAGTTGCTTCATTAACGGGGCTCAGAAACAAAATATCTTATCTCTGTGTGAGGAATGAAAGGTGTGATACATTCTCCTTCTTCATTTTAAAGCTGTCTTTCTCTCTCCTAGAGCAACTATAGTCAAAGTAACTGGCAATCTTTCTGAGACTCTGTGGGAACATTTCTAAGGCTCAGAGAACAGAGCTCTCCACAGAGCAAAGGCATTTCCATCGTGATGACACAGACTCTTGTCCCGGCTCTAGACCTTACCCATGGTGAAACACTAGCCCTCTCTAGGATTGTAAATACTACCTTGCAAGTCAGCGGAAAGACTCAGCAAACCCATAAATGTAACGGAGCTTGCACTGTACCTCATTATAGTAAGAGCTTAATAAATATTCACCTTTTCCTATTTTCTCTAGATAAGGTAAGGTAGGGGAGATTTTCTTTCCTTCTTTCTGTTTTGTGTTTTGTTTTGCTTTTTTTTAACTTGAAGAAAGCAAAGAATTAACTCAATGACATTTTAAGTCATATTTGGACTCATTTGACCAAGGGCTTACTTATTTGGAGAAAAAAACAAAACTCCAGACAAACACCACTCTTCCCTCCAACAAATAACTACTATTTAGAGCCAAAGAAACATCAGTTCTCTTTAGCTCAGTATCTGGCAGTACTTGCAGAAGCTGAAGAAGGTGGAAATGTCAGCCTCTCTGTACCTGGCCCTGTGAAAGCTGGCCAAAGGAGAGAAAGGAATTGAATTTGTGATCTGTATATTTCCCTTACACAATTAGCTCCATTGCATAGATAATAGAAAAAAATAGAACAATGCTTTAGAAAATTTAGATTGTAAATGCATTCAGAAAAGCCTCACTTGTGTGTTTCTACCAGGTGTGCAAGTTAGTCTCATCTCTTAATTGGAATTCTTCATTAGTTATCTAGCCATTAGTGTTGATTGCCTTAAAAGGTTAACTTCAAAGAAAATATATAATCCCTTCACAGATGCAAATCTTTTGCAAAAACAAGGTTTGTTTATTCGCAGGATTGAAAAATGCTTAAAGATTAAATATGTAATGCTTTTTCCCCCTGATAAACACATTTTGACTGATTTGACTTTTGTCCAAGATTATATAACTAGTGATGTCTTATGGCTTCAGGTATTTTAAGAAATTTCATTATAATAAAATTCAGTAAAAGTTTGTCATTATCTATATCAGGGTGAAGGTTTTCTATTGTATTCCAAGACTATGAGTCCTATATTCATTACTGCCATTACATTTTGCTTCTAATAATTCTGACCAGTATACTTTTTTTTTTTATTTTTATTTATTTATTTTTTTACTTATTTGACAGAGAGAGACACAGCGAGAGAGGGAACACAAGCAGGGGGAGTAGGAGAGGGAGAAGCAGGCTTCCCGCGGAGCAAGGAGCCCGATGCGGGGCTGACCAGTATACTTTTTAGAAGCCCATCTTCTCATGAACAAAATACCAACTACTAAAAGTAGAAATTTTGCATTGTTGAACATTCTTTTTTGTGCATGGAGAAATATTTTCTATAGCAAAACTGCTATTATTCCTATCATTAGAATTTCAGAAATATATGTTAAAGAATCTCATGCATTCTAAACCACTTTGGCTAGTTGGAAAAACGTTGAAGTTAATGCCATCAAAGAAACACAGAAACTTAAAAATGTACCTTTGATATTGAAGGAGATGAAAAGTGGAGGCATATTTTTATCTTTGATGACAGCTGAACAAGTTTGAATAAATTAACAGATATTTTTTGCATATTTCAAACTCCCACAGTGATGGTCTGCTTAATGTTGCCAATATTATCATATAATAATTAGTCTCATTGTGGAAGGTACAAAGTGTATGTATCTACACACACACACACACACACACACACACACACACACACACACACTACCTTGCTATAGAGCTGTAGGGTAAAGGTGTATCTGTAAGAACAGGAAAGATACCAGCCTTATATTCTGTTATTGCATAGTGGAAGTGAGCAATGCATCTACCAGAAATCAATATTGTGGATTATGACATATTAGTTATTTATGCTCTTGTTTAGCCATCTGTGCCAGAATTTTATTTAACCCAAATAGCATGTGCTATATGTGCTTCAGGGATTGTTCTGCTGTTACTCTTCTATGAAGCTTAAATATATCTATAGATATCACTTACCCAGAAGACAAGTTTAAAAAATAGGATAGACTCCACGACTTAAATTTACAAGTTTCCAGAGTGTGGGGAAATCTGCTTGGGAACCCCTGATTTTTTTTTTTCCCATAGAATTGTCTGTTCTTTGAAGAAAAAGAACAAATGAACCTATGGGAAGGGGGGAATTATCTGTAATTCTTGACAATATCTAGCATTGCTCTAATAATTGTTGATTATATGACTTTAAATAGGAATCAGAATTTTTATATTTGGTTTTGATCATTCAACAAACATTTGTGGGGATATAGTGATAAATAAACAGACATGGTCTCTGACTGCATGGAACTCAGAGTCTGGGAGGAGAAACAGGAATTCAACAAACCCATGTCCAACATATGATTACAAATTATGATAAGCATCGTGGAGAAAAGGAAAGGGTGCTGTGACTAAGAATAACAGGGATTAATTTTGATTGGGAGGTGGTGTCAGGGAAGGTCTTTCTAAGGCAGTAGTGTAAAATGGAGCCCCAAAGTAAGAGATGGCTAGATGATGAGTGGGCAGAAAAATATTTCAGGTGAAGAGAAAACAGGTGAATAGTCCTAAAGAGAGACAGAGAAAATGAGTGGCTAAGTTTGTGAAGTTTAAAGGCCAGTGTAGTTGGATTGCAGTAAGCAAAAGAAGAGAAAGCTGGGGCCTGGCTATTCAGGGTCAGGCTTTTGCATTGTATTCCAAGTGCAGTGGACAAATCTCCTGGCCACAAGGATTACTTGTTGTGTAACAACAAGTTAGGTCAGAAGGAGGAGGAGCCATGGTAGGGGACCAGCGAGGGGACTGTTGCAGTAGTCTAGGCAAGAGATGATGGTGGCCTGGGCTGGGCTGGGAGCAATAGAGATGGAGAGAAGTAGGTGCATCAGACATGTTTCAATTGGTAGAATTAGGTTTTAGTGATGGCATAAATGAGGAGGTGTGAAGGATGCCTTTCTGGGTTTTGGTTCAAGCATCTGGGTATAGATAGAAGTAGTGCAGATTTCCCTGAGAGCCAGGTTTGGAGTGAAGCTTTAGACATCACCTGCATCATCACTTTGTTATCTAGCTCCTTTTCATTCCCCTGAAGTGAAGAAGAATGCAGCCAAAGGGAGTTTAGTTCAGTGTGATTGTGTACACAGGGGACTTCTGCATTGTACTTACAGAAGTTCAGGAAAGAATATCACAGGCTAGGTAATTAGCTTGGTCCGTCTTGTTGTTCTTGTGGACTAGAAACATGTAGCTTCCGACTTTAATAAGAGGCTGATTCAGACCAGAAACAAAGTAAATTTTTTAATAAAACCAAAATTTCAACCCAAAACCTTAATTTATAATGAATAGCTGACAATCAGCGTTGTTGAAATGCCCTCTTTAACCAATCCCTTTCGGAAAACATTAACAATTACTACATGAATTTTAAGTGTTGCTTTTAAGCTTCAAATTTCCCTTTTTGGTCACTGATTTTTTTTTTTAATTTAAATTTTAGTTAGTTAACATACAGTACAATATTTGTTTCAGGAGTAGAATTCAGTGATTCATCACTTACATGCAACACCCAGTGCTCCTCACAACAAGTGCCCCCTTTAATCCCCATCACCCATCTAGCCCATCCCCCCCCACCTCCCACCATCAGCCCTCAGTTTGTTCTCCTTCATTAAGGATCTCTAATGGTTTGTTTTCCTCTCTTCTTTTTTTTCTTTCCCCCCTTCCCATAGGTTCATTTGTTCTTTTTCTTAAATTCCACAAATGAGTGAGAATTATTTCACTTAGCATAATACACGTTAGCTCCATCCACGTCATTGCAAATGGCAAGATTTCATTCTTTTTGATGGCTGAGTAATATTCCTTTATATATATATATATATATACACATATATATATTTATATATACCACATCTTCTTTATCCACTCATCAGTTGATGGACATTTGGGTTCTCTCCATAGTTTGGCTATTGTTGATAATGCTGCTAGAAACATTGGGGTGCATGTACCCCTTTGAATCTGTATATTTGTATCTGTTGGGTAAGTACCTAGGAGTGCAGTTGCTGGATCATAGGGTAGCTCTATTTCTAACTTTTTGAGGAACCTCCATACTGTTCTCCAGAGTGACTGCACCAGTTTGCATTCCCACCAACAGTAAGAGGGTTCCCCTTTCTCTGCATCCTCACCAACACCTGTTGTTTCTTGTGATGTTAATTTTAGACATTCTGAATGGTGTTAGGTGGTATCTCATTGTGGTTTTGATTTGTATTCCCTGATGATGAGTGATGTTGAGCATCTTTTCATGTATCTGTTAGCCATCTGGATGTCTTCTTTGGAAAAATGTCTATTCATGTCTTCTGCCCTTTTCTTAACTGGATTATTTGTTTTTTTGGGGGGGTTTTGAGTTTGATACAATTTATTTAAAGGTTTTGGATACTAACCTTTTATCAGATATGTCATTTGCAAATATCTTCTCCCATTCCATAGGCTGCCTTTCAGTTTTGTTGATTGTTTCCTTTGCTATGCAGAAGCTTTTTATCTTGATGATGTACCAATAGTTCATTTTTGCTTTTGTTTCCCTTGCCTCTGGTGACATGTCTAGAAAGAATTTTCTACAGCTGAGGTCAAAGAGGTTTCTGCCTGTGTTCTCCTCTAGGACTTTGATGGTTTCCCATCTCACATTTAGGTCTCATCCATTTTGAATGTATTTCTGTGTATGGTGTAAGAAAATGGTCCAGTTTCATTCTTCTGCATGTTGCTGTCTAATTTTCTCAACACCATTTGTTGAAGAGACTATCTTTTTTCCATTGATGTTCTTTGCTGCTTTGTCAAAGACTAGTTGACCATATAGGTTGTGGACCCATTTCTGGGTTCTCTATTCTGTTCCATTGATCTATGTGTCTGTTTTTGTGCCAGTACCATACTGTTTTGATTACTGCAGCTTTGTAATATAACTTGAAATCTGGAATTGTGATGCCTCCAGTTTTGTTTTTCTTTTTCAGGATTACTTTGGCTATTTGGGATCTCTTTTGGCTCCATACAAATTTTAGGATTGTTTGTTCTAGCTCTGTGAAAAATGCTGGTAGTATTTTGATAGGGATTGCATTAAATGTGTAGATTGCTTTGAGTAGTATAGACATTTTAACAATGTTTGTTCTTCCAATCCATGAGCATGGAATGCTTTTCCACTTCTTTGAGGTCACTGATTTTTGGAATGTGTGTTCTTTAGCTCTTTGAATCAGAAGATTTGGAGGGTGAGGTGCTACTTGGAGCCAGGAGTACCTGTGCTCAGCCCTTCTTCACAGAGGCCCAGGGGATCTGGTGAGCAGCTTGAAATAGCTCTCAGCCAGCTTTCTGGGCTTCCACCTGCACTGAACCTCTGTTGGAGGATCCCTGTCCTGAGGTTGTAACTTTCAGAATAACAGTGCTGGTTTCTGGGTGGTGTGCTTTTCTAAAGTTACGATGAAGTGAACATAGAGAGAAAATCCTGTTAATTGTCCTCAGAGGCAACTCTAGACCTTGGAAAAACTATACATTAGTGAAAGTGGTTCATTTGATGTTTCTGGATTCTTTTTGTGAAGTACTTTCCCTTTCTCACCCCCACTTGAGATCTTCTCTCCTCCTTAGTACTCTAGAATTCTTTTGTGTGTCTCATCACTTCCTAAAATATCTGAAAACTTCTCTGTGCTAGTGCTCTGAAATTCATCTCTCTAGGGTAACTTGCATAAGAAAGTTGAGGGAAGAGGGAGGGAGGGAGGGAGGGAGGGAGAGAGTAGAGAGAGAGAGAGAGAGAGTTAATCCCCCAAAAGGTGTTTCACCTTGTTAATGTCCATGGAATCTCTGGACCACAGAAGGACATAGTTTTCATAAAAACAAAATAAAACAAAAAAATATTTTTTTTTTAAAGATTTTATTTATTTATTTGAGAGAGAGAATGAGATAGAGAGAGCATGAGAGGGGGGAGGGTCAGAGGGAGAAGCAGACTCCCTGCTGAGCAGGGAGCCCGAGGCGGGGCTCGATCCCAGGACTCCAGGATCATGACCTGAGCTGAAGGCAGTCGCTTAACCAACTGAGCCACCCAGGTGCCCCCCCAAAAAATTTTAAAACTGTCTAATCATGCCAGATACAGGTAGTGTTGGAGCAGCTCAGAGGAAAACATTTTTTCCTGTAATTGCTGTAGAAAGGGAAGGAACATCTCCCATGCTTTTATATTGTCATTGACCGAATATAACTTCTCTTCTTTGAGAAATTTTTATCAGTCAAGACTATTGACTTCATAGTTTGTATATGATCTCCTTTAAGAATGGGATTAATATGCAAGGGCATAGAATATGGATATTTTCCTGTTATCTGAAGAAATGGCACTTTATTTATTTATTTATTTTTTAAAGATTTTATTTATTTATTTAAGACAGAGAGAATGAGAGAGAGAGAGAGAGCACATGAGAGGGGGGAGGGTCAGAGGGTGAAGCAGGCTCCCTGCCGAGCAGGGAGCCCGATGCGGGACTCGATCCAGGGACTCCAGGATCATGACCTGAGCCGAAGGCAGTCGCTTAACCAACTGAGCCACCCAGGCGCCCAAGAAATGGCACTTTAAAGAGGAAGTGCTTCCTTTATATTCAGACAAAGCAAAACAAAAGCTTAGGCAGCAATTCAGAAATACACTGTGATAGGACAGAAAGTCTTAGTGAGGCCTGGCTGTGTGTTTGTCTCCCACCAGACACTCTTTTCCTGTGTACCCGAGTCTTTTAATTTTCTGGGCCTGCTTTCTCATCCATGAAAAGAAGGAAAGAATGCGTAAGATGAGGGCATTTGTGGGCTTGAGGATCACCTGATGATCTTGTTAACATGCAGGTTCTGATTCATCAGGTCTGTGGCTGGTCCCAGAGTCTGCATTGCTAGCAAACGTCCAGGTGGTACTGGTCCACACTTTGAGTAGCGAAGTACTAGGTCAGTTCCCCAAACCTGGCTGAGCATGGGACTTTCCTTCAGAGGCTGTATTTTTATGTTCCATCTTGAGGGATTCTATTCAATGTGTCTGCATTAGAATTTAGCAATCTGTATTTTTGATATTTTTGACACTCATGACAGGATTCTATTGCAGCCACCAGTATTTGGGGATTATTGCAGTAGATTAGTGCTTTTCCACTCCGGCTGCACATTGTAACCACCTCAGAAGGTTTAAAAACAAATACTGATGCCTGGATCTCACCCCAGACCTATTAAAACAGAATCTTTGAGGGGTGAGGCCTGGAACGAGTAACTCCTGGGGCCCTTTCTAATGCTCCTCAATCTCCAACCCAATGAAATGTGCAGTCAAAATTGGGAGAAACACATAATGATTCCTACTGGGTCATTTTGAATCAGGATCTTGTGATTTATTTTTTTGACCTTCTAACCCATGAGGGAAGAGTGCTTGATTTATTTCATGTCCATCTCTGAGAAAATACTGGATGGTCTTGAAAGAATAGGAGATGTTTCAAGACTTAGCCCCTTTGCAGAAATTCAGTCAAGAATCTGCTCATGTATGGGGCACCTGGGTGACTCAGTTGGTTAAGCATCAGACTCTTGATTTCAGCTCAGGTCATGGTCTCAGGGTCCTGAGATCGAGTCCCCCATCAGGCTCCACACTATGTGCAGAGTCTGCTTGTCCCTCTCCCTCTGTTCCTCCCCCTGGTTTCTCTCTCTCTCTCTCTCAAATAAATAAACAAAATCTTAAAAAAAAAAAAAAAAAGAGAGACTCTACTCGTGTAGAATTCGGCTTCCAAAATATTGTACTGGACTGCTAACACCAAGTAGGGATAATGACTTGATTCTTAGGCCCCTCATGCAGGAACATACTGTGTATTTGAATCATTTGGAAGGAAATGCTTGCAAACATCTTCAAGGACTGAAATAGGCTGGATTCCAAGAAAGTTGAATTTTCCAGAATTCATGGCTCTTGGTATGCTAAGAGCTGTGAGGACAAATCAGAACTGGTTTCCCTGTCAAGATTGGTTGAGGAATGTCTTAATCTATTTGGGCTACTCCAACAAAATAGCATAAATCAAGTGGCTTCTAAACAGCAGAAATTTATTTCTCCCAATCTTGGAAGTCCAAGATCAAGGTGCCAGGATGGTTGGGTTCTGGTGAGAACCCTCTTCCTGGTTGTGGACAGCTGGCTTCTGTTGTGTCCTCACATGTGAAGAACAGAGCAGAGGAATCAAACTCTCTTGTGACTCTTAAAAGGACACTAGTCCCATTCATGAAGGACTTCACCCTCATGACCTCATCGAATCCTAACCACATCCCAAAGGCTCTACCTCCCAATGCCTTCACATGAGAGGTAGGGTTTCAACATATGAATTTTGGGAGGACACAAATATTCAGTTCAGAACAGTGAGGATGGTGGTGGTCACCAAGAATTCTGGGCAATTTCCTTAATAGCTTTGTGTTTCCAAAACTTCTGAACTGATCTCACTTTCAAGATTTGTAACTCACCTCCTTTGAAGAGAAGTTATCTCTCAGTAGCCAGACTGCTTTTCCCCACCATGTTTTATTTTATTATTTATTTTTAAATTATGTTATGTTAGTCACCATACAGTACAGCATTAGTTTTTGATGTAGTGTTCCATGATTCATTTTTTGCATAAAACACCCAGTGCTCCATGCAATACGTGCCCTCCTTAATACCCCACCATGTTTTAAAGCCAAAGGAAATTAAAATGTTCCAGGAAACAATTTTAATTAATTTGCTATCCTGTTCTTAATGTTTCTTAATAATACCAGATTCCACATTCACTGAAACAGTAATTTTCATGACTATAGGGAAATGGAACAGCTGTATGAATATTTCAAATACACAAATTGTTTTTCAGTTAACAAACAGACAAATATCCAAAGGAAAATCCTGGACAGTCTATTTAATATTTATCAGTTTTCATCTAATCTAGCCTTTGACATGAAAAGGAAATCTGTTTCCCCTTCTTTTGTGCCGCCCCATTCCTCTTAATATTTTATTTTGTAGTTTAGCTTTCAGTGACAAATACAATTTTGTAGGTTTTGGTTTGCAGGGTCAACATTTAAATATTTGTGTTTTTTTCTAGTTCTTTGCTTGTACATACATATACAGAACTCACACATAGAAAGCTCTCTCTGCATATATGACAGTTGTACAAGAATCTTGTACATAATAAATAATAACAGTTATTAGTTTATTAAGACTTTCTAAAAATTTAAATTCAATTAGTCAATTTATAGTACATCATTAATTTCAGATGTAGTATTCAAAAATTTATCAGTTGCATATAACACCTAGTGCTATAAAGACTTTTTGCTCTAATAGTTGATTCATAATGATTTTGCTTGCATTACTCTATTTCATCTCCATAAATTACCCAGAGTGGTAGATATTGGTATCTCTAGTTGGTGTGTGAGGAAACCAATAACCTAATTAAAACTCCCTAGGTTTTTCAGAGTAGCTCCCTTGGGAGTATTGAGAGGGGGTCCAAGTGCTGGCAGAAAGTTTGGGGACAGGGTTCTTTGTAGTAACTTGATTGTTATGAATATTTACCAGTTGATGACTTGTTATATGAAGTCCCTGGCACTGTGGCTAATTTTCTCAATTACAATTTTATAAAACATTCAGAAATGATAAAAGCAGTTCTCATGCTTTTCCTCCATAAACCCAGAGCACATATTGCTAATGTGCAATTGTTAGGACCTTGAGGTAACGCCTAGTGAACACGTAATTACTTTACTCTCTGATGGTCTAAATGAATAAAATCAAACTTGAAGCATAAAGATGAATAGACACCATATTTCCTGGACTATTTAATCTTTAAGTTGGTTTAAAAAAAGTCTCTTCTGAGTTGCTAGATCTGATTGAAACTGTGAGCAAATACTCTAGTATGTAGCTGGCAAATACCTGAATAGTCCATATTCTATGATTATTGGCTAAAACCAAGTATATATTTTGAAAAATGGGATTGATTCCAACTTCCGTGTTTTTTTTTTCCCACTGAACAACTCTGACTCCAAGCTTATAAGAGAATTTATCCTGCCTGTAGTGAGTGGCTTTAGGACTTCTTCACTCTTTGACTTCCTACGTTTCCATTATAGGGAAAAAAAGACACAATTTCACCCAGAAAATGTTTGAATTTGCAAATATCTCAGTCAAGAATTAGAATTTAGGGAACCTGCATTCTAGTTGCTGGTCTTGGGGAATCTGGGCTTGGTGAGTCTCTGACTCATTGCAGAATGGAGTTGTTTTCCAGATTAGAGATAATAGATATGAAACCTGTCCCAATGCCTAGCACAGAGTTTGGGCTTCGCTAAAGGTTGCTCTAATTTTGTTATTACATAGAGTTATTAGAGTATAAGTGAAATAATATATCAACAACAAATGAATAATCATAGTTAGGCCCTACTGAGCTGGAGTCTTAATTTTCTCACTGTAGAGTTATTAAAAATGGTATGGTGGGAGCAGTTTAATATTTTTAATAGCAGAATTAACAAGGAGCAATTAGAGCTCCTGATCCAAATCCTAACAAATGTCTTGAAAACAAGTCTGTTTATGACAGAGGGAGGTCTGCAAGACCTTGGGGATGTTGTGAGATATAACCTTTACTTTGGGGTATAAAATTGATTTAATGGGTCTTAACTAGCACACCAAAAAATTGAAATAGAATAAAAAAGGAGGATATCTCATGTAGTAAGTGTTGTTTGAGAATTTTTTTTAGTTGTGTGTTTGTGTAGGTACATGTGTGTATCTGTGCAAACACATTTTAAGATACTATATAAAATTAATTTCTTACTATGAACTTCAACTTAAAACAAGTTTGAAAACACTGGTTTGCTTAGTTTCTGGAGGAGAGAAAGCATCCCTCAGTAGGACCTTTCATGTTTATATTAGTTCTTTTTTAGAACATTTGTTTTCCATTTCCTGGGATAGAAGCAATTATTTCAACCAATAAATAATTACTATATTACAACTCTTCTAGGCACAGTAGGCATAAAATTCATAATCCTAAGGACTATATTATCTAAGAAGTTAAAAGTAACATATATATGAAGTATTTAGAGAGGCATTGCATACTAAATTTCATGATACCAATTATATAAAGAGAGATCCCTGCATGAATACATTAATTCGTTTGTATATTGATATAGTCAACCAACAAGCAAGCATCTACTATACTATGTGCCAGACACTGTGTTAAGTACAGGAGGATCAAATTGGACCAAAGTGCGTACAGGCTCTGTCCTATAGAGCTTACAGCCCAAGAGGCAGATGTGCATTCATCATATCATAACACAAATAGGTATAAAATTATAACTGTGTTAAGGGCTGTGAGGAAGAGGTGCATCATGTCTAAAATTATTAGGTATGACCTGGTCAGAAGGTCAGGGAAAGATTTACAGAGGTCATGAGAGTTGAGTTAAGATCTAAATAACTGCAAGTGTCAATCAGATAAGTGAGGAAAAGAATGGTGTTTAGGCAGAGAGAATGGCAAGTTAAAAGGGTCTATGTTGGGAGAGAGCTTGAAGCTTACAAAAATACAAGAAAAATTTGACTGTGGCCGATTTGACAGACTTTGAAGTCATTATAGGCCAAGGAAAGGATTTGAGCATTCTGAGAGCCATTATAAGTTATTGACAGGTATTAAAGCAGGGAGAGAACATGATTCAGTTGGAAATTTGGAAAGACCTCTCTGGCTTCAGTGTGGTCAATCCATTGAAGAAATCCCGGAGAGGATTGGTGTAAATCAATTAGATAGCTGTTGGAGTGATCTAGGGGAGAGGCGATGGAAGCTTGGATTTGGGAGATGACAGTGAAGATCCAGATAAATGGAGAAATTTGAAAGTTTGAGGAGATAAAATTAATAGGATTTGGTGATGGATTAGATATAAGGATAATGAGAAGGATATTGAAAGATGGCTCCCAGATTTCTGGCTTACATAACTGTATGGATGGTAATCCCATTCTCTAAGATACTGAGGTCCATTTAAGATATCTAAGAGGTTATCTAGGGGCACCTGGGTGCCTCAGTCATTAAGCGTCTGCCTTTGGCTCAGGTCATGATCCCAGGCTTCTGGGATTGAGCCCCGCACTGCATCGGGCTCCCTGCTCGGCGGGAAGCCTGCTTCTCCCTCTCCCACTCCCCCTGCTTGTGTTCCCTCTCTCACTGTGTCTCTCTCTGTCAAATAAATAAATAAAATCTTAAAAAAAAATATCAAAGAGGATATCTAGGTCAATGTGGATATCAAGATCTAGAGTTTATAAAAGAGGTCTGGTTTGGGGATATAAAGTTATGAGTTACTGAATCTTTGGAGACAGGTGAAGTTATAAGAGGAACTGATGTGGAGAAACTCCAATATATACTCACTGGATAAAGAATGTTGAGCCTGCAAAGGAAATGGAGGACTGTTCAGAGAACCAGGGGAAGGTCATTTTATGAAAGCTAAGGGTCAAGAAATTTAAAGGAGGGAGTGGTTACCAGTGCTTCTGAATTGTCAAGTGAGATGAATAAAAAGCATCCTTTGGGTTTGGTGACATGGAGAGGTTACTGGTGATCTTGGTTGTCCTGGAGTGGTAAGGAAAGAACCAGATAGGAGTGAGTCGAGTGAATGGGAGCTGAGAAGATGGAACCAATGAGAATAGACAACTTTTATGGAAAGTTTGTCCAGCGAAGTGTTGGAGACAGATATGGTGGTAGCCAGAGGGGGATGTAGGCTGAGTGGTACTCACTGAATGTCTCATAGGGAAGGTAGAGTGAGCTGGTTCTGAAAGGTTTGATAGGTAAAGCAATGGGGGAAAAGCATTTCAAGTGGACAGTAGGCATCATGGGTGAGTATATTTTGGAGCCATAATGAGAAAACTGACTTAACTGCAATAGTATGGACTTTGTATAGGTAGGGAGAGTGAAGCTCTCTATGCTTTCTAAGTCTGGGAGAGAATCTGATAATGTAAGCACTTGGGAGTCTTGATCTGGATGAGGAGTGGTAGGATGGAGGCAGGGATTCGGGGGGACAAGTGAACATTAGTGTGACAAACAAGATCAGCTGAGGCAGGGAGACTATGTAGCTGAATGGACTGCCATAGCTGCCTAGTCATGAAGTGGAGAGCATATGGATTAGCAGGAGTAAACTGAGTAGGACCCAGCCTGGGCTAAGAGGAGAAAAGTTAGTTTTTGATGATCACATTATAACCATTTATACTTGATGCTATACATAAATGAAAATGTCATATATTTATAGAGGAATTTATACTTTATGAAGCATTTTTTGTGGGAAGTTCATTTTAATCTCTACTTTAACCACCCTATATACCAAGAAAAGGTAGTATTACCATTCTCGTAGCTAAGGTTCATTTCAAATGTCACAGCTTTCCTAAAACTTCTGAATCTCTGGTCTTTTGTCTTCCTTGAGTTTTCTTTTAAATTTGAGGTAAGTAATTAATATGTGGTAAAATACACAGATCTTAAGTGTACAGTTCAATTGCTCTTAGAGGAATATATACACTTGTGTGACTTATACCTCTATAAAGATAGAGAACAATGACCTTCCCCAGAAAGTTTCTTTTTCCTTTTTCCTGTCAGTTGCCTACCCATTCCCTTTAGTAATAATTGTTCTGATCCCTATCACCATAGATTAACTTTGCCTGTATTTAAACTTCATATGAACGAAATTATAGCTTCTGGCTTCTATCAATCATTATAATGTTTATCAGATTCATCCATGTTGTTGCATGTATGAGTAGTTTGTACCATTTTAGAGCTGAGTAGCTTTTCTTGTATGAATATGTCACAATTTTTAATCCATTCTCTTGTTGACGAACATTTGCTTTGTTTTCAATTTTTGGCTGCTATGAATAAATATGATGTGAACATTTTCTACAAGTCTTATTGTTAACATATGTTTTCATTTCACTGAGTAAATGCCTAAGAATGAAATATCTGGGTCATAGTTAAATATTTAACTCTACAAGAAACTGTTTTTCAAAATGATTGTTCCATTTTATATTCTCATTAATATTTTTATAAAGAGTTTCATTTATTTCACATTCTCATCAAATTTTGTATCATTAACCTTTATAGCCACCCTAATGGTTGAGAAGTGATATATCATTGTGCTTTTAATTTGTATTTCCCTGATGTCTGATGATGGTGAACATCTTATTCTTGTGGTTATTGGCCATTGTATATCTTCTTTTGGGAAATGTCTGTTTGAGTCATTTGCCCATTTTGTTTATTGGGTCATTTGTCTTTTTGTAGGATTTTTGGGTATATTCTGGATAGGAGTTCTTTCTCAAATATCTGTATTGTAAGTATTTTTTCTCATTCTGTGGATTTCCTTTTCACTTTTTTTGACAATGTCCTTGAATGGGCAGCTGATTTTAATTTGATGATGTCTAATTTATCAACACTTTCTTTTATGGTGATTGCTGTATGAGTCCTATCTAAGAAATTCTTGTCTTCCTTAAAGTGGCAAAGATTTTCTCCTACGTTTTCTTTTTAGTTTTCACTTTTCTATTTAGGTCGATCACCCATTTTAAACGTGTGTGTGTGTGTGTGTGTGGTGTGAGGTAGCAGTCATGGTTCAATTTTTGCTCATGTGGATATATAATTGTTTTAGCACAGTTCATTGAAAAGACTTTTCTTTACCCATTAAACTGCCTTGGTATCTATGCAAAAAATCAATTGACCATTTATGTGAGGGTCTGTCTCTGAACTTTTTAATCTGGTTGTATGTTTCCCCAACTTGGTTCTTCTTTTTCAGATTTTATTTTGGATTATTTTAGGTAATTTGTACTTTCATAAACATTTTATGATTACTTTGTCAATTACTTCAGAAAAGCCTATTGGTATTTTCACTGGGATTGTATTGAATCTATAGATCAATTTGCAGAGAACTGATGTCTTAAAAATATCCAGTTTCAATTCATGAACATGACACAGCTCTCTTTTTGTCTAGGTGTTTTTTAATTTACCTAACCTGAGTTTTTTTAGTTTTCACTCTAGAGGTCCTACACATCTTTTGATAAATTTATTCCTAAGTATTTTATATTTTTTTATATCATTCTAAGTGAAATTATTTTTCATTTTTCAATTGTTTAATGCTAGTATATAGAAACAAAACTGACTTTTATATTAACTTTATATCCTGCAACCTTGCTAAATTCACTTAATTTTAGATGTTCCTTTGAATATTCCTTAGGCTTTTCTCTATAAACAATCATGCCATCTGCAAGTAGAAAACAATTATATCTTCCTTTCCAATATTTATATCCTTTCTGTTTTTTTCTTTTTCCTTTTTTTGGCCTTATTTCATTAGTTGGGCCACTAATAAAATGTTGAGTATAAGGGTTGAGAATACACATCCTTGACTTTTTCCTGATCTTAGGGGGAAGTTATTCAATATTCTACTTTTAAGAATAATGTTAGCTATAGATATTTTAGTAGGTATCCTCTATCAGTTTGAGGAAGTTTCCTTCTTTTCAGGTTTGCTCAAAGATTTTAATCATGAATAAGTGTGTCAAATGGTTTTTTCTACATCTATTGAGATATAATGATAGGTTTTTTCTTTTATTCTGTTGATATGATGGATTACATTGATTGATCACATAATGATAAATCAGCCTTACATTGATAAGATAAACCCTACTTGGTTATATGTATAGTATATATATATTGCTATTTCTATTTGTCAATATGGTCTTCTGGATTTTTGCAACTATATTCATAAGATCTATTGGTCAGTAATCTTTTTTTAACAGACATTGTCAGCTTTTGGTATTATGATAATGCTAACCTCATAAAACAAGTTCAGAAATGTTTCCTCATATATTATTTGAGAGTTTGTATAATATTTATATTATGTCTTATTTAAATATTTGAAAGATTTCACTGAGCCTGGAGCTGTCTGAGCCTTTAATAAGTATTGAGAGAGTTATGTTTTCCTAATGAATTGACCTTTTTGTTATCATTAATTGCCTCTTTTTAGCTCTATTATCCTTGTCTTTAAGACTACTTTATTTTGCATTAATGTAGCCACATTTACTTTCTCATGCTTAGTGTTTATGTAGTGTATTTTCCCCACACTTTCACTTTCAACTTGTCTATGTCTTTATACTTTAAATGGCTTTCTTAGAAATAGTAGACTATCAGTTTCTTTGTTTTAAAATCCAGTTTGAGGGGCGCCTGTGTGGCTCAGTCGGTTAAGCGACTGCCTTCGGCTCAGGTCATGATCCCAGGGTCCTGGGATCGAGTCCCACATCAGGCTCCCTGCTCTGCGGGGAGTCTGCTTCTCCCTCTCCCACTCCCCCTGCTTGTGTTCCCTCTCTCGCTGTGTCTCTCTCTGTCAAATAAATAAATAAAATCTTAAAAAAAAAACAAAAAAAAACCAGGCTTTGCTTGGCTTCCAAAACACCACTTTAAAAAAAATAAAAATAAAAAAATAAAATTCAGTTTGAAAATTTCTGTCTTTTAATTAGTCTATTTATCCCATTTACATTTCATGTAATGCTTGATATGGTTGGATTTAGGGCTACCATCCCATGGTTTACTTTTTTTTCTTTTAAGATTTATTTATTTATTTTACAGAGAGAGAGAGAGAGAGTGCGAGAGAGCATGGAGGTAGGGGTGAATGGAGAGGGAGAGAGAGAGAATCTCAAGCGGACTCTGCACTGAGTGTGGAGCCCAAAGCAGGGCTCTTATCGCATGATCTTGAGATCATGACCTCGAGATGATGACCTGAGCCAAAATCAAGAGTTGGACGTTCAACCTACTGAGCCACCTAGGCACCCCCGGTGGTCTGCTTTCTGTTTGTCCCACCAGCTGTTTATTTTTACCTTCTTGACTTTTTTTGTGAGGGTCATCATTATTATTATTTTGATTTTTTTCCCTTTCAGCTAAAACACCTACCACATTTGTTTTACTGTGATTCTGCTGGCAATGAATTCTTCCTGTTTTGTTTCTGAATGTGTCTTTATTTTGCCTTCAATTTTGAAGGATACCTTCGCTCTACATGAAAATCTAGGTTGATAAATATTTTCCTCTCAGTATTTTAAAGATGTCATTTCATTGTTTTTTGGTCATCTTTGTTTTTCATGATTTGTATGCTGTAATTATTATCTCCCCCATCTCCCCTGAAACATACTTAAATAATCTTTTTTCTTTGGATGCTTAAAAGACCTTTTTTCCCTTATTTTCTATGTTCAGCTTTACCTTTACCCATCTTTGTACTGTGGCTTTGCTTGCATTTATCTTGCTTTGGTTTACTGAACTAAGATCTCTAGGTTGTTATTTTTCATGCAATTTGAAAAATTTTAGTTATCCTTTATTCATATAACATTTATGCCCTATTCTATTTTTTTCCAGCCTCAACTACATAGGTCTTAGACTGCTTGATATTGTCCTATGGAACATCTTTAATCTCTTTCTCTTTTTGCTTCAGCTTGGAATCATTTGCATTGATATGTTTTTAAATTGTTCTTTCTTAGTGTTCAATGTACTGTTAAACCTATCCAATGAATTTTTTTATTCCAGAGGTTGTATTATTTATTTCTATGTTCCCATATTGACCTCTCTTTCTATGGCTTATTTTTTCCCTGGATTATCATAAAAGTTTTCTGTTTCTTTGCATGCCTAATAGTTTTTAAGTGCATACCAGACACTGTGTTCATACATTATAGAGAGCAGGTAGTTAAGTTATGGGTGAGTTTCCTTGATCACGATTTTAGCTTTGTGGGAGTGTGTGTGTGTGTGTGTGTGTGTGTGAGAGAGAGAGAGTGTATTTTCCACATTTTTAATCTTAGTCCCAGGTTATAACCCATTATCCCGGGACTTGTTTCTTATTCCTAAAGCATGACCTTCTGTGGCTTGAATGGAGAACTTGAGGTATCTACCAAGCTTCTCTAACTTGATAGGACTTGAACTCAAAAATTTGTCTTCTAGCCTTGAGAGCTGGTGAAATTTCTGCTTACCTCTTGCCTTGTAGTCATTGCTGGAGTAGACAGGTTTCTTGTAGACTCATTTTGTGCATGCATAGTTTAGATCACAGAGAAGGATTTGAGGTAGATTTATATACAGGTTTATGGCTCCATATGTTAAAGGATCTTCCCCTCAACTTCAAGCTGCTCTGGCAGCCCCAAATTGTGACTTTTGACTATTTAGTCCCATAAAACTTTTTCTGCTTGAGCTCTATCACCAATGAACTGTATAACCTGGAAATTTGCTCTCTGGGAATGGACAGTTAAATGAATATCTTATTTAATGTATCTCTTTTATTTCAAGGGTTTGTCTTTTTTTCAGTTTCTGTCTATTTTTGGTTGTTTTAGTACTTTGAAACAGATTTTTGCCATATTTTGTCCAATACTTCTAGATTTAGCATCTATTCTGATAATTGTAATTGGTTGTTACATATTTATTTTTCTTAACATGGAAGTTTTTTTGAGAGTAAAGGGTATGTTTTATTGATCTTTATTCTATCCCATTGTTTGACCCAGAGTAGTGCCTTTTACTTAGCAGCTACTTAGTAAATGTTGAATTGCATTGCTATTTTTATGAAGACCAACTTTGAGTCAGGATTTAAACTTAAAGTCTTAAACTCATAAGTTAATTTCCCTTTTAGGACACTATTTTGAATATGAGTTCAAAGGAGATTTTTTTGGTAGATATTTTGAATTTTTGAAGTATAGTAATCCCTTAAAATTTACTCTTTTTAAATATTGGATTTTTAATCAAGGTTGATACCAAAGATATTTTTTGTATTAATTTTTTTTTTAATTTAAATTCAAGTTGGTTAACATATAGTGTAGTATTGGTTTCAGGAGTAGAATTTAGTGATTTATTACACAAGCAGGGGGAGTGGGAGAGGGAGAAGCAGGCTTCCCAGCGAGCAGGGAGCCTGATGCAGGGCTGGATCCCAGGACCCTGGGATCATGACCTGAGCTGAAGGCAGACGCTTAATGACTGAGCCACCCAGGCGCCCCTCCCTCTCTGTTTTTATCTTATTTTATTTTATACCTGAAGCAAAATCACTTCTCTGTGCAAAACAGACCAAAGATATTTCTTTTATTTACAATAATGATAGTTTCCAAATTCTGTGTAGAATGTGGTTGAAAATAATATATTTGAATAATTTTATTTTTAAAAAGGAATCTTCAATGTTATTTTAAATTTCTTTTAAAGATTTATTTATTTATTTGAGAGAGAGAGAGTGAGCGAGCAAGTGGGGGGAGGGGCAGAGGGAGAGAATCTCAAGCACACTCCCCACTGAGCATAGAGCCCTCTGTGGGGCTTGATCTCATGACCCAGGAGATCATGAGCTGAGCTAAAACCAAGAGTCTGAAGCTTAACCAACTGAGCCACCCAGGCACCCCTCTTCAGTGTTATTTTAAATTAGACTTCTCAAGATCAATCTAATGGACAATTTGTCCCATCATGTCAAAATTATAATAATAGAATTTTTGGAGCAGTCATACAAATTGCTTCAGTATTATCAAGTTTAGTTTTCTCAATTAGTGGAGAAGTGACTCTGGCCCTATTCTTAAATTAATCTGTGTTTAGGTATAATTATTATAGTCATTAACATTTACTTAATATTAACCATACTTGTTTTTCATAGATTAGATTATATTTGAATGCAAAGAGGTATTATAAACTGGCTTTTTTTTCTAATGGGGTTTTTGTTTGTATGCAAATCTGGTACTTATTGCTGATCTCATTAGATAATCATGCTAAACTGATTATGTCAATCTCAAGAATAGGCTTTATTATTTGTACCATAACAAACCATAATTGTATTTGTCTATAAATTTGTCTTTTTGTTTACTTGAAAGAAGTACATTGTTAAATGAAGATAAAAAAACTTCCTTTTCCTTCTTTCTTCTTTAGAATCAAGTTTCTTACTGGGAAATGCCCAGATTGTGGATTGGCCTGTAGTTTATAGTAATGACGGTTTTTGCAAACTCTCTGGGTATCATCGAGCTGACGTGATGCAGAAAAGCAGCACTTGCAGGTAGGTAATAGAACAGCTCAGGAATCTTTTCTGAAGTTCAAGTAAATGCTGAATGTGGTTAAATTTACAGTAATCCCCCACTTGACCTCGGTTTTGCTTCCTTGTGGTTTTTACTTCCTGCGGTTTTGTTTCCTGTGGTTTCATGCTTCCAGTAGTTTATTACCCACAGTTTAAACTTCCAGGAGCAGATGCTCCTCCTTCTGATGCCTATATCATTCACCTCACTTCCTCTCATTTCCTATGAAATGCTATGCTATTTTCTCATGTCACATCTTCACAAGAAAGGTGAGTACAATACAATAAGATGCTTAGAGAAAGAGAGAGACCACACTAACACAGTTTTTATTACAGTATATTGTTATAATTGTTCTATTTTATTATTATTATTGTTAATGTCTTCCTGTGCATAATTAATAAATTAAACTTTATCATAGGTATGTATGTATAGGAAAAGAAAACCAGTATCTACAGTGTTAGGTACTATCTGCGATTTCAGACACCCATGGTGGGGGGTCTTGGAACGGATTCTCCCCAGATAAGGGGAAACTCCTGTGCTCGACTCTCTGTGATATTGGGATTTATTTATAATAAGGAATATATATTTGGTCTTTGACATAGTTCCTGGCACAGGTCCTTAAAGCCCTTAGAATTTCCTGTGATAAGAACCATAAAGGTGCCTTTTATTATGTTAATGGTGACTTTCTAGAAAGTGCTTAAGTAACCTTAGTATGGAGACTATTGCCAGGGGAACCATCCAGGTAACTGGAGGGTTGAAACATTCAATACTCAAGCCCCTCAACCTCCCTACCTCTAGGGAAGATTCTCTTATGGTTTGCCTCCTTCTTCTTCTTCTTTTTTTTTTTTTTAAAGATTTTATTTATTTATTTGACAGAGAGAGAGGGAACACAAGCAGGGGGAGTGGGAGAAGGAGAAGCAGGCTTCCCAGCGAGCAGGGAGCCTGATGCAGGGCTGGATCCCAGGACCCTGGGATCATGACCTGAGCTGAGGCTCAGGGCTGGAGGTTGAATTAAGAATTAATCAGTCATGACTATGTAGTGAAGCCTCCATAAAAAGCACCAAAGGACAGGGTTCAGAGAGCTTCTGGGTTGGTGAGCATGTGGAGGTACTGGGAGAGTGGAGCACGTGGGGACAGCATGGAACTCTGTGCCTTCCCCCATAGCTTGCCTGCGCATCTCTTTGATCTAGCTATGCCTAAGTTGTATCCTTTTATAATAAACCAAGGATCTAGTAAGTAAAATATTTCTCTGAGCTCTGTGTGCTGCCCTAGCAAATTAATCAAACCCAAGAAGATTGCGGAAACCTCCAATTTGTAGTTGGTAGGTCAGAAGTACAGGCAACAACTTGTGCTTTCAACTGGTGTCTGGAGTAGGGGGCGGGGCGTGGTCTTGTCAGACAGAACCCTTGACTTGTGGAATTACGCTATCTCCGGAGAGGTTGTGTCAGAATTCAGTTGAATTGTACGACAGCTGTGCCTGAACTGATGTGAGTTCGTTCCTTGGTGAGTCAGAAACTGCACCAGGTTGACTGGAGGGTATTATGCTGAGCGAAATAAGTCAAACAGAGAAAGACATGTATCATATGACCTCACTGATATGAGGAATTCTTAATCTCAGGAAACAAACTGAGGGTTGCTGGAGTGGGGGGTGGGGTGGGAGGGATGGGGTGACTGGGTGATGGACACTGGGGAGGGTATGTGTTCTGGTAAGCGCTGTGAATTGTGCAAGACTGTTGAATCTCAGATCTGGACCTCTGAAACAAATAATGCAATATATGTTAAGAAAGAAAAAAAGAAGAAGAAGAATGTAGCAGGAGGGGAAGAATGAAGGGGGGGAAATCGGAGGGGGAGAAGAACTATGAGAGACAATGGACTCTGAAAAACAAACTGAGGGTTCTAGAGGGGAGGGGGTTGGGAGGATGGGTTAGCCTGGTGATGGGTATTGAGGAGGGCACGTTCTGCATGGAGCACTGGGTGTTATGCACAAACAATGAATCATGGAACACTATATCTAAAACTAATGATGTAATGTATGGGGATTAACATAACAATAAAAAAATTAAAAAAAAAAAAAAGAAACTGCACCAGGTTGAATATCAGTCGCACAAACAAAACTTTATTTGCAGCAAATAAAGACATGAAGGAGAATGGCTTCCAAAGCCGTGAGTCCCCAGAGCGAGGGGACTCACGGCTGTGATAAGAACCATATTCCTTTTATTTAGGGTTAGGATGAATATTTAGATAGGGAAGCCTTATCATCGAATGCAGAGGTGGGCATAAGGTCATGAAAAACATGCCTATACCCACACTGTATGTTATGTAAATGAGGCTTGTGCTCCTCCAAGGGCGGAGACTGTGGTAGTATAACGAGGTAAAGGTAGTTGTCGGTCATTCCAGAGGTCGCTCCGTCGTCCATCCGCGCAGGCGCGAGTTAGGGGTTAAGCTCAAACTGGTCCCTGTGCTGGGTCCACTGGAGGTCTTGTCAGCGCAGCCGCTTTCGCTTGGAGGGGCGGTTTCGCTTTCCATTTGCTGGAGTTAAGAGCTAAGCTGGAAAGAAGAGCTTAAGGAAAAATGTGGGAGAAAGGTCGGTGAGTACAAGCAGGTGGGCAGTAAAGGTCAGGTCTTGGGGTCTAGCTGGTGATACAACCAGCTGGTGTCCCAAGAATTGCTTGTTGGTGTGGAGACTGTTGTCCCCCTTTCCCCACCCCTCCCCCCATCGGTACCAGAATCTATTTACTCACATCTAAAAACTGTAGAGTAAAAATTGTATTAGAATATTAAGGAGACTAAATTATCAGTGGAAAAATATAGTTTAAGAGCCCTTGGGGGGAACTTGTGCAAAGAAAAAGATTTTTGCATATCTGTAAATCTGTTAATTCATTCAATAAGTATTTTTTGACTATCTATGATGAGCCATGAACTATTCTAGGTGTTGAGTGATGAAAGGAGCATCCTCTATCAGAGAACCACTGATGGTATCAGTACTTCTTGAGCTGCTAAAACGGTCTTGAAGAGAGTAAACAGCCCCCAACCAAGTAGGACGTAATTCACGAACATTTAAAGAACGTCAAAGTGAAGTTTTTACATCCTGTGTAAATCACATGTACTTTGTAATGTTGGTACATTGTACCATTGTTATTTTGTTTGGCTTATGTAAAACAGAATCTGGCATTTACATTATTTATAACAATTCTTTCTAAAATATGCCATGTCTGTGAGTTTAAAGAGAGTATTATGAAAAAAGATCATATAAAAGAAAAGGAAATTCTATAAAGGAACCAATTTAGATCTGGAAACTTTTTCACAATATTTCAGTAAGGCCAGATGGGAAGTTTTTTCCTTGAGTTAATTTTTCTTCAAAGCTCTCACTTAACTAAGCACCAAAATCATGTTATTTTGGAACTATAAGGGAACTAAATTATTTTCTACTCCAAATCCTTTGTTTTCCAGAGCATAAAACTGAGGTAGAGTTATGTTTAGGGACTTGCCCAGGGAAATACAGTGATTTATTTGTCTTTTTTTCTATATATCTATGTTGAAAAAAAATAAATATATATTCTACATCTTCATGGAAGCCAGGGATTTCATATTCTACCAGTGAGTCTAAACCTGACTACATGTAGGAATCACTTGGAGAGGTTTTGCACCACTTGGATTCCCAGATCTTACCTCTGGGAATCACCTGTTCAATCAGAATCACCCAGGGTGGGAGGTGGGGGCAGGTATCAGTACTTTTAACCAAAGGCTCAGATGATTCTGATGTTTAGGCATGTTTGAGAAATAGTTGGTTCAGATATCTTCCTTCACTTATCTGGTCCCCACAATCTTCGTTTTTCTCTCTAAAGTTATTTTCACATTCAATCTTCACTCCCAGGTCTGAAATTGGTAAGCAAGAGTGATGGAAAACTGTGGCCCTTTATTGAGAAACTGCCTTTGGTAGCAGTTTTTCTGTCTTTGTGCCTTTTTCTTCTGTTGGACGAATATTAGCTCCCAGGCCAGCACTGCCGCTACGGTGTGTGTTCTAAGTTCTGGGAGGTTAAGGTCTGTATTGAGCTTCTCTGTTCTCTTATGTCTCAGCAGGCTTAGGTTAGGAAAATGTTAGTTTTATAGTAGATGTTACTTATAGAACAGGCTCTATAGAGAGTTCCAGGGACTGTAGATGCTCCCATACCCATTTCTTCTTTTTTCTTTTTTTAATTTTATTATGTTATGTTAATCACCATACATTACATCATTAGTTTTTGATGTAGTTCTTTTTGGACTGTGGACATCCCACCATCATGCCATGCCTGTTTCAGATGCCGTCTTCCACCTGAAGGTATTTATGATGCTCTCAACAAGATTTTCCTCCTCTGACTCCCTTGTGGTTCATTATTTGGCATCATCATCTGGCCTTGAACTAGCTTTCCTTATCCCATGGGGTTTTCATTGCTATTGCTTTTGTCATTTTTGAGACATATTCCTCTTCATATCTGGATATACTGTAAAGTCCTGCTCCCATCTCTTCTTGATTCCGTGTATCTGCCTCTACTTCCAGTCTCTTTTCGTTGGCATGTGCAATGTGTCCTACAAAAGGGTTCATTAAAGAAAATGCTCCCATGTTATAGTAGCATATTCTCTCCCCTAAAAGAGCTGCTTTTTTCCTCCCACCACCAGTGTTAGATTATAAATGTCTTTAAGGAAGGAATTTCATCTTGTTCACTTTTGTATGCACTAAGGACACAGCTCAGTGTTTTGTGTTTGTATTTGTTGAATTGGATTGGCTTGTGTTGCAATAAACCCTAACCTAGGTCTCCTGTATAACTCTATAACATGATTTTGTTTATTGTATTTCATCCCAAGTGGTATGGTGTTTAAGGTGGGTGAGAGAGTGGAAAGCTTTGGATAATGTTATGCTTTTTCACTGTGGGAAGAAGTATGCAAACCTTCCCCAGTTCTTCTTCACTATTGTTAGAGATGGCATTTTCAAAATGATAATATTCTTTTTTTTAAAGCATTTTTAAAAAGATTTATTTATTTATTTGAAAGAGAAAGAGTGTGCTCATGCAGGAGCATGAGTGGGAGGGAGGGGCAGAGGGAGGGAGAGGATCCACAAGCAGACTCCCTGCTGAGCGGGCAGCCCCCTGTGGAGCTTGATCCCAGGACCTTGAGACCATGACCTGAACTGAAACCAAGAATCAGCTGCTCAGCTGACTGAGCTACCCAGGTGCCCCTGAAATGATAATATTATTAACGTAAACAGTTATTAGTTGATTGCACAAAACACCCAATGTGTTTTGCTGATCTAAAAATTGCAACCAGTTCAATGCCTTCACAGAACAATGAAGACTAGCATCTGATACATGAGCAGTTGATATTTGAACCTTACCAGGTTTTCTTATAGGCATAATTTATTCTAATGCACTCCCCTTTTAAGCCTCCTTGTCTCCTTTTAAAATTAAACTCTACCCATTTTATGTTTACTGCAGCATTCTTTAGAAGAATAAAGTCCTAGAAATAGTCAAAATGTCCAGTAGTAGGTTTGCTAAAAAATATTTTGGCAAAGCCTAACTTTCGAAATCATATGTTGGAAGGATAAGACACTGAAAGAAGCTAACAACATTTTTTTTTTTTTTTTGCTAACAACATATTTTTTAAGTAAAAAAATCAACCAACCAAACAAACAAAAAAAATAGTTCGCAGAACAGTATCTGCATTCTGATTCTGATTTTTTTTACATATGGCTTTTTTCTATTTCCTGTATAAGTCTATAAAAACCTTTGAATATCTTGCACAAGGAAACAAGAAAAGAAGGAAAGAAAAAATTAGGAATACATTGTTAAAGCTAAGAGTTATTATAAAGTTTGGAATCACCACAATTCTAGTTGGAGAGAACTAATTTGGTACTGAGGATAGCCTTACAAATAATTCAAAGAATTTTACTGATTTTAATAATGAGAAGTTTTAGGCAAACGTAACAGAGTACGAAACTACAAATCAGTGAGCATCAGTCTGTGAGGAAACAGTATGACATTTTATATGCTGAAAAAATCAATCATCTTTTTATATAACTTGCATTAGATGGATTAAAGTAGTGACCAACAAAAATTAATGTTCTACATTTAAAATACTCAAATATGAGTTGTTTGGGAAAATGAAAAAAATATTAATTTGTGATTTTACAATAGCAAGAGGTTAATAATTTAGTTCTTCCATTTCCTTGTTCCTTCTTTGCCCTTTCTGTCCAGAGTACCTGTTTCTGCTCTCAGCAGCCACAAGGGAGTGTTTTTTTCCTACATCCTTGTACTTCGTAATAGTACATAATAGTATGTACTTTAAAAAAAAAATTATGTATTTGAGAGAGAGAGAGGAGCAGGGGGAGGAGCAGAAGGGGAGGGCCAAGCAGACTCCACCCTGAGCACAGAACCCGACTTGGGGCTACATCCCAGGACCCTGAAATCATGACCTGAGCTGAAATCAAGTGTAGGATGCTTAATGAACTGAGCCACCCAGGTGCCCCTACATTTCTATTTTTAAAAATGTGATGTGTGCTAGGTACCATCTCATTTTTGTTTTGGCTAAAATTTCAGAAAAACATTCTAATGACACTTCAGGATTGGTAGGAATTTCAAATCTAGTCCATTTTATTGTGTAATAATTGCGTTTCCAAGCCTTTGGACTGTTTTGCTATTTATTGAAGGACACAAAATGTATTGCATATTTAAAAGAGATTGTAGGTTTTGGGGGGAGGGTATTTAAAAGCATCTGATCTTATCTCATGACCCCCAGGAAGCCATGACATTAAAGACATCAAGACATGCTATCATAGGTTAAGTAGAAACCACTTTAGCATTTTACCTTTGGTTGACCTGAGAGATTTTTAAAAGCCCCTTCTGTTTTTTTGTTTGTTTGCTTTTGTTTGGTTGCTTATTTTTTAGAAGTGTGAGAAGAGCAATAATATAGGTAGGGAGGATTGGAGTATATAGATCCTTTCAAATACATTTTTTTTTTCCTCTGGGAGGCTCATTAATAATCCTTTATCCAAGCCATCAAATGAGACAATGAAGCAATTAAGAGGCACTTTATTGGATGTATTTCACAAGTAGTTTTATTAACTCAGGGTCATCTCAGCCAGTGAGAGCACATTACACATGATGGATGTCAGTCCGTTTGGTTCCATCTGGCTGAGGGCTCTTCCTCACATGGTGGCACCAGGGGAAGGTGTTGGAGAGCAGAGGTGCCTCAGTGACGTCACACTCCAAAGATTAGAGATGTCCAGGGCTCTCCCTGATTTCCATTAATTACATGCCATGGATCTACCATTTATGACTCCATCTAAATCATTTTAAGCTCATATAAATTAATGGGTTGTGAAACATTTTGGTTACGATTCAATGTATAAAGTAATGCTTTGATTTATTCTAAAATTACCTCTTTCAGGTTTTGAAAGCTGTGTTATTTGTTTGTAAATTTTCTTCCTTACTCCCCCTCTCTCAGGCTTTTTACTTTTTGATCCTTTGACTATATAGATTTGAGCCCATTCTTCCATTAACTTTTGTGATAATTTTATTCTTGTGGCTGGTTCTGAGTGAGAGACCACATTTACCAACTGCGTTAAGTCAATCTGTGTGGTTTCTGTGATGAAGAATTTGCTAGGCTGTGAATTACAGCCTATAGATAATATTATCCTTTTTGCAGTGACTAAATATGGTGTTTTAGTCCAAGAGCATTGTTGACCATTAGCAGATTAAGATAGATTGGCAGAAGTCATGAATAGGTTATATATATTTTTTTGTTTGTAAGGTTCCTTTCTCCCTTGGAACTCTGTCAACATTTATAGCCATCCTTGCTGGTAGGTATCATAATGAGGCTTGTTTGTGAGATTTTGTTGGCAGAACAAGGGATCCAAGATAAGTAAATCCTGCTATAAACCAAGGCCACCTGTCCTTAGAAATTTGCCAGGGCAAATTTGCCCAATGCTCAGGCAAGCTGGATTTAGCCTAGGCCAGGCCTCAGGAAAATTTCTCCCTTACTCCCAAGACCAAATTTTACCACCAGTTAGTTGTGTGGCAAGAAAAGTGGCCAGAATATTCAGGAGTAGGCCCTGGGTTTGTGCTTCAACCTCATGGGCTCATAAAGAAGACACACAAAATGATGTATGTATCCCTTTAAGACACAGTGACCCTGCCCATTAACAAGCATGGCCCAATCCCTGTTCTAGAATTGTAGAGGAGCTAGAGAGTAGTGGGGTTGGGGCTGGAGGGGTTTTCTTCTAACCCCACCCATAAGAAGCATTCCAGTCATGAATTCAGCCATTGTATAGCACATTATAATTTGTGACTTCATGTGCATTATCTTTTTAAAACCCTCACTCTCTGAGGTATATGAACATTATCATCATTTTACGGATGAGGAAACTGAAGGTCAAAGCAATTATATGTCTTGCCCATGAATTATGCAGTTTGTAAGTGGTGGGTGGACTTCTGTTATATCGTGACCACTCAGTATTATAACGGGGATAGATAGCTTCTGAGCATCTAATTTTATTTTCCTTTCCAATGAAGATAACAGTGCAGCTGAAGAAGTCATTTATAATTACTCTAAGGAGAGCTTGGCATTCTAATAGAGCAATTTGAAGTTCTGAAAATTTTTTTATATTCCCATTATATATTCCTGGAGGGTACACATAAAAAATGTGCAAAATTATTATATAGGTATATAGTTTCTAAAGCCTGATGATTACCATTTCTAAATCTTGGTTTCCTTCAAATTCCATTAACCATTCAAAGACTGGATTGAGCTTCAGCCATCCAGAGTCAGGCTGCTGGAAACCTTGATAAAGACACTCAACATTTACGTGTAAATAGCTGAGCAAATAAAAAATGTGCCATTCTCGTAGACTTTGTGGAAGCATTGACTTCATCAGTATGGTTTGAACAACATCAGATGGAAATACTTTCATTGGGAGGATGGATAATACATTTCAGACATCTTTTATATTTTTTATATATATTTCATTTTGAAATATTTTTTATTCGTTAATTGCTGCATTTTACCACCTCAAATATGCATTCTGTCACATATATTTGGTTTAATAAACTTAAAATGAAAAATATGAGTGAAACAATGTAAGAAATAAAAGACAAATTTTTAAGGAAGTGCTCAGATTGTAATAATCTGGGATTTTTTTTTTCTTAAAGTGCCTCTATTAGGACAGGTAATTTTACCATTGAGAGGGCTAATTTAGTGAAGAATATATTATAGAATTTTTAGAGTTTATTTGAAAAGTTGCTTTTTTCATCTTCTCTTTGGAATTTTCACTGAATTGGACTTGTGTTTTATTTTTTATTAAGTGATATTATTACATCAATTTCCAAGACAGTTTTTTAAATTTAAGTTGTAACTTATTTTTAAATACTATTAGAATTAATTTTTCAAAATTTTTAAAATCTTAATTGTTTGTTATATTGTAGATGCTTTCTTGTTTTTAATGTTTTTCTGTTGGTCAGTTGTGGATATTGTGTTTTAGTTTATTGAACCATAGAGCTCTGACATTTACTAACAGGAGTAAAATGGTTTTTCTTTTCTTTCCTATTAAGACCATAAACATTTAGTTAACTTAACCATATCTTAACTTTTTTAGAAAACTAAACATAAAACATAAAAATGTTTTTAAATGTTTTCTTTCTACTAATAATTCTTTAAATGAAAAATAACAGTCAATTAAAAAAAAAACTGGTTGATTTAAAAATTTCACCTGTCTGTAAAAAATATTAACAGTAATAAAGTAGTGTCTTATTTTTTGGAGGGCAAGGAGGGTGCCTTTAACTGAGTAATTCTAGTTTCAGTGTAATGCCTTTAAGAGATTTTCACGAAACTGTCATGAGCTGGAGTTCAGGCTTTGGCAGAAATAATGGTTTTTCAATGCTGTGTTATAGGTAGGCTCGGAGGCTTCTTCTGTGAGTCTGGCTCTGAGATTATGGGGTTAGAATCTGTCATTTTATTCTGAGATTCTTTTGCTTATTTTACTGTTATAATGACAATGAAAATTTTCTTTTTAAATAAAAGATAGAAATACTGTAATTGAAAATGCAGGATGCGGATTAGGCAGTCTTCGGTGAGCTTTATCTATTTCTTTTCCTTTTTTAGTTTCTAGAATTCTAGTTGCTTAAGTTAGTGTTATCATAAGATGGGCCATGACTCTGTAATTTCTGGCTGTGACATGGTATTGCTGTTGAAGTCATTATTATTTTTTTTTTTTTTGCTATTCAACTATGTTTTTCATGTTGTAAATTTTCTAGGTTGATAAATTCGGGGGCAGATTTCCCTTGAAGACAATGAATCTTAACTCAGGGGCCCTCCCTTGAGTGGATGTCTTCCAAAGCTCTGTACCTAATTTTGTTTTATAATTTTATATTATTTTCTTTAAAGAGGGTCCCTAAGATTGTATAAGCTTTAGGCCCTACCTCACTTGGATTAGCCTCTGGCCGATATGCAAACTCATTGAAACTGGAAGAAAAGCAATAACAAAGATAGACTTGAACCTTCAGAAACTTAGTCGAGGTATCTAGCAGGTGCCACATACTCTTTTCTGGTGGAAGATAGGTTCTGGACAATTATGCTAACTAGTAGATCTATGTATCTAAAACCAGATGCACAACTGATGATCGTGGAAGCATCACAAGTAAAGTTTTAGAGGCTTGTAGTCCTTGACTGAGTTCTGTTGTGTAGATAATCAGACTTTTGGTGAGGTTCTCTTAGAAAAACAGATAATTTCAAACATTGGGAAATTTTTGTGGCATGTAAAATCTCACTCTTTAACCTATATTTTGTATATTCCCTCACCCATGGCAACAGTGTATATCTTCTTCAATTTATCACCATTGTTTTTCTCCTGTTAGCCATTCCTGCACCTGTCTTGAGAAAAATCCTCATAACTGATGAGAATGTTGATGTAGTATATGTGTAACATGGACTCTTCACGTATCCTTGTGTGTGGGAAGATAAAAAAGACCATGCAGGGCGCCTGGGTGGCTCAGTTGGTTAAGCGACTGCCTTCGGCTCAGGTCATGATCCTGGAGTCCTGGGATCGAGTCCCGCATCGGGCTCCCTGCTCAGCGGAGAGTCTGCTTCTCCCTCTGACCCTCCTCCCTCTCATGCTCTCTGTCTCTCATTCTTTCTCTCGCAAATAAATAAAATCTTAAAGAAAAAAAAAAAAGACCATGCAAGCTGAAACCATGCAATACGATCTTAAAACTCAGTGGAAAAATTTGTGATTATTCTGTGACTTTACCCATGTCTGTCAAAACATTAAAAACTCTCTTACTCTTGGTTATAAATGCAGGGAAATGCAAATAATAGTAAAACTCATATTTAGCACACTGTGATTTAGAACTTAAGAAACATTGAGAATTAAAGCATTTCATTTCTTTTTAAGAAAACTGTCATGAGTCACTTCAATTATACTGCCTTCTCCTGACGCAGCATGACATAAAGAGAGCATTTTTTTCTCTTAGTAAATGCTCATACTCCTTCATAAATCTGCACCAACCACAACTATTTTACTCCTGTACTCTCACGATTGTGAACTATCTCCTGTGGTTCTTTTAATGTGAAATTTTTTTACTGGCGTCACTTCCTCTGGGAAAACTTTTTTTTTTTTTTAAAGATTTTATTCATTTATTTGACAGAGAGAGACACAGCGAGAGAGGGAACACAAGCAGGGGGAGTGGGAGAGGGAGAAGCAAGCTCCCCGCTGAGCAGGGAGCCCGATGCGGGGCTCGATCCCAGGACCCCGGGATCATGACCTTAGCCGAAGGCAGACGCTTAACGACTGAGCCACCCAGGCGCCCCTGGGAAAACTTGATCGTCTTTGTCACAATCGCTTTCCTGATTTATGTTGATAAGTTCACCCTCCCTAAGTTCTTCCAGCTGCACATCTAGAGTCTCTCAAATGACAACAGTGTCAACATGCCATAGTCTTGGATTTCATCTATACCTTCATTTATGTTCAATTTGAATGTCCCCTTCCAGCACTATCATTTTTCATTTCTTCACTAGACTTTAATCTTTGATGGCTAATTCCTGCTTTCAGTTATCCGTTTTTGTAAAATGTCACATGGGTTTATTGCTGAGAGCCAAGGAGGCAACACAACTACATGCTTTGAGTCTGGGCGTGAACTGAATAACAGATGTACAGGGACCAAGACTGAGGGGCTTGGAAAGAAGTGATGTGATTGGTTACTGATTGTGATGTGTATCTGTTACTTACTAGTGATTTGTAGCTGAGGAGCTAACAGCAAAGTTTATACTTTATGCAGTTATTTACAGTTAATATACTATGATAACTGAAATTTGAATTGTGCTGTTGGGAAACTGGTGTTATTTAACTAAACTGTAGTTACTGAAATTCATGCCTATATGAACTATGTAAGTTGATGATTCTCTCTCTCTCTCTCTCCCTCTCTCTCTCTCTCTGTGTGTGTATATATATATATATATATATATATATATATACATATGAAATAATTTCTAAACCTAGCTTTTAGCAAGAAGTTTAACAATCACGATTAAAACATTGTTTCAATAATTTAGTTTGTTTTGTGGGAGCAGTATTTAATTTTGTAACTAAATTTGAATACTCAATCAAAAGAGACAACTATGTGATTTTATATAGCATTTGAAAAGCAACACAAAACTGAAATGGATTGTTTGTTTTTTCCCAGTTTTATGTATGGAGAATTGACTGACAAGAAGACCATTGAAAAAGTCAGACAGACTTTTGACAACTATGATTCAAACTGCTTTGAAGTTCTTCTGTACAAGAAAAACAGTAAGTATCTAAATTACCAATAAGATGTGTCAACTCTGATTAATGTTATGTTTTGGTTAGTGGTGGTTGAGCTATAGTGTAGAGAGAATATCAAACTTTGTCCTTCTCTTGGTAAAGGCAGGGGGTGCTGATAAAATTAGAGAGCAAAACTAATGAATGATTCTCCCTATGAAAAACAACCTTTTGAGGAATGGCAGGAAAATATGGTGCCTTTTAAATGTGATTTTGTATGTGTGTGTGAGGTGGCAAAATGTTTTGTAATTAATAGTCATGATAAAGATCCTACAGTTACATGATAGCAACTAAAAATGATAGAGAAATTCATTCATTTCTTCTTGTGGTTAATGGAAAAGGTGATTGGTATCACTGAGTATGTGTGATTCCCTTTCTACATGTGCACGGCTGACGTGGTTATTGACTTGAGGTCTTCACCAATATGGCCTTTTGCTAGACTCTGACTCTTTTGTGTAGAAGGCTAACAGAAGTAGTTCCTACTTTCAGAATAGGCTATTCACATCTGGTAAATATGTATTGATTATGGTGAACTGTTCTCTAGGATGGAATTTGTGAATGATCAGTTGTCCATTAGATATCACATAAGACCTCATGATATGGACTCTCTTTCAGAATTTGCAGCCAAACAAAAACGAACTATTGTACTCCACAACCAAATTTCCTTTCTAATTTGTTTTCTTTGAATAGTTTGGTCACTGACTTTTATTTATTTTTCCCAAGTTGACCTTTTTTTTTTTTTAAATTTTTTTTTTAAATGAACAGTCACTTTACAAGATGGGTCAATTTATTTAGTGTTAATGATAAATGACAGCAAAGCCAATTATCATTTTTTAAAAGATTTATTTATTTGACAGAGAGAAAGAAAGGGAGAGAGCATGAGTGGGAGGGGCAGAGGGAGAGGAATATCAAGTAGACTCCCTGCTGAGCACGGAACCCAACGTGGGGCTCGATCTCATGACCCTGAGATCATAACCTGAGCCGAAATCAAGAGTTGGACACTCAATCGACTGCGCCACCCAGGCGTCCCAAAGCCAGTTATTATCTTTAGTGGAAATTGATGGTTACTAAATTCTTCCCCAGCTTGGGAAGCATTTTAGCTTCAAGAGGAAGCACTTGCTCCATGTTCAGAGCGGGCTGGATTTTTTACAGCATAATTCATCCTCTCCATCTTACTCAAACATTTATTCACTATAAAATATTTAGAATTGAACTTAGGTTTTTCTTTTTATTAATAGACCATCAAAGACATAATCACAGCCACAGGCATTGCTTTAAAATTAGTGCACTTGGTAATGGGAATACTGGTCTTTAGTGGTTTTACCTATGGAATGTCTTATTATTTTATCTTTCATTTTAGAATCAAGGCCAAAGAGGTATTCCTCTTTATTCATAGCCAAATGTCTGTTGGCTTGTCACCTAGAAAACAATCCATTCTGAATGATCTGCTCTGGCCTCGACCGGAGAAAAGTCAAGCTTGAGGTGTCCTCTGGGTCTTTCTCACCAGGTCCAGATATATATTGATAAATTTGTAGTAGACTCCTATGTCAAAACCCTGTATCCTTTTCATATAGGTTGTTCTCCTTTGAATGACTTAGATATGTGCCCTGAGTTTAGCAAATAATTTAAGGATATTCCCTATTACTAAAGTCATTTCACTTTGACGCTAAGAAGAATAAACAAATATTTGCCCGATTTTAAAGCATGAGAACCAAGTTCATAGTGCCTGAGTTTCTTAAAAATACCTTTGTGGAGATTCTGTTTTCCTTATATCCTTTAAATCATGTTAACAAGAACTTGAATTTTACATTTCCAAAAGTTTCCTTCCAAGGTAGTATTTTGCTTTATTTTAATGTTTTGAAATTCTGTTATTTGCATTGAGTTTTTTTCATTAATATGGATAGGTATCATTTAGGTATTTTAGTGGAGTTCTACTACACTGAAAGGAGCTTTAAAAAATCTTGTAAATTGTTACCTGAACATCAACTAAAAAAAATATGTTTTTGTAACTTTTTAAAAATGTTAGATAGAAAAATTCACATGTCTGTAGATAAATGTTTTGGGAATGCCTGAATGCCACGTCTTCCTAACACTTCCATTAAGTAATTAGGTTAAACAGCATTTTGCAAATGGGGGGATTGAGGTATCTGATTTAACATGTGTCATCGTTGACATTTCAGTATGTAGGCTCTATTTTTAAGGTGCATTGCTCCGATTAGCGGGAACCGTTTCTACTGTTGGGAAGGAAACAGTAGCAATGGGGTGATGGTTTAAATGGGTCTTCCTGTCTGCACAAAGGCACACCTGTGATAGCCTGGGCCGCCCAGATAATCAATGCTAAGACACTGCCCTGAGTTTCCATCTACAACTGGCCTCTCTGCCTAACCCTCTCAGACTTTCTGCTCCCTTGAACCCCCAGACCAGAGTATGGATATTTTACCAGCCACTCAGCAAATACTCTGTCTACTTGGGGAATCTGACCCTGTAAGTCAACTTTGATAGCTGAAAGCAGTTTTAAAAAAACAGTCCTGACTCTAGGCTAAAATTTGAAAAATTGCTCTTTTCATAGAATGTGCAAAATGTAACATCATCTCTTTCTGTTCAGATTTTTAACAGACCTTGGAAAATGACTGATTTTTAATGCCCTTTTCTCTGTTTATGACCCTGCTGCCTCAAGCTCACTGTGTTGGAACAGCCATAGGCCACATATCTGCTAGCATGTGTGTCTGGTGATTTGTAGAACTGCGTATATCACTCACAGTTCTTGGGTACACTGTATAGAAGAAGGAGCAGAAAACAAAGAACAAGCCTCTCTGGGAGATGGTGTGGTGGTTTTTGAGATCCCTGTCTCACCCAGTGATCATTTTGGAAAGGGCCGTGTTTTCATAGGGCCCCAGGGTTGCAAAGGATCTGGTTGTCAGAACTGAATATTCCATAAACACCTCCTCTTTCTAATTCTCTGACTTCTTGAACCTGGTAGTTAAGCCATCTCTTCTTGTCTAGATGACAAATTCCCCATTGTGGTGACATTACTCTGTGAGTTTTTTGGCCAAAGGTATGAAGGTTTTTCTAATTTGGTTTTCGTTGCACCACTAACAGACTATCGACTCTCACAGAGACTATTAATAGCTGCGTATTTCACTCCCCAAATCCCAAACCTAACAAAAGCCTTTATGTCTTTAAGATAGAAAATTTGGAGAGGCTTTACTGCACTATGGCTTGGAAAGAATATAATGGAAAATGTGTCTTTTTGATTCTGATGGAACATTCCTTCAGTGTTTTATCATTTAATGGATAATTACTCCTTTGAAGGCATTTCTTGTGTCTTCAAATATTTATTGTTTGAAATAATGCCAGTTCCTGGTTTGTCCAAATCCAAAGCCTTAAGTGCTCTGAAACTCTTTGTTTTCTGGAGTCTGCAGGAGCCATTGTTTAAAGAACATAGTGACAGCTCAGAGGATCATAGGGGAAGGGAGGGAAAACTGAATGGGAGGTCATCAGAGAGGGAGAAAAACCATGAGAGACTCTTGACTATGGGAAGCAAACTGGGGTTTGCTGGAGAGGAGGTGGGCAGGGGGATGGGGTAATTGGGTGATGGGCATTAAGGAGGGCATGTGATGTGATGAGCACTGGGTGTTATACGCAACTGGTAAATTATTAAAAAATAAAGAATATTTGAACAACTGCAAACAAAAAAAAATAAAGAACATAGTGACAGAGTCAAGCCTCATTCTTTGAGTGAAGGAGATAAGAAGCAGTGGCTCATGAAGATACCTGAGAATCTCAAGGGCTGGGGGCATGTCTTCCCCGCCCCCCCCTTAAGGTCGCCTTAAAAGCTTCAGGTAGAGTTCTGTGTACAGCAGACATCAAGCGTTGCTGCCATCCTCTCTCTCTGATGTGGGGGTGCTGTCAAAGGCATAGAGCCATCTTATAACTCTGACTGACGAGAGAGCCTTGAGGTAGGAAGAGCATTTCAAATGTTCTTCCAAGAGGACTGCTTATCAGAGCATCAGGGATTGCTGCTGAAGTCATTTGGAAACACTTCTCAAAGGGACAGGAAGAGCGAAGCATGTAGGAGTGGTCACACATGGTGACACTATGAAAAGGAAGTTGGAGAGAGCAGCGGAGGTGCAGGGACACAGACCTAAAGGGAATGCTGGTGTTACCGTAGTGACACAGGCTTTGTGCTCCTGCGTGGTGAAATGTCACCCTCAGCTTTACTTTCACAGTTTGATATTTTGGGTTGAAAAATGTTTATTAATATTTGAGCAATTGGTAATTGATACAAAGTTAAAGTTTTTTTTTTTTTTTTAAATTCTGGAAGCAATTAAAATACTGTTGTTTCGGTGCTCGTTCCTGGCACAGCAGTGGGCAGCTGAAGAAAGAGGCAAGGCAGGAGACCAAATCATTGCTGTGGCTATGTCACACTCTCTTGTCCTTTCTGTCTCTTACAGGAACCCCTGTTTGGTTTTATATGCAAATTGCACCAATAAGAAATGAACATGAAAAGGTGGTCTTGTTCCTATGTACTTTCAAGGATATTACGTTGTTCAAACAGCCAATAGAGGATGATTCAACAAAAGGTAATTTTCTTTTTCTTTTTCTTTTTTGAGAGAGAGAGAGAGTGGGGGGAGGGACAGAGGGAGAGAGAGAGAATCCTAAGCAGGCTCCCTGCCCAGCATGGAGCCGATGCAGGGCTTGATCTCACGACTCTGACATCATGACCTGAGCTGAAATCAAGAGTTGGTCACTTTAACTGACTGAGCCACCCAGGCGCCCCAACAAAAGGTAATTTTCAAAGGAATGGCCACACTTAAGAATTAGGCTGTCAATTAAATATATTTTTATTTAAAAAATACATAGGTTGCACTGGAACACAAAATTTTACTATTTGGTACTTCTTTTGCTTTACATTCATGCTAGTAATTATCCACAACCAGTTTTATTCAATCATGCCATTTGAATGGAAATAGCGTGGCTATCCAGAGTAGAAATAATAGTTGGTTAACTTAAATTATAATAAGAGGAATTGAGATAAGACATAAGGAAGAACTATCGTAGAGCATTATTAATTTAGAATCAATATAACGGGAATTTTGACAACTTCTTCCAGGATGAACTTTAGAAACACAAAATATAACAGCCTGTGAGATGGTTTGGGTGAAGTCCTTTTACAGCACAGTTGATCAGTTGATTGAATTTTGTTGAATTGATTAGAGATTGATTAGTTGACTTTTTTCACGTTACTTTTCACCCTTTACTTACTCAGCTTTTGTAGATTCTCTTGGGTAGATGCTGTTAGATTATGTGAAGAATAATTTTGTTATCAAGAGAGTGGCTGGCAAAATGCAAACATCCTGACTACAGTCTTACTGACTTTAATATTCAGGAGGAGAGTTATAGAAAGCAGTAGTCAGTGGCATGTGCTTTTATCTTGTTTTCTATGTAATTTACTCTCATTTTATTCTCTCCAATTATGTTTAAATTAAAAACTGGTATCTGATAAATGAAGAATTTCAAATACTCTTAGAAGTTTTATGACATGTTATTTTTAATAATCTCTTAGGAGACTAAAAATGTCATCTTCCTCTTTGCATTTGGCATTGCCTTTTCTTACCTCTTTAAAAAAACTGGCACGAAAGTTTAATTTTTCCAACTGTAATCATAATTGTAGAAAAATTTTATAGGTTTATTCCTTGCATATGAATTCACATATATTATACTGGGTCAGTTTTTGGTTAACATCAAATTATAAGTGGAAAATTTTGTAATGTGTAAACCATTTATTTTTATTTTTATTTTTTTTAAAGATTTTATTTATTTATTTGAGAGAGAGAAAGCACAAGAGGGGGGAGCGGGAGAGGGAGAAGCAGACTCCCCGCTGAGCAGGGAGCCTGATGCGGGACTCGATCCCGGGACTCCAGGATCATGACCTGAGCCGAAGGCAGTCGCTTAACCAACTGAGCCACCCAGGCGCCCAGTAATGTGTAAACCATTTAAAGTATAACATGGAACAATTTATTTGTGAATGTTTCTGAAAATGTGTGTATTAAATCATCTCCTGGAAGATCGAATATTCACTTTTGGACTTATTTTACCTGTTCTTCTACCTTTACTCATAGACCCAGTGTCTAGAAGGTTTAGGATGAATTTAAATACTGTTTTTAAAAATAGAATAGTTTTCTAATAGTATTTAGGTTTAATGCTTGTTTGTTTGTTTTAAAATTCAAGGTGCTCCATCCAATGGCAACAGAATTTGTGTTCTCAAGCTTACGTGGAACATTCACTAGATAGATCACATTCTGGCCATAAAACACACCTTGGCCAATTTAAAAGAATAGAAATCTTAAAAGGCATGTCCTTAGACCACAATGAAATTAAACTAGAAATCAATAACAGAAAGATAGCTAAGAAATCTCCAAATACTTAGAAATTAACACATTTCTAAATAACCCATGGGCCAAAGAAGAAGCCTGAAGATAAATTAGAAAAATATTTTGACTAACTGAAAATGAAATTACAAATTATCAAATTAATGGGATATAGCAAAAGTAGTGGTTAGAGCAAAATGTATGTAACATTAAATGCATATATGAGAAAAGAGGAAAGATATAAAATTAAAACCCTAAGCTTCTACCTTTGGGAGACAAAGAAGAGCAATTTAAGTGAAAGCAAGCTGAAGACAAGAAATAAGAAACTTTAGAGCAGAAATCAATGAACTAGAAAATAGGAAAACATTAGAGAAAATCACCACAACTCAAAGCTAGTTCTTTAAAAAGATCATCAAAGGTAATAAACCTCTAGCCAGGCTAACCAAGAACAAAGGGAGAAGAAGCAGATTACCAATATTAGAAGTTAAAGAAGGGCCATCACAACTCATCTCAAGGACATTAAAGCATATAAAGGAATACTTTGATCAACTCTATAGCCATTGAATTGATAATTTAGGGGAAATGGACCATTTCTTTGAAAAACAAACTGCCAGAACTCACACTAGGAGAAATAGATAACTTAAATCATCTTATATCTATTAAAAAATAATTAATAATTAATAAACTTCCAAAACAAAGAAACACCATGTATGATGTTTCTGTTTTTCATTTTTGGCAAATCTACAATCTTTTCCAAAAATAGAAGCAGAGAGAACTCTCCTCACTTGTTCTATGAGACCAGCACTACCCTCATACCAAAACCAGAAAAAGACATCACTAGAAAAGAACATTATAGACCAATATTTCTCATGAATATTCATATAAAAATACTCAACAAAAATTGAATCTACATGACAACTAAGTGGGATCTATTCCACATATGCAAAGTGGGTTCAACATGAAAAAAATCAATCACTGTAATCTACTATTTGAACAGGCTAAAAAAAGAAAGATCATATCATTTCATTTGACATAGAACAAGGATTTGACAAAATCCAGCACCCATTCATGGTAAAAACTCTTGGCAAAGTAGGAATGGAGAGCAACTTCCTCAACTTGATAAGGAACATCTATGAAAAACCTCCAGTTAACAGCTGACTATATCTTAAAGTAATATGTTTTTAAATAAAAGATAAGTAATTTTTATATGATTTGTGACCTAACATTCTTCAGATGAATTTGTCTTGCTTTCACACTGAATGACAGTAATACTGAGTAAAAAGCTTTTGTGTCACAGTATTTTCCCTTATATAATATTTATATTTATATTTGATGAATATTATAATTCTCTCTCTTTAAGTGATTTCATGACACTGCTGAAGTTAGGGAGAGTACATACAGTACATTCTCAATTTTGATATGCTGAACATTGATTGATGGTGTCAGTATATGTAGTCTATTTATGGAAACTAAAAATTGACAGCATTTTTTAGTGAAATTGGGGAAAAGGTGCTAATATTGAGCATTGACTTTTATTTCTCAAGTTAATGCCCTTCCATTTATCTGCCTACACCTGCATCCCTGTATCCTTATATCAGAATCTCAGAGTTCTTCATCAGGCAAAATCTTTTAAATGCATAACTCATTCTTACAAAAAAAATGGCATTTGAATAAACTCCAAACAACTCAGACCATTTGATTTTGAACTATGTGCTTGATAGGCATGTAAATTAGAATTTACAGGGAAAATCAGACCCCATTGTGAAAATCATTAGAGAAGACTATCTCTTTCCAGTGCCAGAATTTGTAGGGGAAGAGCTTATTTTAAACAGACTTTTATTTTGAGACTTTTCCACACCTTTCAAATACATAACAGATCACTGAAAAAAGTATTGCACAATGTAACTATGAATGCTGTATATGAGCTACTTTCTATTGTTCAAATGAGCTGTAAAATTAATATGAAAAATTCAATAGAAATAAAATATTTATGACATTAAGTAATCATCCTACTATCTCTATGAAGGTAGAAGTATAGGAAAGTGTGTTTGGAAATCTTGGCAGAAAAAATATGTCTCTCAAATTCTTAAGTTGAATAAAGGGGACTGTGGAACTTTTGAGAAAGAGCAGAGGAGATTTCATGATAACACCATAATATCAAAATGATTTGGGTCTAAAACAATGAACTGGGAGATGGTAGATTTACTTTTAATTTAACCTTGGGCACCAGAGTTACTTAACATGAGCCTTCTTATGACTCTTGTAGGAAAGTTTTGTTCCCCTTGTTTATCTATTTTACTGATTTTTTTCCCCTCAACCAAAAATGCTGATTAGGCGTACAGAATGGTGCAGGCACCATTCTAGGTCCTGGAGATACACAGTTCCTTTCCATCCTAATGGGGGGAGGGGAGACAAACAAGTAAATATATATTGGAAGTTTTCTTCCGATTGCTCTTCTCAGGAATATAAAAAACATGGTTATCACCTGAGAGTAAGGATGGTGAAGGAGATGAAGAAGTATTGAAGTCATGGTGAGAGAGAAGTAGGTATGAAATGGTAATCTAAGAGGGTGGAGAAGTGAGCAGGCAAAGGGAATTTGGTAAGCTGAACACTAAGGTCTGCTTGGGACTAGTGGTCATGAGTTCCACTAGAATCTATGAGCATGATTATTGTTTTACTCTATCCATATTCAGTCAAAGATCTATAGATGAAGAAGTAATGAAGAGTTGGATTTAACCAGAGTTGGGATTTGGTAAGGTGAGTGAATGGAAAAGAATCAGGGCAAAGTATCAGGGAGTTGAGTTGCAAGGGAGGAGATGGAGGGTGTTTGTAAAATTTGAAGAAATACTTAGGTAATAGAGTTCTACCTAGGACATAGGAAATAGTATTTTAAGATACAGAATAGACAAGTGAATCCATACCTTAGCAGGCCAGAATGGAACTTTTAATCCCAGAGCAAGGGTATTTTTACCTTCCCCCTCCCCCTCCTCCTCCTCTCCCTCCTCCTCCTCCTCCTCTTCCTCTTCTTCTTCTTCTTCAATTCTTCTTCGAGTTAGCAGACAATTAATAAATTTGATAAAGGGCATCTACAAAAAGGATATCTACACAAATATCATACTTAATGGTTGAAACATTGAAAGGTTTCCCTTTGAGATTATTAACAAGTAAACAGTGCCCCCATAGCCACTGCTATTCAGCACTTTACATTTGACTTTCTTAATGTGAAAAGGGGCCAGTGATTAGAGCAAAGGCCTAAGTCCTTTGAGGATTTGCCAAGGTTGGAATTGACATCAATTTCCTACTTGCTTTGGTATTTTTACCAAGAAACTCAGATACATGGTTGAAAGAGTTGAGTAAAGGCTAATTCTGAATTTTATTTCTAAATTGTATCTGGGATAGTAACTATAATATGATGGCAGCCAACCAATCTGAGTGCGCCTCTTCCTCATAATGAATCTTATAATACCAAAACTTCATTCTAGGTTGATTTTTTTCCCTTAAAAAGAATGGCACTGAGTGATGTCAGTGATACCTCTGACTTATACCATGACGGATGGTAGTAAAAACCATCGAAGGGGAAGGAATCCAGTTTTGATGGAGTAGTTACTATATGTCAGGAAGTTTATGTTCTTTATTGCTCTTTCCTATAATTCTGAAAATTAGTATCATTATCTCCATTTTACTGTTGAAGATCCTGACATGCAAAGTGTGACTGATTTCCAATCCCATGTTCTCTCTATTGCACCATGCTGTCTCATCCTTTCCAGTGGAAACTTATTATTGTGGTTTGGCCACATTAATACCCTGCTCACCTTTTTTCCTACAGCAATTAAGCACATGTTGAGAACACTCTGATTCTGACAGAATTGAACTGTTTTGAACCAAGAAATTTACTGATAATAATTCAAGGGGGCAAAGCATTTTTGTTATCTTTTGTTCCTGGTACTGAGATCTTGGAACTGTTGCTCAGATAATCAGTCAATGGTACCTGATTCATCATTTGTAATAATACAAAGGGGAAAAATTACAGCCAAGAAATCCATTTCGTTGATTATCCATGTGTGTTCTACAAGAGATGGCCAGAATCTCTGCCCATTTATCCTGTACGGTATTTTCAAACAGATTCCAAAACTGCCAAGACACTCACAGTGTGAAATATCCTGTGCCAAATAGTTATGGCATCTTCATGCCAATAATTGAGACAAAAAAATTCTTACAGAATGAAGCTAACAGCAAAAATAGCAACCTTCCCCTGTGGGAAGCCAGTGGTTTTCTTTATAGAGAGGAAACAACAGATGAAATATGAGTAATTATGCCATGTAGTCTCTTTGGCCAAGAGTATAATTGTTTACCTAAGCTTTTTTCGTATAGATTAGAATCTTGTGTTGCAGTCTAATAGATTGATTTAACTGCCTCTGTGACTTCCTCTTATTTTTAAGATTAGGCAGTGCATGACAAAGAGGTTAATTGCAACCCAATAGAGCTAAACTAATGTTTTATTAAGAAGGAGATGGCATCCTGAGCTTTTAGGAGAACAAATGTTCTCATAATTCCATGAACAACTCATAGAGCAAGTATTAGGCTCTTCATAGTCAGCTGTCTGTTCACATTACCCCATATCGACCACATCTAAGTAACATCAGCGAACTGTGCTGAATAATCAGTTACACCAGTGAGGTCTCTGTAAAGGTGAGATCTGTAAATGTATCACTGGGAAAAGTTAGAACTGCTGATGTGTCTTTTTTCTCTGACCTAGACAGTATGGCTGCTCGACTTTTTCAAAGTTTGACTGTATAGTGGGGGTTGGTGACAGATCAAATGAACTAATTTAGTTAATAACATAGGCAATTCCGAATGCGTCCAAGGGCACAAAGGGATAGGCATAAGGAAATTCACTGTGGTGTTGTTAGTGATAGTGAAAATCTAGAAACTACTTAAATGTTCATGAATAGAACATGTGCATGATCAGAAAAGAGCAAATGTCTACTACTCTGAGATGATAAAGGTGCAGGCAAGAATCAGTGCCATACAGGTGGGTCTTGAGATGGAGGGGACAGAAGGGAAATTGAGGGCTATCTATTATGTTTCTTTTGGCTTCTGTTTATTCAATAACATTTGACAAGGTAATCTGAGAGTGAGGAGAAAGGGGTGGTATAGGGGTCTTGAAAAAAGTGCTAACTGTTTAGAACTGAGGACTATAAGAAAGCCCTAACCCTAGCCATTATCCTAGGAAATGAGAGAATGCATGCCATTTGATGATTTGTATTCTTCTATATGTCAATGAATTTATTCCTCCAATATCTCTTTTAATTTTTTTCAAAATATTTTCTGGATAAACCTTATTGAACTCTGGGAATAAAAATGGGCTTCTTTCTAAATCCAGTACTCAGAAGTACTAAGATGTGTAACATCACTTGTCTTAGGAAAATGAAGCTTCAATAAGTATAACATTGCCTTGTAAGTTTCTAGAAATATTCAATGCAATTATAAATCCAGTTGAAGTAAGAAAGAGAAATGATCACAAGAAATATTTCAGGTGCCAACATTGTTACTGTCATCTGAAGATACTCTTACCACTATGAGTGGATCAGAGAAGCTTCCAGAAGGAGATAATGCTTTAACTGAGTCTGGAGGTGCCAGTAAATGCATGAAAGCCTGGAAACACTGAATATCATGGGGTGTACAGAGAATTCTTAGTAGATTTAATTTTAGTTTTGAATTTATTCTTTTTTTTTTAATTTGCTACTGATTTTAGTAGGGCTGGAATACAGAGTATATATGAATAAGTAGAAGGGGATGAATGCAGAGCAATCTTTGGGATCAGAAACTAAATGACCTATATACCAAGGATATGCAATGTTATACTGAAGGCTTCCAGGGGTCTCTTAAAGAGTTTGAAATAAGGGAAGGGCGTGGACCAGTTGTGTGCTTTAGAAAGCACTCTGGCAGCAATGTAGAGAGTTGCTTGGGGAGTATATGGTCAGCGAGCAGATAGAGAGTATAGTCTTTAAGATGCACGGGTGGAAGATGATATACTGTCTGACATATAGGGATGGAGAGAGGAGATTCAACTTGAGTATTTATTAATAAGTTATAGTCTATAAGACTTAGAAGTGATTGGATATGTGGATGTGGAGATAATAGTGAAGGAGGATGGTAAATTTCAAGTTTCTGATTTGGGCAATGGAAATATCATGGGCCCATTCACCAAGTCCAGGAATACATGAAAGATGTGGAGTTGGAGATGGAGAGAGAAGATGATGAGATCAATTTTGGACATGTTGTCAGATGCCTATAGACTATCTTAGTAAGAGGTGGCTAATGGCTGATTAGATACTAGATAGGTCTAGTCCTCAGAAGAAGAGTCTAGATTGGTGATAGAGATTGCATATTGGTCTTTTACATTGATGTTAAGTTCTTAGAGAGCTGGTGGCATATCTGGTGCTTCCTTTTTTTAAATTTTTTTTTAGCACATTACACAGGGTTAACCTTAGGGTTACATACAATTCTCAAGGCCTAACATTTTTTTTCTTCTAGCCACTAGGATAAAGTCCATTAATTAAGAATTAAGGACCTTCTACCAACTGATGCCAGTTTACCTATTTTCTAATCCACTTGTTGGATACCATAGACGGAGCTGAATTGGTAGGGAAATACAAAGCTTAACTGAAGTCAGAATTAGCCTGAAGAATGGTAGTAAACTATGATGTCATCTACCTAGTATAGTTTGAAAGACATTTGACAGGTGTCTGCCCAGGATTTCTTCCTTCATCTTTTGTCACATTGTTTGAAATTTCATCATTGCCATTACAGTTATTCCTTGGGACCAGCAGGAGTTTTCCTTGTTAAGGAGTTATTTGACAAATAACCTAGTTAGGGGCACTAGCATAGAAATTATCACATGGTCTTAATGGAATCTTTAATAAATTAGAGTCTTTGGGATATGTAGAGAAAGGGTAATTGAGATAGGACCAGAGTATGGTTAGTTTTGCTCTACTTATTCACATTTCCTTGAAATTAATTATTTTAGTAACAGGAATTTGAGGCCTCAGAAGAAATTTCTTTTCTTTTTTTTTTTTTTTAAGATTTTATTTGTTTATTTGATAGAGAGCGAGAGAGGGAACACAAGCAGGGGGAGTGGGAGTGGGAGAAGCAGGCTTCCCACTGAGCAGGGAGCCCAATGTGGGGCTCAATCCCAGGACTCTGGGATCATGACCTGAGCCGAAGGCGGATGCTTAACAACTGAGCCACCCAGACGCCCTCAGAAGAAATTTCTTTCTCATTAAATTCACATCCCTTTCCCCCAGAAGTTAAAATTACTACTCTTTCAGAAAACAATATTAGGGATTCTAGATATTTAAGGAAGGATCTTTAGCTATCACTGTAGTTGTTAAGAGAGAAATAACATTTTTCTATGTAACAAGAAAAGATGGAAGTGTGATAAGAACCATAATATGTGAGATTTGTCAAAATTGGGCTTCATTTTCTTATGTGTATATATCTGCACACAATGCACAGTAGAACTGTTTTTATTAGTCTATAATAAATACCCCTGCCCCCAACTTTCAGTGGCTTAACACAACAGAAGCCTATTTCTTGCTCACATTACAGTCCGAGGCAGGTGATCCTTGGCATATGGCAATCTTCTGTGCCCTGATTCAGTGCTTTACCTTTCCCTGGGGCCTTGTTGTCACTTGCATCCAGCTGGTAGAAAGAGGAAGAAAGTGTAGAGAAGTCTCACTTGCTTCTTATGTTGCGGCATGCACATGTGTAGGAGTGACACACTTCATTTCTGCTTTTATTCCATTGATGAGAACTAGGGACATGGACACAGCTAGATGCAAGGAATGCTGGGAAGTGTAGTCATGGCTGGGCAGCTGTGTTCCAGTAACAAATCTATATAATGCAAGGGGGAGCACAGAATTTTGTGGGCAGCTGTAACTTGGCTACTGAGACTATGTAATAGATATGAGCAAAACACAAAGGTCACATATAAAAATTACTCATTACTTTATAGCTGCGCTTGAAATGTGATTATGTTTATGCAGAAATAAAATGCTTTAGATTGATACTTTTTATTAGTTCTGGATGTTGTGCTATTTCTTAGATCCTTTGAATATTAGCAAGAATGTTGGGTTCCATATTCATTATATGTGAAAAACTGAGACTTTCTCTCCTTACTTTTAAGGTTGGACAAAATTTGCCCGATTGACACGGGCTTTGACAAATAGCCGAAGTGTTTTGCAGCAGCTCACGCCAATGAATAAAACAGAGGTGGTCCACAAACATTCAAGATTAGCTGAAGTAAGTGGGAGACTAACTTTCCTTCCCAAGATGGTGGTGGTGGTACATTTTTTCCCCCCAAATGATTCAATATAGGTATTTCTGGTTATTATTTTACAAGTACTTATCTTCTAATTATTTTTCCCTTATGGAATTACAGAAATTTTAAATATTTCTTTTTATTTTCTCATATTCTTGAAATGAGAAACTAGTTCATGACATCCCAAGTGGTATTTGTAGAGGGTGAGGTTTTCTTTGAGTAAATGAGATAGGAAGTTCACTCATTTTATCTATTTATGTATGCAGCACAAACTCATTGAGAGTTTTCTCTGTGCCTGATACTTTACAAAGGATGTGAAGATGAATAAGCAATGGGCTCTACCATCAAGGAACTAAAGATCAAGCAGAAGAAACTGACAATAGGATATGATAAATAGGATGATAGGGTGCAGTGGGAACACATACAAGAGCATTTGCCTAGAGTTGGGGCTCTAGGGAGGCTTACCTGAGTGAGGTGATACCTGGGGTGAGTGAATGTTGAAGGAAAAATATGAGAAATGGGTAAAGAAGAGATGCAGGTCATTTCTACCAGGGAGACCAGCATGTGCAAAGGCTCAGAGATGAGAGAGTATGATGACTTTGAATATGAGTTCAGTGTGGGTGAAGTCAGGTGAAGGAAAGGTTAAAGTTATGTAGAGTGAAACAGTGGTGGTTGGTGTCCCATGTGCCAGGGAAATGATATGATCACATTTATGCTTTAGAGAAACCTCTCAAAGGGAGATTGGTCCCTATGGTTTTCTTTGCAATGCCATGTTTTTCTTGTATTAATTTAAAAACTTGATTCCAAGAAGGGGTCCATAGCTTTCATCAGATTACCAAAAGGGATCTGTGGTACAAAAATGATTAAAAACCTAGTGGCTTTGTGTTGAATGGGTAGATAGGGAAACTAGTTAAGAAAACCTAAGAGTAAATCAGCTAGACTGACCATGGCTTTAAGCAAGGAAACCGGAAATGGAAATGGGCAGATCCAGACACTCCAAGATTAGAGTCAACATATTTGTTGATAGATAAGAATTGAATGTGAAAAAGAGGATGAGTCAAAGACAACTGGATAGATAGTACTGTGGCTAATAAAATGACAAATATAAGAGAAGGAAGAGAAGGTTTGGGGACAGTGGGAATGAGTTCAGTTTTGGGGATGTTAAGTTTAAAGTGCCTGACAGGAAATCCAAGTGGAGATGCCTCAAATGCAGAGGGATGAAGGGGGGGAAATTGGAGGGGGAGATGAACCATGAGAGACTATGGACTCTGAGAAACAAACTGAGGGTTCTAGAGGGGAGGGGCGTGGGGGGATGGGTTAGCCTGGTGATGGGTATTAAAGAGGGCACGTACTGCATGGAGCACTGGGTGTTATACTCAAACAATGAATCATGGAACACTACATCAAAAACTAATGATGTACTGTATGGTGATTAACATAACATAATAATAAAAAAAAAGGCAGAGGGATTTCTGGGTCTGGCTCTGGAGGGATATCTGGGTCTGAATTTCAGGCCTTGGTGCCCTAGGACTAGATGATGTTACCCAGAGAAAGTATATTGAAACCAGAGAGAAAAGGAATTGAGGACAGAACTCCAGGGCCGCTAAAAGCTTTCTTGTTCATGTGTCTTCTGTAATCATCACTTGTCTTCCTGGTGTGAATGATGCCAAAAGCTAACTAAACTACAAAAGCTTGGCTAAGCACTTAGTGGGCACTCACAGAATATTCTGAGGTAGCTTACCAAAGAAGAGAAAGATGAAATTAAATATATATGTTCATCAGTTTGCTCTGCTGGAGAAAAGTGAGTTGAAGAGCTCCAGAGTAACTTTCTAAACTAGTGGCAGATATTAAATTTGGTTTGGAGAGGGTGTGGAAGTAAAGTTTGTTCCTTGAATTTGGAGGACTCTGGATTTTTCTTGGACCATAGCTAACAGGGGACTTAGAAGGCTTTCTGCTCTAAATAGCACTGTTAGCCTGGGGAGAGATTAATACTTAGATGTGCAATCAGGTTTTTAAAAGCCCAGGTAAGACATTAACATAATTAAATATTAACTAATAATAATAATCACAATATTTTAAAAGACAATATGCAATTAGGACAAGATTTAAAGCAGGCTATTAGATACAACTTCCTTTGTCAGTGATGCTTGTTATAAAGTACTACTTGATTTTAAAGCTTTCTTTTCTGCCTTGAGTTGTCCCTTTTTTTCTACAAATCAAGCTGAAGTGGAGGGACATGTTTCTGTGACTGCTGACTTTCATAGTCATGATTCCTTCTGGGTCTTAACAATACCTTATTCAGAGTTTTTCTTTTCTCCGTTGTACAACTGGGCAAGAACAAGAGGAAGGGACCATAGAGAGGAAAATATTTTACCTTAGCACCCTGAAACATTCATTGGTTTTTTCCTTCTGCATCAAGTGGGAAGTTTCTTTCCCCTCAATAGCACATGATTTTTTACTTTTATTTTTGAGGAAATTTCACCCCTGTTTCTTCCCATCTGATTTTATTTTATTTTTGCATCGCCTTTGGATTATTGATAGTTTCTTTATTGGTCATCTCTAATTCACAAACCTGACTCAGATACAAAACTGTTTTCTGTCAGGTCATAGGCTTGATTTCAGAGAACATGAAGAAATAATGAGATTTTCAAAAGATATTTTGTCTGCATGTGCTCTTAGTCCAAAGTTTGACCCAAAAGAAGCAACAAGTTAGCAGAAGGATATCATTTCAAAAATTTTACTCAGAGTCATATAATTTGTTCAACCTGACTATTTGGATTTGCTGTTGAACTTCAGGTTTTCACTTTTTCCAAGACATATAAATTTTATCACAGTGCCATCGGGACACCTACATTTGGAGCCAGTTCCTGGTTTCAAAGATCTGGGTCTCCTTGTAGGTAGTTCATCAGTTGTCCACAAGAACTGACTTCCTGCTGACTGGCTTCAGCTTTTCACTTTTACAGGGGTGAAGATAAATATCTGTACCAATGCCATGTCCTTGGTTCTGATTCTATTAGTGTCAGTGCTCTCAGATATTCAGAGAGAAAGAACGTGTTTGTATTGGTACAAAAATAATCTGAAAATGTGTTTTCATCCCCCTCCACCTAAGGCTCGTCACTTCTCAAAGTACAAGTGGACTAGCAACGAAAATGAAGGATTGTTACTCACGGCTTTATAAAAGCGCCCCAGAGTCAGAGTGAAGATTAAAGTCGTGCTCTGCATATGAGAGAGATCAAAGTGTGAGCATGAGTGTCCCTTTGTGGTTGATGCCATGCTCCTCCTCCTCCTTCTCTCTGCCTGCTTCTCCTCCCCCTCTTGTAGCATTTCTGGATCCTTTTACATATGCAAGTCACTGTCTGAAGAACTGGGTCCTGAATGTCTAAGGAAATATCACACAAGAGTTTTACCTTGGACTGTACATTATAATCACTCAGGAAAGGTTTTGAAAATATAGATCGCACAAGATGAATTTAATTGTCAGTGGGGGCGCATTTCTAGGTATGAGTATATCATCGTTTAAAAAATTTCTCCCAATGGTTCTAGTTTGTAGCCAGATTTAAGGAATACTAACCTCAGGAGTGATCCAATTCCATCTCTAGAGAAGGCATCTTATGTTCTGCCAGCGTGCTGAGCAGGGTCAACTTGTCTATAAGCAGTGTGTGGGACCACAGCATTTTTAGGGGTCCATGGGATGTCTGAATTTCTATTAACAGTAGAAGGAAAAATTGAACTTTTAGGTAAAAAAGTTGGATTTATAATAATTTATTCTTCTTTGTAACAATGCAGTTGTAAAATGCAATTTTTATTTTATTTTATTTTTTTATGGAGAAAGGGGTCCAGGAAGGCAAAAATGCCTAGGGCCCATGAAGGTCATAAATGCACCCTGGCACTTGAGTTTATTTTCTAAGTCTGCTTTCTTTGTGCTTCAGCTATAGGCTGTGTAAATATAGATGGTAAAATATTAACATTGACTATGAAGAAAATTTTCACGTTTAACATGGTGAAATTGGAATGGATCGATCAGTGGCTATAAAGAGAAAGAGAAGCCATGATTCTGTTTGATTCTGTCTACATAAAGCTCTATCCCAACATGAAGCTTTTATTCTTGGTAGGAAAATTTGTTGCTAAGTAATCTAAGGCCTTATGGGAGAAATATGGCTGGGGCACTGATAATGAGGATAAATACATAAAAATCTTTCTAAATAGTTCTGATAGCCCCCAAACAAACAACAATAGTTATAATACACAACTATTGAGAATACTAATGATGTTTTTCACATTTCAAATATTAATAATGGGTATTATATACTTAGTTTTCAGTTATGTAAGTTCTATGCACAAGAGAAACTTTTCAGGGTAATTGTCGAGTTTCAAGAAGTGCTAGTATATTTGTTTTGTTTTGTGGCATATGAGTTATGTGCTAATAGGTATTTTTGTTTATGTCTATTCTTATATTCAAATATTTAATGCATTTATAACCTTATGATAACTTTTTGACTGCTACCTTCTGGATCCCATTAGTCTTAGAGATGCTAAACACTTGGATATATAAGATGACAAAGCTGCTGGAAATATTTATCAAAGTCCCATTTACAAATTCCTTAACACATAGATTTGCTCAGCCTTAGCTTCATTGATGGCATGGAACAGAGCTCTCTGATCTATTCCTTCAACTCTTTTTCACAGTTTCCAAGTTCCAGGTCCTGGAAAGCAATGCTAAGTCTGTGTTTGTTACTTTTGCCCAGCAGTGCCCAGGCCTCTACTCTTGCTCTGTCATCTGCTTTTTCCCTTTGTCTCTTTAATTAGACCTGCTTAGAGTAAGTCAAGGTTCATATAACCTTGCAGTGAAATTTTTCCGTCTGTCAAAAAGGTATGGAGAAGCAAACCTGAGTATTTAGCATTTTCTTTTTTCCAAAGCAAATATGCATCTGGACAGGAAACACAATTCTTTAAGTCCTGATTGAAGGGAGAAAAGGAAAAAGCAGGCTATAACACTTACAACCCTGTTATCACTATGCCGCTCATTAGGGCCCTTGCTGAGTCCCACTCAACAGCAAGATCACCAACAGTGTGGTCCTGGGGTTCAGCGAGGCCATCAGAATCAAAGTTATGCTCCCTGAGGTGCTAAGTATGTGTGAAAAATGGATAACGGTGAGTCACCCAAATAACTGTTGGACAATCAGAGATGTGTGATTTTAGGCAGGCTTGCAAGTGAGTGTACAGAAGGCAATCCCATAAGTGGACATCCAGCAGTGCTGTGGATCAGTGTTGGTGTTGGAGGAAGTTATTGAGAGGATGTGACTGCTGGCTGACCCCGGAACTGGACCCAGGCAATCGGAGGCTCCTCATTCTGGTCCTTGGAATGTACACTCTGCCAACCATTCCCACAGTGGGAGCCATTTTCAAGGACATAGCCTTGAAAGAGTAGGATGTTGTTGAGACCATTTGGACTGTATATGTGACTGGATCCAGTTAGGGTATCTATTAAGCTTTTAAGATTCTGGTAGGTGGGTGCGGAGGTCTACTCATCTTACCGTTTCCTATGACAAGCCTTGTAAGTATGTTCCCTTGCTTATTAAACTGCCACCTAACGATCTGGAGTGGTCTGTCCTTTTCTTTGTTCTCTCCTTGCCCTTGGTGTTTGGGGGCCAGTTTGTGAACCAACAGTTGGCCACTGGAGAGAAAGCCAGATAGAACAGCAGAAAGATTAACTTCCTTTAAACAAACTTTGGTACAACTCAGAAGAGGGAGACAAAACTTTAGGGTTTGACTGGTCTTGAAACCAGGAGTCATGAAAAATACACTGTGGTTTGACTTCCAGTAAGTTTGAATTCATTACTAACTGTACAGAGATGTTCAAGTCATTTATATACACATTGTCTCTCTTTTAGGTTCTTCAGCTGGGATCAGATATCCTTCCTCAGTATAAGCAAGAAGCGCCAAAGACGCCACCACACATTATTTTACACTATTGTGCTTTTAAAACTACTTGGGATTGGGTGATTTTAATTCTTACCTTCTACACCGCCATTATGGTTCCTTATAATGTTTCCTTCAAAACGAAGCAGAACAACATAGCCTGGCTGGTGCTGGACAGTGTGGTGGACGTTATCTTTCTGGTTGACATTGTTTTAAATTTTCACACGACCTTTGTGGGACCTGGTGGAGAGGTCATTTCTGACCCCAAGCTGATAAGGATGAACTATCTGAAAACTTGGTTTGTGATCGATCTGTTGTCTTGTTTACCTTATGACATCATCAATGCCTTTGAAAATGTGGATGAGGTAAGTTTCTTTTTTTTCTGAGTACTGTGGACCGTATGTTTTGAGAAAATTAAGATAAAAGGAGTTTACAGATAATCCAAACTTCTTTTTTTTTTTTTAAGATTTTATTTATTTATTTGACAGAGAGAGACACAGTGAGAGAGGGAACACAAACAGAGGGAGTGGGAGAGGGAGAAGCAGCCTCCCTGCTGAGCAGAGAGCCTGATGCAGGACTCAATCCCAGGACCCTGGGATCATGACCTGAGCCGAAGGCAGACGTTTAACGACTGAGCCACCCAGGCGCCCCAATCCAAACTTCTTTTTAGCCACCACTTTCAGCTTTCACCCTACTTGCTGTAAATTATATTATTCAATGACTTTAATTTTCATCTGCTTCTTTTTCTTGATTTCTGGTTGATAATACCAATTACTAAGACAGTGGTTGTGGTTCGATGTTGTGGTTTGAAGAAGTGGAGGTTGTGGTTGGAGGAGGTGGAACAGAAGAAAAGCAGAGCATTTGGGGGTCAAATACAGTTATGAATTAGGTAATTGATTAAGAGAGATGAAATAGATGTATTTTCTTTGGAAAACAGTAGCATTCTATGCATCCATAGATGTTTTGACTCTTCCTCTCCAGATATATATGGTAGCAGTGCTTGAGTTAACATTAAAAAAAAAAAACTTTTATGGAAAATCCTCAAATTTTTGCCTGTTTGGTTTCTTCTTTATAGCCTTTGTTTTAAATTTTGTCTAAGTACATTTGTGATTAGAGACTATATTGGATGACTTCTGATGTCTGGTCTAGTTCAAGGTCCTGTTCATTCAGTATTACCTGCACAACTAGAAATACTTAAAATGTGGAGGGCACCTGGGTGGCTCAGTTGGTTGGGCAGACGACTCTTGGTTCCAGCTCAGGTCATGATCTCAGGGTCCTGGGATTGAACCCTGCATCGGGCTCTGTACTCAACGGGGAGTCTGCTTGAGGATTCTTTCTCTCTCCCTCTGCTCCTCCTCCTGCTCGCACACACTCTCTCTAAAAAAATTAATCTTAAAAGAATATTAAAAATGTGTAATATCTTTTTTTAAAAAGATTTTATTTATTTATTTGTCAGAGAGAGAGTGCACACAAGCAGGGGGAGCAGGAGGCTCCCCGCTGAGCAAGGAGCCCAAAGTGAGACTTGATCCCAGGACCTTGGAATCATGACCTGAGCTGAAGGCAGATGCTTAACCGAATGAGCCACCCAGGTGTCCCTAAAAATGTGTAATATCTTAAAAGACCACTTCATCCAGAGCTTCGTAGCTTTTACCCTAATAGTGGATGATTTCCAACTTGCTACAGCAAGCTGATAGGATGCAACCAATAATCTCAACTAATAATGTAAAAATGAGTCAATATAGAATGCATCTATTATTAAAATGTGTTCATAATGATAATATTACAAACTTAATTTCCCTAAAGATTCTACTCTGTCCTTGTAGACTGCTCAGATGGAAAATTCTCTACTGTATTATTGTTACTCTACGTATGTTGGGAGGTAGATAGAAACTATTCAGTGACTTTTTCCCCATAAAATTTCTACACTCAATTAACTTTAATAATATTAAAAAAACTATTTCCCTGAAAGTTTAGTGTAGATATTGTGTTTTGATGCTGTACACATTACTTTAAAAATTACGGGAAAAGGAGGAATTATAGTAAATTGTTTCCTAATGTTAGATTCCATTTACACATGCTTTTAAAGGTACATTTATTTCTTTCCTATTTACCCTCTGAAAGGGGTTAAAAGGAGTTAATTTTGAAAATGTGAAATATGATGAGATGATAAGCAGTATTTGTATTTCACTTACTATATGAATTAATATATTAAGATCAATATATTAAGATTTCAATTATTTAGAACATAGGCATAAAAGGATTTTAATAACAATAATCAAAAGATTGGCTCAGCTCATAGAAAATACACTAAATATGTTACAAAATAATAAATGCATTTAACATAATATATAAATATATCAAGAGATCCTCAGCCTCATGCATATTAAGTAAAATGCAGAGTAAGACTACAAACTACACCAACATACCATTTTCACTTATCACACTGTTGCAGTAAAAACTCTGTTAATGCACTAGGTTGGTGAGTATAGTAGCTAAGAAGGTGCACTGCTTAGCTCATCCTTCATGGAAACCTGCTGTCTGGAGCACAGTTCATAGCTTCCTGGAACCTGCTCTTGGTTTGGGAAAGCCAATTGTTAGGATCTTTTCCAAACTCAGCATTCATTCGGTGAGTCATTACACTGTCACACTAGTAGCTTGAAACTGACCGCAGTGGGAGTATTTACACTTAGAAAGCCTAAAATGCTATAAATAAAGGCTTTTTAAATTTTATTTTATTATGTTATGTTAATCACCATACATTACATCACTAGTTTTTGATGTAGTGTTCCATGATTCATTGTTTGCGTATAACACCCAGTGCTCCATTCAATACATGCCCTCCTTAATACCCATCACCAGGCTAACCCATTCCCCAACCCCCCAGGCTTTTTTTTTTTTTTTTTGACTGACAGCTGCTGCATTTTCTCATCTGCTGCAGTTCACACACTGAGGCCATATTTCCCCAAGGCTACTTTTAGCCAATAATTAAGAATGGGGGCAATATTATAATTTAGTCTAGTCCTTCTCAACACAAGACTCCTCTGTTGAGTAACTTTTGCTCTGGGGCTCCCCATTTACCTGTACTGTGGTCTGACGCTCTTCTACCCAATACCCCTTCACCCATGTCAGACCCGCATTTTGGTCTGAAGGCCCCTTCCTCCTCCCTTATCTTTCCCAGACCTTTATCTCAGTAAAACTTGCACCTCTAACCTTGATTTGGCAGCACTCCGTAGGGGACCCGAACTGATAAAGTGATGGTACGGGCACTCTCATACATTGCTCAAGGGACTATAAGTTGGTAAAACTTCTATGAAGAATGATTGACAATATCTCATTTTGAAGAAAAAAGAAAAAAAGGCCTTAGAGGCAACCACTTTCAAATTGTTTAGGGGATTCTTTTATTATTTTCTTCCATGTCAGCAAACAAAAAGATTATGTACCTACCTCTTGGTTTTTCAGTTTTAGGCCTTGTCTTTGACTTCTCAATGTGGCATTTGAGGTTCTAGCCCTTACTATGTCCATGTACTCTTCTCATCACCTCATTCTCACAATACAGGTATATCATTCTTTTGGGTCAATAAATATCATTATGACTACAAATATGCTATTTATGGTGGAACCTTAAACGTGCTATGATTGTTTTTCTGCACTTTCCTCAGAGTTGATAAATAGCTGGATTTATTGTTTGCTTAGTTTTTTGTACTTATCTCTAATTCAAACACTAAACTGTCTGCCAATTGTCTACATCTTCTCTCATTACATTGGTGCGAGCAATATTCAATCAACATCACTTTCTTAAACAAATCTCTCTTTATTCCCCCCTGCCACATGATTGACTTTGGCTAACTATAATACTCTAGGCTAGAGATAATTAGGATTTCTGACCCTTTACATGTGACCTGTGCTCTTTTTGGAAGTTTGATGTATCCTCTCTGTCCTGGGGTTCTGAATCTTTCTGATGATATGCCTTAGTGTGGGTCTGTTTTCATCAGTTTGGCTGGGCATTGATGGTGGCCCTTTTCAATCTGGAAAAGCACGTTTTATGTCTTAATTTCTTTTTCCTATGATGATTATCTCCACCCTTCTCCCCCACTTTTTTCTTGCTGGACCTCCTTTTATTCAGATATTGTACCTTTTGGACTAGTCCTCTAATTTTCTTTTTCTCTTCTCTCCTATTTCTAGCACTTTCTATTTTTGCTATCCTGTCTGGGAGATTTCCTCAACATTATTTTCTCACTTTCTTTGTCCCTAATGATTGTTTTTGCTTAAGGTCTATTTGGCTTGATTCTAGTAGAGCTAAATTAGCTTTCATATAGTATTTGGTATATATATTTCTATATTTTAAATTTTATTATTATAGATTATTATACTCTAGCTGTATCTTCTGAAGATAGTATATGGATTCTGAGAGTGTAACTGACAAGCTTAATCTATGTATATTTATCGAGATTAATTGCATGTTGATTTACTTGAGCATATTCTTTTCCACTTTAAAATGCCTTTTCTTTGCTTTTCTCTATGTTTTTATTTCCTTTTTCTTCTTTTCTTCCATCTTTTGGATTTTTTTTCTCTCATCTCCTGGATTCCCTCCGCTAGTTTGGAAGTTTTTCTGTTCATTGATTACTCTTTTTTTTTAAAAGATTTTATTTATTTATTTGACAGAGAGACACAGCGAGAGAGGGAACACAAGCAGGGGGAGTGGGAGAGGGAGAAGCAGGCTTCCCGCCGAGCAGGGAGCCCCATGCGGGGCTTGATCCCAGGACTCTGGGATCATGACCTGAGCCGAAGGCAGACGCTTAACGACTGAGCCACCCAGGCACCCCTCATTGATTACTCTTAACATTTTTAGCGTCAATATGTGGCTTATTAGTATCTTTACCCTTCTCCTAATTAATTCAAGGACCTCTGTTCATCTTCTCATCTTTCAAATTATTATTGTCTTGTATTTTGCTTCTATATTGTTTTTAACTTTCTCTTTTAACTATTATATTGTTGTCTTATTTAATTTCAATACTTATTTAGATATATCCATATGTCTACCAGTTTCTTTGCTGACATTATTTTATGCATTTTTGACTTCCTTCTGGTTCAGTTCCTGTGGGTCGGCTCTGTATTATCTGTTACATGACATCCAACTTTCTGGAACATACTTCTTCAGGGAAACCTTCCTGCATTATGTTAAAAAAAATTCAACTGAGTAAATTTTAAAGATCCTATTGGCTTTATTCAATGATTCATGAGTTGGGCAGCATCCCATCTAGCAAACACAAAGGAGCTCTGAGGAGCTATACAAAATAGAAGACTTTTACAGACAGAAGGGGGCAAGACAAGGACATTATTAGCAAAGAGTGGGTTATTTCAGGCAAGGTCACCTTCCTTTAGAAGGCAGGGGTTCTATCAGGCAGTTACCTCACTAGAGCTGACCAGGTAATTCCAGATGGACTGGTTAAGATTACATTCTTGGGAGAGGCTGAAACTGCAATTAAGTTGGTGTTAAGTCTTGGTTTGGTGACATGGGCTTAGCACAAGTGACTCCATTTTGGGCCTCTTGTTTTTTTAAAAATGATTATTTCCAAGCAACTGTAATGAATATCTTCATCGTATTTCATCTTCATTTATGTACCTGAGTGCACATCAATATAATTAAAGTTATTTTTCTTTTGTAGCTTTGTGTGTGTTCATGAGCACTGTAACCATTTGTTGTGTGATCTGGGGTCTTATGCCTTCCCTAAAACATGTTTGTTGTGAGCCTTTGGGATGGTTACTCTGGCTCTCAGTTTCTGTGTCTGTAAGAAAAGGAAAGGAATACCTAATTACTTACACCACAGGGTGGTTATAAGGAACAAATGGGAATAGAGATATGAATGAATTTTGCTTGCAGAATTTTGCATATCTGAGAGGATATTATTATTTCATTTGTGTATGTTTGTTTCCTCAGCTTGACTATAAGCCTTGTGATGGTGAAGAATGTGGCCCATCTCCTTGATAATCCTTTTTTACTCTTAGTGCATATCAGTGACTCACTGACCTGAAGCAATGAAGTGTTAGCAAGGTTTTAGTAGATTGTACAACGACATAAAACTTAAGAATGATGAAGTGAGCTGGTGGTAGCTTGGGAATAGGAGAGTATGAATCTGAAAGTAGCAGTTTAATCCTTTAACGTGATACAGGTGCATGACTTAATAACTCTTTATTTTTATGATTGTCTCAGTTGATGTGCTCTCTGAATGTAATTTGATTTACTAGGAATTCACGAACTGGATATGTGATTCTGTAAGAGAGCTGTGAGGCACAGAAGGCAGCATGCATTAGAGGAAAGTGTTATGTTTGAGAAGAAGTATGCAGATTTCCTAGGAACCATAACACAGGGTAAAAATGTTGTCACTAGGAATCCAAGGAATAGAATCAAGCTCTTTTGTAGGTGCATTTGAATGCAGCTCTGGGTGGTCCTCAGAACCTGATTTCTGGGAGGCTAGGGGGAACTGAGAACTGAATTATAGGGCATCAGAGAAAGATATGGCAGCTGAAGATAATGTACCATTTGGTAGTGTAAGTGAACTTAGGAAACATGATACGCAGGATAGTGAGTGGTATTAGTAAGTGGTAAACATGATAAACTAGGTCATGACAAATTGAAATGGGGAAAAGATCACTTTTGCATTGTTTTAGGGGACAAATGAATGGGACAGCTATTGCTAAGTCAAAATATATAAATATTTTTAATTTTCTGAAAATCTTATGCAAAATGATTTCTAAATTATTTTTTTGCAGATTATGCTTGTGAAGCTGCCACATGAATTATTGTGTTTGAGTATACATTGTTTAGATTGCATATTTTTTGTTTCTTATCTAGCCATCAAATCAAGAATTGGAAATTAAAGAAGCTAATTATGCTTGTAGATTTTGGTGACTTTTTCAGCTTCTGATCTCTTTTTCTCCCTTCTGTTGAATCTTAGACCCTCTACCAAATATAGCATTTTAGAAATTGCTATTTAATACAATTTGGTTGCCATTACTTTTTCATTAAAGCCTACAGATAATTTAAAATAATGTTTGAGTGGTACAGGTAGGGATTATTTAATATTTAATATTTCTTTTTCTTAGTTTTCCTAGATTTCATCTTCCTAGATTAAATCCATAGAAACACTGTCCAGTCCACCTTGGAATTGATTGATTTTTCTTATCAGTGTGTTTGCATAGATGATAATAGACTTTATTTTTAAGACCAATTTTAAATTCACAGCAAAATTGAGAGGAAGGTACAGAGCTTTTCCATACAGAGATTGCCAACTCCCCCCCTCCCCCCCGGACAGCCTCTCTCATTACCAACATCCCCCACCATAGTGGTACATTTATTACAATTTATTACAATTGATGAACCTACATTGACACGCTGTTATCACTTAAAGTCCATGTTGTATGTTCTGTGGTTTAGGACAAATGTATAATGATATGTATCCACCATTACAGTATTATACAGAATACTTCCACTGCCTTAAAAATCCTCTGTACTCTGCCTATTTATTCCTTCCTCCCCCCAACCCCTAGCAATCACTGATCATTTTACTGTCTATATAGTTTTACATTTTCCAGAATGTCATATGGTTGGAATCATATAGTATGTAGCCTTTTCAGATTGGCTTGTTTCATGTTTAATATGCATTTAAGGTTCCTCCATGTCTTTTTATGGCTCATAGCTCACTTCTTTTTGGACCTCAATAATATTAGATTGCCTGGATATACCAGTTTATTTTTCTGCTAAAGGAGATGTTGGTTGCTTCCAAGTTTTGGCAATTATGGATAAAGCTGCTGTAAAATTTGTGTGTAGGTTTTTGTGTAGGAGTAAGTTATCAACTCAGTTGGGTTAATTCCAAGAAATGCAACTGCTGGATCATATGGGAAGATTATGTTCAATTTTGTTAGAAATTGCTGAACTATCTTCCAAAGCTGCTGTACCATTTTGCATTTTCATCAGCAGTGAATGAGAGTTCCTGTTGATCCACATCCTCACCAGCATTTTGTGTTGTCAGTGTTTTGGGTTTTGATCATCCTAATAAATGTGTAGTGGTATCTCCTTAATGTTTTAATTTGCAATTCTCTAATGACATAAGATGTTGAACAGCTTTTCATATATTTATTTTCCATCGATATTTCCTTTGGTCAGGTGTCTGTTCAGATCTTTTGCTCATCAAGTTTTTAATTTTCTCCTTGTTGAATTTTGAGAGTTCTTTGTATATTTTATGTAATGGCTGTTTATAAGATATGTCTTTTACAAATATTTCTCTCAGTCTGTGGCTTGTCTTCTCATTCTCTTGATCATATCTTTCACAGAGCAGAGTTTTTAATATTACTGAAGTTCATTTTATTAATTTTTTCTTTTATGGATCATTCCTTTGGTGTATCTAAAAAGTTATCAGAAAAACCAAGGTGACCTAGATTTTCTCCCATGTTATCTTCTAGAAGTTTTAGTTTTGTGTTTTAAATTTAGGTCTGTTATCCATTTTGAGTTAATTTTTATGAAGGATTTAAGGTCTGTGTCTAGATTGATTTTTTTTTCGTTTGGATGTCCAGTTGCAACATTTGTTGAAAAGACTATCTTTTCTCCATTGTATTGCCTTTGCTCCTTTGTTAAGAATCAGTTGACTAGATTTACGTGGGTCTATTTCTGGGCTCTCTGTTTTGTCCCATGGATCTGTTTGTCTCTACTTTCACCACACTGTCTTGATTACTATAGACTTAAAGCAAATGTTGAAGTTGGGTAGTATCTGCCCTCCAACTTTGTTCTTCTCCTTCAATATTGAGTTGGCTATTCACAACTTTTTCTCTACATATAAACTTTAGAATCAGTTTATCGATATCCACAAAATAACTTGTTGGGATTTTGATCAGGATTGTGTTATAACTATAGATCAAGTTAAGAAGAATTGACATTTTTTTTTAAAGATTTATTTTAGAGAGTGAAATAGAGAAAGTGTGGGGGGAGGGGCAGAGAGGGGGGAAAGAATATTTCTTTATTGTTTATTTTAAAAATTTATTTATTTTTATTTAAATTCAATTAACATATAATGTATTATTGGTTTCAGAAGTAGAGGTCAGTGATTCATCAGTCTTATATAATACCTAGTGCTCATTCATTGCATACCCTCTTTAATGTCTATCACCCAGTTATCCCATCCCCCCACCCCTCTCCCCTCCAGCAACCCTCAGTTTGTTTCCTATGCTTAAGAGTCTCTTATGGCTTGTCTCCCTTTCTGATTTCATCTTGTTTTATTTTTTCCTCAGAAAGAGAGAATCTTAAGCAGGCTCCCTGCTGACATGGAGCCCAATGTGGGGCTTGATCTCATGACACTGAGATCATGACCTGAGCTGAAATCAAGAATCAGGCGCTCCCACCAATAGTGTAGGAGGGTTCCCCTTTCTCTGCCAACATAAAAAAAAAAAAAAAAAAAAAAAGAATCAGGCGCTTAACTAACTAAGCCACCCAGGCACCCTGAGAAGAACTGAAATCTTGACAATATCAAGTATTCCTCTTCATGAACATGGGATATCACTCCATTTATTTAGTTCTTCTTTGATTTCTTTCATTAGAATTTTCTGGTTTTCCTCATATACATCTGTATTTATGTGATTATAATGTTAGCTGTAGGTTTTTTATGCATGTTCTTTATCAAGTTGAGGAAGTTCCTCTGTTACCAGTTTTCTGGGAGTTTTTATCATGAATGACTATTATATTTTATTAAGTGCTTTTTCTGCATCTATTGATATAATCATGTGATTTTTGTTCTTTAGTCTGTGATGTTATGGATTATCTTAATTGATTTTTGAGTGTTAAACCAGCCAGGCATACTTAGGAAAAATCATACTTGGCCATATTGTATAATTATTTTTATATATTGTTGGCCATATTATATATTTGCAATATTTTGTTGAGGATTTTTGCATCTATATTCACAAGAAATATTGGTCTGTAGTTTTCTTTTCTCATAATGTCTTTGTCTGATTGTGGTAGTAGGGTAATTCTGGATTACAAAAGATGAGTTAGAAGGTATCATATCTACTTCCACCTCTGGAAAAAATTGTAGAAAATTGGTATATTTCTTTTGAAATATTTGGTAGAATTCACCCATGAACTCATCTGGGCCTGGGGCTATTTTGGAAGCTTATTACTGAATTGATTTGTTTAATAGATATAGTTCTTTTCCAATAGCCTATTTTTTCTTGTGTGAATTTGGGCAGATTATATCTTTCAAGGAATTGGTCCATTTCTTTTAGAGTTATTCATAGTATTCTAATACTTTTTTTTTTTTTTAAAGATTTAATTTACTTACAAGAGAGGGAGAGAGAGAAAGAGAGAGAAAGAAATCCTCAAGACTCCCTGCTGAGCGCAGGGTCTGGAGCCCAATGTGGTGCTCCATCCCAGGACCCTGAGATCATGACCTGAGCCAAAATCAAGAGCCAGCTGCTTAACTGACTGAGCCACCCTGGCGCCCCTTTTAAGGCATTCTCTTAATGTCTGTGTAGTGCTGTTCTCTCTCTCATTTCTCAATATTAGTGATTTGTGTCTTCTCTATTTTTTTTTCTTAGTAAGTGTGGCTAGAATCTTAATAATTTTATCTATTCAGAGAACAAGCTTTTGGTTTTGTTGATTTTTCTCTATGATTTCTTATTTTCAATTTCACTGATTTTTTTTGTTCTAATTTTCATTATGTCTTTTCTTCTTGTTGACTTTGTACTTAATTTTCTCTTCTTTTTTCAGTTTGCTAAGGTAGAAGTTTAGATTGTTGATTTTGGATCTTTCTTCTTTTCTAATATTTGCTGTCAAAGCTATAAATTTCCCTCTAAGCACTACTTTCACTTCATCCCACAAATTTTGATACATTGTATTTTCATTTTTATTTAGTTCAAAAACTTTAAAAATTTTTCTTGAGATTTCTTATTTGACTCATTTTTTAATTTAGAAGTACGTTGTTTAGTCTCCAAGTATTATGAGATTTTCCAACTATCTCTCTGTTGTTGACTTCTAGCTTAATTCCATTGTGATCTAAAAACAAACACTCTATGACCTCTGTTCTTTTAAATTTGTTAAGGTGTGTGTTGTAGCCCAGAATGTGTTCTATCTTGGTAATGTTTTATGTGAGCTTGAGAAGAATGTGTTTTCTTTACTGTTTTTATATAAAATAGTTGATCAATGTCAGTTATGTCCAGTTGATGCATGGTGCTGTTGAGTTCTACTATGTCCTTACTGATTTTCTGTCTGCTAGATCTGACCATTTCTGATAGAGAGGCATTGAAGTCTTCAACTATAATAGTGGATTTATCTGTTTCTCCTAGTAGTTCTATTAGGTTTTGCCTCACATATTTTGATGTTCTTGTTAGGTGCATATACATTAAAGCTATTACCTTTTTGGAGAATTGACCATTTTATCATTACGCAATGCCCCTTTTTATCCTAACAACTTCCCTTGCTCTGAAGAGCATGAGACTTTAACTGTGACGAAATCTTCATTTATTGTCTTTGGGGTGATTCTACCTTCTATTCAGACATAGGTTTTTTTAGTGCCTGCTTAAAAAAACTTCAGCTACAGTTTTAAATCCTTTATACCTTCTAGTTCTTCTCTGCTTGAGAAAGCACCTTAACAATGTTAGTGATTCTAATAACAATCAAAAACCATTTATATTTTTACTGAGGATTAGATTGGTGGTTTACCCACACTTGACTTTCACCTATACACTCAGAGGAAAGTGTATGGATGGCCACCCTATTTAACATCCTTTAATTCTTCTTGAAGTCAAAAATTAGGATTGGGTAAAGTTCAAGAATCATGATACAATAGTTCAGGATTGGTGGAAACAGCAAGGTGAGGATTTTGAGGCAAAGAATTCAGAGAACCTTAGGGCATGAACTGTTTGTTTATGCTTTCTACTGAAGAGTTAATGGGTCTTTGGGAAGTTCCTATGATGAAAAATCAAACCATTTGCCTGGGCAGGAGAGTCCTGGAAAAATTAAGTCACGCTAAGGAAGACAGAGGACTAGCACAAAGTCATGTTAACATCGTAAAGTATGGTTTCAGTTCTGAATGTTCAGACTGAATGTGGGGTTGCACAGTGTCAGTTCTCTAGTCTTTAAGTCAGGATGATCCTAGTATCTGCCAATTGAGTCTCATTTGCTTACTTTTGAGTTGTCCCCTTGGGAGAAGGGCACAACTAACATAGCTCTGTGGACTGCTACATAGATAGCTATGAAGTCAAGTCTTGCAGGATGCCTTCTGCTGCCTTACTGATAACCAGTGATTTCTGCCCTGTATCTTTCTGAGTCTTCTGAGAACAGTTTATGGCAGTCTTGTGAGTCTGAATGTTTACTAGGTCAGCATTGCAGATACAAATATGGACTTTACAATCAAATGCCTGGTGTGCATTTTTCCAGAAGATGCCAGGTTTGCTGTGATTTGTTTGTGCTTAGGTCATTGTGTCAGTCAAAATAAGCCACCTTCAGTTACATTCACATTTATACATAAGCTTATACTGAGTTATGAATGGCCATACTCAAAAGTTTTTGTTTGAGCTTTTGCAGATGTTGTAACTGTTTTGGCCACAGTAAGTAAAGAGGCCTAGATGAAAGGAGATTATGCAACAGTTATTTTGTGATAATTACAAATTGTTAGGCTAGCAGAATTTTTAACTCAAATATGGTCGTGCTAGAATTTTAGAACCATTTGAACTGCTTGTGTTCAATATTAAAATCTAACAAAAGTTTAATAGTAGTACATATATTTAACAACAGTTTCACCTTTATTGGCAAAGAAAGTATTCATATTTAGGGAATAAAATTTCCATGTGCAGAAGCCTGTCAGTACATGTAATAAAGTTATGTCACCAGGACTGATAATTTCTTTTCTTTAGTGTGATTAATAAGCCATGTACCTAGATTGAATTTTGAGATGTGGTAGTTCATTCAGAAATATAAAGGAATAGCTCAAGAGGGATTTTTTTTTTCCTCTAAGTCATCCTTTAAATGCAAAAAAAAAAATGCCTTATGTGACTTCATTCATCCATTAATTCAACAGGTATATATTGAGCTACTTCTTTATTGTAAATATTGGGAATCTCAGCAGTGAACAAGCACACAAATCCTCCCTATCTTCATGGAACTGTCAAGGAGAAATTGCACTGAACACTTGTTAAAAATGGGAAGAAAGACTTTGTTCAAGACTATTGCAATAGGGGAGTGAGATTGAACTTAACTCTTTTGAAACAGAAGGCAAAGAAGTTAGTCAATGTGATTAAGACATCTGTGTTTGCTAATTGGTGTCATCAAAGTTAGGCTCCTACTCTCCCACAGGCACTGAGAGATAGGGGTGCTATTTTTCTTGATTATGTTTCAAAGGGATGGCTCCCAAGTCCTTGAAAAAGACATTCCTGGCTTGTACAACTGACAGGAGTCTGGGAGAAGATTTATATCTCAAAGGGGCAGAGAAAGAATTTATGATTGAAAGCTTTCTAAAGTAAGTGCTCTAAGAAAAGGGAGATCAGGGGCCTAGAGTCAAGGAAAAAGCCTGTCTAAAGTTTAATCAAGCTGCATTAAGGCTGTCTTGGTCAGAGTTTTTATTCTGGTGGGGAAAAACAGACAGTAAACATATATGGAAAATTTAACAAGTATATATAAAATTTCAGATGGTAATATGCTCTCTACATAGAAATAACACAGGGCAATAAGATAGGTAATGACTGGGATGATCAGGAGTTGAGCCATGTAGGAAAGCATGTACTGGGCTAAATATAGCTGTTAGGTTAAGATTTTTTTGTTGTTCTTGTTGCAAAGAAAAGTCACTCAAGTAACCTGAAGTGATGGGAGATACAATATAAAGACAGACATTTTTCAGAATGTTGGAAAAGAAACGGGACCTTAAGAACTAGTGTATGGTCCTGGACCCTGAGAGCCATGGAAACCTTGGCCCAAGGCGCAGCCAAGTTGTAATAGTAGGGGAGTAAGCCTGGAAGTGAGTGCTTGGCCAAAGAGTTAGGTAGGGAGGAAAAAGCTTACAAAAGGGGAGCTACTCTTTGACCACCTTCTTTGCATGTCTCACAGCCTTGCTTTGAGATTGCTTCATCTTTTTATTATAGCTTTAACAACCATATTGTCACATATTATCATCACAATTGTTGGAAAAGGGCCACTTTTAGAAAATAGTTTTGGAGGACATGACTGTTCACTCTGCTCTTCTGTTTTTCCAAAATTTGTAGATCTGAGTGTTCCACTGTTAGTATGATTCACTTAGTCCTATTGATATCCTTTCCTGTCTTTTCTTTACTGATGGAATTCTTACCTTCTCTTCTTCTTTTCTATCTCTTGGCTCTCATTCCTGAATCTTCTGAACTTTCACTAGCACATGGTCCATCATGGTCACCTCAGCCTTTCTCTGCTTCAACTCTCACTCTCCATTATTCCCTCAGCATTTCTTGGACCAGGCATTTATTCTGTAAAACAAGGGTCTTAATCTATTTGAGGATGGGGATAGTTAAGGGAAGTCTCTGAAGAGGTGACAGACCTGAAAGATAAGTAGGAGTTAACCAGGCAAAAGGGGTGATTGGTAGGTTCAGGAAAGTGTTTTAAATATCATGGTTAGAAACCCCAAGATGAGAGAATATTACATTTTTGAAGAAAAGAATGAAGTTTTCTATGACTGGAGTATAGAGGACAGAAGACAGAGATGCACAAGGTGAGAGTGTAGAGGTAGGCAGGTTGCATTAAGGCATTTGGATTATTGTAAAGGCAACAACAAGTTATTGAAGGATTTAAAGTATCCCCCAACTTAGTTTGTACATGTATCATGATGTTCAAAAAAAATTTGAAGCTTCAGGCAATATACCTCTTTTTAGGGTATGTATTTTGGTCATGCTTTGTATTTACTGTGGACCCAATGGATAGTAAAGGGAAAAAGTCTTTTCCACAATAAGGAGCACTTAAAAAGTACATTATGGATATTACTGAAGATAGATATCTGCTCTTCATCTGTCTATTCATCTATCTATCATCTATCTATCTATCTATCTATCTATCTATCTATCATCTATCTATCCCACTGTGTTCTGATAAGAATATAAATTGGCTAAAACAGGTGGTATGTACAAATTATCCAAATTGAGATCCTTCTCTAAAGCATGTTAACTAATGCATGGAGTAATTAAGATTATTTCCCCATGGATGTCTTGGTAGAAGGAGTTGGAGATGTGAGTTTTGAATAGGAAGGAGACAATGGAATTTGTTATCTGGGTTAGAAGTTCAGATAACAAATGTACTTTGTAATTTTCTTTGTCTTTAAATTGTGTTCTGCAAAAGAAAATGGAAACGCACTATGTAGTAATTCATGTACATAATCTATTTAGAATAAGAACCCAGTGCTTATCAAATGGAATTTATTATTGTTTTGTGGTTTTTTTATCCAGTTGCCTGATGTGGTGCTATCCGTGAAGCTGAAATAGCTATTTATTATTAATTATAATATCAATGGTGGAGGAATCAGAAATTATTAGGAAAGATTTATGTATTGGTTATTTAAATAATGTATTCATTCTTTCAGTAAATATTTGGTGCTTACTACATGCAAGGGAGTGCTAAAGAACATGCGAGGAATAAAAGGATGAACAAAACATATACAATCACAAACAGACAAATGTCATGAAGAGAATGTACATGGTCCTTTGAGATTATATAATGAAATGACCTGACCTAGCCTGGAGAGGAAAGTTTCCCTGAAGAAACAATGATTGAGCTGAGATCTGAAGTATGAATAGATCTAGCTAAACTAAGGACAGAGGGTATGAAAGATTAACAAGTGCATAAGCCCTGTGTTTGAGGGAGCAAGGCATATCTAAAAACTGAAAGTTGGATGAAGAGTGAGCTTAAGAGTGTTGAAGGATGAGGTTAGAGTGGTAGGGGCCACAACATGCAGGTCTTTGTAAACCAAAACAGATTTTAGAACAATGGGAAGCCATTATGTAATTTTAAACTGGGAATGATTTTGAAAGGTAACTCATATAGTGTTCAGAGCAGATTGGTTGGGGTCAAATAAATGACTTGAAACTTATTAAGAAACATCTATAGATCCAGGAGACAGATGCTGGTAGCATGGTCTTAGGTGGTGACAGTGGAGATGGAGAGAAGTGGATAAATCTGAGAGATATTTAGGAGCTAAAATTAATAGGATTTTAAGATAGATTGGGTATTCGGGAAGACAGAGAGAGGGGTGACAAGAATACTTCTCGGTTTCTGGTTTGCTTAATCAAATGGCTAATGCTGACATTTGCTTAGATATTAAAAGAGGACCAGGGAAGTGGTCTGGAATGGGAAGGTGGAGTTTCTTGCAAGTTTCTTGCAAACTGTATCTATCTATTTATTTATTTATTTATTTATTTATTTATTTATTTATTTATCAATGAGATGTTTAAATGTCTATGGGAAGAATGTAGTTGAAGAGGGGCATGGTGAGGATTTTGAGCAGAGTAGAGAAAGTTGGAAAAATAGTGAGTGCATAATTTATAAGAAAAGCAGTAAAACTATTAGGTAGTTGTGAGATTCTTTGAGATTAATGATAATGAGTTTATAGTGGAACCAATCTGCCCTATTACATGTTCAAGATTATGACTTTCTTTACAGTTAACACAGGCATGAAGAAAGCTGATAATTGAGCTAGGATTCGGATTTTGATAGAAGTTATAATGAAGAGATAGAGATGTTAAGGAATTCAGGGTGTATAGTGTTACTGCCATTATGGGGCCACATAAAGAAGAGAGTGGAGAATGGAGAGAGTTGACAAATTGAGAAAAAGTAGATCTGTTGGTGGACTGGAGTTTCAATAAGGTTGACTACTATCGCAGTTGTAATTGGACCAGTTAGCTCAACAGAGAAGAGGAAGTGGCCAGATAGCAGGGTGGTTGAGTTTAAGACTTCAGAGTTGGAAAAACGTTTAGGATATGACAAATTTCAGATTATGACCATGTAAGTGGGTGGTCTGAGGAAAAGTGGAAAGATTATTGGAGAGGAATTGGTGAAGAAACTGTGAGGCCAAGGTATTGGAAGGCTCATCTACATGGATAATAAAGTTACCTAGGGGATGGAAACATTTTAGGTGAGGTTGTATTTGAAAAATATTTATGAAATCTGTGAAGTAATAACTGGAGTTCTCTATTTTCGTGGAATAGTCATTGGCACAAGTCTATTCAAAGCAAAATAATGACACATTTCCCAATATAAAAGATAAATAATATCTAGCATTTGTATATTAAATTTTATTTTACATACCTGTATCTTACCTATATTGGATAATCTTATTAAAACGGGACCTTTGTATCTAGTAGGTATATATATTGTCCTCAGTGTTAAGTCATACCGAGTATGAAATTCTACGTACATAAACACATAACATATGTGTTTTCCCCACATTTGTATCAGTTAGCTTTTTTCCCTGCGTAACAAACTACTCCAGAACTTTGTGGATAGTAACAACAACCATTTCTTTAAAACTCACAAGTCTTTGACTCCATTAGGTGGTTCTGTTAACTTGGGCTAGGTTTAACTTATCTCAGCTAAGTTTACCCATGCATTTGTGGTAGATTGCTGAGTTGCTTGGTAGCTGACAGGTCTGGGATGGCTCAAATGGATGACTCAGACGGCTGCTTCTCTGGTTTCTCATCATTCAAAAGCCTTGTAGGTCTTCTTCACATAGCCAGTAGTCTGGGTTCCAAGACCGTGAGTGGAGGTGCTATCCCTCTTGAGGTCTAGGCTTAGAACTGGCACAACGTCATTTATGCCACATGCTGTTGGCCAAGCAAGTCCTAAGTCCAGCTCAGACTCAAGGGTTGGGGAAATAGATCTTATCTCTTGAAGGTAGGAGTTGCAAAGTCACATTGCCAAGGGGTGTGGATATAGGAAGGAAAATAACCACAGCTCTTTTTTTTTTTCCTTGCAAACAATCTTCCATAACATCCTGTGTGTGGGAATGCAAGATGTAGGTGCATCTGAAACACCATGCACTGGATATTAAAAAGCTGTATTTCTGCTCTATCACACCCACTTATTTGTCATGTATCCTTGGATAAGAAAGTTCTTGGATCATCCCTTTTCTCTTTATAAAGCAAGAAGGGAAGAAAGGAAAAAATATTAGCTGAGCCATTGGCCTACTATCATTAGTGATGATTCATTGAAAGCATTGATTTGTGTTTTAAATGGTTTATTTTTGAAATACATTGTTTTTATGCTAATAACATCCCACATCTCTTTAATGTGGGAATCCATAAAAATATGGAGGAGCTAAGAACTCAGAGATGTTGGGGAGGAGCAAGATGGCGGAGTAGGAGACCTGGATTTCGTCTGGTCCCAGGAATTCAGCCGGATAGGGATCAAACCATTCTGAACACCTACGAACTCAACAGGAGATCGAAGAAAAGAATAGCCACAACTCTCTGAAGAGAAAAGCGACCACTTTCTGGAGGATAGGACGTGCGGAGAAGTGAATCCAAGGCGATATTTGGGAGGATAGACGGAGGGGGAGGGGGCCTCCGTTGGCCGCTTCTGGCAAGTGATAGAGCCCCGGAGCACAAAATCGGAACTTTTAGAAGTCGGCTCTGCTGAAGGACATTGCTCCAGTGGCTAAGCGGGGGATGGAACCCTCGCTGGGACAGTGTGGTCTCAGGACCCTCGGGGTCACAGAAAGACCGGGGGTGCCTGAGTGCAGCAGAGCTCCCAGGTATGGGAGTGGGGAAGCCAGCTGCAGAGATGGAGCCGAGGAGCGGGCTCTCAGCTCCGGGTTGCCATAAACCGTGATCCGCGGCAAAGTCGGGCCACTGCTCCTCCAGCAGGGACCCAACAAGTGGCAGATCCGGGGAGACTCCCCTTCCTCCCCTGGGAGGAGTGGCGCAGGAGCTCACCGCAGGGATCTGCTGGGTTTGGAGACTCCACACGGGGGTCGTGCACTAGAGATAGAAATGCTTGGTCACAGGCCGGGTGAGCACGGAGTGCGGCCAGAGACCGGGGAGATGGGAGTGATTGACTGCTTTTCTCTGGGGGCTCACTGAGGAGCAGGGCCCCGAGTTCTCGGCTCCTCCGGGGTGGAGATTGGGAGGCTGCCATTTTCACTCTTGGCCTCCAAAGCTGTACAGAAAGCTTGCAGGGAACAAAAGCTCCTGAGACCAAACCCCAGCAGCTTACTTAGCCTGGACCGGCAAGGGTGGGGCAATTCTGCCTCCGGCAAAGACATTTGGGAACCACGGCAACAGGTCCCTCCTCCAGAAGATCAACGAGAACAGCCAGCCAAGACCAAGTTTACAGATCAATGAGAACGGCAGAACTCCAGCGCTAGGGGAATTCTGCACATAGAATCCATGGCTTTTTTCCCATGATTCTTTAGTCTTTCAAAGTTAATTTTTTTAACTTTTTTTTTTTGAATTTTTCTTTTTCCCTTTTTCAACCAACATCTTATCAATCCCTTTTTTAAAAAATCTTTTTTATTTTTCATTTTTAGAGTCATATTCTATCCGTTCATAGTAGTTAACCTTATTTTTGGTATATATATATAAGTTGTTCTCTCTTTAAAATTTTAGGATATAGTTTCCTCTAACAGATCAAAATATACCTTAAATCTCTAGTGTATGGCTTTGTTCTAGTCTGCCTGATTCTCTCCCTTTTTTTTTTTAAATCCTCTTCTTGATTTTTTCAACCAAATTCTTATCTTATCAATTCCTTTTATAAAATCTTTTATAATTTTCATCCTTACAGTCATATTCCATCCCTTCATCGAATTAACCCTTATTTTTCTACATATATAAGTTTTTCTTTCTTTAAAATTTTGGGAGGCACTTTCTTCTAACAGACCAAAATACACCCAAAATCTAGTGTGTGGCGCTGATCTATGCACCAGCCTGATCATATTTGATCATATTCTGTTTTTTTGTTTTGTTTTGTTTTTGTTTGTTTTTATATTTTTCTTTTTCTTTCTTTCCCTTTCTTTTCCCCCAGTTTCAGGTCTTTTCTGATTTGTTTAGAGTATATTTTCTGGGGATGTTGTTACCCTGTTAGCATTTTGTTCTCTCATTCATCTATTCTTCTCTGGACAAAATGACAAGACAGAAAAAAATCACCTCAACAAAAAGAACAAGAGGCAGTACTGACTGCCAGGGACCTAATCAATATAGACATTAGTAAGATGTCAGAACTAGAGTTCAGAATGATGATTTTAAAGATACTAGCTGGGCTTGAAAAAAGCATGGAAGTTATTAGAGACACCCTTTCTGGAGAAATAAAAGAACTAAAATCTAACCAAGTCGAAATCAAAAAGGCTATTAATGAGGTACAATCCAAAATGGAGGCTTTAACTGCTAGGATAAATGAGGCAGAAGAAAGAATCAGTGAGATAGAAGACCAAATGATGGAAAATAAAGAAGCTGAGAAAAAGAGAGATAAACAACTACTGGATCACGAGGGCAGAATTCGAGAGATAAACAATACCATAAGATGAAACAACATTAGAATAATTGGGATCCCAGAAGAAGAAGAAGAAAGAGAGAGAGGGGTAGAAGGTATATTGGAGCAAATTATAGCAGAGAACTTCCCTAATTTGGGGAAGGAAACAGGCATCAAAATCCAGGAGGCACAGAGAACCCCTCTCAAAATCAATAAAAATAGGTCAATACCCCTACATCTAATAGTAGAACTTACGAGTCTCAGAGACAAAGAGAAAATCCTGAAAGCAGCTCGGGAGAAGAGATATGTAACCTACAATGGTAGAAACATTAGATTGGCAACAGACCTATCCACAGAGACCTGGCAGGCCAGAAAGGACTGGCATGATATATTCAGAGCACTAAATGAGAAAAATATGCAGCCAAGAATACTATATCCAGCTAGGCTGTCATTGAAAATAGAAGGAGAGATAAAAAGCTTCCAGGACAAACAAAAACTAAAGGAATTTGCAAACACAAAATCAGCCCTACAAGAAATATTGAAAAGGGTCCTCTAAGCAAAGAGAGAGCCTAAAAGTAACATAGACCAGAAAGGAACACAGACAATATACAGTAACAGTCACCTTACAGGCAATACAATGGCACTGAATTCATATCTTTCAATAGTTACCCTGAATGTAAATGGGCTCAATGCCCCAATCAAAAGACGCAGGCTATCGGATTGGATAAAAAAACAAGACCCATTGATATGCTGCCTGCAAGAGACTCATTTTAGACCCAAAGACACCCCCAGATTTAAAGTGAGGGGGTGGAAAACTATTTACCATGCTAATGGACACCAAAAGAAAGCTGGGGTGGCAATCCTTATATCAGACAAATTAGATTTTAAACCAAAGACTGTAATAAGAGATGAGGAAGGACACTATATCCTACTTAAAGGGTCTATCCAACAAGAAGATCTAACAATTGTAAATATCTATGCCCCTAACATGGGAGCAGCCAATTATATAAGGCAATTAATAACAAAAGCAAAGAAACACATCGACAACAATACAATAATAGTGGGGGACTTTAACACCCCCCTCACTGAAATGGACAGATCATCTAAGCAAAAGATCAACAAGGAAATAAAGACTTTAAATGACACAATGGACCAAATGGACTTCACAGATATTTTCAGAACATTCCATCCCAAAGCAACAGAATACACATTCTTCTCGAGTGCACATGGAACATTCTCCAGAGTAGATCACATCCTAGGTCACAAATCAGGTCTCAACCAGTACCAAAAGATTGGGATCATTCCCTGCATATTTTCAGACCACAATGCTTTGAAACTAGAACTCAATCACAAGAGGAAAGTCAAATACATGGAGGCTAAAGAGCATCCTACTAAAGAATGAATGGGTCAACCAGGAAATTAAAGAAGAATTAAAAAAATTCATGGAAACCAATGAAAATGAAAACACAACTATTCAAAATCTTTGGGATGCAGCAAAGGCAGTCCTAAGAGGAAAGTATATAGCAATACAAGCCTTTCTCAAGAAACAAGAAAGGTCTCAAATACACAACCTAACCCTACACCTAAAGGAGCTGGAGAAAGAACAGCAAATAAAGCCTAAACCCAGCAGGAGAAGAGAAATAATAAAGATCAGAGCAGAAATCAATGAAATAGAAACCAAAAGAACAGTAGAACAGATCAACGAAACTAGGAGCTCGTTCTTTGAAAGAAAACAAGATTGATAAACCCCTGGCCAGACTTATCAAAAAGAAAAGAGAAATGACCCAAATCAAAAAAGTCATGAATGAAAGAGGAGAGATCACAACCAACACCAAAGAAATACAAACATTAGAAGAACATACTATGAGCAACTCTATGCCAGCAAATTAGATAACCTGGAAGAAATGGATGCATTCCTAGAGATGTATCAACTACCAAAACTGAACCAGGAAGAAATAGAACACCTGAACAGACCTATAACCACTAAGGAAATTGAAGCAGTCATCAAAAATCTCCCAACCAACAAAAGCCCAGGGCCAGATGGCTTCCCAGGGGAATTCTACCAAACATTTAAAGAAGAATTAGTACCTATTCTTCTGAAACTGTTCCAAAAAATAGAAATGGAAGGAAAACTTCCAAACTCATTTTATGAGGCCAGCATTACCTTGATCCCCAAACCAGACAAAGACCCCATCAAAAAGGAGAATTACAGACCAATATCCTTGATGAACATGGATGCAAAAATTCTCACCAAAATACTAGCCAATAGATTCCAACAGTACATTAAAAGGATTATTCACCATGACCAAGTGGGATTTATCCCTGGGCTAGAAGGTTGGTTCAACATCCGCAAATCAATTAACGTGATACAATACATTAACAAAAGAAAGAACAAGAATCATATGATCCTCTCAATAGATGCAGAAAAAGCATTTGACAAAGTACAGCATCCTTTCTTGATCAAAACTCTTCAGAGTCTAGGGATAGAGGGTATATACCTCAATATCATAAAAGCCATCTATGAAAAACCTACAGCGAATATCATTCTCAATGGGGAAAAACTGAGAGCTTTCCCCCTAAGGTCAGGAATGCAGCAGGGATGTCCACTATCACCACTGCTATTCAACATAGTATTAGAAGTCCTAGCCACAGCAATCAGACAACAAAAAGAAATAAAAGGCATCCAAATCGGCAAAGAAGAAGTCAAATTCTCACTCTTTGCAGATGATATGATACTTTATGTGGAAAACCCAAAAGACTCCACCCCAAAACTGCTAGAACTCATACAGGAATTCAGTAAAGTGGCAGGATATAAAATCAATGCACAGAAATCCGTGGCATTCCTATACACCAACAAGAAGACAGAAGAAAGAGAAATTAAGGAGTCGATCCCATTTACAATCTCACCCAAAACCATAAGATACCTAGGAATAAATCTAACCAAAGAGACAAAGAATCTGTATTCAGAAAACTATAAAATACTCATGAAAGAAATTGAGGAAGACACAAAGAAATGGAAAAACGTTCCATCCTCATGGATTGGAAGAACAAATATTGTGAAAATGTCAATGCTACCTAGAGCAATCTATACATTCAATGCAATCCCTATCAAAATACCATCAACTTTTTCCAAAGAAATGGAACAAATAATCCTAAAATTTGTATGGAACCAGAAAAGACCCAGAATAGCCAGAGGAATGTTGAAAAAGAAAAGCAAACCTGGCGGCATCACAATTCCGGACTTCAAGCTCTATTACAAAGCTGTCATCATCAAGACAGTATGGTACTGGCACAAAAACAGACACATAGATCAATGGAACAGAATAGAGAGCCCAGAAATGGACCCTCAACTCTATGGTCAACTCATCTTCGACAAAGCAGGAAAGAGTGTCCAATGGAAAAAAGACAGTCTCTTCAACAAATGGTGTTGGGAAAATTGGACAGCCACATGCAGAAGAATGAAACTGGACCATTTTCTTATACCACATACAAAAATATACTCCAAATGGTTGAAAGACCTAAATATGAGATATGAGTCCATCAAAATCCTAAAGGAGAACACAGGCAGCAACCTCTTCGACCTCAGCCACAGCAACTTCTTCCTAGAAACATCGCCAAAGGCAAGGGAAGCAAGGGCAAAAATGAACTATTGGGACTTCATCAAGCTAAAAAGCTTTTGCACGGCAAAAGAAACAGTCAACAAAACCAAAAGACAACCGCCAGAATGGGAGAAGATATTTGCAAATGACATATCAGATAAAGGGCTAGTAACCAAAATCTATAATGAACTTCTTAAACTCAACACCCAAAGAACAAATGATCCAATCAAGAAATGGGCAGAAGACATGAACAGACATTTTTCCAAAGATGACATCCAAATGGCCAATAGACACATGAAAAAGTTCTCAGCATTGCTCAGCATCAGGGAAATCCAAATCAAAACCTCAATGAGATATCGCCTCACACCAGTCAGAATGGCTAAAATTAACAAGTCAGGAAATGACAGATGTTGGCAGGGATGTGGAGAAAGGGGAACCCTCCTACACTGTTGGTGGGAATGCAAGCTGGTGCAGCCACTCTGGAAAACAGTATGGAGGTTCCTCAAAAAGTTGAAAATAGAGCTACCGTACGATCCAGCAATTGCACTACTGGGTATTTACCCCAAAGGTATAAATGTAGGGATCCGAAGGGGCACGTGTACCCTGGTGTTTATAGCAGCAATGTCCACAATAGCCAAACTGTGGAAAGAGCCAAGATGTCCATCAACAGATGAATGGTAAAGAAGAGGTGGTATATATATACAATGGAATATTATGCAGCCATCAAAAGGAATGAAATCTTGCCATTTGCAATGACATGGATGGAACTGGAGGGTATTATGCTGAGCAAAATAAGTCAATCAGAGAAAGACATGTATCATATGACCTCACTGATATGAGGAATTCTTAATCTCAGGAAACAAACTGAGGGTTGCTGGAGTGGTGGGGGGTGGGAGGGATGGGGTGGCTGGGTGATAGACATTGGGGAAGGTATGTGCTATGGTGAGCGCTGTGAATTGTATAAGACTGTTAAATCACAGACCTGTACCTCTGAAACAAATAATACATTATACATTAAAAAATAAAAAAAAGTAGAAGATAGCAGGAAGGGACGAATGAAGGGGGGGAAATTGGAGGGGGAGACGAACCATGAGAGACTATGGATTCTGAAAAACAAACCGAGGGTTCTAGAGGGGAGGGGGTGGGAGGATGGGTTAGCCTGGTGATGGGTATTAAGGAGGGCACGTTCTGCATGGAGCACTGGGTGTTATATGCAAACAATGACTCATGGAACACTACATCAAAAACTAATGATATAATGTATGGTGATTAACATAACATAATAATAATAAAAAAAGAACTCAGTGATGTCTCCTGGATATTGTTTGTTGTGCTCCTGTGGCCTGAGGGGGGCTTCTCAAGTAAGGAAATTAGCTGGAAAGGTGGAAGGCTCATGACTGAAGGTTCTCCATTAGCCTTGTGTTCTCTTTTACATTTCATGTGTTTGATATTCTCTTCCACCTGTGGAACCCCAGGGATTTGTGTGCTAAGAGCTCAGAGGTTGGGACAGGGACAGAAAACCACTGGACTTCAGAGGAGGACACTGGAGGACTGGAAAGTGTGGAGTGAAATGACGCAGACAATGAATGAGCAGATAAAACTGGTAGAAAGTACAAAATCAAGAAGTTGTTATCACAAAGGTGGTAGTTCAGAAGGAGGGCATTTTTTGAGGATCGGCCTTCAAAAGTATCCAGTGTTACTCTATGGGTGAAATTCAAGTTTAAACAAGGAATTAAATACAGTCTGTGGCCCAATCTAAAGGTCATGAGAGTGAGTCATAAATAAGGAAAGTCTCTTATTTTAATACAATATTGAATATGGCTCCCCCTCCTCGAAAAAATCATATGATGCAGAAGAAATCATTAATCTTAATGTACTGTGGTGAAATGTTAACAACACAGAAGTAACTGCTGGATTTTCCAGAACATTTTTTTTTTATGTTTAAATATAGCATACTCAAAGAAAATTACAATTTTAAAAGTGTGGAGCTCAAAGAGTTTTGAGCACACCTAGTAATTACTAGTCAGATTAAGAAATAGAATGTCGCCAGAACCCCACATTCCTCCTCATACCCCTCATAGTCACTACTTCTCCCCTACAAAGGGATCCGCTATCTTGACTCCTAATTCCACAGAGGAGTTCCACCTGTTTTTATACTTTTTATACAGGAAATCATATAATATATAATCTTTTGTATCTGGTCTTTTTGCTCAACATGATGCTTTTTAGATTCACTCTTGCTGTTGTATATAGATAGTCTGTTCATGTTTATATTTGGATAGCATTCCATTGAGTGAATGTGTGATTATGTATTTACCGATTACACTGGAGAAGGACATTTACATTTTAAGTATTTCATCACATTTTTTGTTTTTTTTCCACTGGATATTCATTCCTGCTTTGTTGAAGATTAGTTATTTTTTCATCACATTTTAAAAGCAAGTCATTTCACTTTGAGTTTTGGTTATAATGATTGCATTAAATTCCCTTTGATACAAAACAATGAAAAATGAGAAAGTTAAAACAACTTTCCAAATAAAGCAAACTTGCCTATTTGCATATTATTCATTTTGAATAACAGTTTCTGATTTTATAAGTAGTTGAAGGGAACACTCTGGACAGATTCAAAGGTGAAACTTTGGGGTTGTGTTTGGGAGCAAATAGGAGTTTGACCCGAACAGTATTGCTATGCAAAGGCTTGGTGGGAAATGACCTGGCAGTGCAGATGGAGGTGGGCCTGGGCACCTTGAAGGCCTGCGCTGGAGATTGTGGTTAATGTAAGGTCTGTGATGAGTCCGTGGAGGGTACTGTGTATTAGAAAGATGAATATTGAAGGGATCGTTGGGGCTCAGGACAGGAAGACTGCACAGCCATTGGTTGTCGTGGGAAATGCACTAAGAATCTGAAGGACTAGGTCTGAGTGATGCTTCCATTCATTCCTAGCTCTGTGACTTTGGAGAAGTCATTTACTATGTCTGAGTTTCAGGGTCCCCATATGAACAATGGAGATAGGAATCCCACTGTTGTGGGAATGCAGTGAGTTGGTCCATATTAGAGAGTTGCAGACTCTACAGAGTTCTAGGGCCTCCACATACCCCTGCAGTGGGTCATGGCTGTGCCTGCGTGGGAAGAAGAGTGTGGCAAGGTATTTAATCTCCTTTATTCAGTCGTGTAGAGAATGACCGCATATAAGGTAGTATTGCAGGTACTAATGTACTTAAATTACACATTATGCTCTAGGTATAATATAGAGTTTCAGAGTGAGGTCAGATAGTGAGGTGGTTAGAAGCAGGGAGTCTGGAGCCAGACTGCCTGTATTTGAAGCTTGGCCCTTCTTACTGGCTGTGTGAACTTAGTCAAATTACTCAACCTTTCTGGGCTATCTTTTTTTTTTTAATTAAAAAATTTTTTAAGATTTATTTATTTATTTAGAGAGAGGGTGCACGCTAGCACACAAGTTGGGGGAGGGGCAGAGAGAGAGAGAATCCCAAGTGGACTCCCCGCTGAGCATGGAACCTGACCTGGGGGCTCAATCACATGACCCTGAGATCATGACCTGAGCCGAAACCAAAAGTCAGACGCTCAACTGACTGAGCCACCCAGGTGCCCCCAGGCTATGTTTCTTTCTTTCTTTTTTTTTTTTTAAAGATTATTTATTTATTTGTTTGACAGAGAGAGAGAGAGAGAGAGAGCACAAGCAGGTGGAGTAGCAGGTAGAGGGAGAGGGAGAAGCACGCTCCCCGCTGAGCAAGAAGCCTGATGCGGGACTCTATCCCAGGACCCTGGGATAATGACCTGAGCCGAAGGCAGTTGCTTAACCAACTGAGCCACCCAGGCACCCCCTGGTCTATGTTTTAATAATGGTACCTACCACATCGGATTGTGTTGAAGATTTAATTAGTTAATGCTTATAAGGCAGTTAGAAAAATAGCTGGCCTGTAGTAAGTGTTCAATATTATTGTGAATTATTTGTCTTTTCTAAGTAGCAATGAGTGATCTTACTTTCTGGTTGGTTTATTGCGTGGAAATGTGTGGTACAGGCTTGATGAAATCTTTATTGTATCCTTCTATCCCTGTAGCTCCAGCTATGATTCAGATGATCTACATTAGGATTACACAGAATGAGCTCAACCCTCATCAGGGCCCTGTGTATTTGAACACAATTATAATGCCCTGCCCCAGTCTCCTTTTTTCTATTTCCTTCCATATTTCCTAATAGGGTATACTTTTGAGTTCTTTTTTTGGCAGTCCTCTGCTGAATATATTTTATGTATCTCCTATACTTGTGGTCTGGTCGTTAGAGAAATTAAGGAGAATTTCTTTTTCATTCTTCATACCGTATCTTTATTACTGTAACTCAAAGTTACATTGCCTGTTTTGTTGTCTATATTTTACTATTAAATCATATCACATCTATTATTAATTATCCTCCCCTAAATTTACACCATCCACATTTGGCTTGTCTAAGTCTTTTGATACATTCATCAAATGTATCAACTGTTTTAGCATATTACCATAGACAAAGCTTTGTAATTGACACTAGATATATTCTTCAAGGGGTCTAGAGTTTCCTGGAATGTCATGCATGCCAGCTAGACTTGTAATAAAGTGTTATTGTGATACTTGTTGTGATAGAAATGTGCAAAGAGTGTATGATAACATAAAGGAAGAACACTTAACTCTCACAGTGGGGGAGAGGTTGAAGGTATGTCACTGAAGATGGTTGGGGACGGTGGAGATATCCGGGAAGTGCACACAGAGGAGAGAGTGTTTGTCATAAACTGCAATTAAGATGCTAGCCACTAAGAGAGTGGGAGGACAAACCCCTTAAGAAGAAGGAGCAACTAGTAACATGGCGTGAAACAGATGGGCTTCTGGGAACTACACGTAGCTAAGTGTGGCTGGAACATAGAAGGCAGGAGCAGGAATTGGTGGGAGGTAATAGGTTCTGAAGGCAGATAAAAGTTAGATAGGCAGATAATAGGTTCTGAAGGGCTTTGCATGTCATAGTAGGGAGTTAATACTTAATCCTATAGGTATGAGGTAACAGTTAAGATTGGAGAGGGACAGGAATAAATAGATATGATTTAAATATACACCAGACTGGTAGCCTGTATAGAGTGATCTGTGAATTAAAGGGAGTAGGAGCAGAGGTAAGGTGGCTGATGGAGAGGCTTTTCCTGCCACATAAGTAAGTAAAAACATGAAGTCATGACCAAGACAAGGCCTTGGGAATAGGAAAGTAGGGAAATTTTTGAGAGATTTATTAAGTAGATGTATTTTGAGCACTTACTCATGTCTTTGATAACACTTGATAACCAGCTGGATGTGGCAGGAGGCTCAGCCCCAGGTCTGAGGGATGAGGCAGGTAATGATGTCACTCACAAGAGTAAGAGATGGAGAACTCATTCAGGAGGAGCAATGGATTCCCTTTGGGACCAATTACCTTTTGAACACCTGTGAGACATTTAAATGGAGATGTATAGTGGGTATTTGGCTTCTGTATCAATAAGTCAGGAGACAGTTTTGTGCTAAGAAGTGGACTGGTGAATTCGATATATAAAAGTCAGTTGAATCATGCATATGCAGTAGATCAATTGGGAGAGGGCTGAGGATAATCATGATGAGAATCCTAACACATCATAGAAGCATAGAGAGGGATAGCCTTAGAAAATGATTTTGGAAGAGATGTCAGCTGGGCAGTTGGTAAAACCCAGGAGGAAGTGGTATCACAGAACCTGTGGCAGAGTTTATAATGCTTACAAAATGTTTTGTAATGTTTAAGTAGTGTTGGACATGGCCATAGAAAATGGTGTTGTTTGATTAAGTGGGATCCTGAGCAGGTACCCTTCAGGGTGGAGCACCTCCTTTTGAAGAGCTCTGCCTACATCAGAAATCAGGGGAGTGTGCCCTCCCACCATTTGGGCCTAATTCTAGTAGGTCCTGGTTTTTCGCATTCTGGTGAAGAGTTGTGACTGTTTTTTAGTTTGAACGAGGGTAAAGATTTCCTCTCTGTTTTTTTCTTCTCTTTGTTTTTCATTGTTTTTAGAGAAAAAAAATTCAGATAGAAATGACTTTCTGTGCAGTTTTTTTGTTTTATTTATTTATTTTTTTAGAGAGAGAGAGGGAGAGGAAGGGAGGGGCAGAGGGAGAGGAAGAAAGAGACTCTTAAGCAGGCTTCACACACAGCACGGAGCCCAATGCAGGGCTCAACATGGGGCTTGACTTGGGGCTTGATTTCACGTCCCTGAGATCATGACCTGAGCCGAAATCAGGAGTCTGACGCTGAACCAACTGAGCCACCCAGGCACCCCTTCTGTGCAGTATTTTATCGGAAGTATCATAGTTCCTTTAAAATTTTAAGCTAACTAGAGAACATCTATAACAACACAGTTTAGTCATGCATTTGGTCTATGTCATGCATTTGGACTATGGGTTTCTTTAGAGCAGAAGCAAGGCATATTTATTTTAATGCCCCGAGGGCCTAACTCAGACCTTGGCCTGTAGAAGTGCTTAATAAATGCTTATTTTTGTCTTTGTTTGTGATTACACAGTTTCATTTCTGAGAGCTTCCAAGTTCTCTTGAATCTTCTTACCTTCCGAGATCTCAGGTCACTGAATTATGCCAATTCATCTTCTGAATTTTCATAATTCTACTTTTTTTAACTGCCTAAAGTTCAGTATCTGTTTCCCCGCCCCCCCTCAAGTGTTCAAGCAAAATGAGAATTTATTTTAAGGCTGCGCATTGATGCCACAGCATTTAAGAGCAGGAATTGAAATAGAGCCAGAACTAAGATATTGAGCTTGAGACAGAAAACTGTCAAAATGTTCCCGCTACTTTCATTTCCACAAGGTCTCTTGTTTCTACTTCTCTTTGTTCTCTCTCTTTCAAATATTTATTTTGAAATATCTCAGTCATATGCTACCATATGGAGTATAATATAACCAAATGCATTCTTTTTTTTTATTTAAGATTTTATTTATTTATTTGTCAGAGAGATAGAGCACAAGCAGGGGGAGCGGTAGGCTGAGAGAGAAGCAGGTTCCCTGCTGAGCAAGCAGCCCGAAGTGGGACTTGATCCCAGGACCCTGAGATCATGACCTGAGCTGAAGGCAGACGCTTAACCAAATGAGCCACCCATGCGTCCCAACCAAATGCATTCTTAACCCTTTCATCTTAACTATCAAGAACCTTATGATGCCAAAATTAGTGTCTTACTAATGTCACATCTGTTCCACTACACCAACCAATTCCTCTGTGTTGGTCAGAAGGAAGCTCACAGTGAGTTATGCTAGACTCCTTGTCTCCCCCCTGGGAGAAAGAATTAGCAATAATGGAGTCATAGACCTCATGAGATTTGGAGGTGATGGTCAGATGAGAGGCTTCCCGATCACAGCTCTACCTTCCCTCCCTGCATCAGGAATGAATTTATCCTCTTTCCCCACATGGCTTAATATATGCTTCCAAAAAAAAAATTACTATGGGACTTTCGGTGTTTGAAGAAAGTGTATTCTGTATTTCCATTTGGATAATGCTGTATTTGGATTTTAAGCTTCTCAGCAAAATATGAATTATCTTGCTGCTGTTCCCTTAGTATTCTTTTCTATGACTATTGCTAGGGGATGATAGGATTTTGTAGATTATGTACCCATTCTACGTTCAACTCTTAACTTTTTCAGAGCTCTACAAATTTAGTGCTTATCATGACTGTGACAGGAGGTAGTGGAAACAACAATGGCACCTGCTCATTCTCCCCACATACCCAGAAGTATTTCCTGTTTGCTTGCCAGTAAGATTGGGATTCCTTTCTCAGAAGTTTGGTGCTCATGGTTATTATAAAGTGAGAAATAAAAAAATAAATGTTTTCGAGTAGAGGATAAGTTTTATAGGAAGAAGTAATAAAAGGTCTGATTTCATCATCCTATTTCTGTACTCTGTATATATTGCATTTGAGCAATTTTCTCCTTTAGTTTTTCTCTGTGCTATTTATACATCACTTCTGAAGACAAATTGGATCTTCCTTAGCTAATGAAAAGTTGTCTTATTTAATAATTCAGAAATATCTTATTTCTTTGGGGAAAATCTGCTTTTTTTAAGAAAAGTTTCTTTACCGTTTCAGCATTTTTGTTGACTTAAAGTCAGAGCTATATTATGTGTATGTTCTTAGCCTATAGATGGGCAATCAAGTTCGTGAAGGTAAACCATTGAATTGTTCCCCAGCCTTTTCTTTTCTGAAAGTCTCATGTCATTTCTTTTCTTTTCTTTAGGGAATCAGCAGTCTCTTCAGTTCTTTAAAAGTGGTGCGTCTCTTGCGACTGGGCCGTGTTGCTAGGAAATTGGACCATTACCTAGAGTATGGAGCAGCAGTCCTCGTGCTCCTGGTATGTGTGTTTGGACTAGTTGCCCACTGGCTGGCCTGCATATGGTACAGCATTGGGGACTATGAGGTCATCGATGAAGTGACGAACACCATCCAAATAGACAGTTGGCTCTACCAGCTGGCCTTGAGCATTGGGACTCCGTATCGATATAATACCAGTGCAGGGATATGGGAAGGAGGACCCAGCAAGGATTCTCTGTACGTGTCCTCTCTCTACTTTACCATGACAAGCCTTACAACCATAGGATTTGGAAACATAGCTCCTACCACAGATGTGGAGAAGATGTTTTCAGTGGCCATGATGATGGTTGGCTGTAAGTATCCTGTTTTTTTCTTTTTTAATTAAAAAATCATTGTTGTTGGCAGTTTTCCAGACTCCAATCTCTAACAGGATTAAAATGAAGCTACTTTGTCTTCAGAAAGGCGTTTAATCCATATTATTTGCATTGGTTTAATTTTTATTCAGCCTTAGAATATAAATATGCAAATAATGTATTTTACATTTTAGAATGTATTAGCACATGAAAAACAATGTAGATAGACTGATACAAAAATCAGGATGGGAGCTCTTTGATTTAATTCTGTTCACAGCATCCTGTCTGGCAGAGCTCTTTCCAAGGGAGACCAGCATCTAGAAAGGCAGCATCTAGCACATCCCATAGGTTTTGTTGGCCGTGTATTAAATTCCAAAAAAAGCAGACAGGATATGATGGGAGACACATAGTTTAGAAACTACTTTAGTTAGTAATTGAATTCTTGACTAGCACCGATCTCAGGATAGTTTTATGTTGTTTTTTTACAATTAGGGCTCATAAAAAACTTTTACAAATCAGGTCTTCATTACAAACACTCTAGGTTGAATATATGCGCCTTTGAGAGAATGAAAGGATTAGTAAATACAAGCTCATTTGGCAATGACAAAAGTGTCCAGGATTTAGCAGGCACACCTGAGTACTAAATGTCTGGATGGTGTTCCAGGGAGTAGAATGTTCTCTAAGGAGTGAAAGAACACATGTTCTCCACTCAGACTGAGGATGGATTATGTCAGATCAGAACATTAAGGAGATATGTATCAAAGAAGCTGTTTTAAAAGAAGACTTTGAGGGAGATTTCACCATCATCTACCCTGTCAGGTTGACTTAGATGATTTATCCAAGCCTAGTTCTGACCCCTAGAGTAACCTTAAGATCATCGTACTAGAGGTATGGTTAGTGTTATTAGCACCTGTTAAGCCTTTGGGTCATGGTCATTGGTTTGTGGTCTGAGCCATCCTTTTGAGATTCCACCATTGCAGAGGTTTGTATTTTGACAGCGATGGGAAAGATGTTAAGAGTCCAGGAGTGTCAGGTGGCCCATGAAAGGTCAATATCTTGGGTCAATGTAAGGCAGTTTTCACATTTTCAGAGTTGAAAGTTTTTGATAGCTGTTAGAGCACTGATGTTAGCAGCTTAGCTTCCGTCTTTCTACACTCCTTTGTGCAGGTGCAGAAACCAGAACACACAGGTTCTACTTGCTGTTTAGAGGTAAGGAGGTAGACTGAGAATGCCAAGTGCTGCTACTTCAGAGGCCTTTAGGAGGAAATGTGTTCCTGCATACAAAGAGATCCTGATGATTAATTAAACTGCTGCCTAACACCCAACATGGTAAAATGTATTGGCGCATTATAAATTCAGAAGACGACATTTTGTCAGATGTGGTATTTATTACTATACTGCTTTTAGTATTTATATAATGCATTTTACCTTATACTCGAGCATAGTTAGATTTAAAAAAATTTATTTTGAAGCAATTATTGATTCACTGGAAGTTGCAAAGATAGTATAGAGAAGGCCTTTGTGCCCTTTATCTAGTTTCCTCCAGTAGTTACATCCTGTATAATCAATCCAGCACATGATCAACATTGTCACTCATACAATATGTGTGTGTAGTTCTGTGTTGTTTTATCATGTGTAAATTCCTTTAACTACCACTGAAATCAAGATACAGAATTGTTCCATCACCACAAAAACTTCCTTCCGCATGTTACTCCTTTATAGTCATACCCACCCCTTCTCCCAAAGCATCCCTAAGCATTGGCAACTACTGTTTTGCTCTTCATCTATATAGTGTTGGGATTTTGAGAATGTCATGTAAATGGAGCCATGCAAAATGTGACCTTTTGAAATTGGCTTTTAACATTCAGCATAACCCCTTGCAAGCCATCTAAGTTGTTGAGTGTATCCATAGTTTATTCCTATTTATTGCTGCGTAGGATTTCATGGTTTGGATATATCACTGTTTAACTGTTCATCTATTGAAAGCCATTTTGATTGTTTACAGTTTTTGCCATTACAAAGAAAGCTGCCATGAACATTTGTGTACAATTTTTTTTTTTCGATATAAGTTCTCAGTTCTCTGGGATAAATATCCAGGAAAGAGATTGTTGAGACACACAATAAATGTATGTTTAGTTTTTAAAAGAAATTGCCAAACTATTTTGCAAGTGGATGGACTAGCATAGTTAGATTTTTCTTTCTTTTTTTCTCAAGATTTTTAAACAATAGGATAATAGAAAAAAAAATCTATATAGAGTTGAAGGATAGCACTATTCACTTTGTTTCTCAGGCCCCAAACATAGGTATCATCCTAGATTCCTGTTTCTTCTCATTTATTACATCTTTTTATAACCAGTCTTGTTGGCTTTACCTTCAGAATACATTTGATTATTTCTCTCCACTTCCATAGCTTACCACTCAAGACCAAATCACCATCACTGGTCTGGACATTTACTACAATCTCCTACATGTTCCTTTTATTTTTACTCTTGCCCCATAGTCTCTACCCAGAAGTGATGGATGGAGCTAAAGAGTATTATGCTAAGTGAAATAAGTCAGTCAGAGAAAGTGAGAGTAGCCCTTTTAAAGTAAATAAGATCACACCATTCCTTTACTCGAAGCCTTCCGATGTGTTCCATTGCACATAATATAAAATCTAGATTCCCTACCCTTCTATCAAAGTCTTAATGGTCTGACTGTTGTCCACCTTGTCCACTTCACTTTTCATTGTTCCTGCCCTTGCTTATTCTGTTCCATCCATGCTAGCCATCTTGCTTTGAACACTTTAAGCTCAGTCTTGTCTCAGGGTCTTCATACTTGCTTCCCCACTGCTTATAACACCCCTCCTCTTATTTATGCCATGAATTCATGCAGGTCTCCACTCAAATTGCCTCTTCAGAAATTCCTCCCAATGCTATCCTCTATAAAAAGAGAACACCCAAAGCCAATCACCCTTAATCCTTGCCCTTTAATCTTTTGCTTCTGTACTTACCAAGACCTGAAAACACATTTACTCCATTTTTCTTTTCCTTTGGAACGCAAGTTCCATGACAGTAGTGCCTTTGTCTGCCTATTTTTCCTTCTGTATACTCAGCTTCTAAACAACTTTTTATGCCATCCTCAATCTCAGTTTGTTGTATGAATGAGTGAAACTGAAGATGTCCTTGATGGTTATAATGAGAATCTCCTGTTCTTGAATCCACTCCAGTTAGGTCTCTGATGAAGACACATGCTGGGAAAATGCACACTCTTTAAGGTTTGGCTCTGATTCCTTTGTGAAAGCCCTGAGTTCACCTGTGTCTGCCTCTGGGAATGTAGTGGCTCCTACATCTGGATTGCTCCAACTCTACGTCTCTAAGTTCCTGATGAGAAGTTCTAAGAGGCTAGTTAGTGAAAGCGCCAACAACCCTGTCTCCCACCACTTTTTACTGTCTACCTTTGGAATCTAGGTAGACATTGAAAATTTTCATCGTAGATTGAATTTTCAAATCATTGAAAATTTTCACGTAGATTCAGTTGAGTTTTCAAAACTTCATTTGGTTCATTTTGGTTACATCCTTTCTCTAGTTCACGTATGGCCAGTTGTAGTGCTATATCTAAAGGTCTTTCTCCTTCTTTTATCTCTATTTAGTTCCTATCTTGATTTCAAGATGAAGACCTGGTCTTAAACTTGGCCCTTTTCTTTTCTGAGTTTCTGCAATTTTCTTAACACCTGAGCATTAGTTTTCCGTTTATAAACTAGTTTCTGACATTTCTTTTGCCTGTTGACTTCAGTTTTCTTTTTATGCCTCAAGTCCAGTTTCTGTTGCCGGGAGTGTTCTAGGGAAATGCTTTTTAATTTCCTTCTTAGTCCCTGGGTCCTTAGTAATTTAATGGCATGTTTCCTTTGCAGCCACCAAGAAGCTGATAGAAAACTGTCAAGACCCATGAAGTGTTACAGTAACTTCTTGCAATTCCAAAATTTATTAGACACACATGCTCAAAATATCAACCAAATGTGCCTCTTGCAGCTGTTTGTAATCTTAGTATCACTTTTCTCCCTGCAATAACACCAAGGAAGACAAACAAAACAAACTGCTGCTGTTCCCAGAACCCAGTATGTGTTATCAGTCATAGATGCAGCTCCGGAGTTAGCATTATGTCTGTATGCCTGTGTGTGTGTGTGTGTGTGTGTGTGTGTGTGAGATGGGGAAGGAGAGTAAAGGAAGAGGGAGATAGAAAAAGAAAGCTTCATGATTTTAGTTGTGCTAAGATTCTAGTCAATCTAGAATTGAGTGGTGTTTGAGAAGTACCACTTATAACCTTATAACACAGCAACTGAGAAAAACGTTTTATCAAAAGGTTGGTGGAGAAACCAACTGCCTATACTCTGTGGAGAAAAACGCCTATATTCTGTGGAGAAAAATAATCACTACTTGTAAAATGATAGCCTCTTTTTCTGGAGAAAGTCATCTAAAGTTTTCATGCCTTCTAGCAAAATTGAGAAATTTTAATGGCAACAATTCCAGTTCCTAGGTCCATTCTGAGCGCTCTTCTTTCTTTAATGGCCTCTCCTCTCTGACCTCTAGGTCCTTTCACCCCTAATGCTGAATTGCATGTGGACTCTGTCCAGGAACACAGTCTCAGGGTTCTGCTTGAGGCTTTCAGACAAATCTTCAGACAAAATTTATGACTGTGTCCTTCCTTCAATCCCAGTCACCTTATGTTCCCTCTTGATCCCTTCTATGTCAGCAGGATCCCTGGGTTATTTCTTTTATCTGCTACCTGGGGATTTCTTAGACTTAAATCCTTTGTCCATCATTTGCCCAAGGTGGAGAATCTTCCTGCTCAGATTTCCAGGACTGGAAAAGTTGTTTAGATCTTCTCAACATATGTCTACCACCATGCATTCTTTATCTCAAATTTGTCTCTTCTCAATTTTGGCATGCTCTATGCCTTGAGTAGAACTTCATGGCTCTGGTAGCAGCCATTATACTATCTCAGGATAGTAAACTCTCTCTCATTCCTTTGCATTTGTCCATTCATGAATGAACCTGATGACCCTGCTGATGTTCATGGAATTTACCACCAAAGGACATTTGTGAAAATATATTTTTGTAGTTAGTTCTGCCAAAAAAAAAAAAAGGCAGTTGTGGAAAATAGCATACTTTTTTTTTTTTTTTTGAGATCAAGATGTGGGTAATCTCTTTGCTTATTTGCAGAGCAAATACTTCATGATATCTTCATGAAATGTTTTCTAATCCATTTCATTTATATAATCTTATTGAGCCCTTAATAGTTTTCTTTTTCCCCATGATTAGCAGACTGACTAATTTTGCTTCTATTCAGAAAGCATCTCAGTGCACAGATGATTTGTTTTGATGGCTATAAAACAAAGCAATATGAGAATGGAATTTTTCTGATATGATTATCCTTTTGTCTTAATGTATTTTTATGAATCCTCTTCTAAAGATTTATCAAGGAAGTAAGTACTTACTTAGTTTTTTCTTCATTACTAAATGATCATATAAATTGTAATTTACTTTAACCCAACCATTACAAAAATCTATATACTGGCATTTGTCATTATAATTTTTAAAGAAAGAAACATAAAATAAAAATAGAAGTTATGAATAACTTTTTGCCATAAGTAATTTGTGTCTAACCATAAATTTCTCTCTCTTTTTCTCTCTCCCTCTCTTTCTCTGTTTTGTTTGCTTGCTTTGTTTTGTTTTAACACACTGTTAAATACATTAATAAACATGTAGACAGCATAGTTTAGATAGCATATTTCAAAGGACTATAAGATTAGACTTTGGGTACTTGCTTTATTTAAAAGTATTTTTTTCTTTTTGATCTTTCTATTGTTGCCTGCTTGGTTGCTAGGTTGAGGCAGCCTGACTCGTGGTATACGGCAATCAGAATCTGTCCTGGCAGGAGTCCATGTAATTAAGTCTTTAAAAGTAAAACAAAGCAAAACTAAAAACTATCAATATGAAAACTGCTGAGATTTAATTGGTAGACAGGCAGGTAGTCATAATAATGCTACTCTGCTGTTTTCAAACAGGATGTAATTGGTGATAGCTCAGTCTAAGATCTTTGTGTAATTGACTGATACGGTTTATAATGCAGCAGGCAAGTGGTTTAGCACATTTAGAAGTATAGCAGGACCATCTGCCAGTGGGATGTGTATGAAGAGAATTTCAAATCTCCATGTGGGTGGTTAAGCCACCAGGGACCACTTAGTTACATACTGGTCACTCAGTATCATGCAGAGGAGACTGATGCCACGCATCATATTCTCCAGTTGGTGATCTAATTTAGCATTCTCTGTGGAGTTCAGATAAAAGCCAAGCTGCGATTATAGGCATTGCTTTTATCTCTCTCTATAGAAAAAGGAAATAAATAGAAAATGGTGAGACCCAGAGATTGGGAGAATATAGAATAAGTTGAAGGCAAAGGCCTATGTGACCTTGGAGAGTCTTTGAATCTCTTTGGGTTTTAGTTTTTTCAATTGTGTAATGCAGGAGTTGATATAAATGAGTTTTAAGGTCTCTTTCAGTGCCAACATTTTATATATCTAAGATTCTGTTAGTGCAGTTATGCCACTATTCATAGAATTGGGCTGTTTATTGGAATGGGGTTAATAATGAAATGGAAGAGATGTTACAGGTTTTAGGGCTTTTCATGTATATTACATACCTTGCTTTATACATGCGTCTTATATGGAATATATTCAGTAAAGAGTAAAGGGGACATTGTCAGGAGATATTGTAGAGAACAGAAAATATGCTTGTGGAAAGAAAAGTGTTTTTCAAATAGAAATTAAGCAGAAAAAGACATTCTTCAGGACATAAGAGCGGGGCCCAGGGAGAAATCTGTATACCAGGCCAGTGGGGACTCTGAAGGAGTTTGGCCCTTATGGATATCCAGGCAGGTTTAAAATGAACTGTTAACTAACTGGAATTTAAATAAAAACTTGGAAGAAAAAAAAAATAAAATGAAAATAAATATTAAAGAAATGCTGCTAAAAAACATAAAAGTGAACTATTGCCCTTTTCCAATATTAAAAAAATTATTCTACAAATTTTGACATGAGACTTTAGATGACTGAGATATAATATTAAGGAACATGTTGAATTTTTTCTTGTCCTTGCTGTTGTGGTGTAGGTAGGAAGTGGAGTGTGAACATGCTGATTTTCATTTCTGGTTTTAGATTCAGCCAGATGGAGAGAATTTTAAGCTTAATGTTCATTTTGGAAACTGGGTCAATTCTTTGTGTCTGCTTTACCTCTGCTTGTAAAAAAGATTTCCTTTTTTTTTTTTTTTTTTTCTTTTTTTGGGTCTCTTTTCTTTAATGAGCTCTGAGTATCCTATGAGGAAAAACATTTTGTGGAACACAAAGTTCAGGGTTATAAGTACCTTTTTTCATGGTTCAGTAGTTTCAGATGTATAGTCCAGTAGTTAGAAAAGGACTATGTGATGTGCACTTTATTCCCTGTTTCTTATTCAAAATAGAGCTTGTATCTTTTATAGGAATGTTCTTTTATACTCATGCTCCTTTTTATACCTAGTCACATTTTCACAAAACCTCTCAGATTTTCTAAAGATTGAGTTTTCCCAGAAAACAGGAAATTTTTTCAGTGGCCTATTAACTAGCCTGACCTCTTTGCAAGGACTTGGTCTCTGGAACTACCTTGTGTCTCTATATCACTCAAAATTATTTAATTCATCCAGCATTGTCCCAGGTGTTCTGGTAGTATTGTTATTAAGGAGACAAATTGGATACTTTCAATGGATACTTTCAATACTTTCAGTGGTATGGTGAGTTAAGTTAGTGGCATGGTGAGTGTCAGACAAGAGAATCACTGAATCATTTCTTTCTCTCCCATTCTCTCCATCTCCATCTCCATCCCGATTCCCACTGCCAACTCCATCCCTATCTCCGTCTCCATCCCCATCCTCATCTCCATCCCCATTCCCGTTTCCATCCCCATTCCCATCTCCATCTCCATTCCCATTTCCATCCCTATTCTCATCTCCACCCCATCCCCATCCCCATTTCCATCTCCATTCCCATCTCCACCCCCATTCCCATCTCCACCCCATCCCCATCTCCATCCCCATCCTCATCTCCGTCTCCTTCCACATCCTCATTTCCAACCTCATTCCCATCTCCATCCTTATCCCCATCCCTATTTCCATCCCCAGTCCCATCTCCACCCCCATCTCCATCCTAGTCCCCGTCCTCATCTCCATCCCTGTCTCCATCCCCATCTCCATCCCAGGCCCCATACTCATCTCCATCCCCATCTCCATCCTCATCTCCACCCCATCTCCATCCTCATTTCCACCCCATCCTCATCCCCTTCTACATCCTCATCCCATCCAGGTCCTCATCCCCATCTCCATCCTCATCCTCATCCCCATCTCCATCCCCATCTTCATCTCCATCCCCATCTCCATCCTCATCTCTATCCTCATCTCCATCTTCCTCCTCATTCCTATCTTCATCCCCATCCCCATTTCATCTCCATCCTCAACTCCATCCTCATCTCCATCTCTATTCCCATTTCCATCTGCAACTCCTTCCCCATCTCCATTCCTTCTCCATCTTCATGTCCATCTTACCTCTCTTAATACTATGAGCTAAGAGCTAAGACTTTGAACAGATGAATAAAGAAGTTGGGCTGAACTATAAGGCTGGTAAGAACAGGGTCTGTATTTGTCCTATTTGTCATTATATATTTAGCATAAAGCATTGTGCCTAGTTGATAGTTAGGCTCATTAAACATAATTTGAACGAATGAAAGAAGTTTATCTAGCTTATCCTGAACGATACAGGAAGATTTTTAGGAGGAAGTGACTCTTGAGCTTAGAATACAAAAAACACGTAGGACCTAGGCATTTTTTGAAATAAAGAGAACATATGTGAAAAAAAGCAGTAATGAAATGGCTTGGCCCTTTTGTAGAACTCCATGTATTTCACATTGGCTTGAACAGAAAGTAGATGTGGATGGGGAGGAAAGAAGGAACTAGGATGTCAAAAAGCCTTGCATAGCTTGATAAGGAATTTGTCTTTTACCCTAAAGGTTGTGAGATAAATAAGAACTTTATTCTTCAGTGTGGAAGATGGATTGGAGGAGATAAAGCCTGAGGGTAGAGAAACCAGTTAGGAGGCTGTTGCAAGGACCTGAGGTGGTAGGGTTATAGAGGATGGTATAGTTTCAGAATTGGCAAATTGTTTTTTCTATAAAAGGACAGATAACAACTATTTTAGGCTTTGTGGTCTGTAAGTCTCTGTTGCAACCACTCATCTCTGCTATTGTAATGTTAAAGCAGGCAAAGACATAAATAAGCATGGCTATGTTCCAATAAAACTTTAAACAGGTGGCAGGCCAGATTTAGCATATTCGTAGCTTCCCACAGTCTAGCTATACAGCATGGTTTATGAGAAGACCATGGACTTTAGAGTCAGACAAACCTACATTCACTTATTAAGAATTTACATCAATTATCTAAACCATCAGCTGTAAAATGGAGATCCCTTCATTGCAGAGTTATTTGGAATACGCAAAAATAGGTTGCATATAAAATTCCTGAAACCTTTTTTTAAGTTGTTATTGGTGAATGGATAAATGTGTCAAATATGGTCAAGAGAAGAGTCAAAAGGACTGATAGTGTCTGGCTAATTCAGCTGAGTGAATGACTAAATTCTTTTCTGAGATAGGAAAGAAGAAGCAACCATTCCTGGGGGAAGACAATAGTTCTATTTTGAATGTGTTTAGTGTGAGGTGCCTGCAGGTCATTCAGTTGGTGATGTGTATTAGGTTAGGCAGTTAAAAGTGTGTTTTGGGGTTCTAGTGATGTGAAGCATGGTGGGATCTCTTTGTGAATCATGGTGTAGACAAAGTAACTGATGTCAAGAGACTGCAGGGTAGAGTCAGAAAGAAGCTGGTGAAGGGTGACACTTGAGGAAGGAGAGCCACAGAAGGGTAGAGAAGAGAACTGAGAGGGGTAAAAAGGAAGCATGACTCCAGAAGAAGAGTTTGTTGCAACAAAGGATGAAAGAATGTCAAGAAGGAAGGGAGAACAGCATCATAAATGGGACAGTGAGTTAGGAGGTCTGGTTGGCATCATGAGCTCATTGGTGACCTTCTGCAGTAGTTTCATTGGATAGTTGAGGGGAGAGAATCACATGGAGAATTTGCCTTTATGGGATCTAAACCTTTTTTTTTTTGTTGTATGAAGGAAAATAATTTTATCAGTAGCCATTAACCTAGTGCGGGTAGATTATACTTACTCAGTATTTTTCACTGCCAGTGATGCTTTTTTTCTGAATCACCATTCAAGTTCAATAAAATATATTTAAATTAGACTATTAGATATATTACATATACTTGGAGTTTTCATGTTATAAGATAGAAAATAAAATTGACTTGGTAAGAAGTTTTTATGAAATCCCACTTTCTAAGAACAGGGAAGAATTTTCTTCTTCCCTGTCTTTTAGTCAGGGAAGAATTTTATTTATGAGATTATATGGTAACCTTCCAATAAATTTGTGTTGATTCCTATGAATGGGTGTATTGTCCAAGATAGGTTGTTACCTGGTAGGTGAATTGTGCTCTGCTAGAGAAAAAGCCCTGGGGACTTAGATGATCCTTATGTATGTGATATCAAGGATCAATTGATATATATAATTTTAATTGTGCTGGAAATAAAATACAAAATTTTTCAAAGGTTGAAAGACTAACAAATCCATATATGAATATATTTAGAATTTGCTAAAATAAATGTTATACCCAGAAGGCCTTATGTATGGATTTAAGAATTGCTTTGGTATGCTCAGAGAGGGGATTTTATTTGGAACAATTTCTAAGCCAGTTCCTAAGTGACTGCTTCTTACCTATTAATATTCACATAAATTGTGATGACTGAGTTAGGCCTCCCTGGGAGTAAAGGTGTCAGGTGTATGGTTGTAGCTTTGGGCTACATGATTGTAGATAGGGAGATTTTTATGGGATGAGAATTATGTTCAGGTTGACTGTCAGGAAATACTGGTGGCTTTAAAAAATTCTCTCTGAAGCTAGTTCTGGAGCTAATCTTTTTTAAAGTTGAATTTATGTTTTTAACAACCCCCCAAAAGTCTTCGTCTATGAAAGTGTAATTTGGGAGCCTTACTGATTTAAAATGAATGTAAGGGAAGGACACTTAAGCTCATACCTGTAGTTAGACTTTGCCAAAAGAAATGGGTGTTGACTCTTCTAATGAGAATTAGGGGTAGGTGCTATTGACCTCGGGAACTTTTCTTACACTGAGCTGCCTCTGACTTGGCCTTTTCAGTTTTCTTAGAAAAGGCCTCAAAGGACCCGCATAGTCGGTGCATTTCCCACCTCCCTTCTCTTTGGAGGGTCTAGCTAGAGAACACTCTTCCCTCATCCCAGACACACACCAACATTCGAGATTCCATCATCCTTTGTCCTCTTGCTGCGCTGTGTCTTAAAAAGTCCCCAACCCGAATCTACTTGTGTCTTTTGTTCCTGTTTCGGGACTGTTGAGAACTGGCTGGCGTAAACCACAGCTACGTGAACAGGTGCCACTAAAATGCATTGTTCATGATCTTACAAATCTTTGCTTATTTTAGGTCATCTCCCTCTCACATTTTGCTGAATAGCTATTCTTGTGCAACTCTCCCATGTTTTCTTTCCACCTCTCCTCAACCTCTGACTGCTCTTCTTCATTTCAGGAGGTGGCCTTTCTTTTATTTCTCTGAAAAGGAAAGCGTTGCTGTAGCAGATGTGCATTCCTGGACTTTCCCGATCCTCTTACAAAGACGGGCTGGAGGAGGGAAATGGCTTGGGAGTGAGGGGGCAGCCAAACCACACAGGACCTTCGAGGTCCAAGGAGTGACTTTTTTCTGAGTCAGATGGGAAGGCGTTTGAGGGCTTGGGGCCAAAGAGTGGCATGATTTGTCTTGTGGTTCATAAAGATCAGTCTGGCTGCTGTATGCAAAATAGACTGTGAGGGATCGAGGATGGCAGAGGGCAGAAGGGTTAATAGTCAAGGTGAGAGATAATACCATTGGTAGTTAGAATTGGTTAGGTTCTGGACAAATGTTAGGACCCACAACATATGAGGGTATGAGAGAAAACAAGGGTCAGGATTTCATTTCAGGCTTTCGGTGCAAGCAACTGCTGTGCTAAGTGGCAAATGGTCACTTGTTATGGTGCATGGGCAGTTTCATATTTGAGTCTAGGGTTGTGTGGATGGTCCAGGGTGTGGTCATGGATTTGTTTTGTCCTTCGATGTTTTATTTCCTCCAGTGGTTTGCCCTTGTTTCTCCTGTGTTTTCCATCTCTCTAGCTCTCTACTGGCTCTTTCTCATCAGCCCATAATCATGCTCATGTCTATTTAATCCTAAAAAAATACACATATGTGAATAGAACACTCCAGTTTGCACTCTCTTTGCCTGTGATCTAACTACCAATTCTTCTTCTTCTTCTTTTTTTTTTTTAAAGCAAGCTTCCTAAAGCATGTGTCTTCATTTTATCTTCATTTGCTATCTATTAAAAGTGGACTTCCCCTTCCACCACTTGAAAGACGTTTGCTAAATTTCACAGACCCTTTTTTTTCATCCATGCAGAAACATCTCTGGTTTCTTGATGTTTATCTCTCCCTGGTTTCTCTCCCACTGCTCTGGCTACTTTTTTTTTCTATTTCTTCTTTTTTATAAAGACTTATTTACTTATTTGAGAGAGAGAGGATGAGAGAGAGAGAGAGAGAGCACATGGTGGGGGGGGAGGGTCAGAGGAAGAAGCAGACTCTCTACTGAACAGGAAGCCTGATATGGGACTCGATCGTGGGACTCCAGGATCATGACCTGAGCTGAAGGCAGTCACTTAACCAACTGAGCCACCCAGGCGCCCTTTTTTTCTATTTCTTTTGCTGGATCCTTATACTCTGTCACTTAAATATTGGAAAGTGTGATATTGGGAACAAATTTTGAAGGATCAAGGGCAGCTCTCCGATAGGCTGAGCAGTGTCTCCCTACAAGGAGTGATTTAGGGGAGCCAGACAATTTCCAGATATCTCCCTGATCACTTTGCCGATGGTCCCTGTTTTGTGTGTCCTTCCCTCTAGAAGGCCCTTGTGAAACTGCCAGTTTGTTCTCTGAAAGGTCTAAGTCTTTTTCAGCACACAAGCATGGACTGAGCTTCAAACTATCTCACTGCCACAATGAAGAAGAAAGAGATGCTGAGATTTCAGAAGACGGTGGAGAAAACATTGGGAGCATGGGGCACTGCTTGGCAGGCAGGGGCGGGAGGGAGCTAAGGTGATGATGCCAAGAGGGAAGAGATTCTTCAAGAAAGACTCTCTTATTCTTCCTAGCTCTGTGGTGGGAAAAGTAATCAGAGATTGATGAATCGTGTCCCTTTTCTCTGGTTCCTTGCCATGCATGGCAAGTTCTAAAACTTTCTTCCTCAGTCTGTCCAAAGTATCTCCATCCTTTATATCTCATTATCCTTTTATTATGGGCTATAATTATGTTCTTTAATTCTTTCTTTACATATTTTCTACTTGTCTCCCCAGCTAAAGTGGGAGCCATGAAGGCAGGGAGCTTGTCTATCTGGTTCACCTCTGTATCCCTGGTATAATCGGAACGTAGTAGGTAGTCAATAAATTCTTTTTGAACAAGTGAATGGGTCTTGATACTCCTTATTGAAAAGCCTGTGTATTTAGAGCAAAGCAAAACTACACCAGTTCTCCAGATCTAAGCATTTTAGTGGTGGGTTTAAATTTTTATATGATAGAACTTAGATACGTGAATATGTGGCTGACTTCATTTTCCTGTAGAGAGCTCACTTAGTTTGTAACCTCCCACCTCACTCTTTTCCACCTTTCAAAGGTGTCTTTCATGCTGTATCTGTCCTATGGTTGTGCTCCTTACTCTTTGTCTGGTGCATACCAGAGTTCTGGATGGGAGGCAGGATACACTTTCTCTGTTGCTTTTGGATTTCCCCTTACCCGATTTCAAGTTTCCTTTTTCATCTATATTTCCTTCTATTCTGCCCACCTATGTTTCACTGTCCACCCCCTCCCCCAGTGTTTTCTGGGAAAAGAGCTAAGGTTTTAACAGTAAAAATAAAACACAACAAGAACAACAATAACAAAAAAGCCATTTGCTGTCTCGAGGGCCTGGCACTTGCAAAGGAAATCTATTCTTTCAAGATTATTGTTTTGGCTATGGGCTTAAAAAAAAGTCTAATTTGAAACTCAAAGCTACGCTGCTTCCTTTGTTCCCAGCTGTATCCATACTCCCCTTGAAAAGTGACTGCCATTGTTTGAGTGGAAGGACAGCAGAGGGGCCATTAGGAAGGACCAGTGGTTAGAGGCACTGAAAATACTCCTGTGTGTGTTCCTCACCCACAATTGTGGGTGAGTCCTGGCATAAATGAATGAACTGCAACCTCCCAATCCCTTTTTGTTCATTGGCCATAGAAGAGAAGCACCCAGGGATTTAAATGGTTTGGAAATAACTGTACCACACATAGAATTTAATGATAAAGTTTGGATATTCTATTCTTAGAGGCCACATAAGATTAGTACTATTTCAACCTCAATCAGAAGCATATATATCCTTGTTGTTATTGTTGTTGTTGTTGTTGTTATTGTTTGCTAAAGAAACAAAATCACATACATGTATTTTGGAGAAATTTGCATCTTGAAACAAGTGTGTTCAAGTGTGTCATTCACCCAAAGGGAAATTTCTTTGGCTTCTGATGTTTGGTGAAAGACTTTTTAAGGCTATGTGACTTTAACTACTCATTTAGTCGTTGGAGAGATTTCCAGAGACAGGAAGATGATTTGGTTAGAAAAGAATAGGATTTGGCTAATATTACAACCCCAGAGATGACAGCTGAGGTAAACAGGAAGGGACCCAGGGCCCACAGAGGAAAGGAAGGAAATCCGAATATTTTCCAGACCTCTGGCTTTCCTGGCTTCTTCTTAATTTAATCTGTGTGGTAATTCAGATTGTCTGCCTATTTTTTTAATTTAATTTTTAGATCAAAGTAATATATGCACATAAAGAGCCAAATAGTACTATAAGGTTTATTTTGAAGAGTAGAAGTTCCCTATTCCCTATATATTTTTCTATTTCCCAGAGATAACTTTAAAATATTTTAACTTTTTTTTGGGTAAAATCTCTTTTTATCTCTAAATAGGATGATTATTGGAGAGGATTTTCAGTTTTAGTCATTATCTATTGACTTCCATCTTTGGAAGATTAAAATATAGTTCTCTTTTCTGTCCCCTGTCTGTTAACCACCACCACATACACATATATACATTTTCCAATTTTCTATCTTCTCGATATATTTAGATCATACTTTTGATTAAATCAATGGCCTGTTTTCATTATGACTATGCAAACACTATTTGCAATGGAGTCACGTGCTTTGCTATAATTATTTTCCCATACAACATTTGGTTTTATGTCATTTTCTTTCTTGGTGTTCCACATGCTTCTCCTCCATCATGTAATGCTCATCTCAATACCCTTTTATTAGGTAGTTATCAACTTCTTGTCTAAGAGGCTTCCTTGGAATCTTCTGACTTTCCCCAGTCTGGACTAGTCTCTATAGACCTGACCCGCAGCTCTCACTCAGCCCAATGTCTCCCTTCATCTGTGAACTTGAGAATTTCCTTTGCCTTTCTTTTTTGTGGACCCTCTGTTTCCTACATCTGTTTGGATGGAACAGCTCTTGCAATAGCTTACAGAGAAAGGTGCATAAAAGATCATTTTTTTTGAGGTTTCGTATGTCCTAAATTGTTTTTCATTTATCCTCACACTTAATTGATAATTCATCTGGATAGAGATGTGAAGGTTAGAAATAATTTTATGACAGAACGTTTAGGCATTCTTCCTTTGTCTTTGAGTTTTCAGTGGAATTATTTAGAAGACTGATTCTATTCAAGTCTTGATTCTTATAAATATGTTTTTCTTCTCCCTTTGTTTCTGGAAAACTTTAGAATCTTCTTTAGGTACCCAGCATTGTGAAATACTATGACAATGTCCCTTTATATGGGTCTGTTTTTATCCACTCTTCTAGATTCTAGAATCTCTTCTAGATTCTCAATGAGTATGTTTCATCATTTGGAAATACTTATTCTTCACCTCTGGGAAATTTTCTTGAGTTATTTTATTGATAAAGTCCTATTTCTTTATTAAAATACCTATTATTTAGATATTGGATCTCCTGGATTGATTTTAAAAAAAATTTTTTTATTATGTTATGTTAATCACCATACATTACATCATTAGTTTTTGATGTAGTGTTCTATGATTCATTGTTTGCCTATAACATATACCCTCCCCAATATCTATCACCCAGCCACCCCATACCTCCCACCCTCCACCACTCCAGCAACCCTCAGTTTGTTTCCTGAGATTAAGAATTCCTCATATCAGTGAGGTCATATGATACATGTCTTTCTCTGATTGACTTATTTCGCTCAGCATAACTTTTGATGGCTGCATAATATTCCATTGTATATATATACCACATCTTCTTTACCCATTCATCTGTCGATGGACATCTTGGCTCTTTCCATAGTTTGGCTATTGTGGACATTGCTGCTATAAACATCGGGGTGCACGTACCCCTTCAGATCACTACATTTGTATCTTTGGGATAAATATCCAGTAGTGCAATTGCTGGGTCTATGGTAGCTCTATTTTCAACTTTTTGAGGAACCTCCATACTGTTTTCCAGAGGGACTGTACCAGCTTGCATTCCCACCAACAGTGTAGGAGGGTTCCCCTTTCTCCGCATCCCCACCAACATCTGTCGTTTCCTGACTTGTTAATTTTAGCCGTTCTGACTGGTGTGAGGAGATATCTCATTGAGGTTTTGATTTGGATTTCTCTGATGCCGAGCAATGCTGAGAACTTTTTCATGTGTCTGTTGGCCATTTGGATGTCTTCTTTGGAAAAATGTCTGTTCATGTCTTCTGCCCATTTCTTGATTGGATCATTTGTTCTTTGGGTGTTGAGTTTGATAAGTTCGTTATAGATTTTGGATACTAGCCCTTTATCTGATACTGTCATTTGCAAATATCTTCTCCCATTCTGTTGGTTGTCTTTTGGTTTTGTTGACTGTTTCTTTTGCTGTGCAAAAGCTTTTTAGCTTGATGAAGTCCCAATAGTTCATTTTTGCCTTTGCTTCCCTTGCCTTTGGTAATGTTTCTAGGAAGAAGTTGCTGCGGCTGAGGTCGAAGAGGTTGCTGCCTGTGTTCTCCTTTAGGATTTTGATGGACTCCTGTCTCACATTTAGGTCTTTCAACCATTTTGAGTCTCTTTTTGTGTGTGGTGTAAGGAAATGGTCCAGTTTCATTCTTCTGCATGTGGCTGTTCAATGACAGACCTGTACCTCTGAAACAAATAATACATTATATGTTAAAAAAAAAAAAAAAAAGGAAGAAGAAGATAGCAGGAAGGGAAAAATGAAGGGGGGAAATTGGAGGGGGAGACGAACCATGAGAGACTATGGATTGATTTTCTAATTTTCTTATTCTCTTCCTACAATTTTCTGTTTTTGTTTTTTTTTTCTCTATTGTCTGGAAGTTTCTGTCAAGTTCATTTTCTAATCTTTCTACTGAGTTTTCATTTCTGCTAATTTCCAAGAGCTCTTGAGTTCTCTGTGTTCCTTCTTTTTTTTCCCCTAATTTATTTATTTACTTATTTTTTATTATGTTATCTTAATCACCATACATTACATCATTAGTTTTTGATGTAGTGTTCCATGATTCATTGTTTGCGTATAACACCCAGTGCTCCATTCAGTACGTGCCCTCTTTAATACCCATCACCAGGCTAACCCATCCCCCCACCCCCCTCCCCTCTAGAACCCTCAGTTTGTTTCTCAGAGTCCATATCTCTCATGGTTTGTCTCCCCCTCTGATTTCCCCCCCTTCATTTTTCCCTTCCTACTGTCTTCTTCTTTTTTTTTTTTTTTTTAACATATAATATATTATTTATTTCAGAGGTACAGGTCTATGATTCAGCAGTCTTATCTGTGTTCCTTCTTATAATATCCTGTTTTTCCTTCATAGGTTCAAAATTTTCTCTACCATTTCTGAGGATGTAGGATAGTTTTCAGATCCCCACATAGTCTCTGTGTCCTTCAAATTGATTTTTGGTTTGCTGGTTTTGGTCTCTGTTTCTCATGTTGGAGGTGTTATGCATATGTCTAGAAATCCTTATTGTTTGTATATGGCTGGACTTACGACTGTGGCCTTAACGTAGAGAGATCTGTTGGCTTATTTTGTGGAGAATACGCAACATCATTTTTTTTTCATCATTTCTGTTGGGCTGTCAATTTCCTCAAAGAGGAATTTTTTCAATTTCCAGGCTGCAAAATATAAGCCTTGCTCCAGATTTCTGGAAGCTGAATGGAGAATAGAGCTGAGCATTTGACATTTAGAGTGTAAAGTTTCACGTAATCCCCCTGGTTTCAGTATGGCACCTTTATTCTCTGGTCTTCCCTCAGTCCAGAGACCCTCTTCAGTCTGCTGAGGGGTAGAAAGGGAACTGCCTGGCTCTGTGGAGTTAGGTAGGGCATAGAGGAGATGGGTATCCATCTGCTGCTTAAACAGATTATCAACAAATCCTCCAGTTTCAGCTCCACTGTTGCCCCCCCTCCCACTTCCAGGGGGTAGTGGTAGTAGCCATTCCTGGGATATACGCAGGTTCTATAGAGCACATTATGTTGAATTGTTTTCCCTTTTGCTGGCTTAAGATTCAGCTTTCTTGGATCTGCTAAGTCAGTTACTACTTGTTCTATGTTTTCCACCTTTCAAAATTTCACCGTTGTTGTATGTTCTCCTATTCTCTTCATTCTTGTGGTTTTATGGCTTTTAAAAAAAAACCCACTTACTGTTAATTTAGTGGAGCTTTTTTTAATAAAAGATTTTATTTATTTATTTGAGAGGGAGAGAGAGAATACAGAGGGAGAGTGAAAGGGAGAAGCAGACTCCCCACTGAGCAGGGAGCCCTATGTGGGACTCGACCCCAAGACCCTGAGATCATGACCTGAGCCGAAAGCAGATGCTTAACCGACTGAGCCACCCAGGCGCCCCAATTTAGTGGAGTTTTGAGAGAAAGAAGAGACACCTATATGTGATCAATCCTCTATCTTTGGTTGTTCCTTTGGCATGGTTCTGTCAGTTCTCCTGGTTCTTGCTTCTCTTTCATTTATTATCCAGATTTATATGACTTTTAATCTAAAAGTTCCCACTATTTACCATTTGTCTCAAAGTACTAGGTTGGTAGGGAGTATTTCAACCTTCCTAAACCCATCAGAGGTTCATATCTGTCTACTTAACCTGTAAATCTACTCCACCGTCTGCCTGACTTCTCAGCTTTGCTGCGTGGCCCCTGTTCCTTGGAAGTCCTGTGCCATTATGACACTGTCTGCTCAATCATTTTCTCTGGCGGTCTTCCTTCTGTATTCGTGAGAGCCAGGCTTTCTCTGATACTACATTCCTCCTCAAGCCCATCTCCAACAGGGCATGTTTCCCCAATCCCTTATGAATACAGACCTAACCCTGTAAAAATGATCAGTCTATGTTGTCAGCCCAATTGAGTCAGGAGCCTTAACTTTTTCACGTAGCGTTCTACTTTAGAATTTAAGGAAAGTGGGCAATTTACCAGCATCATGGATGAAACCAGCCTTAAATATCTTCAATTTCTTAAAGCCAGGATTCTGTTATGCTCTTAGGACTAGAAGTGGTCAGCAATAAAGGAGTGAGAGGAAAAAACTACTCTCAGTACTATGGGCTAAATTTAAAGCAATGGCTAAAATTCTTCTTCTGTCAGCCTTTAATAAGTAGCATCCTATAGTCAACAGTGAGTTCAGCACAGTGATGCTTGGATTTCGTTGATAAACCTGTTATAGGTGTTCCTCAGTTTGTGTTGGGGCTGGAATACTGTCAGCTGGAATGCTTCACTGAGGCAGTCGGTGTAGGATGGGAACATATGTGCTTTTGATGAAAGCTGCTTTGCAGTGAAAATCACAGGGATTCCTGTGAAGCTCTATCTTGTGAACATTGTTATATAAGCACCGCCTTTAAACTCTCTGGCTTAAGTCTCAAGTAAATAGGTTTATAGAGTACGGGCCTACCTGGCTCAGTAGGAGTGAAAATAAAATGTCTCACTATTGTGGTATTTGGGACTCTTCTATTGTCAGATAGAACTTTGCCTACATCATTTTAAAGCAGGGGAAGGGCAACTAATAAAAATCTCATGATTAGTGGTAAAAAGCAGGCTTAAAAGTATCATGATCAAGGGCTGTGTCCTTATTATAAATTGAGTAACCAGAGAGTCTGGGATAGAGTGAAGTAGGGAGAAAATGGTGTGGGATGAGGTCAGAAAGGACTGGGGACCAGATCATGCAGGGCCCTGAAAACCCTGTTAGTCTGTGGATGGGAACTTCTAGATGATTCTGAACAGGAAATGACACGATCTGGCATTTTAACAGGGTCGCTCTGGCCAATATGCTGAAAGTAAACTTTAGGGTGACAAGGGAGGGAAGAGACAACTCAGGGAGGCTATGGCAATAATCTTATTGGGAGGGGTGCCTGGGTGGCTCAGTCATTAAGTGTCTGTCTTCGGCTCAGGTCATGATCCCAGGGTCCTGGGATCGAGCCCCGCATTTGGCTCCCTGCTTGGTGGGAAGCCTGCTTCTCCCTCTCCCACTCCCCCTGCTTGTGTTCCCTCTCTCGCTGTGTCTCTCTCTGTCAAATAAATAAAATCTTTTAAAAAAAAATCTTACTGGGAGATGATGGTGGCTTGACAAACATAGTAGCAGTGGAGGGGGTGTGCCGTGGTTAGATTCTAGTTATATTTTGAAGCTAGAACCAATAGGGTTTGCTGACAGATCGGATATGGGATATTAAAGGAAGAGAGAAATTGAGGATGACTCAAAGTTGTTTTGTTTTGGTCTACTCTTCTCTAGGGATGGAAATGATTATGGAGAAAGCAGAGAGATTTTTTTGGGGAAGGATATCATCGAATTAGGAGTTAAATTCTGATGAGTCGTGTTAAGGTTGAGATACTTGTTGGACAACAAGTGCAGATATCTAATGGGCAGTTGGGGAGAGAAGTCTGGATTTCAGGGGAGAGATTCTGGCTAGAAACATGCATTTGGGAGTGTTGGTATAGAGCCGATATTTAAAATATGGCTGAGGCTGGTTGAGCCCTCCATGGGATTAAATGTAGATGGAGAGGAGATCTAAGAATTAAGCCCTGGGCATTCGAATGGTCAGTAAGACAAGGCATAACCAGCAAAGAGACTGAGAAAGAGCACTTAGTGAGGTAAGAAGAAACTTAAGAGTGAAGTGTCCTGTAGGCCAGGTGAGGAAAATGTATCAAGGAGAAGTGAGTAAGCAGCCATGGGAAGTGTCACCTGTAGATCAAGCAGAATGAGACCTGGGAATTGATCGCTGGATTTTTTCAGTCAAGGTGTTGCTGGGGATCTTGAGCAGATTTGATGGAATCTTGGGGGCAGAAGCTCTTACTCTAACCTCTTTAAGCCTCAGTTTTCCCATCTGTAAAATGGGGTAATATTACCCATTTCACAGAGTTGGTGTGAGAACTAAACAAATTGATTCATATAAAGTACTCATAGCAATACCTGGTACATTGTAAATGCTAAATAACCATTTTGTTTTGTTCTTACTAGAAACCTCCATTCTCGGGTGCCTGGGTGGCTCAGTCGGTTAAGCGACTGCCTTCGGCTCAGGTCATGATCCTGGAGTCCCAGGATCGAGTCCCGCATCGGGCTCCCTGCTCAGCGGGGAGTCTGCTTCTCCCTCTGACCCTCCTCCCTCTCATGCTCTCTGTCTCTCATTCTCTCTCTCAAATAAATAAATAAAATCGTTAAAAAAAAAAAAAAGAGATATAATAAAACCACCTTTAAAAAAAAAAAAAAAAAAAAAAAGAAACCTCCATTCAGGTGGACATTGTCAGTCATGATCCTGTGGTGAAGTCATGCAACTAATTGAGAATCTGCCTAATTGAATGAGCATTCAATCCATATAACTCCCTTCCAGGCTATCATTGAAGACCTTGTTTACCATCTCACCAAGGTGTAGGTGAATCTGCACAGTGCAGTGACTATCAAGCAAGAAATGAGGTTAGCACAACTTCTGCAGGACCACTGATGAGTCTTAGAGATCATTCCTCTCATTTCTGGATGCTAATCCATTTTAAACCTTGTCAAAGGACAATGCCTAGTTTGCCCTTGGAATCCATGATATTTTGTTATGCTTATTTAAAATCACAATCAGGTTTGCCTTATTCCTAGTGTTTTGCTGATTCTAAATTCCTCAAACATAGGAAGCAGGGACACAGCGATCTCTTTGGCAGATTCTCCACTGTGTCTTGGGATGAAATCTGATGGGCCCAGAACGCGTGAATGCTTTTAGAGCTATTAATGCTTTGTTTTCTTTTTTAAATCAATTTGTCTCCTGTCAGGTTTATGTCCTTTCACACAAGTGCTCATTATAATCTATCCTTTGGCCTGAGTAGTGTTCGCTTGAAGTAGAGAACGGGCAGAGCAGGAGTCAAAGACTTGTGTTTCCTTTGGGTCATCCATAAACATTGACCCATAGCCCAAGAAGCAGGTGCTGTGGACCCACTGAATTGTGTTTCTTCCAGATACTTAAGTTCCAGCCCCATCTCCCCATCCCAGCCCTCCCCCGCCAAGTGACTGTATCAGAGATAGGGCCTTTAAGGAGATGATTAAGGTTAAGTGAAGTCATAAGAGTGAACCCTGATCTGATAGAGCTGAAGTTCTTATAACAAGAGAAGGTGATAACAGGGCTCTCTCTCCACCATGTGAGGACATGGCAAGAAGGCAGCCTTCCGCAAGCCAGGAAGAAAGCTCTCACCAGAACCCGACCATGCTGGAACCCCAGCTTGCAGACTCCGAACTGTGAAGCATATCGACTTTTATGGCTTAAAGCACCTCGTCTGTGGCATTTTGTTAAGGCAGCCTCGATGGACTAAAACAGTGGGGGCTCTTCTTTCTTTCTACTATTTGTTGTTCTAGCATTTTTTCAAACATTGGTTCTTTGGGGATTTTAGATTTCCTAACAATCTAGTTAGTCATCTGTGTTTTAAAAAATCCCTATTTAGGCTTTGAAATACTGGCAACTTCTTTAGCTGCATCCAACATAGTGCTTTGTGCTGTAGACCATCTAAAATTTTCATGAATTTATCACAGCAACTATAAAGATGCACTTCTAGTTTATCAGGCTCCTTAGCATGGAATCACTTTGATTTCCTGAAATTAAAGAGTAAGATAGTTGGTGCAAGCCTACCCTCCTTGCCTTCCTTGCAGCCTTTTCTTTCCTCTCTCCCTTGTATTCTCCTTCTGTATTAACCACTTGCAATATTTCCTGCCTGAAACATTTTGAAATGTTTACTGTATGGTATTTCAGGATATATGAGCATTCACCCGGCATTGATTAGTATGTAGCTTTCGTCATTTTTAAAGCTTGTGCAAGCCTATACCGGCAAGAAGAAAAACTTATCTATTTCTCTGGTTTGTGCATTAACAGCAACAAAAGTGCCAGTACCTACAAGCTCTTTTCTCTGTTCCAGATCTTATTTTCCCTAATGTGGGCATTTCTTTCTTCTTTAATATTGTGTCAGAAAACACCACAACATTGCCCTACTATTTTTAGTCTCTGGAAATCCATAATTGGAAAACTAACTTCAGATTCCAGAATTGTGTCCACATGGGTTGATTAGAAGCTGCCTTGTGGCCAGACTGTGGACCATCCTGTCATTTAGGCACAAAAGAGAATGTCTACTCCCTGGGAGTTTAAGGCTTTAAAGATACCAAGTATACGTGCCAGGGGCAGTGGGAGAGGGTTAGTTAATACGCTAACTTCCCTATCTTCTAGCTGGGAAATGCAGAATGAATATGTGTCTGTATTATCTATATCTATATACCATTATATATCCTATTATATATAAATATGTATTTTAGGCTGACACAAATCTGATGTTGAAGAATATTCATTGTGGTACACAAGGCGAAAAATATAACAGTGTACTTTTGGAGAATTTTCAAGGAGGAGGAGGAAACATTTAGAAGAACAGTTAAGTATGCAAGCTGCAGTTGCACAAAAGAAAGCCCATATGGTTTAATGCCATACATTAGTTTGTTTTAAACCTTTTGTGGTTTATTTTCAATTTAAAATGAATATGTGCTTTAATTAGTTTTGGAGTGAGATAGGGAGGCATATGTCTTTTGGTTAAACACAGAGTAATTTACATGGTATCTCTCCCTTATACTTTGGGATAGGTCTGAATTCGTTAGCCAACAGATCGTCGTCCATAGGGACTCAGCCAATCCTTAATGTGTTGGGAATCCGGTTTGGTTTTTTTTTTTTCTTATTATACTTTGCTTAACTGAAAAGAAAGAATTTCTAAGTCTTCATTCATCTTTTAATCGATCACTTAGTTGACATATTTTATAATTTTTTATATCCGCTATATAATACAAATTCATGTGTATACACATACTTGTGTCCTCGGTGCTTTTATGTCTCTCTCTGTCTTTCTCTGTCTTTTGAGAGGTAGAGAGAGAGAGATGGGTATAGATATAAATATAGATATTAAGGCCCAAGGTTAGAAATTCAAGTAAAATCTTTTTTTCTACTCTCAAAACTTCAGGGATACCAAAGGAAAACTACCTTATATAGTTGAATCTGGAAGTACGATTTAGATACCCAAATGCACTATATAAAGTGAAACCCAGAATGTATATCCTCTGCATCACTATGTCCTAGAAGAAGCCGGTACAAGAACATTGGTCATAGATACCATCATGCGGTCCTATGTATGTCAGAGCTGCTACAGGGTCAGATAAAAGAAAACATGGGAGCATGTTTTAAGCTTTTAAGCACAAAACGTATTGTCGGTATTCTCAGGATATTAAAAATTCAGCCACCAATGTGTCTGTCCCTTTCAAAAGGAGCAAAATAAGATGTATTGTATTCATTATATCTTGGCCCAGAAGGCTGGCCGGTGAAAGGACCTGTCCTCATGGTCCATTCTGGAATCAGGTCACAACCAGTGTGGTGGGCCCTGAGAGACAGGTCAGTCTTCATGCAGCCAAGGCCCTGAATACAGTGGGGGAATGGGTGGAGAGCCGGGCCAGGGTTGTTCTCTGGCGTTATGCTTTCCCTGGAATGGTTGTCTGCTCTTCCCGTGTCCGGAGGGGTGCAGCTCCTGCGAGTCATTTATGGCCATGAGAAATTGTAGGCTTAGTTGAGATTTCCCAGAATGTTGATGACTCAAAACTGGATCATACCAGGCTGCAGTTGTCTCCAAACCTTTTCTCCATCATGCTCAATTTCTAGGCATTTTCTTCTCACCACAAATGGTCTGTTAGACACTTCATATTCAATTAGGGTTTTGAGATTCTACCCACAAAGTCATGAAAACACAGATACACTTTCCTGTATTTTAAAGGACAAGCGTAATTTAGCTTCCATTTATTTAGAGAAGTGATAGGTTTTTAAGCTCCTATTTCTACTCTGCAGTAGGTTTTTGGTAGCAGGAGAATGAAAACGGAGTCCCATGTCCCTGCAACTGTGTTTAATTGTGGGACATGCTGAGCCACATTTGGCCACTTTTTGTTTCTGAACTAATAATGTCAGCTTCTCCACGTTTTGCAGCTCTACAACAAAGGATAAAAACAAAATAAATGTGTGGGAAAGTGCTTTGAGATAGCTAAAGATAGAGAGCCACACAAAAGCACACGGGCTTTGGTAGGAATGACAAATTAATTGTGCTGTTTTTAAGTGATAACACAGAACAATTAGTGCACTTAATTGCTTTATTGAAACAAAAAGCTCTTTTGCAGTTTGCATAATTTCTTTGTGGAATAAGGATGTTTCAAAATTTATAAATGAATGTATGACCTCTGATTTAGGGAGCTTTAGTAATATATCTCTTTCTGTACTTTTTACTTGATTTTTATTTTCAGACAGTATTTTTCTTTCCTTTTGTGTAAATTCAAAACTGAGTTCATAATGAGATTAAATTATTATTAGTAGTTAGGGAAGGGAAAGAAAATGAAATCATTTTAGAATATCTAACAGCTTTGAATAATTTATTGGTATTCCAATTTATTTATTTATTTATTTATTATTTTTTTATTTGAATATAGTTGTCACACAATGTTACGTTAGTTTCAGGTGTACCACTTAGTGATTTGACAAGTTTTTACATTATGCTCTGTTCACCACAAGTGTAGCTGACATCTTTCCTGTTACATTGCTATTACACTATCATTGACTGTGTTCCTTATGCTCTGCTTTTTACTCCCTTGACTTACTCATTCCATTTAATGAATCTTGTTTTCAAGACTGTGTTTTTTTGCTTGATGGGAACACACCCTAAGTAAATTTATTTTGAGGATTTTTTTTTTTTTTAAACACAGAACAACACTGAGTTCAGTGGTTCTTAAGTTGCCCTGAAGAGTTGAAGATTTCTGAAGGGTCACCTTGGAACTGGCAAGGCAGGTGAGCAGGCAGGACACCACACGATGAGCTACATGAGGGTTTTTGTACCTAATTGTATATCTAGCACTTAACACACTCAGTACTTTAGAATACATGAATGAACAAGCTGACCCCATCCCTCCATCCCTGCTTTAACTTGAGAGGTTCTGTTTTTCCCATTTTCTTTACTGCACTCAGAATGAGTTTTCGGTATCCTGGCTCCTCTCCCTGTTATCTGCCTTGTCTTCCCCATTTCTCTCCACTGTTTTTCCTACGCCTTCAGCTCCCCTGTATTATTTGCCCCAGTGGGGGTTGGTGTCCTAAAGTGATGGTCAAACACCAGTTTCTGTTCCCACATTGAATTGGCATGGTGATCAGAAACACTGCCAACCCATTATGGAGATGGGCAAGTTCCCTGAAAACTGTCATGCACTGTATAAATGTAAGGTATTAGTAATAGTTTTATATAGGAGTTTATTGATTTGTCAAAGTAATTGATATCACCTTGCTAAGATTGGACAACCTCAGATATCCTGGGACTTTGGCTATCTGGCATGCCTTCCTAAACCTTTATTGGCCTTTCTTTCCACCCTTGGTTTGGAAATGCTATATTTAAATTTATTAATGTTCAATAGACTGTTTGATCTTCCTTATTCTGAGATAGAGAAAATGATTCATCTTCTCAATGTCCTTAGGTGACGCACAATGAGCAGATAGATTATAACAATAGTAAATATTTATTGTACTTCCATGATGGGTGATGATGATTCTACACATTATCTCATTTTACAATGAACAGCTGACATTTTTTTCTAGGATGTTGGGTATGAATCTAAGTGCTTTACATAAATTGATGCATTTCATCCTCATAATAACTTTATGAGTTAAGTGATATTATTACTCATATTTTACAGCAGAGAGAAAATTGAACACAGAGAGATTCAGTAACTTAAGCCCAGCCAGTAAGACATGAAACTTGGTTAGGCAGTCTTACTCTAGGCCAGAATGTGTGATGCTCACTGTTTAATCATCTCGGCAATGCTGTAACTTCCTTTTATGTTTTTCCTTTTTTTCCCTGTGGATCCCAGCTTTTTGAACTTCATAAAACATACAGAAAAAACCTAGGGCACTTATATCATTATTAAAATATCATCTCTAGGGAAGTAGCTATAATATTTGTTTTCTAATATGAAAATAGCTTTATTTTTTATCTGATTATAAAAATAATTCATACTCGTGAAGAAAAATGAAACAATACAGAAAATACAAATGAGAAATCATGATCACCTGTAGTCCTACTACCCACAGATACTTGGGTGGATATGCCTTCTGACAGTTCTCTGTGCACATGCATGTATGTACAGATAGCATTTTGATAAATGAGACTATACTATACCTGTTGCTTTGTAACCTATTCTTATGCTCACATGTATTACGGGTGTCTTTTCTGTGGCAGTGACTATAAGTATGTGCCATGCTTTTGAATATGGTGCTACTTTGTCTGGCTATGCCAGACTTCATTTAAGCAATTCCATATTGATGAACATTTAAACCACTTCCAATATTTACATGATGAACAATGTTATGGTAAACATGATTTCCACAAATACTTTGGTGCGTGGACATTTTACTACTTGCGAGCAAATTCCTGGAAGGGGATTGTTGGCACAAAGGACATTCATATTTTTTATTTGGGTACATAGTGCCAAATAAGAAAGGCTGTAACAACTTCACCCTCTACCAGTATATTTTGAGTGTGCCCAACTCTTTTACTTCTTGCCATTGTTGATTCTGTCAATTTAAAAATATCTTGGGGCACCTGGGTGGCTCAGTTTGTTGGGCATCTGCCTTCGGCTCGGGTCATGATCCTGGAGTCCTGGGATCGAGCCCTGTGATGTTGGGCTCCCTGCTCAGCGGAAAGCCTGCTTCTCTCTCTCCCTCTGCTGCTCCCCCTGCTTGTGCTTTCTCTCTCTCTGTCGGATAAATAAATAAAATCTTAAAAAAAATGAAAAAAAATCTTTGCCTGTCTGATAGTTGAAAAACATTTTAATTTTAATTTCTAATACTCAGTGTTTAGTGGGGTTGAATATATTCATTATGTTCAGTGACCATTTGTATATGTTTTGCACATTACATTGTAATGTCTTCTCTCCATTATTTTTGTTAGTGTGCAGTTTCTTTTTTGCTGATTTTTTTATTACTTTTTTTTTTTGCACATTAAGGATATGAGTCTTCTGTTTATTCTATATGTTGCAAATATTTTCCCCAGATGATGGTTAGTTCTTCAGTCTTGTTTTAGTAGCTTATTTACTTATTAATCTATTATTTGGCATTCAGGAATTTTAAATTTTTATGTGGTCAAACAGAACTCTTCTTTCATGGATTCTTTTGGCTTTTGAGCCATTTTTAATAAAACTGTCTTTACCTAACCCAACATTGTAGAAATAGCTTCATTTTAATAGGACACAGAACCAGGCCAGGCCATGTAACTGTCACTTATGTGTCAATTACTTTAAAGTTTACTGAGTTTTTATGGGCGCCTGGGTGGCTCAGTTGGTTAAGCGACTGCCTTCAGCTCAGGTCATGATCCTGGAGTCCCTGGATCGAGTCCCGCATCGGGCTCCCTGCTCGCCGGGGAGTCTGCTTCTCCCTCTGACCCTCCCCCCTCTCATGTGCTCTCTCTCATTCTCTCTCTCCCAAATAAATGAATAAAATCTTTAAAAAAAAAAAAATAAAAATAAAGTTTACTGAGTTTTCACAAACACATTCTCATTTAATTCAGTTCACAATATAACATTATTAATATTTCTCAGATGAAAATGAGACAAAGGGAATAAAGGATCTACTAAGGGTTAGAATATAGATTAGCCTGATGCCAAAGCAGTATTTTAGCCTTGGAGAACACTGTGATCCCTTAGGTAGATGGAAATGGAGAGGAATAGTAAGGTTAAATGGCCTATCTCATGCTGAAAAATATTCCCCTTTTTGACAGAAAGATTAGGAACTGAATCCTTGGATATTAATAGGATGCTTCTTGTAGTAATCGAGTTCTAGTTCAGTCCTTTGAAAGGAATTTCAGTGGAAAAACAACCAGGTATTAAAAGAAATGAGGCATAGGAATGTTAAGGCATTACATAATATGGGGTGTGCTTTGGATTTTAAGAATTAAGAGGATGATGTCCAAGTAGTTAAATGAATTTGTGAAAATGGGTCAACGCGAGAGCACCATATCAGAATGCTCGGTCCATTTTCAGGCAGGCATATTGAGCAAATTCTTCCCTCATCTCATTTCCAGTAAATAGTGAGACCAAGTATTAAGCAGGATTTTACATGTACAATTAGAAAGGATTTTATGCCTGGTATTATGCTGGATTTTGATGCAGATAAATTTCTCATCCGCAGAACACTTTCAGTCTTCAGGGCAGAATTTACCATTAGAATAAAGAGGCGTGTAGATTTCAGTTGATATCACATCATTAATTATCAGCAGTTGTGTGAATGTACTGATATTTTTGGCAAGCACTGTATTTGAGACAATGCAAAAAATAAAGGTTTTTTTTTTTCTTTCCTCTTTTTGCCCTCTTTCCCCCTTGTGAGGATAAATTTGAGTAGGGAGCAGTAAGCACTTGATTCCTGGTCTTGCAGTGAGATGCACAGAGCTCAGTCTCATCAAACATAACTAGGAACTATATAACAAGGTAAAACTATGTAACAGGAGTAACGCAGGTCTTGTGTTGACTAGGGCAAAACAAGGGTCTTCGTTTTCTCATCTATCCTCTTTGCTAGAAGTTAAACATATTTTGAACTATAGTGTAAGCTTCAATTTTTATGTTAGTTTGTATTCCTATTTCATTGGTGTGGATCCTCAAACCCTAATTTCTTGCATTTCTAGAAAGCAAACCACCATACCTCTCAGGTGAATTTCTTCTGGATCTTTCAGGGCTCTTCTCAGTGATCAAGTTGATAGAAAATTGCCTAGATGTACCGGGTGGGCTCTGCTATTTTACCTTCGTCTGAACCTGTCCCCTTAGCTGAATTAAATCAATCATTTGTTGGGATTGAGAGCCATAAAGAATAAGACTGTTTTCTGAGTCTCAGCCTTAATTTGCACCTGTGCTGCACTGAGAACGTACTGAAAACGACCCCAGCAGAGGGTCGTGCTTCTCTCTCTAAGCAAAGCTTTCATTTCCAGAGCTTCTCTGTGTTCTCAAATCCTGTTAGTGTTTTCTAGCCTGGAGGTTTTCAGAACAGAATCCGAGGTTTACATGGCAGTGGGGAAAGACTGTTTTCTCATCAGAAAATCAGAAAAGGCACCTCAGTGATACAACAAACTGAGTTGTTTTAGTGTTTCTGACAGTTAAGTCTTTCCCCTGAAGTTAATTACTTCTCACATCAGGATTATTCTAATAAAATGAAGCAATGACCCTAAGAAGAGGCCGATTTTTTCCTATAAGGAATAACATTAAGGAATTTGGATGTTAAGAAATTAATTGACCTCTTTTAACAGTAGTAGTGTTCCTTTCAGTGTGTTCCCCAATAACCAATTATTCAGGGTATGGTTGTTAAGAATATGAGCATTGGCTTCACTTGTATTCAGATCCTGGCTGGGCCATGGACTGTGTGGGTGTCTTTGGGCAGATTGCTTGTTTTTAAACCACAGTTTCCTCAAATGTCAAATGGGAGTTTTAATGCCTTTCTCTTACTAAAGTTGCATTGAAGATTAAATGAGGTAATGTACATAAAAATGCTTTCATAGTATATTAAATTTATTTAATAAAAAGAATTCAGTACTTTTATTTGATACTGATTGTTATCAAATTATTGGTACTTCCATGAACAGCTGACCATTATAAATGTTTTTTTGGAATAACATTTTTTCACTCCTTATACTTTTGCTTCATCATAAATTGAGGGCCAATGTGTTCAACATTGGGATACGAAGAAAAATAAATATATGGCTTTTATTCCAAAGTAGTTCAGGGGATAAACAATTCCACTTTCACTTTTACTGTCTTCACTCGTTTAAATATCATTTGTGCATCTTCATGGCATTTGTAACCCTAGAAAAGTCTACAGTGAAAGAAAATAAGCATACTACCCATGAGTATTCCATTTCTTGCTCTGCTATTTATTCATCAGATTTCTTCTACAAGTGACAGCAGTTTGGGAAACTCACAAGCCTTACATATTTTTTTTAAAAAGATTTATTTATTTATTATTTTAGAGGGAGAGAGAGAGGGAGTGGGGGAAAGGGCAGAAGGAGAAGGAGAGAGAGCATCTCAAGCAGACTCCCCACTGAGCATGGAGCCTGACTCAAGGCTCGATCTCACAACCCTGAGATCATGACCTGAGCCACAATCAAGAGTTGGACACTTAACTGCATGAGCCACCCAGGCACCCCAAGCCTTAAATATTTTTTTCAGTGTGGTGCATGCCAAAACATATAGCCCCCTCTTTCAATTAACAGTGAAGGAAGGACTTAGAAGAATATGCAAATTTATACAGTGAGTTGATAGCATTAATTCAATGCAGAAAAGATAAAAACACAATTAGTTCTATCCAAATAATTGGTAGGAACCTCACAAGAGTTTTGGCCAGTTATAAAGTCACACAGCCAATTAAAGAAAAAGATTGTTACTTTTCGTATATTGTTTAATTGGAGCAGGGGTGATCTCTGGTTGAGACCTGTGGTGTCCTGATCTGATTCCATAAACATTTATTGAATGTCCGTTCCGTGCCAGGCACAGGCTCAGCTTTGAAATTACAAAGGTGAGTAAGACAAAGACCCTGTTCTCAAAGAATGTAAAATCCAAAATTTAACGGGAATTTACATCATAATTTATGCTTGAGAATTCACTTTCTGTCTATTCTCACTGCTCAGATGGCAAAGTGTGCACACTTGAAATGTGAATATTCTCATGAGTATTTCATCACATATGCTCCCTCTTTGTAATACCTCATATGGCAGTATTGCATAGAATTAATTGCCAGATTGTGAGGGGGAACGTGTGTATTTCTACATATAAACACTTCTGCATTTTTTAGTTATGTAGTGGCTGGGTATTAAATATAATTTAAAGTTGTTCCTAATTCCTTAAGTAGTAAGAGAAGGGAACATAAAGGAAATATCAAAACACCCAGCTTTATGATAATTTCTAATAAATACTTTTTTCAGTGCAATAATACTTCATACTCAGGCTGAAAAAGTGAAACAAAGAAAGATGGGGTAAATTCATGGCATTGATTTCTAGAGTGTCAAGTAAAAGTGTTATTTTATTAATTTCAAGTCTGTTTCTAGACTAGTACCCACAGACTGGAATAAGAATATAAGATAATCATTCTTCTAAAGAAAGATTAAGGAAACTGGGAATGTGTAGGCTCTTATGACAGGTGGGTTCTTCAACTTGACTTTCTTAAGGATGGTGGTGCCAGAAAATGGACTATTAATTTGCACTACCATTTTCCCCTTTACAGCTTACTTTCTGAGAATTGGAACTGCTGGCGATGAATGATGGTTATGACCTGTTCCTCCTTCCCTTGTCTCTTATGTTTATGGAACATCCAAGTTCCTTAATGTTATTCTTTGTAACATGTCAAAAAATTGGCTTCCTCTTAGGGTCACTGCTCCATTTTATTAGAATACTCCTGTGTTTGCTGAACATAAGACACTGTGCTTATGGTGGGGAAAATGAGGCATGCATAGCACTAATGTCACTTTTGAGGTCAAAGTAGTAGATACAATAATGCGGATGCCCTCGAACAGTGTAGTACTTCTGCTCCCGCACTTGCTGATCATGTCACCTTGGACCATTTACTGACCTTTCTAGGGTTTTGTTTCTTATCTTAAATGAATGGTATCTGATGGGTTGTATGAGGCTTAGAGACACTGTGTTCATTCACCAAATATTTGTTGAGCCCCTACTGTGTGTCAGATACTGTTCTGTGGCTCTTAGAATATAGCAGTGAACTAAAAAAAGATTCCTGCTGTCATGGTACTTACATTCTAAAAGGGGAGGGATGGGCAATTAATAATAGACATAGTAAATAAGAGAATGAATAGTCTATTATGAGGACAATAATTAGTGGATGGAAAAAGGATAGGCAGAGCAGGATCTGGGCATTTGGGAGTGTGGGAGGCAGGGTGGAAGTCAGGTATGTTTATTGAGAAGGTGGTAATTAGGAAGGACAAGGCAGTGAGACTTACCCTGTGCATATCTGGTGGAAATGCCTTCCAGACAGTGAGAACAGTTAGGGGACAGACCTTTGATGCAATTGTGCTAACATCCGAGGAGTAATGAGAAGGAAGCCGCCGTGGCTACGGCAGCGTAAGGAGAGGTGAGGGAAAATTATATATATTGACATACCTACAGGTGTCTGACCAATAACAGCCACAATTGAATGATATGATTACAGCAGGAGAAGCTGAATGGGCTGAGATAGGCATCAGACTGTTTTTGTGGAACCCATGGTATTTGAGATGTACTTTAAGGGACAGGTAAGAAATAGTGCCTGCTAATTAGCCTCAATTTTGTTATTTTGTCCTTGTACTATGGAGAGCCTAGAACTCCAATTGTTCTGTCATCGTAGTGACATGATCTAATAAGCCTCTTGTTTTATTGGGTGATATAAGATCCCTCTCCCACTGATATTCTGCATGTTCCTTACATATCTTCAAAGAAAGATACACATGTAGCATGTGTAAATGTACATGCAATATGTTTTATGTACAGGTACGATACATGTAAATGTGAGAAGAGAGACATGAAGAGATGTCCTTTTCTTCCAATGGAAAATTCCTAGGAAATGAACAGTTCCAGTCACTTGTGAAGCCACATTGTAACAGCCTCCTTTTATGAAATTTTATATAAAATCATGATTTTAACTATCTGTTTTCTTTTTTTTTTAAGATTTATTTACTTATCAGAGAGAGAGGGAGAGAGAGAGCACAAGCAGGGGGAATGGCAGGCAGAGCAGGCAGAGGGAGAAGCCCGATGCAGGACTCAACCCCAGGACCCTGGGATCATGACCTGAGCCGAAGGCAGATGCTTAACCGACTGAGTCACCCAGGCACCGCTTAATTATCTGTTTTCAACTGTCTCTCTGTTAGAGGCCAGTTCCACTTAATTTATTCAGTGATTGGAGTTCCCAGGTGGTGCAGAATCCCTGTGGCATTTTCTACCTCTATTTCCCTATTGTCTCTCTTTTTGTTGTATCTTTCAGTTTAAAGGGGGTGGTTTGGAGGCCTCCTGAAAATATAAACACGAGTGAGACTTTCCCAGATCACATTAGGCCAGCATAAATGATGACTCATCATGAGTAATCCAATTGAGATGGTGATTAACAATTTCTATTTTTGTGGAAGGAATATGGTTAACATCTGAGAGTTCTTTATATATCATCAGCAAATCTAATTTTTTGTAATAACCCTTGATATATTTTCCTATTTTAACAAAACACATTAGAGTGGTGTTTACTCCTAAAAACCCAGCCTTTTTCACTCAGTTCCGTTACTGGAATATCTCTGAATGTGTTTTTTTATTGATATTTTGTCAGACTTGAAGATGAAGTGACAAATAATCCTTGACTTTCATACACAGGGTGAGAGATTTTAGTTGGGGAGGTTTGAGACTAAAATTGTTGCTCCTTTCTCCAAGACTCCAAGAGCATATTACGGGAAGGAAGCCAAGAGAAATTTTTTCTTTTAAACCTCAGGGATGTATTACTGCTTTACAGTTACTTGAAAGATGAATAAAATTCTTTGACAAACTATGTTATTTTAGGTGATGATTATTAATCATTAGGAAACCAAAGCTTCTTCCAGTATGCATTAAAAACCATTTGCCTTGGATTTTATAGTGTTATTACTCTTTCAACTTCTCCTGAGCACTATAATTATTCTAGGTGGTTATATAAATTGAATTTAGAGAGTCCCTATTAATTAGACAAACCATTGCTAGCTTACTTGCAATTCTGAATCAGTTGCCCACCACTACTCTTCAAATAAAGAAGTTTCAAATTTATTTTAACGTGTGGTCGTTTCTGGATTTATTTCACTATTGATTATTCATGGTTCATTTTATATACTAGGCCTAGAAAATGTATTAGATTTATCCTGTGGCTTCATTTGTCTTGACAAGTCACTGCCCCAACCTTTCCTCCATACATTTTTATTCCTTTGGAATAAAATTTAAAGTAAGTACTGATTTAGAAACCATTTTCAGGTAGATGTTATTGGAAAAAAAAAAATATATATGTATATTTGTTAGGTAATTCTTCACAATTTAAGTAAAAAAAGCCACTTTTTGCTTTATGTCACAATTTATATTCCCAGCAGGTGTTTAGTCTTAAGTAGACAGATACGCCAATCCATGCACCTTTAAGGGGAACATACCTGGCTGTGTATATTACTTCAGTGTGAAAAAATGTAGTTGAAGCTTTCTGTTCCTTTTCATTTTTCATGCTCAAAATGGCTTATAAAAGCAATTGTAAATTTAATTATGTTGTATTTGTACATGGCAGATTGCTTTTAAATTTAATCTAATTTTATTGTTATGTTAGTCACCATACAGTACATTAGTTTTTTGAGGCAATTATTAAAATAAATTAAGATATAAGAGAAACTAAGAGCTAATAGAGCAAGGTAAGGGAATGTAAGACTAGAATCTGTTTTGAATGAGCACACATTTAAGGACTAAAAGATAAGATTAAGATTTGATTGTTGTCATCAATTAATTTTCCATTTATTATAAAATTGTCAAATAATTCTTCATACTAAATTGACTGAGTGTTAGGGACATTTAAAAAGATTTTATTGTTCTTTAACATATATCAGCTCATTTAATCCTCACAAGCTTAAGAGGTAGGCAGGCTTAGGTAAAAGTAATCTTTAGTCATATATATATTTTCTTCAGTATCTTTCCCCACCCAGCTTTATAGAGATATAATTGACATATAATATTGTGTAAGTTTCAGGTATATAATGTGATGAATTAAAAAATATGTATCTTGTGAAACAGAGGAGTATGTAAAACACTTTATATTTCTTGAGTTTTCAAAGCCTTTATCCACCAACTTGAAATGCTGATTTTTCTCATATACAAAATTTTCACATGCCATGGGCCCAGTTCTTCTTTTATTCTATTTTATTGATCAGAATGTCTAATTGTGAACCAATGTCATGTTTTATTAATTTGTACATCTTTGTAATATATTTTGATACCTGGTAGGACACAATTCCTGAGTATTGACTCTTCTGTATGAATTTCAAAATTATCTTGTCAAGTTCCATGAAAACATTCTACTGGACTCTTGATTAAGATTGCATTGGATTTAGGGGTGCCTGGGTGGCTCAGTCAGTTGAGCGTCTGAGCATCTTCCTTCCATGCTTCTCCCTTTTCTTCTCCCTTTGTGTGTGCACACTTGCTCTCTCTCTCTCAAAAAAAAAAAATTTTTTTTTAAAAAAAGGTCACATTGGATTCATAGGTTAAGTCTAGATCATTAGCTTACTTTTGCATCAACCTTTCCCTCCATGCACGTAAATATCTCAATTTATTCAGGTATTCTCGTATGTCCTTCACTTAGCAAGTATTTTTTCAACACATACTATTTTTAGGGCACTGTTATAGGTGTTGGAGATATAACATCGATTAAAATGTTCCTACTTTTAAGCAGCTTATATTTTAGTGGAGGAAAAGAGAAAACAAATAAGATTCAAATATATAATATGTTGCAGAGTGGTAAGTGCCCAGAAGGAAAATAAAGTAGGGTATCGGGAGAAAGAACAATAAAGGCGCATGTGTGCGCATGCGTGCACGTGTGCACTCTGGTTAGCGAAATCTTCACTGATAAAGTAACATTTGAACAGAGTTGAATCAGGAGAGGAATTGAGCCACATGTATGTCTTGAGAAAGAGCTACTTTTCAAGTGGAACCACGGATGCAAATCTTTGAGGTGGGAGATTGATAGCCTGAGGTGTTTGCTCAACAGCAGAGCCCGGAGGGCGTGGTTTGAGGGAGAGGGAAGAAGGGAGGGGGGAGAGAGACGGGAGACGGGGGAGGGACATTTTGCAGTTGTCTCCATAAAGATCTTGAGTATTTCTTGTTAGGTTTATTCCTGGGAGCATTTCACAGTCTTTTCTCTGAATACCTTTTTTTAAATGTTCTTTCTAAAATTACCCGTCTAATTGGTCATTGCTGGTGTATAGGAGAATTACTGATTCTTACATGTTGATTTTATATCTTGTTACGCTGTGAACTTAGTTCTAGTATTTCAACAATTGATTCCATTTGGTTTTCTATTAAGTAACAGTCCTGCCTAATGACTATCTCCTCCATCCTGGCCTACATGTTTTGTTTCTTTTTTCTTTGTTTTACTACATTCCTAGGACACTCAGTAAAATATGTAATAGCTATGAAAGTGAGCATCTTTTTTCCTTTCTCTAATTTTAATGAAATGCTTCTCATTTCATAATAAAGCATGATGTTTGCTGTTTCTTTCTTTAATGGAGCAGGGGAATTTTTCTCCTACCTATAATTTGCTAAGAGACTTTTTAAAGTAAAAAATTTTCAGCATCTGTTAAGAAGTTCGTATGTATATGTAACACATATTAATGTAGTGAATTGCATTGATCTCTCTCCCTATGTAGAACTATTTTTCTTTTTTCTGTTTTTTTTTTAATTTAAATTCAATTAGCCAACATATAGTACATTGTTAGTTTCAGATGTAGTATTCAGTAATTCATCAGTTGCATATAACACCCAGTGCTCATCACATCACATGCCCTCCTTAACTATTTTTCAATTCTCAGATACACATTGATTAGAAAACTATCAAGTGTCTACATGCACAGGCAGTGTTCTAGACTCCTGAGTTACATCAATGAACACTCCGAAGTTCCTTAGTTCATGAAGCTTGCATTCTAATAATGGAAAGCATAAAATAAACAATAAATATGATAAACGAAAAAATTGTAATTTTAGTAGGAAGAGATAAGTGCATTGTGAAACAGAGATAGCAGCACAGGTAAGGGGACTCAAGTGTGAGGAGAGGGCTTGTAGATGGGCTGACATTGCTGATTCTGGGCAGATGAGTGTCATGACCTGCCTTGTGGCTGTGCAGGCTCGCTCTGGACTAACAGACATATGGGAGAGATGAGCAAGGGAAGAAGAGGGAGATGTGGAAAAGCTCATCCCAGTGAAACAGGAGGGAGATGATAGAGACAGAACAGACTTGGTGAATGGTAGTGGAGGCGATGAAAATCTACTTCTATTTTGAAGGAAAGCTAACAAGAGTTTTAAGGATTTTCAATTGCATTTAGGATATAAGAGGAAGAGAGAGGTTAAGTTTTTTGGCCCGAGCAACCTCATCATGATGTTTCTTTCTTTTAGTAAACAGCTAGATTTGATTTGCTAATAACTTGTTTAGGACTTTTGCAATGATACTCTAAAATTGTGCTAGGTTTGTCTGTTATTCCATAAGCCATGTTTGGTTCTTTTAGCCTTTTAAAATACATAGGGTAACTTTTTAGATGTTTGAGATATAAACAGCTTGTATAAAATGAATTTTGTTTTACTTAAAGGTTTGGTTAAGCTTGCTCAAAAAGTCATTTGGACCTTTGCCTTTTTTTAGATAGTGAAGGGATGTGTCAGGATTCTCTAAGACCACCCCCAAGTCTGGTGATTTGCTAGAAGGACTCACAAGATTCAGTATTTAGTTTTATTCACGGCTAAGCTTTATTACAACAAAAGGGTGCAAGGCAAAATCAACAAAGGGCAAAAGTGAATGGGGACAAAGTCTGGAGGAAACCAGGTGCTAGCTTCCGTGGTCTTCTCCCAGTGGGGTCACATGGGGTAAGCTTAATTTCCCCAGCAACAAGATGAACATATATGAACTGTGCCAAAGAAGAACATTGGAGACTCAGCACCCAGGGTTTTGTTTTTTTTTTTTTTTTAAATTGGGAGCTGGTTACATAAGCACCCTTTGTATAATGTGCACCAAAATTCCAGACTCCCAGAAAGAATGCCGGGTTTTAGCATAAACCATATTCTTTGTACAAACAGTTTAGGCACGGCGAGCCACTCATTTAGAGGAAGTTTTATATCAATGTAGGGAAGTGTTTACTGGTTGAGATCCCAGAAACCAGCCAAGAGCCAGCCTTGCAAACTGACCTTCCTAATGATGGCAGTCTCAGATCTGTCATAATAACTTTTCTGCATGGAGGAATTGGGTGTCAGAGAGAGAGGAGGTAGATCATATTGATTACTGTTTCAGTTTCTTCTGTATTTATTGATCGATTCAGATTTTTAACTTCTTTGTGAGATGATTTAGGTAATTTTTTCCTAGAAAACTTGTCATTTTAACTAGGTTTCAAATTCATTGACAGTTGTTCATAATATTCCCTTATGATATTATTTTTAAGTTTTTTTTCTTTTTAATGTTTACTTGTGCCTTGTCTCAGATTAGACTTGACAAAAGTTCATCTCTGTTAATTTTTGTAATCGAGATAATTGTAGATTAACATGAAGTTGTAAGAAATAATACAGAGAGATCCCATATCCTCTTTACTTGGCTTCCCTGGTGGTACTGCTTTGCAAAGCCACAGTGTAGTATCACAACTACTATTCAGACATTGATGCAGTTCACTGATCTTACTCAACTTTGCTCAATTTTGCTTGTACTTCTTTGTGTCTGTGTTTGTATTCTGTACAAGTTTTATCATATGGCTAGATCTGTGTTTACAGTGCTGTGGTCAAGATACTAAAGAGTTCCATCACCATGGTCATCTCTCCTGGTACCCTTTTATAAGTACACATACCTCCATCCTCCTCCCCGCTATATACACAGTTTCCCCATCTTTACCTACTGGCAATCACCAATCTGCTTTCCTTTTTTTTTTTTTCCTTTTTCTTATTATCATGTTCAATTAGCCAGCATATAGTGTATCATTATTTGTAAGGATTTTTCATTTCAAAAATGTTCTGTAAGTGGAAACACACTATATAACCTTTTGGCTTTGACATTTCATTCAGCATAATTTTCTGGAGATTCACCCAAATTGTTGTGTGTATCAATAATTCTTTCCTTTTAGTTGCTGAGCAGTATTAAATGGTATGTATATAAATAGACATCTGGGATGTTTTCAGTTTTTGGGAATTGTGAATAAAGCTGCTATAAACACTTGTTGACAACTTTTTGTGTGAACATACATTTTCATATCTTTAGGATAAGTGCCCAAGAGTGCAATTGCTGGGTCTTATGGTAACTGTGTGTTTAGTTTTATAAGAAACCACCAAACTGTTTTCTGGAGAGGTTGTACAATTTTAAATTCCCACCAATGTATTCCCATGCAATGTGTGAGTGATACAGTTCCTCCTCACCAGCTTTTACTGTTGTCACTAGTTTTTATTTTATCTACTGTGATAGGGGTGTAGTGACAGTGTGATTTTAATTTTTGTTTTTCTGGTGGCTAATGATGTTGAACATCTTTTCATGTGCTTATATGCTACCTCTCTTTGGTTATTTTTTTTTTTTAAAGATTTTATTCATTTATTAGAGAGAGAGAGAGAGAGATGGAGCAGGGGGGAGGGGCCGAGGGAGAGGGAGAAGTAGACTCCCTGCTGAGCAGGGAGTCTGACATGGGGCTCGATCCTAGGACCCTGAGATCATGAAGGCAGATGCTGAGCCAGAGGCAGACACTTAACCGACTGAACCAGCCAGGCGCCCCCTCTTTGGTTATTTTTTTTTTTTAAAGATTTTATTTATTTATTTGAGAGAGAGAGAATGGGAGAGAGAGAGAGAGCACAAGAGGGGGGAGGGTCAGAGGGAGAAGCAGACTCCCTGCTGAGCAGGGAGCCCGATGTGGGACTTGATCCCGGAACTCCAGGATCATGACCTGAGCTGAAGGCAGTCGCTTAACCAACTGAGCCACCCAGGCGCCCTCTCTTTGGTTATTTTAAAAGAACTTGTTTCAGGGGTGCCTGGGTAGCTCAGTCAGTTGACTATCCGACTCTTGATCTCAGGGTCCTGAGTTCAAGTCCTACGTTGGGTGCCACACTGGGTGTGGAGCCTACTTAAAAAACAAAACCAGGGGCGCCTGGGTGGCTCAGTCGTTAAGCGTCTGCCTTCGGCTCAGGTCATGATCCCAGGGTCCTGGGATCGAGCCCCACACTGGGGTCCCTGATTGGTGGGAGGCCTGCTTCTCCTTCTCCCACTCCCCCTGCTTGTGTTCCTGCTCTTGCTATCTCTCTCTGTCAAATAAATAAATAAAAATCTTTTAAAAAAAAGAAATAAAAAACAAAACAAAACAAAAAAAACCCCATTTCATTTCATTGGTACTTTATTTTTGCCTTACAAAAGTTGTCTGTGACATCCATTCTGATGTTAAACTTTTAATTTAGTTTAAGTTATTAATGTAACTTAGCTTATTAATTTAAACTTTCACTGTTGTATTTTCTTTGAGTTTATTTTGTTTTTATCTTTAATGGAAGATTGAGATAGGAGGTAGATCATATTGATTACTGTTTCAATTTAATAACATCAATTCTTTAGGTTAATATTTTTATTTTCTATTAAATATACCTGTTGCTGAAAATTCCCTCTGAGAATCTCTTTGGGCATACCCCACAGGTTTTGATATGCTATATTTTCATTATTGTTATATTTTGTGTTTCTACTGTGTCTTTAAATTTATTCCTTAATACATGAGTTATTTAAAATTATCTTATTTGTGAGTTTAAATTTTTGCTTTGCCTTTTGAGTTTAGTATAGTTATGCTTAATTTGAATTTTGCTTCATAGGAATTAATTTGTGTTTACTATGCTTTCTTCTCTTTCCCCCACCCCCTTTTTTGCTTTTTGTGGAATTGACTGTCTTGTTGTGTTTGGTGTTGTCATAGGTGTTTATTTACTTCCCCTTTAATGATTTGGAAGCTAAATAATTCTCTTGGCATTCTAAATTTTTAATGCACACACTTAACCCCCTTTAAAAATAGTTGTATTCAACATTGACATACAATAAATTGCATATATTTAAAATACAAAATTTTGTATTTTGAAAGACTACATATATATGTATGTCCGATTTATATATATTTTAACATATATGTATATATTTTTAACATGGCTCAGAATTACAATGTTGTTCTATCTTGTCCAAGAAAAGAACTACAGAATTCTTTCCATTTTTTTTTCCTTCCAAAAATCCCGACTATCATGCTGACATCATCTAGAATTTGTTTCATGCTGTTGTTATTCTTTTGTTGTTGTCATCATTAGCAATCATTTTGTATTTATAGCTGTTGAGTTCCAGTCCATTTGTCTGGATGTTGGAGCTTTGTTTTCCTTCTTTGTTTAGATACTGTCTCCCATCTTGCAGGGATTCCCAATAATTTCCTTGAATCTAGGATTGCTAAGGGATCCTCATCTAAGTTTCAATAAGCTGTTTTGTAATTTCTAGGAATTTGGGGTGGGAAGGAGAGACTATAGCATGTTCTAAGACCACCATCTTGACTAGGAACTCAGGAGGCACTTTTTATATGAACAAGAGGCAGGCAGATATTTGGAAGTGAGACTTGTCTGTTAAATCTCTGCTTATCTCTGCTCCCCTGACTATTAACCAAGTAGTCTACCTCATTGAAACTTTTAGTTTCCTAACCTGTGAAATGGACATCATAGCAGTCTTGTGAAGATGGAATGAGGTTGAAGAATGAACACACAGCCTTCTATTACTACATATTTGATACTTAATAAATATTGGTTTCTTTTCTCTTTTTCAGGTCAGATAAAATGAGATATGATACTTTAATACAAGCTAAGTTGTGAACATATGGAATATGTTACCCCCAAGAGTTTGTGTAGTTTGTATACTTAACCATGTTTGAAAATTGTTTATATAAGGTCTTAGGTGATAGATTCATATGGAGTATCAAGGATACCCTTGGGATATCTAAGAACATATTCCCCAATACTTTGAAGATAGCATTGTGGTAGGTGACTTCCATCTTGCACAATGCACTCATGGAAATCTAACAGCAAGAGAGCATTGATTATTAGTTGATTACTGAGTTGTATATGATGTTGTTATGTAGGACATGGGCCAGAGCAAGTTTCAGATGCTGCTGTACTTTGTGCCTATCATTTGACACTCAGCCAGGAAACCCAGACTTGAATACTGCTTCCTGCTTTACAGTAAATAAACAAATGAGCAGGAAATGACAAAAAGATGTCACTTAGTATTGAGGTCTTATTTGCTTTTAATTTCTGATACTTGTTACTCAAACTCTTTGCTTCAGTGCGGTTCCCAGTTTTTCTACCCTGTAGGCATTCCTGGATTGCAGCTTCTTGGTTTCTTGTCCTGAATACTGATCTCTTTGGATTCCCGGCCCCTTGTTATATAACCTTGGGAGTTGCCCTTTCTTTAAGAATAGCATGAAACCATCAACGAGACTATCATGTGGGAGTGAATAAAAATGCATGATAAACTGGGAAACAGCGTGGTACTGTGAAGACAAATCATCGCAGACTTATTTCATTTTCTGCTCTGATAGAATGACAGGCCTCATAAACAAGGGGGAGTAATGGACAAGATCTATGTTGCTTCCCTGTAATCACTCCTAAAACACTCCAGGTATGACTGGGCCATATTTTATGTTTCTATATAGATGAGAAACACAGGATCTTTGTCACTGAGCCTGATTAATTTTTCCAGTTTTCCTGAGACTGTGCATCCAAGCCAACATGTCGGATGTTATGCTAACGAAAATCAAGGCAGCAGAATTAAATAATTAAAGAGAGACCTCTGTTTATCTAGGTTTTGTACATGTGGGAAATTGTCAGAATTACAAGAAGGGATTCAGATTGTAAGATTAAGAAAAACAATGGGGCTTAACAAAAAATTCAGGAAAAAATGAGATGGTGTAAGTGTCCAATGAAGGACACAGTTTTGTTTTGAAATACCTTAGGTAAGGTGTTAGAAAGTATTTTGAACTGAGTTGGATTCTGATTCCCTGTTCAATCCAGTAAACAGTCTTTATAAACATGTACCTTTCATGTACCTTCATGGGGAAAGTGAAATGAGAAGGAATATTGATGTTACCAAAAATAAGAGTTCCCAAGAGGGGCACCTCGGTGGCTGAGTTGGTTAAGCATCCAACTGTTGAATTCAGCTCAGGTCATGATCTCAGGGTTGTGAGATCGAGCCTCCAGTCAGGCTCTGTGCTGGGCATGCTTAAGATTCTCTCTCACTTCCTCTCCCTCTGCCCCTGCCCCTTTCTTGCACACCCTCTCTCTCACTATCTCAAAAAAAAAAAAAAAAAGAAAGAAAGAAAAGAAAAGAAAAAGCCCAAACTCTCTAATTTGTATCCTACTTATGGTGGGTGAACAACATGACTTTTATATGTGAAGGGTGGTCTGTTCTTTTAATATTTATGAGTTTAACAATTTCAGTTGGAAAGCAAAGGGGAAAAGCCTAGCTGTGTTCTGTTTATTGTTCAACAGAGAACTAGACAGGTCTTACATTTTCAGTATCCAATCTTTTCTTTAAAAGAGAAGGTAGATTTTTCTCATTCTTAATGGAAATTATGAGCAGTGTTGACTCAAGTGAAATATAGATTTGTGTCAAAGAGAGGAAAGTGGCTTTGTTACGGAATGAGCTTCTATGTTTCCTCTACATCTCAACTTGATCACTATTTCATTGGAAGTCTTCTCTGACCTTCCAACTCAGGTCATCTCAGCCTTTAATAAACTCCCAGCACCAAGTATATATATGTCTGTGATGACACACATCCACATACAAAGGTCACGTGTGTGACTTTTAATTTCATCCTCCCCACTGGATAGATTGTAAGCTCCCCTGGACACAGGGAATGTGTAGGTTTGCTCATCATTTCCTAACAAGAACCGAGCATGGTGTCTGGCAGTCATTAGACTCTCAGTGAATGAATGACAATGAATGAATGAATGAATGAATGAATGCAGTCAAGATATTAAAATACTGGAGAAAAATTGAAAAAACAAACTATGAGGTTGAAGAAAACTGTAGTCCTTGTCCGTGAAGGGAGCTCACGTAGTTTTACAGTAGGTGTGTTACCTTTTTGAGTAAGGAAGGCAGCTTTCCAACCATGTGGAAGAAGCAGAGCAATAGGCAGGAGGCAACGCTGTCATGTTCTGCGTGGGTGGCGGATGGATGAGAAGTGGGCCTGGTTCCCGCCTCAGTTTCCGCCCATCTCAGTAACTGTTACTGAACATGTTTCTCTTTTATCGTGCCATGGAGAGCCTATTTAAAAGCACAAAAAAAAAAAAAAGAAAGAAAGAAAGAAAGAAAAGCACTCTGTGGGTCCTTGCGATGTAGCAAGTGAGTGTGACTGAGGGCCTGGGAGAATTAGACATGGTTGGCTCAGCCTGGAAGCTGGCTGCACCACACTTCTCTCCCCTCTGCTGACATTGCTTCCCAGAGTGGGAAGTTGGCCTCATTTACTGGAGAGTGGGAAAGCTAACAGGAATTTTGACAGCAAATGAACACATGCCACAGAATAATTTTCTGTCCTTTAGCAACTTCATGATTTCATGACTTCCTTTTTGTTGGGAGAATCCAGGACTCTTACCTAACATCTGTCATCTTGTGTTTTTCCCCCAAAGTGAAGGAGAAGAGAGGAAAAGTAATCTTAGCAAGGACAGGAAAAATAAGGTAGAAAGAATCCAAACTTTCATCGTGGGGTCATTGTGAGATTAAGGCCAGGATGGGAGTGACTTTCATGGCAGACATGCATAATGCTCACTTTCTATGGCCTTATTCTCTGTGCCTCATTATTTTCTATCTTCATTAATAATTTTCAGTATCAGGGTTATTATGCAAATGTTACCAAAGCTGAAACAAAACAAAAGAGGCTTCATTGTATATTCCAAAAAGATCTGAGGAACTGGTGAGGTTTTGAAATTTGGGGAGAGGAAAGGAAGGGAAGTTGTGGCTACTTATTGGGACTTCATCAGGAGGGGGGTAGTTTTTTTTTCTTAACCTAGTTTGGGTACAGTTCCATCTGAACCCCAGTGATTGGCTTGATGACTTCTCAGTGACCCCTCCAGAGCTCTGATTCTGTAAACAAAAAAAATATACTCAGAAACACATCTAGATCAATGGTGGGGTAAAATTTAAACTTTATAAATGAATATTCTTTACATCATAATCTAAGTTAGTTCCATTCTCTTTTAAACTTTTTTTCCCTGAAAAGCAAAGCTCTTACATGTAAGCTAATGGTTACTATTGGTGGTAAGCTTTGTGGAAGTCAGACATAATCAAATTTCAGATGTAAGACCTCCATTTGGCTTGTGGTAGGGGAAAATGAATTGTGAGATGTACATCCAAGGTGGGAACTCAGCACTTTTTATTTTATCAAAGGCTAGTGGTTATCTTTAGCAGCCACTTAAACTTCAGTATATCATCTGTGAAAACTATGAGAAATGATAAACCTGACTAAAAGAAAGATGATTTTGCACCTTTGATGAGGGCTTAGTTTCTGTGAAGTGTGTGTGTGTATGTGTGTATGCATGTGTGAGGTGACCCAAGGCAGCTTCTCCAGATCAGAGATGGTGTGGCTTATAAGGAAACCACAGAGGACGGGGGGGGCAGGGGGAGGGCTGGGGCTCTATGTGTAGGTGCAATTTTGCTGAAGACGAGAGGATCTCTCTGGTTGGATGGCAAGAATCAAACATAATACCCCCTCCAGTCAAATTAATTAGGCTACTTCTAACTAGGTTTCATCTGCTTTTGAGTCTATAATAATAGCATAAAAGTGGCATCATATGACTGAATTCAGTGTGGAGACCCTTCACTTGTGTAAAACAGCAGAGCCGTGCCAATGAAGGAAAAACACTTACAGTGATTAAGAGAAAATATTCTGGTAATTTCGTTCTTGATGTATAAAGAGTTAACTTAGACTAAAATTATTTATATGCCCATGTGGAAACAGCTATTTTTTGATTTACTTGCATTCTTGATGAAGATGATGTGCATTTCTGAGGAAGTTGCATTTGTAATGACTTCATCAAGGAGTAGTCTTGGGGTAATCTTATAGGGATGCCATCATTTCTGACATGTTCAAAAGCCATGCTCTCTTAATGTCACATAAATGTTTTATAGCTCCTTAATAAATTGATATAAGAATGACTTTTTTCATTTAAGGAAAAAGCCTATGATCTCACAATCAATATTTTCTGAAAAATAAATAAATATTATTTATAATATAATGAAATTATTTAGATATGACATAAGATCAACTTTTAGTATTAAACTATTTATAATAGCTTTAGTAATCATACGTTCTGTATAACTTTGATAGCCCCAGCAATGAAGCCAACCATCCATCAATCTAGTCATTATTTTTCTAGCTGCTTCCTCAGGCCATATGAATGATGCAGTCCAGTTTCGTCTTTGTCATTGTGGAATAATCTTCTTCTTTATTTATCACTGATCCCCTGGCACATTCCCTGCCACTTCTAAATTATTTTTTTCTGAGCTTGCAGTGAGTCAGCATCCTACATGGGCTGATAGAGTGCTAGTACTGAAGAGGACCATACATGTTGGCTGACCAAGCTTTTCAATTAAACTGGGGTCCAGAGATGCAAAGTACAAGATTGATGGTGCCCAGCATTCACTTTCACTGTCTGCCTTTCAGCCCATCTTTCCCTCAATCTCGGAAGAGTGGTCCCTTCTTATTTCTAAAGGGGCAGACTCTGAGTTGGGTCCCATTCCTTCCCCCTCTGGGAGAAACCCAATTTTCAAAATAAACACTTGCCACATTCTCATCCTGAGAAGATTTTTAGCAAAATGGAAACCAGGAGGGGAGTAAGATTTAGTAGTAGAGGAGTGTGTGGGTGTGGGTATGGGTGTATGTGGTAGAGGTAGTGGTTTGAGGACTCCATCTTTTGACAGGAACACAAGGGTGTTGTGACGAGGAAGAAGGGAGGTCACTTCTTTCATTTGGAATATAATCAGAGGACTACAGTATTCTGCTCTTATCCACAACTACTTATTATGCCCTAGTTATGGGTCTGACACTGTTTCTAATTTTCATAATTTATGGAAAACCACATAATTTTCATAAATGTATTTATAACAGTCTTATGAAATAGATATTATTATCCACATTTTTTTCAGATGAGAAAATTGGAACAAGGAAAAATTAAGTGATTTGTCTGAAGTCCTACAGCTAACTGGTGGCAGAGTCAGATTTCTCTGACTACAGAATTGGCTTCTTAAAAAACATACCATACTCCCTCTATCAGACTCAGCCTACTTCAGTGTTAGAGAGGTCATTAAGTCACAGTTTCCAAGAGGGGAGAAATAAATGTGCAAGTAAAAAAAAGTTTCATGAAACTTTATAAGGGTTTGTTAGCAAGATTCAGTTCTGCAAGGTGGAAACATTGTGTAGCAGTTGTAGAAGCGTCTAGAAATGCCATTTCAAAATCTGTTCCGAGGCTAGGCCCCATGTTCAGTGTTCTTAGCACAACAAAATAAAATAAGCTGCATATGGATTATAAAATAAACATCTGTTTACATATATATATATATTTTTAAGATTTTATTTATTTATTCAAGAGAGAGGGGGAGGAGCAGAGGGAGAGGGACAAGCAGACTCCACACTGGGCATGGGGCCCCACAGGGGGCTCCAACTCAGAACCCTGAGATCAGGACCTGAGCCGAAACCAAGAGTCTGACACTTAACCAACTGAGCCACTGAGGTGCCCTTACATGTATTTTTTAAAGTATTATGCATTTTGCTGAGGGTAGAAATTACAAGTATTCTTTATTTGTTAAAATTGTTTTTGTCATGTGATACATCGTGTACTTAAAGAGTGTCTATCAAATATATGTACAGTATCAAAGCAGCAAAATGCACCTACCACCCAGCTTAAAGAAAAAAAGAAACACTACCCGCGCTTTAGCTGTCACCCTGGTCCTTGACAATCCAATATTCTTCCCTCTGCCTTAGAGGAAACCACTATCCTGGTTTTGTTTCCATACCTAAGGAATGTGTCCCCAAATAATACATTGCTTAGTTTTACCTGTTTTTGCATTTTATATAAATGGATTCATATACTATCTGCATTCTTCTGTGACTTGCTCATTTGCCTGACCATTATGTGTATTAGATTCATTCACTGTGTTATGTGAGACTGTGGTTCATTTTTTCATCGCTGCTGAATAGTGCTCTATTGTATGGCTCCTGCAATTCTTGTTACCAGTCTAAAGTGTGCTACATGTTATGATTATCTCTAGTTTTATTTTCAGTACAAACAGTGCTTCTGTAAACATTTTTGTATACATCTCTCAGTGCAGATGTGCAAGAAGTGTATATATGTATATGCCTATGAGAGGAATTACTGTGTCATAGCTGTGCATTTGGTCAACTTTACAAGATGATGTGAAATTTTATTTCCATGGTGTTCCACCGGCAGTAAACATGAGGTCCTGATCCACATCACCACCAGGTGGATGGGAATGTGATAACTGTTTTCAGGTTAGGTTCCCTGATTACTAATCAGAATTTTAAATGTTTTTTTTTTTTAAAGATGAGAATCATTTCATATGTCTCTTATTCTATAATAGACTTTTTCAAATCTTCTGTTCATTTTCATTTGGTTGTTTGTCTTTTTAATTGATTCCTAGTTATTTTTTCTATATTCTGGATATATCTTTAGTTGCAAATATCTTCTCCCAGTGTGTCGCATATTTTCATTTTCATTGTGGTATCTTATGGGCCAGCAAACTTCCCCTGCACCACTCTGCTACCTTCATTATGGTATCTTAGGAACAGATCTTCATTTAATGTAGTCAAACCAATCTTTCATGGTTTGTGCTTTTGCCGTCTTGTTTGAGATCTTAGGAATACTCTCCTATATTTCCTTCTGAATGTTAAAATATTTTTCCACTTCGATTTAAACCCTAGTCAGATCTAAAACGCATTTTTTATTAAGATGTGAGGTAGGGAGGGGCGCCTGGGTGGCTCAGTCGTTTAGCGTCTGCCTTCGGCTCAGGTCATGATCCCAGGGTCATGGGATCGAGCCCCGCATCGGGCTCCCCCCTCAGTGGGAAGCCTGCTTCTCCCTCTCCTACTCCCCCTGCTTGTGTTCCCTCTCTCGCTGTGTCTCTCTCTCTAATAAATAAATAAAATCTTTAAAAAAAAAAAAAGATGTGAGGTAGGGATTTAGTTTCATTTTCCCAGATCTGGACATTTTAGTACCATTTATCGAATTATTCATTTCCCCCAACTCATCTGCAGTGTCACCTGTTTTATACATCAAGCTTTCATAAACGCACGCAGTTGATGGAGTTACCTGTCTTTCCATATATCTACCACACTGTCTGTTTATCAAATACATGTATAGTACCTACTATGTGCCGGTTGCTGTTCTAAGAGTTTTATAAAGATTAACTCATTTAATCTTTATAAGGAAGTTACTCTTATTACCCTAATTTTATAGATGTGGGCAACTTAGGCACAAAAGCTTAACTTTTCCAGAGTCACACATCTGGAAAGTGGCAGACCCAAAGTTTGAGCTCAGGCAGTCTGGCTCTGGATACTACGCTGCCTCTCCAATATTTACTTGTTGCTTTTTGTTAGTAGAAGTTTATAATTAATATTATTATAAAGTAAGGCAAATCTTTCAGTCTGGTGCTGCTCATTTTGGAATGTTATGACCCTTCTTGGCATTTTTCTCTTCCAGTTTTAGAATCACCAAGCAAGTTTATGCACACACACCTAGGAATACCTACAACCTGTTGATATTTTGATTTTACCTTGAAACTGTAGATCAGTTGTTAGAGAAATGGTATTTCATGATATTGAGCATGGTATTTCTTCTTTCTTTTTTTTTTTTTGAAGTGAACATAACCTCAAGATTTTATTGTCTTCATAATATTAACAAAATATGAAGCTTAGAACTGGATCACTTGGCTCTTTCTCTTCTTATCTCCTCCCAGTTCAAAATGCTTGCATCTCTTAATAGCCAGCATTCTCTTAGATCTGCAATTGGGCTCAACACATTCAAGCCTCAGCACAATCTTTGTAGTTTTAGCCTTTTTCCAGAAAATTGGCTTAGTCTTCCGACCATAGCCACTCTGCTTCCTGTCATAACGCCGCTTTCCCTGGGCATAAAGAGAATCTCTGCTCTTCTTGTACTGTGTCACTTTGTGGGGCTGGTGCTTGCCACACTTCTTGCAGAAAGTCCGGCGGGTTTTAGGAACGTTCAACATGTTTGTGAGAGCGCTATCGGCATGGAAAGAAAGGAGCATGGTATTTATTTCTATGTGTTTATAATTTTCTCCATAAAGGTCTTATATATTTATTGTTAAGTTTATAAAAAACATATACATTAAATATATAATATATGATAATATAATATATATGGTGTATATTCTATATAATATATAATGTTATATATATACATATATATATATCTATAGTGAACTTAACATGGGCAGAAATTTTTGTGCTTTATTTATTTATGTATGTGTGTTTTTAACTTGTGTTGTCCCAGCCCATAGACTAGTTCATGACACATAATGGCCACTTAATACATGTTTGTTGAATTAGTGAATTATAATAGTATACTTTAAAATTATGTTTTCTAACCATTCATAGATATTGAATAGGAAAGCCATTAATGTTTCTTTATTAAATTTATAGGTTAATCATAGTGATAAACTTTTATCATTTCTAAAAAATTGTCTATAGATTCTTTTGTGTTTTGTATGTGGTAAAATACATAATATTTTTTCTTTCAACCCTAACACTTTTAACTCTTTTTTTTTTTTTTTTTGGTCTTATTGGAACCATCTAGAATTCCTCATTTGGTGACAAAAGTGATGAAAATGAATATTCTTACCTTGTTTCTGCTTTCAAAAGAAATACTTTTCTGTTTTACCATCAAGTATTATGTTTGTTATAGTTTTAAAAAATACCCCCTATCATGTTAAATAAAGAAGGGTCTTTTTATTCTAGTTTGCTGATAATTTTTGTAACAAATTTATTGAGAAGATCATGTTTTCTCTTTTAATCTGTTAACATAGTAAACTAGAATAATACATTTTATAACACTAAATCTTACATCTTTGGAATGAACTTGTTTGGTCTTTATGAATCATTTTCATGTAGATATGTAACTTTTTTCATAAATCGGTGAGTTATTTTTGCTAATGTTTTACTGAGAATTTTGCATCTATATTCGTAAGTGAGATTAGCAATGGGTATCCAGGTGAACTAGCCCCATAAAGAGTGGGACTTTTCCCAATTTTTCTGGATTCTGAAGGAGTTTTATGTAAGACTGAATTCATATTTCTTGAATGCTTCATAGAATGTCCCTGAAAAAACCATCTATACTTAGTGATATTGTGCTAAGATTTTAATTCTGATTCAATTTTTTCAACATTTATAGTGTCAAAAGATAAGTTTCCTTTTTCTTTTTGAGCCAGTTTTGCTATGTTGATAAGTTTTGTTAAATTACATTTAGTAGAAATGTGTTCATTTCACATGAATTTTCAAATTTATTAGCATACGTTTTCATCTCATCACAGTTGTTAATTTCTGCTGTGCCTTCATTTATGTTTATTTTTTATTTTATTATTATTTGTTTCTACTTTTCTCTCTTTTCCTTGATCAATGTTGCTAGGCACTTTTATTCTTTTTTTTTTTTTTTTTAAAGAACCAATTTTTGGTTTTGTTGACCCTCTACATCATATTTTTTTCTTTCTTTCTTTTTTTTTTTTTTAAAGATTTTATTTATTTATTTGACAGGGAGAGACACAGCGAGAGAGGGAACACAAGCAGGGGGAGTAGGAGAGGGAGAAGCAGGCCACCCAGGTGTTATTTTTAAGAAATATAGTTTTAGGGGCACCTGGGTGGCTCAGTCGTTAAGCGTCTGTGCTCGGCTCAGGTCACGATCCCAGGGTCCTGGGATCGAGCCCCGCATCGGGCTCCCTGCTCTGCGGGAGACCTGCTTCTCCCTCTCCCACTCCCCCTGCTTGTGTTCCCTCTCTCGCTGTGTCTCTCTCTGTCAAATAAATAAATAAAACAAAATCAACCATGTACAGCAAACGTATGCAAAATTCACCCTTCTCAAACATCATAGAGACACATACACGTGGACTTCGCATCTTCCAAAGTGTCTAGCCCTGGTCCCCAACAGCAATAATGTAAGTAGCTGGATGGATGAACAGAGTGATGGATGGAAAAACATGTTCTCACCTGCCACATCCCTACTATCCTCATGTAACTTTATGTTAGTATCATGCTAAGTCTCTCAAAGGACATTCAACCACTTTTTTTTTAAGATTTTATTTATTTATTTAACAGAGAGAGAGACACAGCGAGAGAGGGAACACAAGCAGGGGGAGTGGGAGAGGGAGAAGCAGGCTTCCCACTGAGCAGGGAGCCCGATGCGGGACTTGATCCCAGGACCCTGGGATCATGACCTGAGCCGAGGGCAGACGCTTAACAACTGAGCCACCCAGGTGCCCCTTTTGTTTTCTTTTTCACTAGTTTTTGCTCTTCTCTTAGCTATTTCCTTCATTTAATTTTTTTTTCATTTATTTTCTTAAACTTCTTTATTTGGATGCTGAGCTCATTTGTTTTCAGACTTTCATCTCTTTATTGTAAGTGTTCAGTACTTTCTCTCAGCTTTATCACACAATTGCCACATATTGTACCTCAGTTCATCATTTATTCTAAGGATTATTTTGTATAACACTTAGAAAAAATAAATTATAGCATAATGGTTTCTTGTCATTCCTAATTTTTATTTTACACTTATTGGATGATTCTATACACTTTTAAAAACATGTAGTTATCTCTTTGACATCGGCCACAGCAACTTCTTTCAAGATACATCTCCAAAAGCTAGTGAAACAAAAGCAAAAATGAACTTTTGGGACTTCATCAAGATAAAAAGCTTCTGCACAGCAAAGGAAAGTCAACAAAACAAAGAGGCAACCCACTGAATGGGAGAAGATATTTGCAATTAACACTACAGATAAAGGGCTGGTATCTAAGATCTATAAAGAATTTCTCAAACCCAACACCCAAAAAACAAATAATCAAGTCAAAAAGTGGGCAGAAGAGATGAACAGACACTTCTCTGAAGAAGACATACAAATGGCTAACAGACACATGAAAAAATGTTCATCATCATTAGCCATCAGGGAAATCCAAATCAAAACCACACTGAGATACCACCTCACACCAGTTAGAATGGCAAAAATGGACAGGGAAAGAAACAGCAAATGTTGGAGAGGTTGTGGAGAAAGGGGAACCCTCCTACACTGTTGGTGGGAATGCAAGTTGGTACAGCCACTTTGGAAAACAGTGTGTAGGTGCCTCAAAAATTTCAAAATAGAGCTACCCTATGATCCAGCAATTGCACTACTGGGTATTTACCCCAAAGACACAGATGTAGTGAAAAGAAGGGCCATATGCACCCCAATGTTCATAGCAGCAATATCCACAATAGCCAAACTGTGGAAAGAGCCGAGATGCCCTTCAACAGATGAATGGATAAAGAAGATGTGGTCCATACATACAATGGAATATTGCTCAGCCATCAGAAAGGATGAATACCCAACATTTACATCAACATGGATGGGACTGGAGGAGATTATGCTAAGTGAAATAAGTCAAGCAGAGAAAGTCAATTATCATATGGTTTCACTTATTTGTGGAACATGAGGAATAACATGGAGGACATTAAGAGAAGGAAGGGAAAAATGGGGAGGGGGAATTGGAGGGAGAGATGAACCATGAGAGACTCTGGACTCTGAGAAACAAACAGGGTTTTAGAGGGGAGGGGGGAGGGGGGATTGGTTAGCCCGGTGATGGGTATTAAGGAGGACACGTACTGCATGGAGCACTGGGTGTTATACAAAAACAATGGATCGTGGATCACTACATCAAAAACTAATGATGTATGGTGACTAACATAATAAAGTAAAAAAAAAATTAAAAAAAACGTGTAGTTATGCCACGTATTGCTCTTGTTCATATATGTGAAAGAAATATTTATAACCAAATTGGTTAAGATATTGATTAAGCTTCTTCACATTCAGAATCCATCTCTTCTGAATCATTCATTGATTCAGTCATAGACTTTTATTTTTGTCCATATTAAGTCATCCTCTGTGCCATCAAAGGCATTCCTTAAAGAGTGCGTTACTGGGGCGCCTGGGGGGCTCAGTCGTTAAGCGTCTGCCTTCGGCTCAGGTCATGATCCTAGGGTCCTGGGATCGAGCCCCGCATCAAGCTCCCTGCCCCACATCGAGCTCCCTGCCCCCCATCGAGCTCCCTGCTCCATGGAGAGCCTGCTTCTCCCTCTCCCACTGCCCCTCCTGTGTTCCCTCTCTCGCTGTCTCTCTTTGTCAAATAAATAAATAAAATCTTAAAAAAAAAAAAGAGTGCTTTACTATTTTTCCTGGGATTTGCTTCCAAAATGCTGACAGCTATTCTGTGAGTTTTGACCCAGGTGCTCTCTTGATCTTACCAGAAATATGCCACTGGATCATTTTTGGTGAACAAACAGAATTTGTATTTTTTCCTTAAATGATCCTAAATGTTTTGCACACGGGAATATGAAGGATGCAATTTTCTTGTTAAGTCACCAGGAATAACAATCCGTTATGTGAGGGTAATGCCAATTATGTCATTTGGCCAACTATAGTTGAAAGTTATCATTGATTTTAAGATATATTCTGATTTCAGAGATATTAAAATGTGAAAAACTGCATGCCTTAGATTAGATACAAGATAGTATTCAGTTCTAAGTATTTTCCAATTTCTATTTTGATATCTTCTTTCTTCTTTAACCTGTAGGTTATTTAAAAGCTTATTTTAACATTTCTAAATGCATGAGTGGTTTTTTTTTATTTTTGCTATCAACTGCTAAATTTTTTCCATTTTTATTTATTTATTTCAGAATTTTTAAAATTTGAGTATAGTTGACACACGATGTTACATTAGTTTCAGGTGTACAACATAGTGATTCAACTTCTCTTAACATTATGCTGTGCTCACCCACAAATGTAGCTATCCTCCATCACCATGCAATGCTATTACAATATCATTGACTATATTCCCTGTGCTGTGCCTTTTATTCTCATGACTTATTCATTCCGTAACTGGAAGCCTGTATCTCCCACTCTCCTTCACCCATTTTACTCCTCCCCCCTTCTCCTTCCCTTCTGGCAACCTTCAGTTTGTTCTCTGTATTTATAGGTATTGACTGCTAACTTATAATCTAATATAAATATTTAAAAATATTAAAAATAAACATTTCTTTAGGTACATTAATAAATATATTTGTATTTGTACACATATTCTAATATATATAAATATATTCTACATTGTGCCAGTGTTTTTGAAATTTGTCAAGACTTGTTTTACTGCCTTGGTATGGTTCATTTTTAACATTCCTTTGAGAAGAATTAAATTCTCCAGCTTTTGTGGTTTATGTACTGTGTTGCTCAATATCTTTAAAGATTTTTTCATCTGCTTGATGAATCTGTTTTTAAGAGAGATGTGTTTAAAATCTCCTTTCATTTTTGTGAATTTTTCAAACTCCTGTCTATTGGCAATTTCTGCTTTATATATTTTGAAGCTATGTTACAAGGTACATACAAGTTTAAAATGTCATCTCAGGATAATTAACATTTTGACCCATATGTAGTTACTCTATGTATCACATTTTGCATCTAATGTCTATTATATAACTATTATTTTTTGTATGTTTCTTTCTTAAATTTAATTTAATTTTAAGTTCCAGTATAGTTAACATTATTATATAACTCTTATATCTCTAACAATAATTCATAATATCTCTAGTAATAATTTTTATATTATTTGATCTCTAGCAGTATTTGCATATATTTCTAATAATGATTTTTGAATGGGGATCTATTGTCTATTATTAATACCAGATTTATTTTGATTAATATTTGTCTGACATAATTTTTAACCTTCAAGTTTCAACCTAAAAGGTTGAACATTAAAAGTGTTTTATTTCTCTTTTGAATCTCACATAAATCGTTCATTGTTATATTTTTGAAAAATTCACTTTGGCAATCTTGATTTTAAGTAAAGATTTTAGTCTGTTTACATATGTTTTAATTACCAGTACTTTAAAATTCTATCTATAATCTTACTTTGTAAGCTTTCAATTTCTAATTTTTCTGTTTTTCTTTTTCTTTCTTTCTTTCTTTTTTCTTTCTTTCTTTCTTTTTTCTTTCTTTCTTTCTTTCTTTCTTTTCTTTCTTTCTTTCTTTCTTTCTTTCTTTCTTTCTTTCTTTCTTTCTTTCTTTCTTTCTCTTTTCTTTCCTTCCTTCGTTCCTTTGTTCCTTCGTTCCTTCCTTCCTTTTGGATTGACTTTTTCCCCCTTGACTATTTTGGGAGTTATAATCTCTATGTCTATTCTTTTAGTGATTTCTCTAGAAATCTTAATATGTATGTTTAACAAAGTCTACTGTTAATGAGTAGCTTTCCCTTCTTTTAGTGCAACATAAGGGATTTTAAATCAAATCCACTCATTCCCCTCTGTACTTTTTACCATTGTTCTGGTCTTTTAGTTCTATTTTTAATACCAGAAATTAGATATCATAGTGAGTAAAACACACATTATACTATTTTTTCTCTTACTTTCTAAAATGTAATCTTAGAAAGTAACTCTTTATTATATTATATGATAAAATATCTTACATAATATTCTCTAGTCTGTGCCCCTAACATATTCTGTGCTCTTTAGGACTAAACATCTGGTTTTATTTATTTATTTATTTTTATTAATCCACAGTGCCTGGGACAATGCTGTGTACTTAGCAGGTGCTTAATAAATACTTGCTGGCTCATTGACTCAGCATCCAATTATTCTCATGAGTTTTCATTAAATGAGAAAATTTAACATCCAAGTTAAAATGTTTAGAGATTTTTTTTTCTGCTGTGGTTGGTATTGGTTTTCCATGCTCCATTTCCGTGGGACTGATTCAACTGGAAGTTTCAATTACCAGGCCAAGTTGGTGTGGGAAGTGGTGGTGGGAAGAGACATAAAGAGAAAAATAGGGAATGCAAAAAATATTATTGCATTTTGTGATTATGTGAAAAGCAATAAAGCTAGCATGGTTTCATATTTCATTTGCTGCTCTTCTGTCTAACTATATTCTTTCTTTTTTAACTTACTGACATTTATGAGTACTCATAATAGTCCCATGCTGTAGATGAGGCAGTGATAGATTTTATTCCTTGGCCTCATTCTGAGTCAGATAAGGCCATGTTAGATTCAAGGCAAAATTTACGTCTCTTTTCTTTTCATCCATGCCATTTTTTCCAATATTCCAGTGTCTTTCAGATCAAAAAACCTCTTTCTTCAGGGCGCCTGGGTGGCTCAGTCGTTAAGCGTCTGCCTTCGGCTCAGGTCATGATCCCAGGGTCCTGGGATCGAGTCCCACATCGGGCTCCCTGCTCGGCAGGAAGCCTGCTTCTCCCTCTCCCACTCCCCTGCTTGTGTTCCTGCTCTCGCTATCTCTCTCTCTGTCAAATAAATAAATAAAATCTTTAAAAAAAAACAAAAACAAAAAAAAACCTCTTTCTTCAGTATGTGATGAACACCCATGTTAATTTTTCAGTCTTATCTTTTTCACTTGGTTCATCTAGAAAAGCATTTCTTTCCCACTAATAAAAACACTTTTCTTGCCTTATAGTATCTGATTCAAGAGAGCTTAAAAATAAACCTGAATTTCACTTAAGATAATGCAATAAAAGGACTCTGGATCAGACATCTGTTACTCATTATTTATAACCTCTGGCTAAAAGTCATGCTAATCTAGAGTTATTGCTATTTATTTCTCATACTGCTTGCTCAAAAGATTCATGCATTGTCTTTAGTTATTTTCACTTTGCTTGTGATGTCAGTAAAGCCTAAGTAAAATCTGAAACACTAGGTGTTGGTGTGGGACAAAGGACCACCACCATAAAGCAAGTTAGTGGTCAAAATTTTTCAGTTCTAACCACTGCATCACAGTGACCTTTTGTCACCATACTTAGTTGCTGAAGAATAATTTGGAATTTTTAGCTTTCAATAATTGTTTTCTGCTGTACAATATAGTAATTTAACACTTCAGGTTGTACAGCTGAAACTAATATAACACTGTATGTTAACTAACTGGAATGAAAATAAAAACTTATGTTACCAGCAAAAGAATAATAATAATAATAATAATAATAATAATAATAATAATAATTGTTTTCTTCTAAAGAAAGGCAGGGTGTTTTTATGTATATCCTTCATATGTGGCCATATGAGATTATTTATATGATCTTTAATAATTTTTAATCTTTCATTGAGATTATTTACTGGGTTGTTACATATAATTGCTGGGATCCAAAAGGATCAAGAGAGGGATTCCTATGACCTCATGAAAATCTTTGTTTCTGAAAATCTTTGAATTCTGATCAGAATGCCTGTAAAGAAACAAGAATTCACTTCATAGTCTATAATGAGTTAAGTAGCAGCTTATTATGTACATCTGTTGATGCCTGGACAAGATATGCTATATTGATCATAAAATTGAACTCTGAATCTACCTCAGAAAGACTTTTGAAACATATGGATCAGTATACTTTCTGCTCTCCCTTTAAGGATACTCCCCATGATAAGAGGAAGGTGGATGGGGGATTTCCTCTCAATTCTCAATATTCATTGGCAATGTAAAATGAAGAATTGAAGCAGCTATCCAATAGTAGGTCTCCATCTTGCATTCCCCCCCAACCCCTAAAACATTTTTATCTAAGTTGCCTGCTATTTGCTGACAAAGGTGAATCAAACTTTTTCACTGTATTACTAGGTAATTCTGATTGATTCATAGCATATAGCTTCAGTGACCTATTGACAATTCAAATGGAAAGACAGATTTGCTTAGGACTTGTGCCCTTCCCCTCCTCATCTAAAAGAATTGCCATTAGGGAAAGTGATATTCTTGGGGCTGTTGCTGTAGATTCCGTTTCTGGACATACCTATGGATTATTGGGTTGAAGACATAGCGTAGATTTCCATCATTTCTGCCCACTGGGAAAGCTTATGGTATGAAAGCAATTTCTTCCTTCTATGCTCACACCTTGGTCATTATTTTCCCTATACTTAAGAGTAAATTAACTCTTTATGTATATGGAGTTAGGGTTATACCTCTTAAAGGAATTCATAGAAAGGAGGGTTTAATGTTGGGTATCCATGCATGCCAAAAAGAGGTGTTTCTCAGTAATGCTGAGGCAGCTTTACAAGATTATCTCTTCAGAGTAAGTTTTATGAGAAAAAGACATAAACCTTCTTGTCTTAAATTTCAGTGTCCTATCTCTGAACCAAAAAGACTGCAAAGGTAGATGCTGCATATGGAGCATCTTAATTTGTCTTTGCCCCCATCCTGACTCAGAAAGTGATTTGCTTTATTCAAATCATGATGCAGAATGAATTATTGTTGACTAATGAGTTCCTTAATCTATACTGATAGCATAAAGGTTAAATCTGGGGGCACTAGGTTATCAGAATCTTTCTATAATTTCCTAGGAGCTTGAAGAAAACAGAACAGCAAAGTATATTTACAGTTAATATTACTACTTTAAAATATCTCAAAATAGATGTAGGAAAAACCTTCCCATTTCACATTTCCAAAGTGTAAAGGCTTATTTAAGAGTTAATTGAGCCATGAGAATTGTATATTATTTGTAATATATTAACAGAGTCTAAAACTAAAGAAAAGCTGAAATGTCAAGTTTCCTTCCATTACTAAGTTCACTATTATGAATTTAAGGCTTTTGCTCCATTTCTGAGTTATCATTAGAGTAGATTATAAGCTTGGTTATCTATAGATTCCCAGCTGTAGAAAAGAGGGGAATGTATTCACTCAAGTTTTAGAAATTAAATTAAGAGGAGTTATCTTTCAAAATATCTGAAAAATTTATTGAGCCTTAGTGAGTTTAATTTCAGTGTGTTTAATGAAAATCAAAGGTGGATTCATTTAGTTCAGGCTATCAGATGAAGGAAGGTGTTCTTCCATGCAGAGACTTCAAGGAAGAGTGGAGGATGATTTACACTTCACCTCTGGCTTCTGATTTAGCGAATGGTCAGACAAAAGCTATCTAGAATTGGTTGGATGTTAACCAATGTTAGGTAGCTTTTGTTCTGGTATAGTGGAAATCATTAGTAACCGTGACTTCCAGGTATTCTAAGGGATGCAGCTTGAAGGTAGTGATAAAAGTGAAGACAAAATAACTTGTTGGAGGAAACAAACTGAGGGTTGCTGGAGTAGTGGGGGGTGGGAGGGATGGGGTGGCTGGGTGGGTATGTGCTATGGTGAGTGCTGTGAATTGTGTAAGACTGTTGAATCACAGACCTGTACCTCTGAAACAAACAATACATTATATATTAAAACAAAAAAAAAGAGAAGATATTAGGAAGGGAAAAATGAAGGGGGGGGAATCAGGGGGGAAACGAACCATGAGAGACTATGGACTCTGAGAAACAAACTGAGGGTTCTAGAGGGGAGCGGGGTAGTGGATGGGTTAGCCTGGTGATGGATATTAAAGAGGGCACGTATTGAATGGAGCACTGGGTGTTATACGCAAACAATGAATCATGGAACACTACATCAAAAACTAATGATGTAATGAATGGTGGTTAACATAACATAATAAAATAAAATTAAAAAAAATAACTTGCTGGAATAAGAAACTTGGATTAGTTCAGTGTCATTGCCGCTTGAGTTGGAGGAAATCTGTATGAGGTGGTTGAACACATGCAATTACTAAATACACGAGGGCAATAAAGGAAGCACTCATATTTCTTAGTTGATGACAGTTTTATTACTTACAAGTCTGAACTCTTCCTGTCCCACTCCCACACCACCAGGATAGAGACCCCTTCTCTTAATACATAGATTCTGTGTGCACGTGTATGTTGTGGTGTGTGTATGTGTATATGTGTTCTCAGTATAGGGTTATAGGAGTAGGGGCTTAATGTTCATGTTTAGTTTCAAGTCTGGATGACTCGTATTGATTTGATGACTAGTTGATCAATGACACTTTTATGACCTTCAACTTTTAATTTTTGTACATAACCTAATGCCTTTCTGAGCAACTGTCTTCCATACTCATGGATTACTCACTTATCTCCTAGGTAGTTACATATTCAATTGAAATACACAGTATTTAGGATAATTTATTATCACACAGAATTGTTATTATGTGCAGAATTTGGTACTTAATGAGCCAGTTTTGTCTCATATCCAAAACATTGCAGGTACTAAAATAGTCTGGGTGTCAGAATCTGTCCTGGCTTCTCACCTTGTAGAGATTTGGTTCTTAAGAATCAGAATGGCAGAGCAATAGGAACTAGGCCAGCCGTAAAAACCTAGCCTCGTAGTGTGTGATCACTGGCTAAAAGTTAATGTGATCCCTGGCTGTTTTCTGGACTACCAAATCGTCATTTTCCTTGATTCTGTGCATCTGACTCTTAGTTCTAGACTTTCCCCTTGTTTCCTGTCACTGGGCTGTGCAATTCTTGATATTCTTCTCACTTGCAGTTGAGCTTCTTCAGTACAGTCTCTACCTTTCCAGGGTGGGTTTCCATGTGATGTTCTGCTAGAATGTAAGCTCTGCAAGGGGAGGAAATCTATTTTGTTCATTGCTATGCCTTCAGTGACTAGAATAATGCTTGGCAGGTGTCAAGTTATCAATTAATAAATATATATTGAATAACATTTATTGACTTCTATTTCTATCATTTTGTTTTCCTCTAATTCTCTTACCTTGCACTTCCATGAGTAGCCTTTGTTGTCAGGTATCTAACCTGTGTTACCTACAGGGTGATCCTGGAACTCCAGAGAAAATCTCCTCGTTCTCAGTGCTCATGCCATCTAGCCACTTCTAGCCCATGGCAATCCACTGCATGATATGCTCGAGGATGTTAATATTATAAGGTGTTATCACCTATATTAAAGTACATTTCAGCTGGCACTAAGGATGAATTAGAGTCTCTATGTGACTTTGCCTCTCCCAAAATAGATATTTTTATGACTAAGAAGTTCTTAGGTTTTATCAGAGAGCAATTTCAGGAAATTCTTAGATAAGCAGACTTATTTTTCTATATTATCCAACTGTTGGGGGTCAATGATCTTTTCTGCAGCATAAAAAATATGCTTTGGTATGAAGGACACAGATCCAAATGGATTATGCAGATGGGTGACAGGCATTCTGCAATCTCAGGAAATCTACAAGTAATAGTGATACTATTGTGGAGGCGCCTGGGTGGCTCAGTCAGTTAAGCATCTGACTTTGGCTCAGGTCATGATCTCAGGGTCCTGGGATCAAGCCCTGTGTCGGGCTCTGCGCTCAGCGGGGAGTCTGCTTGTCCCTCTCCTTCTCCTTCTGCCTTTCCCCCTGCTCATGCTCTCTCTGTCTCTCTCTCAAATAAATAAATAATATATTTAAAAAAATAATGATACTATTGTGTAGGTGAAGATGTACACAGATACTTGCTTCTAATATCTAGTGACACTATCTGCTATTGAGAATTAATCTAATACAGTTCTCTGAGGGAAGCCTTAAACTTCTATTAGACCAGGTTTATAGGAATGTATATCAAATTAGTTTTCAACTTAACAACACAGAAATAGAGATCATAGAGCTTAAAGTCACCTTAAGAGATCATCTATTTCAGATACTTGCCTATGGGCAGATTAGGTATAATTCAAATTTCATAGAAAGCATTCATCCTCATGAGATCCAAAGAGGTTGAATGACTTTCCTGCCAAGGGTGACATAGCAAAGCTTTGAAAGAAAATAAATTTCATCTACTGAGATATAGTCCAAAAGGGAATATATGTTTTCATAATTTTTGTTTAAATTTTCCCTTAATAGAAAACTTCTAAAACAATCAGCAGTGTCCTAAGCACATCTTCTTATAATATGTGCAGGACTTTCGGTCTGTAGTTTCAGCCGAATGGGATTAGAGGATAAAATCAAAGGCTTTCCCTTTCTGTAAGGCAGAAAGGGTTTATGCTCTTGTAAGACAAATCATAGTGCATCTAACAAAGTATAGCAGGCCAGACAAGTCATCTGCAGAGCCTCAGACTCTTGACTGAGAATCAGCATGTCCTCAGTTTTCACCATTCTTAGGTAAAAGAAATGTAAAATGCTCTTAGAAATACATACACTAGTATTAACTGAAGGATTCATAAAATTTTAGAGATAGCTGAGACTAAAAATCATCTTGACTACCCTTTTTATTTTAAGTAAGAAGAACTGGGTCCTAAAAATTGATGAGGCTATATATTTGACCACAGTTAAAGAAAAAGTCGTGGGGCTCCAAAAGTTTCATTCTAGACCACTCAAAGGTGGCAAAGCCGTCACCAGAACACTTGTTCTGACCCCAGAGGCCAAGGCTTTTTCCATTTTAATGAAGTGAGTCTCCTTCTATGAGCCTCAAATCTTATATCATGCTCAGCATTATTTTATCTGATGTGTTCAGCCCTATGGTTCAAGTTGAAGGTTTATTCCCACACTTTTTTTTTAATATACTCAAATGATTTTTGAAGCATTGGTAAGAGATAGATGTTGTCTTGCTCTTTTCTTATACCTCTGTGTTTTGTCTTCCTGCTTCTGGAAATATTCACCATACAGTCTCCAAATACTGACATTGAGTTGCATGAGGCACACAACTTTTGGAAGCGTAGTCTTGGGTATTTTGCCCCATCCTCAACCAAGAACTTGCATTTGACTTGTATTGCTTTCCTCCTATTGCCAAGGAGGTCATACAAGCTGAGTGGTATAGTTTTGAAGTCTGTCTGATGATTAGATCTGTATTTTGTCAAATGTATGCAGTGATAAATAGTAAAATGAACATCTCATTAGAAATAAGATAGCATAATAATTTATATAAGGGAAATTAGGAGCAAGAGGGCTAATTATGTATTTTCCCTTAAAATGCCCTTTCTCCCATTGTCAGAAATACGGGATTAGGTAAACCAAATGTGGCATTTTGTTTGGTATTTTCTTACGTCTAGAAATGTTATTTTAACACTCCTGAAAAGTACAACTTTCAATATCATCATACTGCCAACTCTACTCAGAGCTAACATTCTTTTATTCAACTGTCTCTACTAACAGTCTTAACTGGTATTATTCCTTACTTAACCATTTTTATTGTTTATACAGAGATGTAGTAATTTCCCCATTTTGTGCCTGTTTCAAAATGCTCCTTAAGTGCAAAGCTATTCTGTACCATGACCTAGTGTGTGGAAGGAAATAAGCATCCAACCATGCGTGTACATTAGCACAATGCTCATGCGGACAGGAGCCATATTTTTCCTGAAAAGCATGATTGATGAAGCCAGTTTTGCAGACGAAGAGCTTATGACCAATTTCTTTCAAGGTTCAGTTCAAGTTTGACTTCATGAAGAATTTCATGTAGCAAATGGGAAAATACTCTTTTTAAATTTTCAGGTAGTTTCACTATCATTATGGGCTTCTAAACCTACCCATGGCCCAGCCCTGGTTAAAGCCGGGGTGGCTCTGCTCAGCCCCAGGTTTGGTGTAGCACAGCTGTTAAAGAGAGCATGTGGCCGGTTGTGTTCCTGAAAATCTGTAGCCCGCAGGATTCCGCTTTCTGTTAGTATTAAGTGCAGACCATATGGCATAATGCAAAAATGGAAGCACAAATTTTTACATACTACAAGTATTGCAGTTTATGACCAAGCAGCCAGACTGCTCGGCTGTTATCTCTTGCACTGACGGGCTCCAGAGGAAGTCAGCTGTGCAATTAGAGATGTTTTGTCTCGTCTGCACCAGAGTTGAAACCTGAAGATGCCCGGAAGAGTGATATTCTCATGTGTGTGTGTGTTTTCTCTGCAGGTGCTAAATTTTCAAGGAGAGAAATGTTCAGCTTGAGCAAACATGACTAATAATTGTGAGATGTTTATTTGCAAACAGACAAGTGTTGGCAGCACAGAATCCAAAGCAGAAAGTATTACCTTCGAGAAGTGCTATGGGATTTGGGGCTTCATGTTTTCCTTACAGGCTTAGCCCTTTCTTCTGAGAGTCCTTCTTTGGAATTTCAACATTTTATTTATTTGTAAAAAAAAAACAAAACAAAAAAACAAAACCCACTATGTAACATACTGTCTCTGTCTAGCTTTGCATTTAATTGTACTTCTTCCATCTACTTTGTGCTGATAAATAATAATTCTGAAACACAAAAGGATGTTTAGGTAATGGTCTTCGCCATTCTTTCAACAAATATCTCTCCTTATACCCATGATATTTTAAAATAGTTACTTGTTTAACTGCCTGCTACTTCTACTGGAATCTAACTCCCCTGAAGGCACAGGCCATGTCATTTTGTCATTGTCCTCCCCACTGTCTGACACAGTGCCAGGCACATAATAGGTATTTGGAAAATGTCTAATTCAATGAATTATTCTATCATTTTTTAGTACTTGTTCAATATATTTTTGTGCTTTAAATATTTTAAAGTTTTGTCTTCAAGTGTGTTATGTAGGATAATGCTCCATTAGCCAGTCCTCACCTTATGCAATCAGGCAGAAAACATGTTTTCCTATAAGAATGTTTTTCACTATAATTTTTTAAATGATTATTTACAAGACTGGTCAATATTGAAGATTGATGATCTTAGTTATAAGCCTTTATCTTTTCATCATAGTTCTGGGAAATACTTTTTTTCTTCTTATGTTCTTCTATAACATTTTATACTTACCATATTCTTAGAATATGGGATATAATAATTATAATTAATATAATTGTCTTAGAGATGAAAAGGACGTTAGATATCATGTAATTCAAAGGAAATAGAATTAAATTAAGGTCCAGAGAGATGACATGGCTTGTCTAGTACCATATTGGTAGGTTTTAGTACCAGTTGTGGGTTGTTATGTATCATATATATATGCTCTTGTAAGACCATATTGGTAGGTTTTAGTACCAGTTGTGGGTTGTTATGTATCATATATATATGCTCTTGTAAGACAAATCATAGTGCATCTAACAAAGTATAGCAGACCAGACAAGTCATCTGCAGAGCCTCAGACTCTTGACTGAGAATCAGCATGTCCTCAGTTTTCACCATTCTTAGGTAAAAGAAATGTATATATATATGTATATTGATGGTGCTATAATATAATATATATATATATTTGGTGCTATTTCAAGAATCTTTTCCCGAGCACTAAGATCAAGCATGAAATTATAATTACTATCATTATCCAATTCATTCTTCAAGAACGGGTCTTTATTTTCACTCATTAAAGTAGAATCATTGTTTTTTAGGATTTGAGATCATCTTTGTCTTTTTGTATACTGGCATCCTCTAAAGTTATATAAATAATTCATTGATTATGTGCTTTTGTTTTCAAAGCATTTTTAAAAAGCATCTAGTTTGTGTCTGAATTCATTTATTTCATACTGGAAGTGGTATAATTTTGTTACAGAATTCAGGTGAAAATTTTCTGATGTTGTACTTGCACTAATTCAGGTTTAGATTTATAATGTTTTCATCATCAGTATTTTATACTTACTTATCACCCAGCCTTCTATTCCTTTGTTTTTGTTATTTGTCTTTTTAAAAAGCTGGCATATTCATGGCATGTTTATATCCCCTACACATACATGCCTCAAAGCTATATAAATGACAAGCCAAGAGTAGTAATTTTTCATTTTTAAGTCTGTTGCTTGGAATGCAAATCACAGACCTAGGGAAATCAGATTATAAGTTTGGCTATATACATACCGAAAGCTATTAGCATCACATCATAGGTGCATTACAGATTAAATGGAGGTTTGTATTATTGTCCAGTTTTATTATAATTTTAATTAGAAAAATTTTTAGTTCTAATATAGATCTTGAAGAAAATTTGCTCTTTCTGCAGTACTGGGGGTTCTCTAAGTTGCAAAAAGGGCTTTGGCTATCAAATTAGATACTTCTGGATTTAGAATCTTGTTAAATTTCCATGTCTTAATAAGAGAAAACAACTGGCTATGTTTCCATAGCCAGAAATTCCAAACTGAGAGCAAAGGACATTTGCCTCCACACTCCTCCAACTTTACTCTTTCCACTTATTATGAACCACTAATCACTATTATTATTATATCATTGTTATTATCATTGCTGTAATACATATCCATGGTGGGAAAAAAGAACAGCAGGATTAATGTGAAAAATTTATCTTCCTTCACCCTAACTATCCCATCATTACACCAGAAGTGTTTAGTATTATGAATAGCATCTTGTGTATTATAACAGAAATTTTATGTATCTACAGGTATATATTTTATTCAGACTCTTTCAATCTTCGGTTTTCTCTTGGATAATCCTCATTTCACATTGGATTGCCAGCATCCCAGATTTAATGTGTCCTAGAATTTTAATTTACATTAAATTTAATTTACAGTGCATGAGTATCAGCAAGGTTTCGCTGTCCTGAACTTGAAAGCAGTTCCTAGTTAGTCATAATTACTCCTGAGAAAAAAACTTCTATGTTTTTCAGGTGAAATCACTGCATTTCCTGGAGTACCTAAGGGACTAATTCATTTACTAGCTTTCAAAACAGGGCAGCTAAATTTTCTTAGACACATCATAGGTAATTGAATTCTACTGAACTTGCAAATACATCCAATTCTTACTCAAAAAGTTGTCCCAATTGGATCAAATAGTTAAATGGACAGTAAGGATTGGGAGAAGAACCATACTTTAGAGAGCAGAAAGCAAGCATCTGCTGTTTATCTCCCAGATTAATGAGCGCAGTTCTGTTGGAAGAGTGAGTACTAATTAACTCATTAAACAGTTCTCACTGTGATTCCTCAATATAATTTCAGGCTAAACTCATATTTAGAGACTTAAAACCTAACCACAAATGTTTATCATTGTAAGCTATTGATATAATTTTCAAGGATATTAGAAAATTTCTTAGGCCACATAGTAGAAAGGAAGTAATATAAAGCTAAAGGCTCTTTTTGTGTAGAAAATACTTGAAAACTTTTTTAGCTTAGTTTCCCAAATGTTAATGAAGTTAGTTGATCCCTATGTGCTAAAGTTGAATGTTTTATTAATAAGAACTTTGATTGAGGGGCACCTATGTGGCTCAGTCCGTTAAGCATCTGCCTTTGGCTCAGGTCGTAATCCCAGGGTCTTGGGATCGAGCCCCGCATCGGGCTCCCTGCTCAGTGGGGAGTCTGCTTCTCCCTCTCCCTCTGTAGCTCCCCCTGCTTGTGCTTTCTTGCTCTCTGTCTCAGTCAAATAAATAAATACAATCTTTAAAAAAAAAAAAGAACTTTGATTGGTTGTGAATTTGCATTCGTGTCTGATTCTGAAGAGTCATGCTCCTCAATTAAAACCCACCCAAGAAGCATGTTCAGCATGCGTTATAATGGTAAAACAAATTTAGTAAACTGCATTAAAACAGAAAAGAGAAAATGAACAATTTCCAACTTTGTTTTGAAGTGACTTTTGTGTGAATCAGAATGGTGGTGGCTCTATTACTCCAGGACACATGTTATATCTAGTTTAGAACCACGAAGGCATGTGGCCCTACTCTACATCAGCACTGTGGTGGTTAAGTGTCAGTATTGTTAATCGTGAGTCCCATTACTGAGTGTGTAGCACATTGCTTGTGAGACTTGGCTGAAGTCCTATGGTTGTGCATGTCAAGGAGCATAGAAATTACAGCATGCTAGGTGCACCTGGGTGGCTCAGTTGGTTAAGCCCCAGAGTCTTGGTTTCAGCTCACGTCACGATCTCAGGGTTGTGAGATCGGGCCCTGCCTTGGGCTCTGCGATCCACGCAGAGTCTGCTTAGCACTCTCTTCCTCTCCTTCTGCCCCTCCCCCTCACACACACACAGTCTCTCTCTCTCTCTCTCTCTCTCTCTCTCTCTAAAACAAATAAACCTTAAAAAAAAAGAAATTACAGCATGCAGCTCAGGACCTATCTGTAATTCACATGCTCTCTTCTTAGAGGGAATTATTATTTTCCTGAGAAAGATTTTTAACCTGTAGTCCTCCTCAGATGACCAGGAGGAGAATAACGTTGAAGAGTTTCAGTGGATTCCAGAAACTCCCTAAAAGATTAAGTGTTTTAAATAAAAGTTTTCCAAGAATGATAGAAATAGAGTAGATTATTGAAGTTATTTTAGGAGACCGTTTATATATCTGATCGGGTGATCGGGAGGCAGGACTTTGAAAGTAGATAGCCTGAAATTCACTCACCAGCAACTAGTAACTTTGGGACATGATTTAACCTACTGAATCTTCTTTTTCTTCATCTGGATCTGTAAAAAATGGATACTTACATCAACCTCAGAAAGTATTGTGATAGAAAGTGGTCATTAAATGGCACCTATTACTAGAAATATACATGGTGATAATTAACTTTTAAAGATTTTATTTATTTATTTGAAAGAGAGAGAGCATGAGAGGGGGGAGGGTCAGAGGGAGAAGCAGACTTGCTGCCGAGCAGGGAACCTGATGTGGGACTTGATCCCAGGACTCCAGGATCATGACCTGAGCCGAAGGCAGTCGCTTAACCAACTAAGCCACCCAGGCGCCCATATTTTCCATTTATTTATAGCATGAGGGATTTCAGGGATCTCAGAAGAGAGACATTCTTGTCTTAGGGATTTATAAATGATGGACCTGATAGAATCTTCCATGGAAATCCTTAAACAAGTGACATGCACTTAGTTTCTTTTTGTTCTTATGTACCTTGAAGTTGCTTATTTTAGAATCTAAGCTCTTGGAAGGTAAGCACCGTGTCAGGGTACCATTGACTACCTGTAATGCCAAATAGGGGTAGAAAAATGTGATCTATTATGTGGGCTAAATATTCCCTAATGCACATGCATTTTATTGAAGGCTTAAAAGTGTTTCTATACGATGTCAGTACAACTGATTGAAAAGTGAAACATTTAGATAAATTCAGCTCTCACAAAATGGCTGCAGCTTTGCTGCATTTTTTTTTTTTTTCTTCTCTGTGTCAGTGAGAGTAAGGACTGAGCCATATATCAGTGGCTGGTTCTCACTGGATGTGGAACCTTTGTTAGCTCCAGATTCAGCTTGGCAACAAACACATATGAGACTTACTTGTCATCTTCTAAAAATAGTCCCTGTTTCTGAGATGTTTTCAAATGAATAAATACTGTACTACATTTATACTGGCTGTTCATTATTTTAAAAAGAGAAAAAAAAAAAGTAAGAATTGGGCACAGTGATGAAGTTGCCGCTAATGATGATAAAATTCTTCACAGTCCTCTCTCCTCTGCTTGCCTACCATCTACTTCTTTTATCTCTTACTCTTGTCCCCAAGAACATCTATACATCATCATTTTAATATGATTCTAAAAATTTATGATTTTATGTAGTTTCTTCAACATAGTTGGTAGGCAATAATGTTTTGTGTGTGAGGTTCTCCTCTTGGCTCTCAAATGCACTATATCCTAACTGGTGTGCCTGATGAGATCCAACAGTTCTCATTCCACCAGCGTTGACCATCAGATCCCACTTTCTACTTTTTTCCATTGTGAAAGGATTTTTGAAACTCAGTGTTGGGTCTTCTTTTTGGAAAAATTTTCTCGTAGTTTGAGATTTTTTTCCTTTAATTTTGAGAGTTTTGAGTGGTATGTGTAAATGCATGAGTGTGCATGTTTGTGCATTTTTAAAAAGGGTGGAATTTATAGCTCTGATATATGATTGTACCATTGATGAACTATTTTTCAAGTGCCACAATCTACTCCACAGAAAATATAATTACATGCGGAATGATCTAATAAACTGTTGCAATGTTTTGATTGTGAAAGCACGAGTAGAAATTGAGATAATACCTTTAGTTCAGTGTGTCTCACATAGAATTGCCACTCAAAATTTCACTGAATGTAAGTGTATATCAGTACATTTCTCGTAGAAAAACATAAAATCCAGCTTGTTGTGAAGCAGCTATGTTGTAAGCAGCTAATAAACACATTGCTTAGCATTCTTAATGAAATATTCTCTAATAAAAATGTTCTCATGTAGCAGAAAGTGGACACAAAGTTCTGTCCTGGCTCTGTGAATTTAAAAATTATTATATGGGCTGTATTACATGGAAGGCATTTGATTTTGAATAGCACTAAAAGCAAAACTATAAAAACAAGATTTTTCCAAAATATACAAAGAAGAAACAAATTTAGTGGAAAAAGATCAACACCTCTGATAATTAATGAAATACAGACTAAAAAAGTAAATTCCAAATTAAATTGGCAAAAGTGCAGTAAATTTTAATGCCTGACACTGGGTAGAGAGCAGAATGAACACTGTAGCACCCTACAGATAGGAATATAAATCCCTACGAGTTTTCTGGAGAATATTTGGGAATGCGCTTCAGGAAGTTTAAAATGTGCCTAAATTACCAGATATGCGGTTGAAAGTTTACCTTTACATTGGAAATAAGCTAAGTGTTAAATAGGAATGGCCCAGTTAAAGAAATCCATTCATGAATTTAATATTTTGTCTGTGCTCATTACGTGCCACCCACGGTTTCAGTCTCAGGATGTAGTTGGGAACAGATGATATAGATATGATTTGACACTTATTAAAGATTACATCGTTAGAATATAATCATGGAGATTACATGGGGTTGTTGGTCATATGGTAAGTATATGTCACTTTGTAAAAGACTGACAAGCTGTTTTCCAAAGTGGTTGTACCGCTTTGTGTTCCCATTGGCTGTATGAGAGTTTGGGTTGTTCTGTATCCTTTCCAACGTCTTCTTTTAGTCTTTAAAACTTTAGCCATTCTGTTGGGTGTGTAGTAGTACCTCCCTGTGATTTTAATCTGCATTAACATGATTACTAATGGTTTTGAGAATTGTTTTTGTTCCTGACGATCATTTTTTTTCTTTCTTTCTTTTTTCTTTTTTTTCAGTTCACCTATTCCTCCTCCCCTTGCCCCCTGCTGCCTCCTTGCCTCTGGAAACCCCCAATTTGTTTTCTATATCTGTGAGATTGTTGTTGTTGTTGTTTTAAAATCCCACATATAAGAGAGATCATACAGTATTTCTCTTTCTCTCTCTAATTTATTTCACCTGGGATAATGCCCTCGAGGTCCCATGTAGTTGCAAATGGCAAGATTCCATACTTCTTTATGGCAGAATAATATTCTATCACATATATATCATAATTTCTTTATCCATTTATTCATGGATACTTAGGATGTTTCCATATCTTGGCTATTGTAAATAATGCTGCAATGAACATAGGGGTGCATATTATCTTTTTGAGTTAGTTTTTTCAATTTCTTCAGATAAAACCCAGAAGTGTAATTGATGGATCATTTGGTAGTTCTATTTTTAATTTTTTGGGAAACCTCCATACTGTTTTCCATAGTGGCTGCACCAATTTACATTCCCACCAACAGTGCATGAGGGGTTCTTTTTCTCCACATTCTCATTCACTCATGTTATTTGTCTTTTTGAAAATAACCATTTTAAGGGATGTGAGGGGATATCTCATGGCTTTGATTAACATTTTCCTGATGATGAGTGATAACGATCATCTTTTCATGTACCTATTGGCCATTTATATGTCTTCTTTGGAAAAATGTTTATTCAGATCTGCTGCCCATTTTAAATTTGATTGTTTGTTCTTTGCTATTGAGTTGTATGAGTTCTTTATATATTTTGAATATTAGCCCCTTATCAGATACAAGATTTGCAAATATTTTCTCCCATTCTGTAGGTTGCTTTTTTATTTCGTTGATGGTTTCCTTTGCTGTGCAGAAGCTTTTTAGTTTGATGTAGTCTCACTTGTTGGCTTTTGTTTTTGTTGCTTTTGCTTTCAGTTTAAAATGAAAAAAAATCAAGACCTATGTCACAGAGCTTACCATCTATATTTTCTTCTAGGAGTTTAATGGTTTCAGGTCTTACATTCAGGTCTTTAATCCATTTTGAGTTCATTTCTTTGTAGGGTGTGAAATAGTGGTTGGGTTTTATTCTTTTGCACATTGCTTTGCATTTTTCCCAGCATCATTTATCAAAGAAACTCTCCTTTGCCCATTATATGCTGTGGGCTCATTTGTAATAAATTAATTGAATAAAACATATATGCATGGGTTTGCTTCCCATTGACTTATGTTTCTGTTTTTATGCTAATACCATTCTATTTTAATTACTGTAGCTTTGTAATATAGTTTGAAATCAGGGAGCCTGATTATTAATCATTGTTATCTTTGGGTTTTTTTAGTAAAGGGGTTATGGGATGAATTGTGTCCCAAAATTAGTATGTTGAAATCCTTAGTACCTCAGAATATGATTTTATTTGATTATAGAGTCTTTAAAGAGATAATTAAGTTAAAATGAGGTAATTATGGTAAGCTCTAATCCAATATGGCTGGTGTCTTTATAAGGATAGGAAATTTGGACACAGACAAGCACGGAGGGAAAACCATGTGAAGACATGGGGATAAAACAGCCATTTACACACCAAGAAGAGGGGCCCCAGGAAGCAGACCCTGCCATCACCTTCATCTCAGATGTCTAGCTTCCAGAATTGTGAGACAATAAATTTCTGTTATTTAAGCTACCCAGTTTGTGGCACTTCATTATGGAGCCCTTGCAAACTAATACAAAGGAACTTCAATTTTTTTTTTTTTGCCCATTTTAAGTTACTAGTTAACACATATTTTTTATATATTTTGGATAAGTCATATAAATATATATATTTATATATATTTTCTCGCAACCCATGGTGTGAATTTTTATTTTCTAATGATAATACTTTCAAGTGCAGAAGGTTTTGATTTGTAAGATGTCCAGTGTTTCAATTTTCAAAAATATGTAGTGCTTTTGTGTTCTGTAAAGATATTTATTTGCCTTAAGGTTGATAAGATTTTCTCCTGTATTTTCTTTTAGAAATTTCCTAGCTCTAATTGTACTTTTAGGTGTATTTTGAATTTAAAAAAAAAAAAACATGTGGTGTAAGAATCAAGATTCATTTTGTTTCATGTAGAGATACGTCGTTGTTCTGTCTCCATTTATTGTGGACTACTATCTTTTCTCCATTTAATCACCTGAGCAAATATCAGTTAATCAAACATGTGGTTCTATTTCTGGACTCTCTATTCTGTTTCATTGATCTTACCTATCTTACCCTTATGGTAAAGCCATTTTATCTTGATAAAAGAAGTCTATATAGTATGTAGTATATAGTATGTTTTGTGGATTTTATTGTTCAGGGTTTACACATATTTAAACTTATCTTTAAATGCTTTCATGCTACTTGCTTTTTAAAATGTCATTGTTTTTCTAATATACTTTTTCAATTATTTGTTGGTAGTGTATAGAAATAAAATTACACTTTTGTTTCTTCTCTGTGTGTCTTGTTTTTTTCTTCTTTTTTTATTACGTTGTGTTAATCACCATACATTACATTATTAGTTTTTGATGTAGTGTTCCATGATTCATTGTTTGCATATTAACACCCAGTGCTCCATTCAGTACGTGCCCTCTTTAATACCCATCACCAGGTTAACCCATCCCCTCACCCCCCTCCCCTCTAGAACCCTCAGTTTGTTTCTCAGAGTCCATAGTCTCTCATGGTTTGTGTAACATGACTATATTCACTTTTTTATCCTAATAGTTTTGGTGATTTCTTAGGATTTTCTGTTAGTATCATGTCATTTGTGAACCCACCCTACTTCACTTTTCCAGTCAGTGTGTCTTTTATTTCTTTTCCCTGCATTTATTCCACTGGTTAAGACCCTACCTTAATATAGAATAGAAGTGCTGAGAGTGAGTAGGTTTTACTACCCATCTTAGGAGAAAATCTTAAGTCTTTCACTATTACTATGGTGTCACTTACAGGCTTTTTGTAGATTCCTTTTATCACTTTGAAGATATTTCCATCAAGTTCTACTACCAGAGAATTTTTAACATTAATGGGCATTAAATTTTGTAAAGCTCTTTCTTGGAATCTATTGAGATGATTGTATGATTTTTCTGTTTTAGGCTGTCATTTTAGTAAATTACATTGATTGATTTCCCAAATGTTAAGCCAATCATACATTCCTAAGATGTATTACACTTGGTCATGATACTTATCCTCTTTAAATATTGCTGAATTTGAATTGCTAATATTTTTCAAGCATTTTTGTATTAACATTTGTGAGATAAATAAATATTCTCATATTTGGTTTGTAATATTCTTGTATACGTTTGACTAGCTTTTGCATCAGAGTAATGTCGTCTTCTTCAAATGAGTTGAGAAGTTATTTCCTTTTTATCTATTTTCTGAAAAAACTTGCCTAAGATTGCTATATCTTTTTCCTTAAATATTTGAGCAATTCCCCATTAAAGCCATCTGAGTGTAGAGTTTTATTTGTGGGAAAGTTTTTAATTTCAAATTCCATGTGTTTAATAGATATTGTACTATTCACTTTTCTGTTTATTCTTGTGGCATTTTGGCAAATTCTGTCATTTTAGGATTTATCCATTTTACCTAAGCCATTGAAATTATTGACATATTTCTTTTTATTTATTATTAATGAAAGCATCCACTTTCATTCCTGATATTGATAATTTTTGTCTTTTTTTATTCTTGATCAATTTAGCTAGAGATTTGTTAGTTTTATTGCTTCTATTCAAATAACCATCTTTGGGTTTCATTTTTTTCTTTTTTTTTCATTTTTAAGTTTCATTGACTTCTGCTTTTAACTCTTTATTTCCTTCTACTTAATTGGGTTTTAATTTAGATGTTTTCTAAATTCTAAAGGTGCATCCTTTCTTTTGTAATATAAATATTTAACGTTATGATTCCCAATTAAATACTGTTTTCATTTCTTTCATTTCATATAAAAATTTTGATATTTTTCATTCTCATTCAGCTCTAGCTATTTTCTAGTTTTCTTTGTGATTTCTTCTGTAATCTATAGACATTTAAGAGCATGTTATTTAATTTCCAAATATTTGAAGTTTTTTCCAGATATTATTAATTTGCTGTTGATTTCTGGCTTAAATTTCTTTCTTTCTTTCTTTCTTTCTTTCTTTCTTTCTTTCTTTCTTTCTTTCTTTCTTTCTTTCTTTCTTTTTTTGTGGTCTGTAGAATTTCAATCCTTTTTTGAATTCAGTGACACTTGTTTCATTGTATGGCATATGGTCTACCCAGGTGAATATTCCATATATACCTGAAAATAATGTGTATTCTGCCATTGTTAGGAGTAATGTTCTATAGTCAGTTAGGTTAAATTGGTTGATAGTAGTTCAGATTTTACATTTTCTTATTGATTTTTCTGGTACTGTTCAATGAATTCCTGAGAAAAGAGAATTAAAGTCTCTAACTCTATTTGTGAAATTGACTACCTCCACTTTCAGTTCTTTTAGTTTTTACTTTGTATTTTGAACCTTTTTTATTAGGTGGATAACATTTAGGATTCTTGTGTATTCTTGTTGAATTCACTAATTTATTATGAAGTTTGCCTCTTTATTTCTGTCAGTATTCCTTGTATTGAAGCACACTTGATAACTGTATCCCATTCAGCTTTCTCATGCTTACTGTATGTATGGCCATTTCAAAATTTCAAACTATCCATATCTTTATATTAAAAGTGAATTTCTTATAGTTAGGTCTTGTGTTTTTATCTAAACTGACATTCTCCACTTTTTAACTAGAATGTTTAGGCCATTTACTTTTAATGTATTGTCATTGGTTGGGTCTATGTCCACTATCTTCCTATTTGTTTTTATTGTTTTTCCTTTTCCCCCTTATTTCTGCTTTGATATTTAGTGAATACTTTTCACATTCAATTTCATTGCCTCTATTGATTTATTAGCTAAACTTCTTTGTTCTAATTTTTAATAGAGGTTTTAGGGTTTTAAATATGTACATTTACTTTATCATATTTTGCCTTCACATAATGTTATACCACTTCACATATAATGTAAAAATCTTATAACAGCATATGTTTATATCCTACCACTATTTGTGTGCTATGGCTAATCATATACTTTACTTTCACATATGTTATGAACTCTACAACATAAAATTGTTTTTACTTTAAGGGCAGTTTCCTTTCAAATAAATTTAAAAATGGGAAATTGTCTTTTATATTTACCTATGTATTTATTCTTTCCAGTGTTCTTCATTCTTATACAATCTAATCTGCTATAAATCCTATTCAGTAAATTTTTTATTCCAGATTTTGTATATTTCATCTCTACAAATTTCATCTAGTTATTTATGTACCTTCCCTTTCTCTCCACTGTATAATCATATTTTTATCTAAATCTTTAAACATATTTATAAAAGCTGTTTTAAGTCCCTGCAAACTAATTCTGTCATCTCTGTTAATTCTTGATCTGTTTATATTGTCTAATTCTTTTCATGTCTATGGGTCACATTTTTTTCCTTACATATCTAATAATTTTTGATCAGATGTTGGATATTGTCAATATTATATTATTGATGGATTTCATTGTCTTCCTTTAAAAAGTTTTGAGTATTCTTTTGATATATGGCTCAGTAATTTGCATTTAAATTTGATCCTCTTAAGGCTTGTTTTTTTTGTTGTTGTTGTTAATTCATACATTTATTCAACAAACATTTATTATGATCTACTGGCTCATCACATGATAAGTCCTATGTTACTGGACAATGAAGGAGTTTAATGAAGCAAGGGAAACAGGCTGATAGCACCATGTACAGTAGAGGAAAATAGAACATACACAGAGGAGGCAATTTTCTGTGCCAGGGAGATTAGGAATAACCTCTTTTTCTGAGAAGAATATTTTTAATGGATACTTAGGATGCACAGAAGTTTCACATATGGATAGGGGGCAGTTTTGGAAGTTCCTCCAGTGACAAAACAAAGGCAAAAAGCAAAGATTTGCTAAATATCTAGTGGCTGAGTCAGAATTAGAAGTGTCTTTTGAATGACTGTCTGGTGATCTGTTAGCATCTTTGACTTTGTAATTTCTCTTTCCTTTCCTTTTTTTTTTTTTTTTAAATTTTTAATCACTTCGTTGTTCTCTCCCTTTCTCAAGTCCTTAAGTTAGAAATACTCATTATTCAGGTTATCTGTATTTGGATTCATTTTTCAAAGTAATGTACATTCAGCTAATTCCAGACTTTTGTTGCTTCTTCTCCCATATGCATTTCAAATTCGGTATATCCAGGTCTTATTTCTTCCAGAAGAATGTGAACTGGGACTCAGTAGTGACAAATTTTCCTCATTCTAAGCCTATTTATAAATGTATCACTGACCATCAATTTTTTTTCGTTGTTTGTTTGAAATTTTTATTTAAATTCTAGTTAGTTAACATATTGTGTAGTATTGGTTTTAGGAGTAGAATTTAGTGATTCATCATTTACATATAACCTCCAGTGCTCAAAACAAGTGCCCCTTTAAGGCTTGTTTTTAAAGCTTTGTTAGATGAGTCTAAAATAACCTTTATTTATTTTTTTTAATTAGTTAATTTATTTCTTTTGAGAGAGAGAGTACAAGCGGGGCCAGGGGGCAAAGGGAGAGAGAGACAATCTTAAGCAGACTCCACACCCAGCAGGGAGCCCAACATGGGGCTCGATCTCATGACCCTGAGATGACCTGAGCCGAAGTCAAGAGTCAGATGCTTAACCAACTGAGCCACCCAGGTGCCCTTTGCCTTTACTCTTTTACTAGTTTATCCCTATTCCTAAGATATGACTTTTCTGGGTTTTCTAGTGAATATCCTTCATATTCAATGAGGTCTCTTCACTCTGGCTGGTTGGAAGACAAATCTAGAACAGTCCTTTATGAGACCTTGGTTCAGCTTACAGATTCACCAGGTATTTCTATCTTGAACTCAAGGAGTATCACCCTATCCATACACTGTAGTGTGCAGGCAGACTCAAGGGGGACCTATGGAGATTTCTGGAGTTTCTTTCTTTGCTTGTCATATTCATTTCTGATACTCTGTCACAAAAATTTTAGCCTCCTTAGCCTTCCCAAATTCTCATCTCAGTCTCATCAGCTCAGCTCGATCATCTGGATCAACCTGAATTCCCTCCCCTTCTTGTTCTGTGGTCAATCACTGGGCTCATCTTGTCTATTTCCTGTCCCTCAGGGAAACAGTTATGTCCTGTTTGCTGCCCACCTTTTAAAAACTCTTGTTTGAAATATTTTATCCAGTTTTCTCATTATTTATAATGGAAGGATATGGCTGTTATCAGTTACTACATCTTGGTTGGAAACAGAAGTCCAGATTTCATTTTTAGGAAGGCAGTTAATGTTCCCTAAATATATGTACCATAATTTCAGGTTGTTCAAAGATGAACTTAATGAGAAACAAGAATTATAGAAAATAATCTTTCTAGTCTAAATTAGCTTTTTTGGCCTTTCATCTAGCAATAATTTTAAAAGCATATTTGATACTTTGTCATCTTATGGTTACTTGCTTTATTAAGTTTTTTTGTAGTCTATTTTTAAGAATAGTGCATAAGAAATCCAGAGTATATTTAAAATAGCAAGCAAATCTTACTAAAGTTTTAGAATTTGAGATTTGACTGATCGCTTGCAGTCATGTTCTTATCATAAAAAATGCTTAGAAAGTATTTTTCTGACTTCCAAAATCTTTAGATAAGCCAATATAATATTGAAGTCAGATTTAAATTTTCCCCTATAACAATGTACAGAGAGCTGGCAAGATTTCAGTATTACTTACAGAACTGTAGCTTACTTTTATTTTTTTAAGTTGAAGCAGAGTTGATATACAATGTTATATTAGTTTCAGGTGTACCACACAGTGATTCAACAATTCTATACATTATGTTATGTTCAACATGGTAAGTATAGTTACCATCTACCACCATATGACATTATTACCATAATATTGACTATAGTCCCTATGCTGTACTTTTTGTTCCCATGACTTATTTATTTTATAACTAGAAGTTTGTATCTCTATATCCCCTTCACTTATTTTGCTTGTCCCCTCATCTTACCCCTCTCTGGCAACTATCAGTTTGTTCTCTGTATTTGCAGGTTTGTTTCTGTTTGTTTGTTCATTTGTTCTGCTTTTTAGATTCCACGTATAAGTGAAATCATATGGTATTTGTATTTCTCTGTCTGACCTGTTTCACTTAGCGTAATACCCTGTAGGTGCATCCATGTTGTTGCAGATGGCAAGATGGCATTCTTTTTTTTATGGCTGAGTAATATGTACCATATCATCTTTATCCATTCATCTATTGAGGGACATTTAGGTTACTTCCGTATCTTGGCTATAACTTACTTTTGTTGAGTGCTTTTCATGTGGCAACCTCTGTGCAAACCATTTTATATGAATCATGTCATTCAATTATTCCAAAAACTATATAGGCACGGTTTATTATTATTATTACTGATTTTTTTTGTTGAAGAGACAGAAACTCAGAAAGATTAAATAACTTTTCCAAGGTTACCGACTATTGTGTGGGTGCTTTTGGGATTTTGAATTCAGATTCTGAATGCAAAATCCCATGCTCTTAACCTTACCAGCCATTTAAAAGGAAAAAGCACACTTATACACAGGGTGCTCAGTTGCTTTAATTACGAGCTTCCTTGTGAAGTTAAATCTTCTGTGGTAGCAAATACACAAGCAAAATGTCCAGCAAAAACCTCACTTTTTCAGGAATAAAGTTCTAGGAGATAAACTTTATGCTCTGTTCTTTCTTCTATGGGAGGATTTTTAAGTTTGTTTTAAATAAGAATTATTGTTTGTGTATGACACTACATCAAAAACTAATGATGTAATGTATGGTGATTAACATAATATAATAAAAAAATAAATAGGAATTATTTTCAGGCCTCAGGACTCTCAAGCCTCTTGCATGCTTAAGAGTTAGTGGGTATTAAGCCCCCTAAAATACACTGTTATGTTAGAAGCCTGAGTTCCTAATTAAACATAGAAAGCTAGAACCAGATCAGCCCTTGGAACATGAACCACCAGTTGACATGTGCATACACAGAAATCACTTTGTGTCTGATGATAGTCACTCCATCTTTGCAGTGTCTAAGGTCTCCTCTCATTTCCAGCATCTTTTATACCCTACTACCTGATTCTTTCATTTGGAGAAAACATTGAGGAGGATTTGGGGCATTTATGATAAATGGATACAGAATTTTATTGTTTTCTTTTACTCCCAATCTTTTCAGAAAAGTAAAAATAAGTGATTGATTGATTACAATAACTAATGTAATTTAAAGCACTGAATCATTAGACAATCATTCTTCCCAAATGTAATGTCTGTGACTTAGTCAGTTGGACAACTCACTTTTACTGAGTGCCCGAGGATGTAGAACGTATTGACATGTGCTTGAATCTGTGCTTTGTGTATAGGTCTCATTTTCAGATAAATCATGAGTTTTCCTAATAACTGAAACAATTGCACAAGGCATTTATTTCACTCATCAAGAGCCACATTATAGATCTATAAATTAGGCATACAAACAACATAATGAACTGTGATCCACATCCACCCTAGAGTTGTGAACAAGTAAAAATTGGTTATTGTTAAGCAACTGAGTTTTCAAGTTCTTTTGTCCTCCCAGAAAAGCCTAATATTATTCAGTTCTTATAGCTGGAACATGATCGTTGGCAAGGATGTCAGTGAGGAGGCTATGGCAGTCATTCAGCTGAGAGATGATGAGTGTCTGAATCAGGGCAGTGGCGATATGGACGGGGAGAAGAGACATATTTCTCACCCATAGGTGGAGAATAATGCCCAACCCCATGTTTGTTAGAAGGATGAAATGGGAATGTGAAAGCACCTGTAAATTGTGAATGCTGGGAGGTCTTAGGTGGCATATTCCTTCTTCTTCACATTGTTAATGACAGCTGTCAGCCGCAGTCACCCAGCCTCTTCATGTAAATGTTCAATTTTAACCTACTGTCAGGTTATGTACTACCTGACAGGAGCCCTGAAGATCTTTTTCATCACATGCTTATTATAGTTGACATTTCTGCCACAGTGATGTGCCCAGTAAGATGAACTTGGTATGGCTTTATTCCATACACGTCAGACCTTGGCAGTAATGATTTATTGAAAAGGTGAACATTTGGTACCAAGTGTTATTAGAAAAGAATGAAACCTAGTAATGTGGGAGATAGAGAAGACATTTAGTAATATATTATGTCGTGTTTCAGGAGATGCACAGTGCTTCATGGGGTACACAGTCTTGCAAATTAAAAAGATGAGGATAATTTTATCAAATCAAAAATTAAAGCCTTTGAAACCTACTAAACCAATGCCATTTCTGTTGACCCAATAGGTTAATATTGGCTCCATTCATTATAGGCAATTAACTAAGTTCTGCATTTCAGCCAGCAACTAATGAATAGGCTGAGGGTGGAAAATTTCCCTGGCCAGAATACTCAAAGTTTCTACAAATCATAGTTCCCAGGAATTGTAAGTGGAGTAATATATTCTATTTCATGATGGATTATTTTCATGTCTTCATATATCATCACATGGATTTGTTCCTTTCATTGGATGATGATATGATTGTCTTATACATGATAGTCTCTTGGTGATTAGTCTTTAAAAGATCCAATCCTGTTTAAACACAGGATGGGAATTTATCTTTAAAGTAAGTCAGTGGGGCGCTCTCTCATACATAAAATGCATGTTTATAATGCATGCTTAACATCAGTTAACCTTTTACATCTTTTAATTTATTGCTCCAAGCAATGTACAAGATTCTCCTCAGAAATGCACAATTCATGGAAAATATGTTTTCTTGTTTACAATAAAATTTACACTTTATATATATAGAAAAGCTAAATGTATACAACTGAAGTGATTTACAAAAAGATTCGGAAAGGTACAGATCAACATAAAGGAAGATAGTACACACCGAATATGCAGAGTGACAAGCTATGGCAGACCCTTCCCAGGCCCCCAAGACTGCAAGGGTATAACTGCATATGGGCCCACTGACTTAAGCTCCTGTCTTGCTGATTCCTCCTTGTGTTTTTGGCTGGTTGATTTCTCTCTTTATCTGCTAGCCCCTGCTCTGTTTCAGGTACTCTTGATTTCTTCTTCACAGAGATGGTTACCAACCTGCTGGCTTATTCACCTTATTCACCTGTGAACGTCTCTTTCACACTCCAGTGCAAGCTGTCTACACCCACAAGAGCAAGCTTTTTCAAATAGCATTTTACTCTTTATTCATCAAACTCTGACTTCAGACCCAATTAGAGAATGCCACTTTGAGACCCACAAAACGGTGGCAGGGGAACCCAGGGAGTCTGCCTACAAACCCAACAACTCTGGCTAAACCATCTGGGTTAGATGCTAGTTGATCCCATGAATGGCCAGTCTTCCTCAAGGCGTGACTTCTGATGCAAAAGACTATCAGAAGCCCACAGACCTTGTTTCTTATAATGAGGGGAGGAACCATAGGAAGAGGAATTGGAATAAGAATGGAGTGACAAGCCCTGCCAACTCACCTATACTCTCCCCTCACCTTGCTCTCTACCACTGCCTGGATTATTTTTTGTTCAAGTTCAAATTTGGCCTCACCACGTAGCTAGCACTCCTTCTCTTGCTTTTCCTTTAGATAGGCATTACCTTCTACATCAGTCTGTGACACTGGTCGATATAGCACCCCCAGTCTTTAGATTTGCTAAAATGGGTTCTTCACTGCTGGCCTGCATTAGCATCCTGGGACGGTGGCAAGTCTCTCACAGGCTCCAGTGCATGTATTGTGAAATGATTTTCCATGGAGATCTGCAAAATGTTCCTAAGGTTTTAATGAATAAAAAGGGTTCCAAGAACAAACAACTATGAAAAATGGTGTCTTTACTGCAAGGCTTCTCAGAGCTTTTGATATGTTAATAAGCCTTGTGATATGCTAATGTGAATTGGGACTCTCAGAGAGAGCGAGCTAATAGAAAACTTATTTGATCCAGAAACTATTTTTTTGAGAAAAACATCTGTTAAAGTCATAGAGAATTATAGTGTTCCAAGAGAATACGGTTTGCAAATTCCAGACTGCTCCATCAAATCAAATTCCTTCCACCTTGTTAAGTCATTTTCCCTTCTATAGACAGGATTTTCTCATCTCACTCATATCTTTTTCAAAATTTGCTGTTCATTTTAAACTCTCAGGGTCAGCTAAATTTGTATACAGTCCCAGCAAAAAAAGAACGTGGGGGTTTCAGCTTCTAGAGCCTTCTTTTTATACTTTATGTCTGTTCAGATGACGTAAAAAGAAATTTGGGGAATATTCTAGGCATGATTCCTTCTGGTCACCACACTAGGCAGTTTGAGAGATATATTTGTCCAAATAAAGTGATGTGTGTAGGTACTTGTAACATGAGATGGTAGGACATGAAAACCATCTGGGTTAGATGCTAGTTGATCCCATGAATGGCCAGTCTTCCTCAAGGAGTGAGTTCTGATGCAAAAGACTGTCAGAAGCCCATAGACCTTGTTTCTTACAATGAGGGGAGGAACCATAGGAAGAGGAATTGGAACAAGAATGGAGTGACCCATAGTGTCCCTGGTATACCTGGGAGAGATCGACTAACTCCTGTTGTCCCAATGTAACTATTGAGAATGCCCTCTTTTACTCTCAGAAGGTGTTGGTTTGGATGATTAATTGGACAGACAGCTTAGATAAGGGAGGAGACAAGAGCCAGGAGAGGAACAGTGTGTCCTAAAAGTGAAGGAGATAGCACTATTTAAAAGGAAGAGAGTAATGAGAGTTGTCAAGGGCAGTGTTAAGTCAGTGATGACGAGGCTAACCTATGATTTTAATGTAGAATAGTCTCAGTAGGAAAGTAAGGTCAACCTGTTCCATTTTGACTTTATTGACTCTTCTAGAGCATTTTTCCATATGTATTATTATTTAATGATCAGGATTCTTATTGTGTTGATAGTTTGTCAGATTTCTGATACCTCACTGAAGAACATTTTTAAGGAATATGAGAACATTCATAATCATTCCTGAGCACAGAATTTTATAACCAAATTGCTTCCAGTGTTAATTTAAAAATTTAAAATATGTTTATAAAATTGCACATCTCTGTATCTCCCATAGTGCCTAGCATTGTGTTTACATACAGTAAGCACTTAATGCCTGTGTGCTTGGATATGTCCATGAATACCCATGGCCAATGCATGGGTGGGGGGGGCACTAATTATGTTTATAAAATGTCTAAAATACTATTCTTAAAAGTTTTGACAGTGTGCATAAAACGTAATGTCTTTATGCTCACAAAAACTCGTGGTATAATTTCACCAAACAAGGGACAGAGTCCCTATCACTGTTGTAACTCTTTCATCTTAGTCAACGACTTTTGTCGGTCACACACTTTGTTGAAGAATACCTAGTTATTCCTGAGGATTCTGAAGGAAATAGATGATACTGGCCCTGGCTTAAAAAGCTTATAGAATACATTCATTCAGGGATTATAATGCCTTTCCTTTGATGAAGTGTTTGCTATGCATTACATGAAATTCTCATAAGTAGTAAGATTGTTCATGCTTTGTATAGGCAGCCAGAGAGATATAGTCATGCTAATGTTCTGTTATACTCACATAGTCAGAGAAATCCTCACGTCCCTTTATTTATAGAAGGCTAAATTAACTTTCATTTATTCACTCACTAGGCAAAACTTTGACTTGGTTTGAAAAAAAGTCAAGGATATAGTTTCTAACTCTCAGTAGCTCAGAGTCTAGGTGGGGAAGTGATAAATAAAATAACTTGTGAGGGAAAAAAAAGTACTGAGTCTGACAGATAGATACTTTTTCCCATTGTAGAGATCATCCTACAGTTTCTCTCAGAGTGGCCTTTACCTTATAGACTATGTGCATATACTAAATATTTTTAAGGAGGAAAATAGAATCACAAATTTTAGTATTTTAGGAGATTGTGCCAGGCGTCCATATGCAGACTGTATTATAATGGAGAACAGAGATAAGGAGAGCAGTGAGGAGGTTGTTGTGGTTAAGCTAGCCATGGAATGACAAGACTGGATTCTGAGATGTTAACAGAAAGGAAGCTGTAAGAGTTCATCTGAAGGCAGCATGAAAAACTCTTAGTAACTGATTTCATAAAGGACTCTTACAGAGAGAGAGGAGCCAACAATTGACCAGAGAACAGCAGGGGTGCTCTTTTTTTTTTTTTTTTTTTTAAGAGGGAGAGAGGCAGGGAAGGGGCAGAGGGAGAGGGAGAGAGAGAATTTTAAGCAGGCTCCCTGCCCAATGCAGAGCAAAGCGTGGGCTCGATCTCACAACCCTGAGATCATGTCCTGAGCCAAAATCAAGAGTCGGACTCTTAACCGACTGAGCAGCAGTGGTGCCCTTGATCAAAATGTCTGCCTCATAAAATTGTTCAGTTTTACCTTTGAAAGTTGTAACTTTGCATCTCCACCATGTAAAGGGTCTATAAATTATATATGTTGAGAAAATGGTAACAGAAAGAAATGTACAATATCTCATCTCCCTTCCTAGCTCCAAAATGAAAGGCTTCACTCCACCCTCCAAAGTGCTGTTTATCTGGCTTGGAAACTTGGTGTTTAGTGTAGTTTACAGATAGAAGGGAAGCAGGAGAATAGTGACAAGCAGATGTATCTCTAGACTGGACAAGTTACTCTGCCTACTTCTTTAAAGAAAGGGTTCAAAGATGGCTGATAAAAGGTATTTATTGCTGAGTTCAGTGGGCTGACCCTAATAATTGAGAAAAAAAAAAAATAGAAGGAGGAGTCCAGCTGAAGGTCATTACAATCATTGCAAAGTGATGACAGGGCATCTAAACTAGATTGTGATGGAGGATCAAAGGGTACATTTAAAGTACATTTAAGGTGGGGCCCCTGGGTGGTTCAGTCGTTAAGCATCTACCTTTGACTCAGGTCATGATCCCAGGGCCCTAGGATCGAGTCCCGCATCGGGCTTGCTGCTCCGCAGGAAGCCTGCTTCTCCCTCTCCCACTCCCCTTGCTTGAGTTCCCTCTCGCTGTGTCTCTCTCTGTCAAATAAATAAATAAAATCTTTAAAAAAAAAAAGTACATTTAAGAATGTACAATGTGAGGATGGTGATGGGGAGACTGTAAGAGTTAGATTTGTATTGTTCATGTCCCCTGGGTATTTTGCCTTCTAAGATTCACAAATTAGAAATCCCATTCTGTCAGTTAAGTATATATCCAATTTTCTTGAATTTTTAATTCTGTCAAAATAAAGATAAATGCCTGATTAGTATTGATATGTATCATAATATATAATAGTATATCATAGTGAATAAGCATAAGCAACATAAACTAGAATTTTCCTTTTATGTTACAGAGATATTAATCAATAAATTTTGTTTTCTACTGCATTAAATGACCATTTGGGTATTGTGGCAACCATAGCAGATTTAAGGGTTTCTTGTCTGTATTCATGTAAGCATATCCTAGTTTAGTGATGGGTACATGTCACTTAAGGGGTGCGTCCTATTTCTACTTGACCTATAATGTAGACCTTGGGAGTATTTGATTCTTTGAGATCTACTATTCCTACTTAAGAACTTTTGGCCAGATCAATGATTAGTAAACAGCTAGCATTGGCTATATGAGGTCTGCTATGGGATAAGGTGATTATTATTTGCAATATCAACATTAAAGCAGATAAGCGTGTTAGTTTGTGTAGTTACTGAGACTCTGACCTGACTTTGGGCAGATTAATTTCCTGAATTTGTTTTCTTATGTTTACAATGAGGATAAAATAGTAACTTAGGGTGATTGTGTGAATTTGATGAGATAACATATGTAAGGCTCATAATAAGCACTAAGTAAAGATTTGCTATCACCATTAGCATCTTGGGTTTTTAATGACTTTTCATGAATATGTCACCTGGGAACTGACTTAATTGTCCTTTAAAGAGATTTATAGCTCTGTCCTTTCTAAAAATGTAAATAACTTACCCTTTTTGTAAAAATGGTACATGCTTATTGTAAAAATTTAAATGTAGGTTAGTTTAAGGGACACAAAAATTGCCACAAATTCTATTGCCCAAATATAACAACTATTAACATTTTGTAAACATCCTTCTAGTCATGTTTCTATATATACCCATAAATCGAAAGCAAAGTTGCATAATATCATCTATGCCACCTTCTATTGGAAGTCATAAAGCCAGCCCAGAGTAAAGGAAATAGATTCCACCTATGGTAGAGAGGCAATAAAGTCTCAATGCAAAGACATGTGCATATCAAGATGGAAAAAAATTTTCATATTTTGCAATCCACCACAAAGGAGTTGCGTGAACAGAGATTTGGAAGTAAGAATGAAATGTATTGAGGGTCAGCAAGAAGACAGGTTGCAATAGTATATGAGAAGCTCTTGGCTGTTCCACAGGTACTGTTCCTAGGAGCCCTCAGGTTGTTGGCAGTGCCACTTCCCACTTTTGGATCTTGGACCAGTAATACTTGTGTTTTGGCAAAAAGGTATCTTAATATTATTCAAATACTGTATCTGGTGCTTCCATCCAATGTAAGCATAATAGTAACACCCACTTTATAGATACATAGAAAGAGTAAGTGATTTAATGTTATGCTCTACTTATTGTTTCTTTTTATATTCTGGTGCTAAAGATTGCAAAAATAACTTGCAGATATCATTACTGAAAAGTTAACACTACCGAAAAGCAACTAAAATGTGTATTTAGTACAAGATAAACAGAGAAGAGCCATAAGTAAAAGAAATTCCATTTTCACCTTAATTACACCATGATGAACTCACTTTATTTTCTCTCTCTTTTTTTTTTTTCCCTGTAGCTCATAAAGCTGGACTTGTAACTAGGTAAAGCAGGTTGATCTTGGCATTCCATAATTTGAGGGGCATAGGAAAATTCCTGTATCAAAATCATTGAACTGCTATAGTCTGAATCTTACCATTATGGTTTCCTTATTTTGTGTTTTAAAGTTTTTTTTTAAGATTTTTTATTTATTTATTTGAGAGAGAGAGAGAATAAGACAGAGAGAGAGAGAGAGAGCATGAGAGGGGGTAGGGTCAGAGGGAGAAGCAGACTCCTCGCTGAGCAGGGAGCCCGATGTGGGACTCGATCCCGGTACGCCAGGATCATGACCTGAGCTGAAGGCAGACGCTTAACCGACTGAGCCACCCAGGCGCCCCCTTAAAGTTTTTTTTAAAAAGAAAGATACAATATAAGAATTTATAAATATCCTGAAAAATACAACTTATATCATTATTATCTATTCATCAGATCAGATTATAATTAAACTCTGTGTGTGTGTGTGTGTGTGAATAGAGATGAAGAGAGGAGAAAATGTGCCTTCTCCTAACTTAACAGAGGAAAAAAAAAATGGAAACAAAATATAAGTACAAAAAGTACATGTTATTAGTTAAGTAACTCATAAAATGTAGTTTATACTTTCAGTTGTTCCTAGAAACCGAAACAGTAGCAATTTTTAGATATAGAAAATAAAAAGGTCCATCATGCTACCTTTTCCAAGTTGGTATTCTGCCTTTTGTGTTTGTGCTGAACTTTGCCCAGCTTGGCATCACCTGAAATGAACATACCTTATTTTCCTTTAGTCATTTGTACTCAGCTGAAGTTTTAGTCTTTCTTTGTAACTATGATTTTTGAAATATAATGTCAAAAAAAAAGTGTCTCCTTTCCCTTCAGGCATGTCTGAGTGACTGTGCATCACCAGCAATCTCTGTCTCTGTGCCTTTTTATTTCCAAACCTCCTCATATTTCTCCTTCCTCTGTCACTTTCTAAGATGGCTTTAGAATTTCTGAGAAACATAACAAGAGTGACCAGTGTCCCAAGGATGGCAGATCTAACAGTGCCCTTGCTTGAGATGGTGTTCAGTGCCTAAGACAGCTCCCTCTGAAGTTGTGTGTGTGTGTGTGTGTGTGTGTGTGTGACTAATCTTGCCTTTGCATCAGCTGGGCAATGCACCAACCAGGAAGATATGATGTCCTAAGCAATGAGGTAGGCCCCTGTAAGAAGGGGGCTCAGGCTGGTGGTAGGTATATCAAAGAGAGGGAAGAGGTGGGCACTAAGAGGGAGCTGGGGGCCTCTAAAGATAACCCTAACGTTTGGTTGTCTCTGGTTGCCTGATATATTTTGATACTTTTTAGGAACTATTGTTTGACTCATAATAAATGAATTTGAAATGATGAGGTTAGTATTCATTGAACATCTATTATTATCTATTATTATCATTCCTCTTATTTCAGAGTCATTGTTCTATATTTTCCAGCTAGTCTTTATCAAAGTTACAAAAACTTCTATAGCTATATAATCAAGGTAAATGAATTTTGCTGGATTAGAAAGAAAAAGAAAATGGATTTGCTTAGCATAAAAAAATAGAATAACTATCACAGAAAGATAAAGTGAAGATCAAGCTATTTTGATCCTTTGATTCTTTGTTTTTACTCGAACTTTAATTTCTTGGAATTCTTCTGAATGAACAGTCCTCTTACATCTTTCCATTCATCTCCCTCCCTTTCTGTCCATCTTTGATGTTACATTACTAATTGATTAACAGAGGTTTCTGTTATTATTATACATATTAATTTCATAAAATTAAGCAACTCTTAGGATACAGGAAATAATATCAATAATCATTGCCATGTAATTATTGAGACTATTTTGATGTAGTCAGTTGTTATGGTACTCATGGGATCATCTATAAACTGGTGCAATCTGTCCAATATTATGCTATAATTTGCTAAGTTCTAAAAATTGTCCCTCTGTGTCCCAACTCATCTCACTAGTTAACATTTAATTCAAATAATGATTTAATCAACTCATTGTATTAACTGGAATTCCTCCCTTCAAAATTCCAATATCTCTTAGAGAGCTAGTATATTAAATAGTTTTCAATATTTAATGTAAAGTAATAAGATTCATTTCTAACTGGATAATTGGCACATTTCAGGTACTAGGTGGAATGGGGCATAGATTAAGTGAAGATTGGAAAAGAGAAAATATCTGCTCATAAGTGGATACCTAGAGGGTGCATACATATATGGGTCATTGCAAAAGAGCATCCAGGGAAACCAGGAGCCATTATGAGAGCTGGAAGGAGAGGAAGACTTTGAAACCACAGGTTCCTGAAGATCAGCTTCTTCACTTTGTCCTAAGACCAACAGGAGCCATTTCATATGTTTTAACAGGCTGGAAGCTACCCATACAATCACCAGATTGATGGAACATTTTCCTTCTACATCTTAAATATCATTATTACAGGTGGACTTTAGTGAATGTAAATAGAAAGGCAATGATGGTTAAACTAAAGGTTACCAGAAATACATTTTCATAGCAACATTTTAAATTGCTCATTCTAAGGCCAGTGTTTACTTGCCAAGATTTATAAGAAGGTAATTAGGAAAAGTAAATGTTGGATGTCATCATGAACAGTCAAAAAAAGTCTAAAAAGTACAAATCAGTCATTAATGAGATGAATGGATATAGCTTGACCTAAGGAGCAAACAAAATGAAGCAGCTGGAGAATGTAATTCCTTCAGAGACCCAGATATCATCATCTTAATCTGTTTTCTTGAGCAACTCCTAAGAGTGGAAGCTGAGTTAAAATTAATTCGCTGAACATAGATTTTTGTTTGACTTTGCAAATTATTTAACCATGAAAAATAAACTATATTTAGTTTATATACATGGACTGGCTATAAGTTTATTTGTGAATTTTTGTAACCTATGAAAAGGAAAAGATCATTAGCCTTCTTTCAAAGAATGTGATTTGGGAGAATTAAAGACTATACTTTTCTATAGAAAGTAGTGCTACTACTTGAGAGCAGGAATTACGTCTGTCTTTTTATCATCATTTCCTTACTGGCTAGTGTAGTGGCTGGTATAAAATAGATGTTCAATAAATATCTACTGAATTCAACAATGTTGAATGGATAATGAAATCTGTGATTAGTTATAATGACATTATGCAGTCTTTTAACCTATGCCTCCTTTTGAAAACATTAAACATTAATGACTTTAATGTTTATATTATAAAAAAGGTGTTTTAGAATTTGAAAATATAAAGTATATTAATTTTTTTAGATTTTTATTTATTTATTTGAGAAAGAGAGAGAGAGCATGAGCAGGGAGGGGGGAGCAAGGAGAGGGAGAAGCAGACTCCCCGACGAGCAGGGAGCCTGATGTGGGACTCGATCCCAGGACCCCGGGATCATGACCTGAGCCGAAGGCAGAAGCTTAACCAACTGAGCCACCCAGGCGCCCCGAAGTATATTAAATATTTAAAAGTATCTCCTAAAATATACTATTGAGCTCTGATGTGCATTGTAAGGAGCTCACTCCCCCTCATCCCCCAGGTTCTCTATCCTGTTGAGAATCAATCTGTTTTATTAAGGTTTAAATTATTTTAGTTGTGTAACTAATCAAACTTAGCAGCTTAAAATAAGAACATCCATTTATTTTACTCTTGAATCTTAATTTATGCATGGATAGGAGGGCATGACTTATTTCTGGTCCATGTGGTATCAGTTGGGGTGGCTTGAATGGGTCTGGAAATCCACTTAGTTGGCTCAGCCACAGACATGGCTGGTTAGCTGATGTTGCCAAGCTGTGTGTTGCACACATAGTTGTAGATTTCTTTTTTAAAGATTTTATTTATTTATTTGACAGAGAGAGACACAGCGAGAGAGGGAACACAAACAGGGGGAATGGGAGAGGGAGAAGCAGGGCCCCCGCCGAGCAGGGAGCCCGATACGGGGCTCGATCCCAGGACCCTAGGATCATGACCTGAGCTGAAGGCAGACGCTTAATGACTGAGCCACCCAGGCGCCCCACACATAGTTATAGATTGATGGAACATTTTCCTTCGTATTTTTTATAATTTTTAAAAAAGATTTTATTTATTTTGAGAGAGAGAGCATGTGTCTGCGCATGTGCAGGGGAAGGGGCAGAGGCAGAGGGAAAGAGAATCCCAAGCAGTCAGCATGAAGCCTGATGCGGGGCTCAATCTCATGACCCTGAGATCGTGACCTGAGCTGAAATCAAGAGTCAGACACTTAACCGACTAGCCACCCAGACTCTCCTCCTTCGTGTCTTAACTATCATTATTAAATAGAAATAGAAAGGAAAGATATTATTGAATCACCTATATAGCCTTAAGTGCTACCAGAAGTGTCTTCTCATATCAATATTTTAAATTGTTCAGTTTAAGGCCACTGCTTAGCTGGGAGCTCAGCTATGGCTATTGGCTAGGTGTCTTGATTGCTCTTCGTGTAGGCCTCTCTAGAAGAATGCCTGGGATCCCTCACAACATGGAAACTACATTCCAAGAGCAAGTGTTCCAACAGCAAAGAATTGCAAGTTTCTGGTTTCTTAAGGCCGGGGCCCAGATCCTGACATACGAGCATAGTAACTGTATTCTATCGGTCAGTCATGGAGCATGCCTGGATTCAAGGGGAAGGGTGTAGACCCTGCTTGTCAATGGAAGAGGTGTCAGAGACTTGTGGCCATCTTCAGTCTACCATAATTATCTTCAAAATAATTTCTTTGTGTGAATAAGAAAATATAAGACTTTTTAGATAAGATTATTACCCAACTGTATGCCAGAATTACCAAGACTTTAACTGTGATAAGCTTGACTTGTCTAAAATTGTCTTGAGCCTAAAAGGCTATGGGAATGCATATAAAAAAGGCTTATCAAATTTTAATAAATTAGCTAAATTATTATTAGTAAAGTAGGTGAATTGACTATGTAGCACTGCATTCAAGGGGTAAAATTATGTAACAGGCCTCTATAAAACTGGTCAGGCCAAACACGGGCATTCATGTTTGATGAATGATAATGGGCCTTCCCAAATTATTTATTATCTTAATATAGCCAGGGCATGTGTCACCTTAGCTTCTAAATATTTTATTCTCCTACTCATGTTAATAATGTGTATTCCTTCTGTGTTTTTGTATCACCAGTAGTGAGACTTTGATTAGCAAAAAGGATGTTTCTGAAAAACTGTTTCTTAGGTTTTTGGTGTGTGAATATACTGGAAAAAAATATTTGAACACTTACTATGTTCCAGAACCTGGTCTGTATTCTAGAAATACAGTAGGGAGCATTGAAGACAAGGCCTGAAATATAGCAGAATGACAGGGAGGACCACTGTTCTCCAAGGGATTAGAGAAGTACTTAAATAAAGAAGAAAAGATTAGTTGATGATAGCCACATTGTTGTCAAATATAAGGTTTATAAAAATAGACATTTTGGGAGGTGCCTGGGTGGCTCAGTGGGGTAAGCATCCAACATTTGATCTCAACTCAGGTCTTGATCTCCGGGTTGTGAGTTCGGGCCCACATTGGGCTCCACACTGTATGGAGCCTACTTAAAAAACTAGGCATTTTGGCAAATGCACATAACACAGAGATGTGCGCATTTATCCTGGGAACACAGACTGGCGGGACACAGTTTTCTTGCTTGCCATGGAACATTGTTGCTTGCTCTTACTATGGTTTTTGAAATGTATGCTAGTCCCAAGCATTGAGAATATTTTTAAGGAAGAAGTAGTTTCTTTTTAAAAAAATATAGATGTATTACACAGATCTGTATATGTGATAAGATTTTATAAAATTATATATCAAAAAATGAGTGTGTGTAAAACAATGGTGAGGCGCGCCTGGGTGGCTCAGATGGTTAAGCGTCTGCCTTCGGCTCGGGTCATGCTCCCAGCGTCCTGGGATCGAGTCCCACATCGGGCTCCTGACTCAGCGGGGAGTCTGCTTCTTCCTCTCCCTCTGCCTCTTCCCACTGCTCATGCTCTCTCTCTCTCTCTGTATCTCTGTGTCTCAAATGAATAAATAAAATCTTTAAAAAAAAAAACAAAAAAAAACTAAATTTTAAAAAACAATGGTGAAATATGAGTAAGATCTATAGTCTTGGTAATTGTATTGTGCCATTTTCAATTTCCTGGTTTTGATAAATGACTTTAGTTGTGTAAGATGTCATCACTGTGAGAAGCTGCATGTAGGTGCATGTGAACTTTCTGCACATTCTTTGCAACTTATTTCAAAGTAAAAAATTTTTTTTCTAATGTAAATACACAAAATTGAATGTCTTATCTTAAATTCTGACCTTGTTTAGTCCTACCCAGTGTAAGCTGCCACACTCCCATGAAAATGGAAAGCAGAAGTGGTTATCTTTGTAATATGCCAAACTTAATGGGATGTTGATTATATTCTTCATTTATTAATGCTGCACACTTTTAATACTTTGGCAGTTTTATTCATGTTTTAGTGCTGAAACTTTTTATATGAGCAGAATGTGTGCATATTTAATGTACCCAAAAAGATAAAATGTGTGGTAATTTATTAAACTAAAAGGCAGTAGTAAGACACTTTGGCAAGTACAGCATATTGCAAGCATTTTAGGGAGCCAAACAAGCTGAACATGTCAAAATAATAGGTGGCTCTGTGATATTTATTGACAACTTATAATAGCTGAACACTATTCAAAACAATGATTATAGCATTATTTCATTAACTTCTGAAATGTTCATTATTTTAAAGACATAAATTCTCTTTATTTCTCTTTTCTGAAAATGAAAACTTCCATATTTTGATATATGATTCGTCTACCCTTAATTTGTTTACATTTCTTTGTCTTTCCTGATACCAACAATGATGGAATAGAGATATTAAATCTGTGATTACCTACTTTTTTTGTTTTTGTTTTTAAATATAAATATTCAAAGATTTAAAGACCCATCTTGCCATTGGCAACAACATGGATGGACCTCGAGGGTATAATGCTAAGTAAAATAAGTCAGTCAGAGAAAGACAAATACTATATGATTTCACTCAGATGTGGAATTTAGGAAACAAAACAAATGAACAGAGAAAAAAAAGAGACAAACCAAAAAACAGACTTTTAACTGTAGAGAAGAAACAAACTGATGGTTACTAGAGGCAGTGGGTGGGGCGGGGGTGAACAGGAGAAGGGGATTAAGAGCACACTTATCTTGATGAGCACCAAGTAATGTATAGAATTGTTGAATCACTATATTGTACACCTGAAACTAATATAACTGTATGTTAACTACACTGGAAATAAATGAATAATTAATTAATTAATTAATTCCCAGTTGAGAAATGTCAGCACTATACGGTTCCTAGTCAATTTTGTTTTTGTTTTTTTGTTTTTTAGCAAAGCAAGGTTTATTGAGCGATAGTAAAATAATAGTACAAAGCTCCCAAAGAGGAAGGGGACCCAAGGAGGTTGCCTTGTTCCTACTCAGTTTTAACAAAATATCATCGGTCTTAAAAATTGTTCTGAACTGGCATCAAAATGCCTAAATAACAGCAAAAACAAAAAACAAAACAAACAAACTGAGTAAATGTTATAAAAATCACAGCTTTCTGTTGTGAATTTATAATTTGTTGTATTCAAAGAACAACTGTTCTTAAAAAAATGAATGATTTCTGAAAACAGATTAAGGTTAAGTTGCTTTCCTAGCTTGATTTTATACCACTGTCATCAAACGGGATTTGGCTGATGAAACTGCAAAATGAATCCATACTCAGTTTAGAGGAGTCATTTTTCAAATGCTTGGAGGATGTAGAAAGGAAGTGACCACTGGTGATACTACACTTATTTGTGAAATGCTTATGGAATGTACATGGTTGCTAAATACTGTGTTTATGAATATTAAGGGGAATAAAGTATTGCCCCTTTTCAAAAGAGTTTACTGCCAAGCAAGGAATGGAACCAAAGGGACAGGATAGTGTGGGGTGGGTGGGATTGGAGGTATGTTGAGTCTGGGCTGAACTCAATTGTTTTTAAAAGTTTTTACAAGATGAGGTTAACATTGTAGCCCGACCACATCTGGAGAGAGAAGAGTTGGTGAATTATGGGTTGAGGGAGGGGCCTGCTGCATTCATAGGGCTCTGATGATAAATAACAGTGGTCTGCAAGCTGGCTTTACTTGTAATTAAAATGATGGAATCAAAAACCTTACGATGCTGGGATTAAACATGATATTATTATTATTTTAAAGATTTTATTTATTTATTTGAGACAGAGAGCATGAGTGGGTGGGGGGAAGGTACAGGTGCAGCAGGCAGAGGGAGAAGCAGACTCCCCGCTGAGCAGGGAGCCCGATGCGGGGCTCGATCCCAGGACCCGGGATCATGACCTGAGCCGAAGGCAGATGCTTAACCGACTGAGCCACCCAGGCGTCCTTAAACATGATATTAAACATGAGTTTAATAACTGGAATTTTCAAGCACTTGCAAAGTTTTAATTTAGCTATTTATTCCAGTCCTATTTCCTTATTTAAAAAATGGAACTCTTTAATTTGTCTTTACTCCCTATATTTCTGATGTTCTGTTAAAAATATTTATTAGCAGAGAAGTATTCCAAAAAGCTGAAAGAAACAAGCAATGAAAAAGAGCATACATTTCTAAACTGGATCATCAATCCCTGGAAAATTTAAATCGATTAGGCTTCATTCAGGAGGACAAGACAGCAGGATGTCTTTAGTCATAAGGCTAGAATTCCTTAGGCAAATTATAACTCTGCCTTATCTAATTCTTTAGGAAGTTGATTAGCCCGTCTCATGTTTTGCCACATTGACTAGGATGGCACATACTCATGAAGTCGTGTTTCTCAGACTGAAGGTAACAGTTACTGAGTGAATACCAAAGTCCAGGCACTCTTCTCAGGGGTTAACATGCCTTAATCTCTAAAAGTTTATAAAGACATCTCTGTCAGATGATTCATTGATTAATAAGTATTCATATTTATTTTTCACTTGGGATATTTGTTTTATTTTCATTATTTCTTCTCTTTCAGCTCTTCTTTATGCAACTATTTTTGGAAATGTTACTACAATTTTCCAGCAAATGTATGCCAACACCAACCGATACCATGAGATGCTGAATAATGTGCGGGACTTTCTGAAACTCTATCAGGTCCCCAAAGGCCTTAGTGAACGAGTCATGGATTATATTGTCTCAACATGGTCCATGTCAAAAGGCATTGACACAGAGAAGGTATGGGATATTATTGTTGTTGTTACTTATTTTCCATTTCAATAGGATCTTCAGATGACTGTAGCTCTCCCACTCATGTATTGCTTGTATAATTGCTTTGTGTTACTTTGTTTTTCCTAAGTGATGTATCAGTCAATCGTAGTATGTATCGAGTGCTTAGAAGGTGCTAAGCACTCAACCATTAATCATCAATTTAGAAATTGTTGTTTCTGAAAACAACTAATTACTCCATTTCCCTAAAACACTCATTACCACTCAGAGTAATTTGCTGCATTCCTCTAAAACTAACAGTGCTGCCATCTCTCTGGTCAGTTTTATTCTTGATTTCTTCTTTGACTTTTTGCCCATTTAAAATTTAGAAAGAAACTTTCTTGCTTATAAAGTAAAAAAGTGATATGTCTTCTATGCTGTCCTCCACTTAAATCTCTCCCCTCTCTCACACATGTTTATGAAGAACATACAATTCTTTTTTTTTTTTTTTTTTTTTTTTAATTTTTTTTTATTGTTATGTTAATCCCCATACATTACATCATTAGTTTTAGATATACTGTTCCATGATTCATTGTTTGTGCATAACACCCAGTGCTCCATGCAGAACGTGCCCTCCTCAATACCCATCACCAGGCTAACCCATCCTCCCAACCCCCTCCCCTCTAGAACCCTCAGTTTGTTTTTCAGAGTCCATCGTCTCTCATGGTTCTTCTCCCCCTCCGATTTCCCCCCCTTCATTCTTCCCCTCCTGCTACATTCTTCTTCTTCTTTTTTTCTTTCTTAACATATATTGCATTATTTGTTTCAGAGGTACAGATCTGAGATTCAACAGTCTTGCACAATTCACAGCGCTTACCAGAACACATACCCTCCCCAGTGTCCATCACCCAGTCACCCCATCCCTCCCACCCCACCCCCCACTCCAGCAACCCTCAGTTTGTTTCCTGAGATTAAGAATTCCTCATATCAGTGAGGTCATATGATACATGTCTTTCTCTGTTTGACTTATTTCGCTCAGCATAATACCCTCCAGTTCCATCCACGTCGTTGCAAATGGCAAGATCTTATTCCTTTTGATGGCTGCATAATATTCCATTGTATATATATACCACATCTTCTTTATCCATTCATCTGTTGATGGACATCTTGGCTCTTTCCACAGTTTGGCTATTGTGGACATTGCTGCTATAAACATCGGGGTGCACGTAGCCTTTCGGGTCCCTACTTTTGTATCTTTGGGGTAAATACCCAGTAGTGCAATTGCTGGATCATATGGTAGCTCTATTTTCAACTTTTTGAGGAACCTCCATACTGTTTTCCAGAGTGGCTGCACCAGCTTGCATTCCCACCAACAGTGTAGGAGGGTTCCCCTTTCTCCGCATCCCCGCCAACATCTGTCGTTTCCTGACTTGTTAATTTTAGCCATTCTGACTGGTGTGAGGTGGTATCTCATTGAGGTTTTGATTTGGATTTCCCTGATGCCGAGCGATATTGAACACTTTTTCATGTGTCTGTTGGCCATTTGGATGTCTTCTTTGGAAAAATGTCTGTTCATGTCTTCTGCCCATTTCTTGATTGGATTCTTTGTTCTTTGGGTGTTGAGTTTGATGAGTTCTTTATAGATTTTGGATACTAGCCCTTTATCTGATATGTCATTTGCAAATATCTTCTCCCATTCTGTCAGTTGTCTTTTGGTTTTGTTGACTGTTTCCTTTGCTTTGCAAAAGCTTTTTATCTTGATGAAGTCCCAATAGTTCATTTTTGCCCTTGCTTCCCTTGCCTTTGGCGATGTTTCTAGGAAGAAGTTGCTGCGGCTGAGGTCGAAGAGGTTGTTGCCTGTGTTCTCCTTTAGGATTTTGATGGACTCCTGTCTCACATTGAGGTCTTTCAACCATTCTGAATCTATTTTTGTGTGTGGTGTAAGGAAATGGTCCAGTTTCATTCTTCTGCATGTGGCTGTCCAATTTTCCCAACACCATTTGTTGAAGAGACTGTCTTTTTTCCATTGGACATTCTTTCCTGCTTTGTCAAAGATTAGTTGACCATAGAGTTGAGGGTCCATTTCTGGGCTCTCTATTCTGTTCCATTGATCTATGTGTCTGTTTTTGTGCCAGTACCATACTGTCTTGATGATGACAGCTTTGTAGTAGAGCTGGAAGTCTGGAATTGTGATGCCGCCAGCTTTGCTTTTCTTTTTCAACATTCCTCTGGCTATGCGGGGTCTTTTCTGGTTCCATACAAATTTTAGGATTATTTGTTCCATTTCTTTGAAGAAAGTGGATGGTATTTTGATGGGGATTGCATTGAATGTGTAGATTGCTCTAGGTAGGATTGACATCTTCACAATATTTGTTCTTCCAATCCATGAGCATGGAACGTTTTTCCATTTCTTTGTGTCTTCCTCAATTTCTTTCATGAGTATTTTATAGTTTTCTGAGTACAGATCCTTTGCCTCTTTGGTTAGATTTATTCCTAGGTATCTTATGGTTTTGGGTGCAATTGTAAATGGGATCGACTCCTTAATTTCTCTTTCTTCTGACTTGTTGTTGGTGTATAGGAATGCCACTGACTTCTGTGCATTGATTTTATATCCTGCCACTTGACTGAATTCCTGTATGAGTTCTAGCAGTTTTGGGGTGGAGTCTTTGGGATTTTCCACATAAAGTATCATATCATCTGCAAAGAGTGAGAGTTTGACTTCTTCTTTGCCAATTTGGATGCCTTTGATTTCTTTTTGTTGTCTGATTGCTGTGGCTAGGACTTCCAATACTATGTTGAATAGCAGTGGTGATAGTGGACATCCCTGCCGCGTTCCTGACCTTAGGGGGAAAGCTCTCAGTTTTTCCCCATTGAGAATGATATTCGCTGTAGGTTTTTCATAGATGGCTTTTATGATATTGAGGTATGTACCCTCTATCCCTATACTCTGAAGAGTTTTGATCAAGAAAGGATGCTGTACTTTGTCAAATGCTTTTTCTGCATCTATTGAGAGGATCATGTGATTCTTGTTTTTTCTTTTGTTAATGTATTGTATCACGTTGATTGATTTGCGGATGTTGAACCAACCTTGCAGCCCAGGGATAAATCCCACTTGGTCGTGGTGAATAATCCTTTTAATGTACTGTTGGATCCTATTGGCTAGTATTTTGGTGAGAATTTTTGCATCCATGTTCATCAGGGATATTGGTCTGTAATTCTCCTTTTTGATGGGGTCTTTGTCTGGTTTTGGGATCAAGGTAATGGTGGCCTCATAAAATGAGTTTGGAAGTTTTCCTTCCATTTCTATTTTTTGGAACAGTTTCAGAAGGATAGGTATTAATTCTTCTTGAAATGTTTGGTAGAATTCCCCTGGGAAGCCATCTGGCCCTGGGCTTTTGTGTTTTGGGAGATTTTTGATGACTGCTTCTATTTCCTTAGTGGTTATAGGTCTGTTCAGGTGTTCTATTTCTTCCTGGTTCAGTTTTGGTAGTTGATACATCTCTAGGAATGCATCCATTACTTCCAGATTATCTAATTTGTTGGCATAGAGTTGCTCATAATATGTTCTTATAATTGTTTGTATTTCTTTGGTGTTGGTTGTGATTTCTCCTCTTTCATTCATGATTTTGTTGATTTGGGTCATTTCTCTTTTCTTTTTGATAAGTCTGGCCAGGGGCTTATCAATCTTGTTAATTCTTTCAAAGAACCAGCTCCTAGTTTCGTTGATCTGTTCTACTGTTCTTTTGGTTTCTATTTCATTGATTTCTGCTCTGATCTTTATTATTTCTCTTCTCCTGCTGGGTTTAGGCTTTATTTGCTGTTCTTTCTCCAGCTCCTTTAGGTGTAGGGTTAGGTTGTGTACTTGAGACCTTTCTTGTTTCTTGAGAAAGGCTTGTATTGCTATATACTTTCCTCTTAGGACTGCCTTTGCTGTATCCCAAAGATTTTGAATAGTTGTGTTTTCATTTTCATTGGTTTCCATGAATTTTTTTAATTCTTCTTTAATTTCCTGGTTGACCCATTCATTCTTCAGTAGGATGCTCTTTAGCCTCCATGTATTTGAGTTCTTTCCAACTTTCCTCTTGTGATTGAGTTCTAGTTTCAAAGCATTGTGGTCTGAAAATAGGCAGGGGATGATCCCAATCTTCTGGTACCCGTTGAGACCTGATTTATGACCTAGGATGTGATCTATTCTGGAGAATGTTCCATGGGCACTAGAGAAGAATGTGTATTCCGTTGCTTTGGGATGGAATGTTCTGAATATGTCTGTGAAGTCCATTTGGTCCAGTGTGTCATTTAAAGTCTTTACTTCCTTGTTGATCTTTTGCTTAGACGATCTGTCCATTTCAGTGAGGGGGGTGTTAAAGTCCCCCACTATTATTGTATTGTTGTCAATGTGTTTCTTTGCTTTTGTTATTAATTGCCTTATATAATTGGCTGCTCCCATGTTAGGGGCATAGATATTTACAATTGTTAGATCTTCTTGTTGGATAGACCCTTTAAGTATGATATAGTGTCCTTCCTCATCTCTTATTACAGTCTTTGGTTTAAAATCTAATTTGTCTGATATAAGGATTGCCACCCCAGCTTTCTTTTGGTGTCCATTAGCATGGTAAATGGTTTTCCACCCCCTCACTTTCAATCTGGGGGTGTCTTTGGGTCTGAAATGAGTCTCTTGCAGACAGCATATCGATGGGTCTTGTTTTTTAATCCAATCTGATAGCCTGTGTCTTTTGATTGGGGCATTTAGCCCATTTACATTCAGGGTAACTATTGAAAGATAGGAGTTCAGTGCCATTGTATTGCCTGTAAAGTGACTGTTACTGTATATTGTTTGTGTTCCTTTCTGGTCTATGTTGCTTTTAGGCTCTCTTTTTGCTTAGAGGACCCCTTTCAATATTTGTTGTAGGGCTGGTTTCGTGTTTGCAAATTCCTTTAGTTTTTGTTTGTCCTGGAAGCTTTTTATCTCTCCTTCAATTTTCAATGACAGCCTAGCTGGATATAGTATTCTTGGCTGCATATTTTTCTCATTTAGTGCTCTGAATATGTCCTGCCAGTCCTTTCTGGCCTGCCAGGTCTCTGTGGATAGGTCTGTTGCCAATCTAATGTTTCTACCATTGTAGGTTACATATCTCTTCTCCCGAGCTGCTTTCAGGATTTTCTCTTTGTCTCTGAGACTCGTAAGTTTTACTATTAGATGTCGGGGTGTTGACCTATTTTTATTGATTTTGAGAGGGGTTCTCTGTGCTTCCTGGATTTTGATGCCTGTTTCCTTCCCCAAATTAGGGAAGTTCTCTGCTATAATTTGCTCCATTATACCTTCTGCACCTCTCTCTCTTTCTTCTTCTTCTGGGATCCCAATTATTCTAATGTTGTTTCGTCTTATGGTATCGTTTATCTCTCGAATTCTGCCCTCGTGATCCAGTAGTTGTTTATCTCTCTTTTTCTCAGCTTCTTTATTTTCCATCATTTGGTCTTCTATCTCACTGATTCTTTCTTCTGCCTCATTTATCCTAGCAGTTAGCACCCCCATATTTGATTGCACCTCATTAATAGCCTTTTTGATTTCTACTTGGTTCGATTTTAGTTCTTTTACTTCTCCAGACAGGGTTTCTCTAATAACTTCCATGTTTTTTTCAAGCCCAGCTAGTATCTTTAAAGTGATGATTCTGAACTCTAGATCTGACATCGTACTAATGTCCGTATTGAGTAGGTCCCTGGCAGTCGGTACTACCTCTTGTTCTTTTTGTTGAGGTGATTTTTTCCGTCTTGTCATTTTGTGCAGAAGAGAATAGATTAATGAGAGAACAAAATGCTAGCAGGGTAACAACGTCCCCAGAAAATATACTCTAAACAAATCAGAAAAGACCTGAAGCAGTGGGAAAAGAAAGGGAAAGAGAGAAAAAAGAAAAGGAAAGAAAAAAAGAAAAAAGAAAAAGATAAAGATAAAAACAAACAAAAGCAGAACAAAACACAACAAAACAAAAACAGAATGTGATCAAATATGATCAGGCTGGATTATATATCAGTGCCACACACTAGATTTTGGGTGTATTTTGGTCTGTTAAAAGAAAGTCCCTCCCAAAATTTTAAAGAAAGAAAAACTTATATATGTACAAAAATAAGGGTTGATATGATGAAGGGATGGAATATGACTGTAAAGATGGAAATTATAAAAAATTTTAAAAAAGGATTTGATAAGTTGTTTGAAAAAAGAAAGAAGAGGATTAAAAAAAAAAAAGAAAAAGAAAAAAGGGAGAGAATGTGATCAGGCAGGGGAGTAGAAAAAAACCATACACTAGAGATTTAGAGTATATTTTGATCTGTTAGAAGAAACTATCTCAAGATTTTAAAGAGAGAACAACTTATATATATATATGCCAAAAATACGGGTAACTACTATGAAGGAATAGAATATGACTTTAAAAATGAAAAATAAAAATGTTTTTTTTTTAAAAAAGGGATTGATAAGATGTTGGTTGAAAAAGGGAAAAAGAAAAATTCAAAAAAAAAGAAAAAAGGAAAAAAGAAAAAAAGACAGTTAAAAAAAATAATTAACTTTGAAAGACTAAAGAATCATGGTAAAAAAGCCATGAATTCTATGTGCAGTGTTCCCCTAGCGCTGGAGTTCTGCCGTTCTCATTGATCGGTAAACTTGGTCTTGGCTGGTGTTCTTGCTGATCTTCTGGGGGAGGGGCCTGTTGCCGTGGTTCCCAAATGTCTTTGCCGGAGGCAAAATTGCCCCGCCCTTGCCGGTCCGGGCTAAGTAATCTGCTCGGGTTTGCTCTCCGGAGCTTTTGTTCCCTGCAAGCTTTCCGTACAGCTTTGGAGGCGGAGAGTGAAAATGGCGGCCTCCCAGTCTCCGCCCCGGCGGAGCCGAGAACTCGGGGTCCCGCTCCTCAGTGCGCCCCCAGAGAAAAGCAGTCAGTCACTCCCGTCTCCCCGGTCTCCGGCCACACTCCGCGCTCACCCGGCCTGTGACCGCGCCTTTCTATCTGGCACCCGACCCCGGGTGGAGTCTCCAAACCCAGCAGATCCCTGCGGTGCACTCCCGCACCTCTCCTCCCGGGGGAAGAAGGTGAGTCTCCCTGGATCTGCCGCTTGTTGGGTCCCTGCTGGAGGAGCAGTGGCCCGACTGTGCCGCGGATCACGGTTTATAGCAACTCCGAGCTGAGAGCCCGCGCCTGGGCTCCGTCTCTGCAGCCGGCTTCCCTGCTCGGATACCTGGGAGCTCTGCCGCACTCAGGCACCCCCGGTCTTTCTGTGACCCCGAGGGTCCTGAGACCACACTGTCCCGCGAGGGTTCCACCCCCCACTTCGCCACCAGAGTGACGTCCCTCAGGGGAGCAGACTTCTAAAAGTTCCGATTTTGTGCTCCGTGGCTCTATCACTTGCCAGAAGCGGCCTACGGAGGCCCCTCCCCCGCCGTCTATCCTCCCGAATATCGCCTCGGATTCACTTCTCCGCACGTCCTACCTTCCAGAAAGTGGTCGCTTTTCTGTTCAGAGAGTTGTTGCTCTTCTTTTCTTTGATCTCCTGTTGAGTTTGTAGGTGTTCAGAATGGTTTGATCCCTATCCAGCTGAATTCCTGAGAGGAGACGAAATCCAGGTCTCCTACTCCTCCGCCATCTTGCTCCGCTCTCCAAGAACATACAATTCTTTATTTTCCTCTTTTCCTTACATAAATCTATAAAGTGGATACCAGGCTCCCCATTCATCTGACATCTCTAATGTCTTCCTTGTCTTCTCATGAAACCTCTTCTAATTTTTCCCATCTCTCTTATATTAGAAAAGAAGGACCCCCCCCAAAAAAAACCCAAAAAAGAAAAGAAGGACCCAAAGTCCTCCTTAAAATAAACAAAACCAAATTAAAAATAAATAAATTCTCACTTCCTACACCCAGCTGATTTACATCCAGTATGGGGGATGACAAGTGGGGCCTGCACAGGAGTTTTAGAGAAAACCCATCTTGAGCTCTTTTTCTTTATAAGCATCACGGGAGACGATTATTTTTAGGTACTGAATTTTGACATGATAATCAGATAGTACATTACTTTCCTTGTCATTTCCCACAAATTCGATTTGTTCTTTTAATCATATGATGTTGACTTGGAGTTTTTCTGAAAGGTCTGCTCAATAAGCACCTTTTGTTGTCAAAGGGAAAGAGCAAATGAGCAAAGTAGATATTCAGTCGGAGGAATTTCATTGAGGTAATTTTAAGCCACAGCAGCTGTTGTTAGGAGCAGATGGTTGAGGGGCTATTTAGGGGTCAGACATGGAAGAGTTGAGGGAGGGAAGCCTTCACAGGAAGTGCAGGTGAGATACTTGGTGGGGGGCGGGGAGGGGGTAGGAGCAATTATTCGAGGAATCATGAAAGAGGGTGAGATTTCTCCCTCTTTCAACATCTTACAAGCTGCAGTATTAATTTTCTAGTTAAATGGCCATTAAAATGGAATGTATGACTACAGATGGGAAAAGGACAAGCTACATTCTGTGGAATTTGATTTATATATGCCTGAGCCAAACAATATATGGTTATAGGGAGGGTATCCAGAGAAGGAAGAGAATCTTCCTCAGGGATACAGGTGAGACTCAGTGTTTAAGACATCAAATGCATGATGTTCTTTGAGGTCCACATTCAGTGAAACTGCTACATGGCGTGTCCACTCCCAGACACACCACATGCCAGTGTATCAGGAAACAGTTTCTGGGTTCCTAGTATTTACCACGGTTTTTTTTTTTTTTTTTTTTTTTTTGGTGTTTGTTTTGTTTTGTTTCGTTTTTTTGGTTTGCTTGTTCATTATTTGTAGTCACAGAAATGTACTTCTGATCAGTAGAGTATCCACAGAAAGTGGAGTAATAGGAAAAAAAGATTGGGAGGCTAATATTAAAGGTAAAATAAAATGTTAGTTCAAATGAAAAGATTCTTAAAGAAATAATTTAAAATATTAAAGTGGATTAGCTTTTGGATAAGAAAAAAATCACAGATGTGCCTCCTAACTGAAAGGGGAATCCAGAAAGAGTAGTTTTTTACTAAAGGGGGAAGCAGAGTTAAATAACTGGCAAATATGAAAGGTTTGTTGTGCATGTATAAAACCTATTTAAAGTTTAATTTAATGTGGCAGCAAACTCTCCATGCCTGTATTGATTTCTCTCAGTCTGTTAAGAAAATCCCCACCCGAATGTGTGAGAACTAGCTGTAATAGAACTGTAAATAAAGGGATATACGCCAAAGTCTGGGCCTGGGACAGAGTTATAGGAGATTCTCTTGAATTGTATAGTCAATGAGGATGAATTTAAAAATGCATTCTTACAGAAACAGACTCTGAACTATAGAGAACAAACCGATGGTTACCAGAGGGGAGGTTGGTGGGGGATGGGTGAAACAGGTGGTGGGGATTAAAGAGTGCACTTGCTATGATGAGCACTGGGTGTTGTATGGAAGTGTTGAATCACTACATTGTACACCTGAAACTAATATTACACTGTATGTTAACTAACTGGAATTTAAATAAAAACGTTAAAAAATGTATTCTTAGCACGCCATATGCTCTACTGAACAAAGAGAAAACAAAAATTGTCGTTCAACTTTTTGGTTTAGTAGAGAAACTCCAACCAGAGCAGAAGAGCCACATTTTTGTTAGGCATTCAGTAATTTGACTACATAGTGTACATATAACTTTAAAATATGGTAATAAAGTATCAAAGTATAGACACAAGAATTATTAGCCAGAGCAAAGAGTGGGAATAACTATCTCAGAACTAGATTTTACTATAGATAAGAACTGAATTTAAGTTAAAGGACATATCACAAAGAAGGAATTGATATATTATTTCATATAATTATAAAATGAGCTAAAAATTTCAGAAAATATTTAATGAGGGTTTCCCATGTGGCCTAACATAAATATCAGATGGACTGAGTTAAATGTAAAAAATAAGAAACCATAAACTAGTAAAAAGAAAATACATGACCATGTTTACTTTATCTTTGTACATATTAAAGCAATGGAATACATAACAAAGTGATAAATAGATTTGGCTAAAAAATGTAAAATCTTTCACACCAAAAACCATGAAAATGAAAATGAGATAGAGTATTTGCAACAGATATCGCAAGTGAAAGGTTAATACCTTAATATGTAAAGTGATTTTGTAAATGAATAAGAATTAGAATACCTGAGGAGAAAAATGAGCTAAGTACATAGTTAATTTATATAAATATACAAAAATACAAATTAGCAATAAACATATATAAATATTATTTTAACTTGTAATAAATAAATATTGAAACAGCAAGAGACCATTTTTAATGTCAAATGGACAAAGATAATGCCCCCTCTTAGCAAAAGCTGTAGTGACTGACACTATCATAAAATTGTGGTTTGTGTGTAATTTGGTGTGGCATTTCTTGAAAGCAGTTTGACCAAGATAATATCTTAAACTGGGGTATATTCTAGAACTAAGTCCTTGTGCCTGTTCCCTTTTCTGTTCATATTCTCTCCTTCAGTGATATCATACAATCTTATGACTTTAAAAATGTATGCTAACACTGCCCAAATCTACACACTCATTTGGATCTGTTCTTGAACTACAGACTCCCCTATCCAACTGCCTACTCACATCCAGTGAAGCTGTCCAGAACTGGGTGGCTCAGATGGTTAAGCATCTGCCTTCGGCTCGGGTCATGATCCCAGGGTCCTGGGATCGAGTTCCGCATCAGGCTCCCTGCTCGGAAGGGAGCCTGCTTCTTCCTCTCCCTCTGCTGCTCCCCCTGCTTGTGCTCTTTCACTCTCTCTGTCAAATAAATAAATAAAATCTTTAAAAAAAAAAAAAAAAAAGGCTGTCCAGAACTGAACTTCTCATCATCTCCCATAAACCTGCTCCACGGACATTCTTCCCTAATGAAGTTAATGGAAACTCCACCCCTCAGTTGCTTAGATAAACCTCCCCACATTAAAACCTCCACCAAATCCTGCTGGCTCCATTTCCAGTTCTCACCACTCCATCGCCATCTCCTCGTCCAAGTCACTATCATGTTCTACCTGGGTTACTGTATAGCCAAATAACTGGTCTGTCCCTTTATAGTATATTCTCGGCACAGCAGCTTTTGAGTTTATATGGCTTTCATAATAAAGCTTTCTATCTATCCATCTATCATCTATCTATCTATCTATCTATCTATCTATCTATCTATCTATCTATCTTCTATCACATATTTGTGTGTACTGCAGGCTTTTTTGAGAATAAGAATAAAATTGAGCTTGTTAAAATACAAGGGTGGAAAAAAGGAAATGAAAGATTGATGGTAGTAATCAAATAAATTCTGTAATTCACAATCTTAGCAATATGAATGTATTTGAAGATGTAGCTGTAGTAAACAGCATCTGAATTTTAACAATTATCCTGTATTTGATGTCAGAGACCTCTATTCTACTTCCTCAGTAAGCCAAATACTTTGTCTTACTATGTTTCTTATCTCACATTTTGTTGATAGTCTCTTTCAGATATTTTATTATGTTGGTTGTTATCAGATTTAACTATGAGTATATACTGAAAAAGATTGAAATGTACAAAGTCAAATTTCTTTGTTCTAATGCTTCTGTTGTTAGTTCTGAAACAGTGAGATTTTTTTCAGTTGCTAGTACAATAGAACTTAATGGTGCATTGCAGCTAATTAGAGAAGAACCTTCGCCCTAATTACTGACATTTCCTTTTATCATTTCCACATATTTAGTTTCATAGATTTTTTGAATTCAGCTTTACCCCACAAGCAAATTAATCACTGTGATGTAATTCAGTCTTACCTTGCCTTATGTGAATAATGCTTTCTTTAATACAAATTATGGCATTAAAGTCAGGACTGACGTGAAGATTGTAGCATTTCTATCAGGAAAGTTTGCCTTAGGCAAGATTTTCTATATGGAACAGTACCGAGATTAATTTTATTTAGTTGAAAGTATTTTATTGACTACTAATTGCTATAGTTGCTTTAGATTCTTTTCAAATTTAATGACCAAAATCTGTCCTCTGGGCTTTGCTGCTCATAACATCCTGTGCACTTAAAAGACTGAGAAATGGGTAGAATGATTGAGGATTTAAAAAGGAAAAAGGAGATTATGGGAAAAAAATAGAAAGGATGATGAAGCTTAAAACCTTGTCATTTTTTATTTTTCACTGTCTCACTTTTTTTTCTAACATGTAATTTGAAAAAATCAGTAGAAAAAAGCTCTTTGGTCTTCATTTCTTGTTTCGTGTGTTTTGTAATAAGCATAAAGTCTCAGTAGGAAGATGTCATTATATGAAAAGTTCTGGCAGAAATATGCAAAACATTCAGGCAGAAATACGCCTTTAGAATTTAAACAAATTGGGATTTGAATATTTTAAAATCTTAGATTATTTTTTTAACCAAATCTATCAAAGAAGTACTCTACTTCTTCCAAATATGGTAGGCAATATATTTTGTTTCTCCTATAAGTTAAAGTAACTTCCTTTTAGCCAGTTTACTTTTATCTTTTTTTTTTAATTGAGAAAAGCATGTCTAAATATTTTTCTTTGTATTCCTAAATGTGAAAAACAGGGATGACATTTTCATACCTGGCCTCATTTTCTTGGTTTAATATCTGAATAATTCAAGAGGTTCCTATGGCGATGTACAACAGAACCTAAGAGTGAAGGCACCAGCCTTCCAAGAAAAACTCTACAGACAAATGTGCTATGTTAAATAGCTCATGTAAAGACATACATGTGAATATAGTAAAATGAAACTGAATTGGTCTTAACATGCATTAAAAGTACTCTTGTCTTTGGATCAAGAGAGGTAAGAATCATTCCAGTCCATGTTAATCAGATCATACATAAAATATTGTGTTATAATTCTAGCTGGATATTTTTAAAGAAATACTATCAAATGACAGCACATTTACCAGAAAATATCCATGATGGCATGAAGTTCTGGGAATCTTGTTATATGGTGGATAATTAAAGGAAATATGAATATTTAGTTTGGCTAATTGAAGACCTGGGGAGAGGTATGACAGGTGACTTTAAGTATTTTAAAATGCAGTGATCTAACTGTTTCAGGAGAAAATTAACTCCCTGCAAGTAAAGGATACAGGCCGAATGTAGTACAAAATGAACTTGCACGTCCTGACACTAATTTAGTAGTATTAAAGATATTATATGATAATTGTGTCTGAATGATTTGGAGTACTAGTATGTATCATATCTTATTTCAAATTCAGACACACATTCAAGATATTCTATATAAAAATTATAGAGTAAGATTCTATGGTGAGTCAGTAATTATTTCTCAACAATTTTTTATTACTACATCTATGTACTGTAGTTTTACAAATGCAACTAATTTTTAAAAAATTCTGAGGAACACAGAATCTCTGATGGGGCTAAGCTAGGCCATGCCCAGGAGACAAATGGCATATTTTTTCTGTGGTTGTTAAGTAACCTGTTTGTGGAGCAAAAGAGACTGCTTAGTCTATCCTTGTAAGGGACTACTCTTCAGCCTGGAGAAGCATCATGCCCTGAATTCCTGAGAACTCTGAGCTTCCTACCTGTCTAGAAACGTGGTAAGGGAACTTAAATATTGTCATGGCCATGTGTGTGGCTCATTCGTTACCCACTGAAATAGTTTGAAGCATTCAGAGTCATTATGGACATTCCTCTGTCCTAGCTGACCTATAGGCTTTCTCCGAAAATGTAGACTTTATCTGAGACTTCAATTTTATTTTTCCTTCCATGTATCAGAAATTAAAATAATACTCAAGGGTTTATGAGAAACATTACAAGTAAAGGAAAACTTTAAATATTTTCTGAAATTTTTAATATTTTTCATATTAAAATTTAATATTTTCTCTGATATTTCAGAACATTCAAGTGTATACGTAGTTTGTCATGGCTTTTGGCATAGTTCAGGAATGCTCCAATGCAAGATTTATATTACTATTAGCTGATATAATTATTAGTAAACTTTCTGTGTGGTAGTAGGCAGTATTATTTTGCTCTAGTAATGATAGGGAGGCATTGTATGACTAAAATAAGCCCTGAGTGAACCAAACCTCTCTCCAGGAATGTTAAGTGTATTCTTTTATTTATAATTTCTTTTTAGAGAGGGAGAGGGAGAGAGAATCTTAAGCAGGCTCCATGCCCAGTGCAGAGCTGGACTTGGGGCTCGATCTCTACACCCGTGAGATCATGACCTGAGCCAAAATCGAGTCAAACGCTTAACCAACTGAGCCCCTCAGGTGCCCCGTAAGTGTAATCTTTTTATGTACCATGCTGAAATTACTTCAGTGCAGTAGTGTGGGCGGGCTTGTATTTCATTTTCTTACCAATCTGCCACTAGTCTCTGAGGAAGGGACTAAGAAATCATTTGATATCTATAGTCTAGGAATGAGAAGAAGGACTTGCTTATTTAGGGCAATGGATGACTTGCGCAGTAGCATGGCTTTATATAGACCAGGGGACTGGGTTTCATTCTTCTGTGTTCACATTTGTGTTGGCGATACAAACACCCACCTTACTTATTTGACAGGAAGATGAAAAGTACCCATGTAGTGCCTGCATAAGAGAAACAATAATAAGTGCTAACAAGTCATTTAGTCTGTGGTGGTTATAAGTTATTTCTTCCTTTACCAGTTATAAATTATGAGAACTTGGTCATGCCTGGCACCATTTTTAATCTTAGTCTTCAATCTTAGTATTCAGTGCATCCTGTCATCTTTAAATATAGATGAAAATAGAACCTCAATTGTAGAGTAATTTGGATAAATAAAATATTTCTATATACATACACACTGAACACAAATGCACAAACATATTTTAGACTTAGGGGAAAAATTAAATCGTGAATGAATCCACATGCTGCAGACAGTGTTATGGTAGGAGTAGGTGTGTGTATTTGTTCTGAGCTGCCTTGATTGATCTGTTTTCAGAATCACACTAGAGTAAATCTTCAGAAATGTCTACTGAAAAACCTATTTTTGAATGAGATTATAGTATTTCCTACAAATTTTGCAGTTTACTAGACAAAGGTAGAATTATGCAGATGGTTGGATTTTATAAACGGAACTTAAAAAAAAAGATGTCTCCATTCCTGTGATTTCTGTTGTTATTATTTGACTGTGTTTGTTATGTTAGATTTTTCTTCCAGGGCTCTGTGGCTTTCTATTCCTTAGCCACTTTCCCATCTCTTTTCTGGTTCTTATGATAATGCCTAAAAAATGCCTGTATTTTGGCTCACGCTGGTTGTTTTTTTAATTTTGGATTCATTTATAGTTTTGGAAGTACCGAAAAGCCACTTTTAGCTCCTTTACTAGTAGTGCCAAATAACCATAGGCATCTCTGTCTGGCACAGCAGAAGGCAGCAAGAGGGTGGAGAAAATAAATACATGAAAAGAAAAAGAAAAATTGTTATGTAAGAAAGAGATTCCTCTAGTTGTTCACTGCCAATTGCCTGAAATGCTACTTCATTCCCTCCTCCTGGGCATGGTCCTGGAGTCAAGGAGAGGAAAACACAGCTATGCAATCCAGTGCCTTTCTCTCAGGTTTTGCTTTTTATGAGTCTTGACCTGTCTTGAGACTGAGACCTTCAGGCATTCTCTTCTTTTGTCACATTAGCATTCTTCCTGATTTCTTTATATCTGGAATTTTCTTGAGGAAGTCTTCACTTCCCTCATTTCTCCTGGGGTATCTCTGAGATACAGAAGACATCCATTAAAAAAGGATCTATGTTATGGTAGAATTTACAAATAGGAAAATAGCCATCCTTTAAAATTTACATCCACATCAAACAGAACCATAGTTTTGTAGGATATTGTAGTAATTGCTATGGAGTGGAAAATAAAGATAAACACAGTCCATGCTCTTGTGATGTTCAGTGTCTGATGGGGGAGGAAAGACTTAAAAAACCACAGAGATAAACATAGGATTCCAAATCGTGATGATCCTTGAAATACAATATAGGGAGCTATGTAAAATTTTTAAAGGAGAGGGGGATGAATCTAATTTAGGTTGGAAGGATGTGGGTCAAAGAAGGTGATAGAGAAAGCAATAGAATTTGGACATAAAAGCTTGTTAGAAACTGAAATTCTTCACAGATTTTATAATAAAACACAAATTACCTATGTGCTAATCATCATTACTGATTTGAAGTTGGAGAAGAATAGAAAGAAGAAAAAGCAAAGATCCAGTTAGTCCATTAAGTCCTAATAAATTATTAATTAACCAACATTAATTAACTGTACATGGCTTGTACATTCCATGTGCCATAGAATAACTTCAACTGATCTTTCACATTGGTTAAAAATCTTACTCTAAAGCCGATAACAACACATAAATTATCAATTTAAGTACTGACCTCATTGGTACCCTGATCCTGTTTAAATTAACCAACACATATCTGTTTAGAACTGGGTCTGCTGCCTTTGTGGGCAAGTGTCAGAGAATAATACATTCATGATCCGAGTATAGCTTTATGCATTCTGTTACCACTTCTACCAAGGGTGAATAAATGTTAGAAGAATATTTTGTAACTATCTTGTCTATAAAAGGTTTATTTTACATAAACATTTTGTACATAGGTACATATAAATATTATGTAAATATAAAATGTTTATAATACATAACTGTTATGTAAAATTAGAAATAAGAGCTAGAAAAGAAGAAAATATAATAAATAATCCATAATCCCACTGCTCATAGAAATATGGCTTACCACATTTATTCTGTGTGATTTTGTGAACATATATTTATATTATAAACATATGCTACAAAAACATTTGTATTCTATTTAAAGGTTATAGTATATATTTTTAACCTCCTGTTATTGGATATTTAAGATGTCTAATAATTATATTAAGATAAACACTGAGAATGGGGTTTGGCAGATCAAAGAGTATGTAAATTTTATTGTTTATATTACTTTTATAGTATTGTTGTCTGTTTCCTTTGCTGTGCAGAAGCTTTTTATCTTGATGAAGTCCCAAAAGTTCATTTTCGCTTTTGTTTCCCTTGCCTTTGGAGACATGTCTTGAAAGAAGTTGCTGTGGCCAATGTCAAAGAGGTTACTGCCAATTTCTCCTCTAGGATTTTGATGGATTCCTGTCTCACATTGAGGTCTTTCATCCATTTAGAGTTTATCTTTGTGTATGGTGTTAGAGAATGGTTGAGTTTCATTCTTCTGCATGTGGCCGTCCAATTTTCCCAGCACCATTTGTTGAAGAAACTGTCTTTTATCCATTGGCTTTCCTGCTTTGTCGAAGATTAGTTGACCATAGAGTTCAGGATCCATATCTGGGCACTGTGTTCTGTTCCATTGATCTATTTGTCTGTTTTTGTGCCAGTACCATGCTGTCCGGTGATCAGAGCTTTGTAATATAGCTTGAAATCAGGCAACGTGATGGCCCCAGCTTTGTTTTTCTTTCTTAACATTTCCTTGGCGATTCTGGGTCTTTTAGTTTATTTCTTCTAAAAGATCAAATGAGCTATAACCAACATAGGTTTATATGTGTCCCTTTTCAGAATAACATTGTTAATATTGGGCATTAATCTTTTAATTTTTGTGAGTTGAATAGGGCAACGATTTTAGTGTGTTTAATTTCTACTCTTTCCAACACATTAAGTACTATAATTATTTCCATTTGCTACATTTACTAATACAGAAATAGTCTATAAGAGATGAAATGACTTATTTTAGGTCACATATGATGAAATTAGGTTTGGGTTAGGTCTGTATCACAGAGGTAATGCTCTCAGGCATTCTGTTCCCTTGTTGCATATTATTATCAACTAATATGTTACGTATTAGTGACAAGTATCTCCTTATCACACCTGAATTTTTCCTGTTTTTTTTTTTTGCAAGTGTTTATTTTTCAAATAAAGTTTCCCTGCTCTTCCAACTTCTCATTTTCCTATATCGCCAAAATGAATCCCATTAGCATTTGATTAGAATTGCATTATTATAATGTCAGAGTTAAACCATACCGCAGAGACCATCTGAAAACTTGGGCAGGTCGGTCAGGATGAGGTAGAGTGGGCTCAGGAGAAGTAATTATAGAGCTTGGACATAGCTCTTCCGGTGCAAAGTTGGAAGTTCCACTCCTAGAAGCCAACGTGAAGATCAAAGGATTCCACAGTCTGGGTACAAACTGGAGGTGGGGGGGGGGGTACGATGGACAAAATGCTAGACTAGTCACATTCCAGCTGGATGATCAATCACTTAAACTCATTCAGATTCAGGATATATCTTCTTTCATGATATTTCCATTTCTAAGATTAAAATTTAAACATATATCTGAGAAGTATTTGTGAGAAATATTAGTAGTTTCCTTCTCACACCCAGGAAAAATCAGAAGGCAGTCTAAATTAAATAGTATAATATTGTAACTCTGTATCAAACTTTGTCTTGGGACACTGAATGAGAAAGTAATGGGAAGCAGCCTTCTTAGGGGAAACCAGTCACCCTTAGCAGAGAAATAACCCATCCCAGCCACCAGGTCACACCCAGTGGTTTCAGTTTAGATTCCTCTTGCCTAGGGCACAATTTAAAATGCCAGTACATCCAAAGAGACTTTCCCCATTTAATCTGACAGTTAGTACTTGGCTTTAGAGTGTATAGTAAAGCAGTAAAATCAATGGTCATGTAATTTTACATGTGTTTAATGATTCATATACTTCAATAAATCACAGAGCACAATATGATTAGAAGCAATTCGTTTATTCAACCATTCTCAGGACAGTTGAGAACCATCCTTCCATATGGTAAGAAAACAAACAAAACCCAAACCCTAAATCCTCTTTATTGTTAATGATAACACTTCATTATCATTTTAATTTTCTGTTAGAAGGACTTTGATTTAATCATGGTTTATTAGCTTTGTAATACAATTTTGTATGGTTAGAGGAGGTAAAATTCTCTGTGCTGAGAGCTGAAGCCTGACAAGAAGTTTCATCAAGAATTCATAAGTATTGGGACACCTGGGTGGCTCAGTCGATTAAGTGTCTGCCTTCAGCTCAGATCATGATCCCAGGGTCCTGGGTTCGAGTTCCTCATTGGGATCCTTGCTCAACAGGGAGCCTGCTTCTCCCTCTGCCCGCCGCTCCCCCTGCTTGTGCTCTCTCTCTGACAACTAAATAAAACCTTTAAGAGAAATTCATAAGTATTTAGGTAAATATTGATGTATAGGTTGATGTTTAATTTAAAGATCTGTTTCCTGTTCCAATTTTTTTTAAAGATTTATTTCTTTATTTGAGAGAGAGGGAGCAAGCAAGTGGGAGGTGGGGGTGGAGGGAGAGAGAATCTTAAGCAGACACCCTGCTGAGTGTGGAGCCTGCCATGGGGCTCAGTCTCATGACCCTGAGTTCGAGACCTGAGCCGAAACCAAGAATCAGAGGTTTAACCTGCTGTGCCACCCAGGTACCCAATTTTCTGTTCCAGTCTTGAATAATAAATGTTGATTAAGCCTCTATTTAGATTCAAGACATTGTTCTAGCCTCTGCAATGCAATAGTGAGTGAGACAGTCCTGCCACATTGGACTTGCATTCTAGCAGGACTGATCAAATCAATTTCTGCTTTCTTTGACCTACTAATACTATTTCATGGTTACACCAAGAGGTACTTGACTTCAGGGCCTGGAACACCTGGAAGAATGCAAACCAAGAATCAGAGGTAATGGTGTACACATTTAGTGCATGTAATGGCAGAGAAAATGTTTGATTCTGATTCCTAGGGTTCTGACTCCAAAGTCAATGTTCTTTGCCCTACATCACTCACTTATTCCATACCTACTGTGTTCCACATGCTACGCCACGCTCTGGAGATGAAGCTGTGAGCAAGATAGGCAGGGTCTTTGACTTAGGAAACTTACAGTTTAGTGGGGGAGACAGAGAAGAATAATTAGGTGAACAATTAATATTTTCCAATTCCCTAATAAAGATTTAAATGAAGTGTTAGCATTAAGGTAAAAAACATATATATATATATTTGTGTATATATATATATTTGTGTATATATATATATTTGTGTGTGTGTGTGTATATATATATATATATATATATATATATATATATTTTTTTTTTTTTTTTTTGTAACTTTGGTTTTCTTCCTTAACATAGAAAAGTATGGTTCTCCCCTGCACTGAGAATGGTGGAGTAAATGCACTATTCCTAAATATGCTGTACTCTGTGATGCATTGAAGTCTGAGTTTTTATAAACATATTACAATTATGGGATCTTTGATTGTTACTTTGTAATAATAATAGCCAGATAATAACATGATTGTGACAATTCTTGCTTCTGTTTTTATTAATCAGTAAGAGGTATATAATTTCACTAAACTGAATTGGTGTAATTGCAATCAGGAACAATGAAACTTGGAATTTTAATGAGCTTATGCCACCTAACTTGGTATGAATATTGGATTAATGTTAGGGTTTTCCAATACTGAAAAAAAATGTTCTTGTGCTCTTACTGGTTTTGGGGTTGGGAAAAGCTGCTTTCATTTGTACAGGCGTTTAGTATACAACATTTCAAAAATATATACAATTTTACTTTCTTAAATTCTCTCTAAGAACCTAAGTTTCCTTAAGAACTTAATATTTTAGGAGCACCTGAGTGGCTCAGTCGGTTAAGCGTCTGACTCTTGATTTTGGCTCAGGTCATGATCTCAGGGTCATGATCTCAGGGTTGTGAGATCGAGCCCCACATCGGGCTCTGTGCTCAGTGGGCAGTCTGCTTGAGAGTCTCTCCCCCTCTCTCTCTGCACTCGCCCTCCCCATGTTCTTTCTCTCTCTCAAATAAATAAATACATCTTAAAAAAATCCTGATATTTTAACGAACAGATTTCAGAAGGCCATCAAACTCACTACTTACTTAAGACACATATACAACAAAAACGGCTGTTTCTATAGTCTAAGTTTGGTGGATACCAGAGCTAATATTTATCTTTAATTGGTTTTAAGAAAGTTCTTCAACTGAAATCTTTCTACACACCCACAGAAAGAGAATTTCATTTATTTAGCTTTTTGAGGGCTATTGTAAAAGTTTGAAAAATAAGACAAAATAAAACAAAACAAAATAAACAAGCAAACAGACAAAACCCCCCAACAGCCTGATTTTCTTTCTTCACACTTCATTTTCAAAGTATTTTATAGGATATTCAAGAAGAGTTGAGAGATAAACCCAAATATTAATGTCATGACTTTTCCTTTCTAATTAATGAAACATGTGACATGAGATTATCACTTAATCTTAATATTCCTCCTGTCTCTATTGGCAATGGTGCATAAGAATGTTAGCGGCGGGCGCCTGGGTGGCTCAGTTGTTAAGCGTCTGCCTTCGGCTCAGGTCATGATCCCAGGGTCCTGGGATCGAGTCCCGCATCGGGCTCCCTGCTCAGCGGGAAGCCTGCTTCTCCCTCTCCCACTCCCCCTGCTTGTGTTCCCTCTCTCACTGTGTCTCTCTCTGTCAAATAAATAAATAAAAATCTTAAAAAAAAAAAAAGAATGTTGGCGGCAAAGCATGAGCTGGTTCACAGAAGTAAATTTTCCAGTTGACTGAGACTTATTCTTTCCTGCAGTTATTTAAGGATCTTGAAAAAAAAAAAGCCTTTCAAATGTTAGTATTGTCCTAAATGTTTATATAAAAATATTACATATTATATAAATTAGGACAATATTTTGGTCACAAAGGAACACTACACCTCCTCATGGATTTAGCCGTGTGTTTGTTTCGTCCCGTAATTCCAATTCCCGTAACAGAGAAGGACGGTTTGGTCATTACGATTTTATGGATAACCTCTTAAAATAGTTATACCAAACACAACTTATCCTTATGTTTGTTCATAGTTGTATTGACTTTCACACAAAATTATAGACTTCACATAAATTAAAATCGGTATAAAACAAGACAGCACATTGACCTACATAAACACACACACATGGAGGTAAAGGATTAAGCACAATAGAGGTGGCTGGCCACCTGGCCTGTCATTGTTACTGACGCTGGTCATATTGAGCTTTTGGTTTTCCTGGCAGCTGAATTGAAAGAGAAATGTTTTTGTCTAATAAAGGAAGCAAGTACATTTGTCTAAGGAGTTACACGTTTTCTTCCGGCATTGAATCCAAAAAGAACTTTGCCATGTGAGACTTTTGGTTTGCAAGCAATAAAGCATATTGATCAAGATCAGGGATCCACCAACTTTTTGTATAAAGAACCAGATAGGACATAGTTTAGACTTTGTGGGCCATATGGTCTTTGTCTCAGCTACGTCACTTTGCCATTGTAGTGTGAAAAGAGCGATAGACAATAAGAAGTAAATAAATGAATATTTCTGTATCCCAGTAAAACCTTGTTTGTGGACACACTAATTTGAATTTCACATATTTTCAAATGTGATGAAATATATTTTTCTTTTGATTTTGTTCAGCCATTTAAAAATGTAAAAACCGTTCTTTGCTCAGTGACTGTACAAATACAGTTAGTGGGCCAGATTTGGCCTTCAAGTTGTAGTTTGCCGACCTCTGCTTAAGATTATTGGATGTCTAGTCAGACTGTCAGATTTCTATTCTATTCAGACTTGCAGCATCTCCACCCCTAAAATTCTTAGGCACCTTCCCTGATTTAGCTTTCGTCACAGAACTTATCATAACCTGAAGTATTATATATGTATATATTATATACATATTATATATGTATATATTATATATATATAGTTCACTTCTTTGTTAAAGAATTAGAATAGTTCTTAGAATGATTAGAATAAACATTTCATGCAGGCAGGCAATTTTGCCTCTTTTTTCACTGCTAAATAATTAGCATCTAGATAGTGAATGGTACATGGTGGATGCTCAATAAATCTTTATTTTATCAATGGATATAATTCTGGGATCACAAGGGCATATGCATTTGGAAAACATTAGTATATAAAAGACCATCAACACCTAGCTGTGATCACTCAAAATGACATTATGGCTAAGGAAGACAAAAGAGTATAAGATCAAGCTTTGAGAAACTCCTACAGTTAGACATCAAGCAGATGAGAAAGGGCTAGAAAGAACATGGAGCAGTAGCTGGTGATATCAGATGAAAAGTGGAAATATTTGATTTTATGTAAGCCAAGAGAGAAAATGAACAACTATCTTGAAGTCTTCTAAAAGACACATAAAATGTGAAACATTCCATTTGTATTTTGCAACATGGAGTTTATTGGTGGACTTAATAAAAACAGATTTACTAGAATAGTGGAGACAGATGCAACATTGGAGTGAGGAGGAGGAATGTGTAATAATTAAGACAGGATGATTTTGGCATAGGGACAGTCAAATTGACATATGGTAATAGCATAAGATAGTGAGCCTAAAAATTGCCCCAAACATATGGGGAGATTTTATATGGGGAGATTTTATGTGTCAGAGACAGGCAAATGTAGATCTGTGGGAAAGGTGAGACCATTCAATAATTATGTCATTGGGATTATGGTTACCCATATGGGAAAAAAATATTCAGTTTAATCTCTCCACACCATGGCAATCAATTCTGGGCTTTAAAGATTTAAATATTAAAAACTGTCATTTTTTACAGAAGTAGGAAAAAAATCCTAAAATTCATATGGAACCACAAAGGACCTCAAATAGCCAAAACAATCTTCAGAAAGAACACACCTCGATGGTACTGACATAAAGACAGATAGACCATACAGCACCCAGAAATAAACCCCGGTTAACTAATTTTTGATAAGGGCTCCAGAGAATACACAATGGGGAAAGGATAGTCTCCTCAACAAATGGTGTTGGGAAAACTGGATATTTACATGCAAAAGAATGAAATTTGATCTTTATCTTACACCATACACAAAAATTAACTCAAAATTAAAGAACTGAACTTAAGACCTGAAACTATAAGACTCCTCGAAGAATACATAGGGGAAGCTTCATGACATTGGTCGTAGCAATGATTTCTTGAATAGGATACCAAAAAAACAGGCAACAAAATTGGTAAAAGACAAGTGGAACTACATCAAACTAAAAAGCCTCTGCATAACAAAGGAAAACATTAAAAAAGTAAAAAGGCAGCCTGTGAATGGGAGAAAATATTTTTAAGCACTACATTTGATAATGGGTTAATATCCAAAATATGTAAGGAACTCATATAATTCAATAGTAAAAAAAAACAAACAAAAACAATAACTCAATGAAAAAATGGATCAAGGACTTGAATTAGACATTCTTCATAGGAGACATAGAAGACATACAAATGACCAACAGGTATATGAAGAGATGCTCAACATCCCTAATAATCAGGAAAATGCAAATCAAGATCACATTGCGGTATCACCTAGCATCTATTAGAATGGCTATTACAGAGAAAGAGAGAGAGAGATAACTGTTGGCAAGGATGTGGAGAAATTGGAACTCTTGTACACTGTTGGTGGGAATGTAAAATGGTACAGCTGCTATGGAAAACAGTATGCAAGTTCTTCAAAAATTAAAAATGAACTACAGGGGTGCCTGGGTGGCTTGGTCAGTTAAGCGTCTGCCTTTGGCTCAGGTCATAATCCCAGGGTCCTGAGATGGAGTCCCAAGTAGGGCTCTCTGCTCAGTGGGGAGTCTGCTTCTCTCTCTCCCTCTCCCTTTGTCCCCCCCACTTGTGCGCACGCTCTCTCTAATAAATAAATAAAATCTTAAACAAAAATAGAACTACCATATGATCTAGCAATCCCACTTATGTGTATTTATCCAAAATAATTGAAATCAGGATCTCAAAGAGTTACTGGCCCTCCCATGTTCACTACAGCACTATTCACAATAGCCAAGATGTGCAAACAATTTAAATCTATGGGTGGAAAAATGGATAAGAAAAATATGGTATACACATACAGTGGAGTATTATTCAATCATAAAAAGAAGGGAATCCTGCTGTATGAAACAGTATGTATGAAACAGGAGGACATTATGCTAAGTGAAATAAACCAGTCACAGAAGGACAAATACTGCATGATTCTGTTTACATCAGGTATCTAAAATAGTTAAACTCTTAGAAACAGAGAATAGAATGGTGGTTGCCAGGGACTGGGAGAAGGGGCAATGGGGATTGCTTTCAATGGGTATAAAGTTTCAGTTATGCAAGATGAATAAGTTCTAGAGATCTGCTGTGCAACATTGTGCCTGTGGTTAACAATACTCGATTGCACACTTAGACATTTGTTAAGAGGGTACATCTCATGTTAGTGTTTCTACCACAGTAAGAAAAAATAATATGTAGAAATTTTTGATTAAATATATTTTTAATTTCTTAAACATGAGACAGTTTGACTAAATAACAAATATTAATAAATTTAACTTTATTTTTATTATATTATATATATTTAATATTATATATATTTAATATTATATTAATTAACTTTTTGTTCATCAAACTACACCACAAGAAAAGTGAAAAAATAATCTACAAATTGGGAGAAAATATTGAAATATAATTAAGCAGTAAAGGATTAGCTTCCAGAATATATAAAGAGTTCCTATAAATTAATAAGAAAAAGATAACGCCATAGAAAGATAGAGAACAGATACAAACAGGCATTTCTCAGAAGAGGAAATACAAATTAAAAACATAATTCTGACCTCTGGATTCCCATAATATAATCATGGCAGCCAAACTTTGCTCACAAATCTTCTCCCCAAATCTCTAGATTAACAAGGAGAACAAATAAAGTTACCCTCAGAGTATGGCTAAAGCTCAGGTAAGAAACAGAATACTGTAAATTTTTATACTGAACTGAACATTTTATTCATGTCCAAACCAACAGAGTAAACTCTGGGACACACAACAGAGCTGGGAGTCAGGAGGGAAATACACAGAACAGAGGAAGAAGCCTGTGGTCTTTGTCATGATGGAGAACAGAAAACAGTGACCAGGTTTCATCATCAGAATGAACAATCCCATCCAGAATGCAAAATACTGAGGACAGGACTGAGACCAGGCTTTTGTGGAGTTGGGCAGCTTGGAGTGTGCTTAGGATAAGAAGAAATAGTTTGGAAAGGCCATACTTCTGGGGAAAAGGAAAGCCTTGGGAGACTGATGTTTTTCTTAGAAGCTTAGTGGTGAAAGGGTGAAAAGAAGTGTCTGAAGAGAAGAGGACTAAGAACAAGATATAAGAAGTTAGATCCAAATTGTATTGTTTACAGAGAAGTTACACTTACCTGCTGTAACAGAGAAGGGTGCCTTTGAACTAAGGAATCTGGTAGGATAACAGAAGAAAACTTGCCCCCTACAGTCTTCCATTTCTCACCCCTTCCTTCCCCTACACACAGAGGATTATCTACTTCTGCTAGTTAAGAAAAATACAACATAAATAATGATAAACAGAAAAAGGAGGGGTGCCTGGGTGACTCAGATGGTTAAGCATCTGCCTTCAGCTCAGGTCATGATCTCCAGATCCTGGGATTGAGCCCCGTGTCGGGCTCCCAGCTTAGTGAGGAGTCTGCTTCTCCCTCTCCCTCTGCCTCTCCACCTGCTTGTGCTCTCTTTGTCTCGCTCTCTCTTAAATGAATAAATAAAAAAAAAAAAAAGGAGAGAGTTCATATATAGATATAGTACAAATATAATGGAAAAGAAATCAGAAAATAAGGCTTTTGAACATGAAAGCACACTCCTACAAAAAGCCACAGTACAGAAGAAAATGGATATAATACCCAAATTAAATTAAATGTAGTGAAACAAGAAATTAAAGATGAGAAAGAACTTCAGAAGTCATAAATCCAAAAAATGAGCATAGAAAGAGAAATACAGGGGGCTGATCAATGTCAGAAAATAAAGAAAATAAAATAACCTTCTAAGCGAAGACTAAAGTACAAGGTACCCACATTCTATCTTTTATTATAGAATAATAGTTATTTTTTTTTAATTTTATCTTATTATGTTATGTTAGTCACCATATAATACATCAACAGTTTTTGATGTAGTGATCCACGATTCATTGTTTTCATATAACACCCAGTGCTCCATGCAGTACGTGCCCTCCTTAATACCCATCACCCGGCTAACCCATCCCCCCACCCCCTCCCCTCTAAAACCCTCAGTTTGTTTCTCAGAGTCCATAGTCTCTCATGGTTCATCTCTCCCTCCGATTTCCCCCTCTTCATTTTTCCCTTCCTTCTCCTAATGTCCTCCATGCTATTCCCTATGTTCCACAAATAAGTGAAACCATATGATAATTGACTTTCTCTGCTAGAATAATAGGTATAAGAAGATATATAGAGAATTAAAAAGAGCAAAAAAAATTAATGAAATTGAAATACGGAAAGAGGTATACCATGTGCAAACATGTAATAGAGAACAGAAGTATAAAGACCCGCCAAAAAAAAAAAGACCCAACATACATAAAATTCGTGTCTACCAAAACATGAAATAAAACAAAAAGAACAGAACTGATGTTTAACCTATATTCAGGAAAGCAGCCTGAAACAAACAAACAAACTCCTAAATTACATACCTGGCCCACTGCATACTGGGGAATAAGGGCCTGTTATCATAACTTCAAGGTATGTCCTACACACCTTATAAATGTCCGGGAAATATAGTAGACATGCTAAGTATTGACAAGTGCCCATTTTATGTTCATTGTTTTAAAATAAAAGCATTCATCAGAATTGTGTGGTATTATCTAGCCAAAGAGAGATGAATCATAGGTGGGGTTTTCATAGATAATATATAATGGGGAAGAATCATACGAAGTGTTTACTGTGAGGAGCAGTAGAAATCTATGCTAGACATTTAAAAAGTGAAGACACGAGAGGTCAACTTGGTAGAGAAGGTGTTGGGGATGGTCAATGGCTTGGAGATCTCACTGCGGTTAAGGAACTGCCAATGACAGTGTGTGTGGATCTGACTGTGGGGTGTTTGGAGGCATTTACTTCCACAAGGACTGAATTGCCCACACCACCAGTCTCTAAATGTGCGAATAAGATGCTCCATGACAGGGGCGCCTGGGTGGCTCAGTCCTTTAAGCATCTGCCTTCGGCTCAGGTCATGATCCCAGGGTTCTGGGATCGAGCCCTGCATTGAGCCCCGCATCGGGCTCCCTGCTCCGCAGGAAGCCTGCTTCTCCCTCTCCCACTCCCCCTGCTTGTGTTCCCTCTCTCGCTGTGTCTCTCTCTGTCAAATAAATAAATAAAATCTTAAAAAAAAAAAAAAAAAAGATGCTCCATGACAGTCTGTCCCCTTGTATCAGGGAAATTGTGAGCTTTCTGAGTCAGTCACTCTGAAATGAAGAAACTTGTGAGAAGGGGTGAGCTAAATGCAGAAAATGATTAGATTTATTAGGGAGTGAGTGGGATAAGATCAAGGGTTGTTTTGAGGAGCAGGAAGAATATAAAAAGATTAGAAAGTCAGGGCAGGGAACAGATGGCCATGTTGCTGCAAACTGATGAGAGTATTGAGAGTTGGGCTCCAGAGTCCTAATCTGAGGATCTTTCAGGAAATGTCTCCAAAAGGGCCACATGCTGTTGTGAAAACCATAATAGATAGCATTCTGAATCAGGTTTAGGTTCTATAGGCAAATGTGCCTCCCACTGTCTCAAGTTGACCTGGGATAAATTTCTGTTGATTGTCTCTGTATTCAGAAGCAGTGATGTGTTACAGAAAGAGCAAAAGGGCTTTTTAAGTCACCCAAACCATGGATCTGTTAATAAGCTTTGTAAAATGGAAAGAATAATACTTATATTGTATAGTTTGGGTAGGGGTTAAATTGTTGCTGTCATTTTTTCTTTCAAAGCCTGAATCAGTTGAATCTAAGGAAACAATATTGAAATCGCTGCTGAGCTGTGTTTGAGTCTTAGGAGAGGGATATTTGGTTTGCCACTCCGCTAAAATGTTAGATGCTATGATTTCACAAAAAGGCCTAAAGCTGCTCACCATCCTAGGAAAGAGATCTTTTAAGTCACTTTATGCCTTCCCAGAATGTTGCTTATATCTCATTGATAACATAGTATAGGTTTTTTTGTGTGTTTGTTTTTTGGTTAAAATATCTTAACCAACAGATTAGAAGCTTCTGAAGATAGTGGCTGTGTTGTTGTTGTTGTTGTTGTTTGTCTATATCCAAAGACACAGCATGTTTCTGGCATTCATAGGTGACCATCCATCGATGAGCAAATGAAATAGCAAACAATGACAAAACTGTTTTAGAGGGCTTTGAAAACCTCCATGAACTTAGGGAAGGAGTTATTCCTTTTTCTTTGACACTGCTCCCTCAGTATATTAGATTAGATAAAATTTGCAAACCTAATATAAATAACAGATTCATTAAAGGGAAAATAATAGTGTGAAGATTTTGTTCAGGTAGAAAACATCACCAAGGGCCAAGCAAACTCTGTCTAAATGAAATTTTCAAGACAGTTTTGAAGTGTTCTGGGTATTTCAGAAGATGAAACTAGAAGGTATTATAGAAAGCTCTGTTATAAAATGCAAGGTTGCATGTTGACTTCCCAAAGCAAAGATTTTGGGGGGGCTAACCCCTTTGGCTTTGTGCTAGAGGCTAAAGCCTCCGGTCAAAAGTTTGTCATGAGTTGTACTATCCAGGAGCAGAGGGACAAACTAAAATTGTCCCTGGTGAGATTCAGCTCATCTTTCTGCCATGTTGGCACATGTAAATCCAGGGATTCAGACAATTCTCCTACCGAGTGGCTTCTCCAGTAGTTTTGGCTTTATGAAAAGGAGCACTTAATAAAAGTGTGTTAATGGAAACGAATGCTAAACCCCGTTATTAGTTAATATTCCAGGGGTCCCGGTTGTTTGGAAGGCTACTTGTCTCTTCCTCAAAAGAAAGGGACAAAACTTTAAGCTTTTTAAAACCACTTTTTATTTTGAGATAATTGTAGATTCACATGCTTGCAGGAAATAATGCAGAGAGATTATATATATACCCTTCACCCAGTTTCCTTCATAACCAGAAAATTGACAATTGATACGAATCATCAACTTTATTCAGATTTCACTTGTTTGACACACGCTCGTGTGTGTGTGTGTGTGTGGTTTTATGCCAAACAATTTTATCACAAGTGTAGATTCATGTCATCACTACCACAGTCAAAATACAGAAGAGTTCCATTACCCAGATCTCTTTTGCTACCTACCCTCTTACCACGACAGCCACCTCCCTCCCCACCACCTTCCTGAATCTTGGCAACTGCTGATCTTTCTATTCTCTGTCTCTTCAATATAATCATTTCAAGAATGCTATATAAACAGAATCATATAAATTTTGAGATTAGCTTTTTTCATTGAGCATAATTTCCTTGAGATCCACCTAAATTATTGCATGCATCCATAGTTAGTTCCTTTTTATTGCTGAATAAGATGCCATGGCATGGTACAACAGCTTGTCCAACTATTCACCTGCTGAAGGAAATTTGTGTTTCTTTCAGTTTAGAGCTATTGCAAAATAAATCTGCTATAAGCATCCATGTACAGGTTTTTGTGTGAATTTAAATTTTCATTTCTCTGGGATAAACACCCAAGGGTGCAATTATGGGTCATATGGTAAGCACATGCTTAGTTTTGCATGAAATCATCATACTCTATTACAGAGTGGATGTACAATTGTGTATACCCAGCAGTATATGTGCAATCTAGTTTCTCTACATCCTCACATCATTCAGGGCTATTGTTATTTTTTTATTTTAGATAGGCAGTGATATCACATTGTGGGCTTAGTTCATATTTCCCTAATGGATAATAATGTTGAACATATTTTCATGTGCTTGTTTTTTATCTGCATATTCTCTTCAGCGAAACATCTCTTCATGTCTTTTGCCCATATTCTAATTGGGTTTCTTTTAATGTTGAGTTTTGAGACTGCTTATGTATTTGAGATATCTGTTCCTTGTTGTGTATGTAATTTGCAAGTATTTTTTTCCCAAGTTGGTAGTTTGTCCTCTCATTCTTTTCAAGTTTTATAGTGCTACATTTAAGCCCATGATGCATTTTGAGTTAATTTTTGTGTAAGGTGTGAGGCTTAAGTTAAATATTGTTGTTTATTTGCCAATGTATGTCTAATTTCTCCAGTACCATTTGTTGAAAAGGCTATCTTGGGGCACCTGAGTGGCTCAGTCCTTAAGTGTCTGCCTTCGGCTCAGGTCATGATCCCAGGGTCCTGGGATCGAGCCCCACATCAGGCTCCCTGCTCTGCAGGAAGCCTGCTTCTCCCTCTCCCACTCCCCCTACTTGTGTTCCCTCTCTCGCTGTGTCTCTCTCTGTCAAATAAATAAAAATCTAAAAAAAAAAAAAAAAAAAGAAAAGGCTATCTTTCCTCTGCCAATACCAGACTGTCTTGATTAGTATAGCTATATAGTGTATCATAACATTTTGAGGAGGGATTCCTACTACTTTGTTCTTTTAACAATGGTCTTAGATATTTCCAGATCTTGCACTTTTCCATATAAATTTTAGAATAAGCTTATCTATGTCTTCAAAAGAGCCTTACCGGGACTTTAATAGGAATTACATTAAACTCATAGATCAATTTGGGTAGAGAGAATTGACGTATTTACTATGTTGGGTCTTCCAATTCTTCAACACAATTCTCTCTCCATTAACTTGTGTTTTTTGATTTGTTCTTTCATCAGCATTTTGTAATTTTCAGGATACAGATCCTGTCCATATTTTGTTAGATTTATACCTGAATATTTCATTTTATAAATTATAAATAGTATTATGTTAATTGTGGTTTCCATATATTCATCATTATGTTTTACCTTTTTTTGAATATTTGGCATGAAGCTCTCATCTATTGCTTTTCCTTATAGTCAATACACTCACCTATCAATCTGCTGCCTTTGAGCTGCCCTGGGCAGAAAGTAGATCACATTTGCAGGATCTGGGATTCTGGTAGGGTTCCTTGAGGCAATAAGTGATATGCAGGGGCATCTGTTACATGTAAATCCTACATGCTCTGTGACAGTGTTTTCTCCTATTTGTGGACATTTTTACTTGCTCTGGTATCCATGGCTATTTCCTGGATGATGACAATTCCAGTAAGTTGATTACTGACATGTCTAGTTTCCCAGCAGTGAAGACATTGGTGACAAATATCAATGTAAGTAAGACATAAACCAAAATTCATTTAGGGTTTATTTCCCAAAGTCCTTTTAATAATGTCAACATAACATGCTATATCAAAAAGATGATAATTTGGTTTCTAGGGTATATAGAATACTAATGAGTTTTAAAGGAATTTCTTAAACTTAAAAAAATATATATTTCCTCTGTGCTACTAAATAGGCTCATGCCTGTAAGAAAGGTTTGTTTAATTTTGGTCCTAAAAACGTTGTAAAATTTTAGTCACCATGACAGCATACATACTGTTAAGTAAACAATTAAATAGCTAACAGTGTTCACTGTTGTATTTTCAGGTCTTATCAATAGCTTTGACACAAACTTAATGAAGATAGTAGATACTACATTTAGTGATAGAAATTCACAATGAGGGGCGCCTGGGTGGCTCAGTCAGTTAAGCATCTGCCTTCAGCTCAGGTCATGATCCCAGGGTCCTGGGATTGAGCCCCGTGTGGAGCTCCCTGCTCAGCTCCCTGCTCAGTGGGGAGTCCGCTTGTCCCTCTGCCTCTGCCCCTTCCCCCTTCCTCCCGCGCCTGCTCTCTCTCTCTCACCCACTCTCTCTCTCTCTCAAATAAATAAACAAAATCTTTAAAGAAAACAAAGAAATTCACAATGATGTACCCATCATTTAAGAAAAGCTGCTTCCATTAGATGAAATGAAAATAGAGGTTTCACTATCATAAAGTTGATTAATTGTAAAATGGCCAAGTTTTCACTTTGCCTTTGCCTGTGTAGACTTCTCCCCAAACATTCCTTACTTACACCTTCCTCTGACCTGTTACATATTATTTCCCCTAGAGTTGGCTTCCTTGTGCAACATACTAGCCTCTCCCTGTAGCTTCCACCAACCAGTAAGTTTTCTTGTCTTCCTGGTAAGATGGGCAGGCACCCTGCATGCTGGAACTGTTTGGAACCAGTTTTTAATGGTTTCATATATATATATGTTTCACCTATAATAAACACTGTATACCAGTACTATATAATTATTGAATGAAATTAGGTAGTCACGTGTCTTGCAGAAGTATTCTATCCCATAGATAGTGCAACTTAATTTTGACCAAATTTGCCAAATGCCAGTATTTTCAGTGGTTGGGAATGGTGATTGTAATGACTTTCCATGTAGTATTTTATCATAGAAAGGCACACACACATACATACATACACATATAACATGTACAAATCTTAGGCATACAGATTGATAGATTTTTTTGTATGTATATACCATGTAACTGCTACTCAGATTGAGCTAAATTTTTTATCACCCTAGAACACTACCCCATGCCTTGTCAAGGCAATTACTGTGCCCTTTTGAAACCACCACTATTTTAAAAATTGAGTTATAGTTCACATATCATAAAATTCATCATTTAAAAATGAATAGTTGAGTGGTTTTAGAAAACTCTAGAAAGCATACTTGTGCATATAAATATTCAAATAACTATGCCCTTTTTTCTATTCCAGTGGTCCCAGAGAGCTAAATTCCTGAGGCAGTTTATTTATAGTGAAGGGTTTAATTTACCAGAAAGCTCAGTCTGACATTGCTATCCTATTTCAACTATATGTAATAACATAACGGACTTTACTTAATAAGAACATATTGATCAAGGTCTGGTCTGATAAATGTCAGCATATTGGGAGAGTGAGTGGAAGAGCTTAGTGTTCTCTGAAAAGTTTCTGATTTTACAGTTCAGAGTTATCTTACACATAAACACACCAATACGTATATATATATGCACCCTATCTGCCATCTATATATGAGTGTTAGAGTTGTGAAAAAATGTTTCAGTGTGATCCCAATTGTGTGAACATTGATATTTTGTTTTATTTCATTTAGTTTTTCTTCCACTTAATAATTTCCCAATCTTTTCAAGACAATATAATTTTCTAGGTATTATTTTATATATTATTTTATATATACTTGATTTAATCTATCTGTATACACACATATAGGTGTATATGTATATTGGCACATATATATATATTATTTTATACTATCAAATAATCAGATCTCAAATTCTTTTTAGAATTAGATGCAATATGAATGACCGACCCACATATCTTTTGCTTCATTTACTACTCTGACTTCTTTTGACTACCTTTACTTTCTACAGTTGGTGTATACACACACACACGTATGTGTAGCTATATTAAATGGCATAAATAATTTGAAAGAATGCTGGTGCACATCTTTTAGTTTGCTCTCTGTACTGGAAGAAGAGTAAGTTGAGACAGAAGCTTTCATAATCACAATCATTCTAGAAATAGTTGTCACTATTGATTTGGCAGCTCTGATTTCTGTTTCTTTCATTTTCTTTAGGTAATACTTATCTGTTTAAAAGTACATTTTTTAACAATAAAAATTGTATATATTTAAAGTGTACAACACGATTTGATTACATATACATAGTGAAATGATTACTCCCAATCAAACTAATTAATATATCCATCTCTACACATAGCATTTTGTGTGTGTGTGGTTTTTAAAGTAAACTTTTAAAATTAAAATATCACACTGAAATGTGGGAAAATTATGTTATAAATGGACAGCTTAATAAGTTTTCACAAAGTGAACACATGTGTGTAGTCAGCATCCCAAAACCCCATTACCAGAAGCTCCCACCCCATGTTTTATCCAGGCATTAGCCAGCTTTGCCCCTCCAGGGTAACCCATATCTTGACTTCCAGAACCATATATTGATTTTGCCAGTTGTTGAACTTTATATAAATGGAATTATATAGAGTATACTCTTTTGTGCCAGGTTCTTTTTCAGCCAACATTATGTTGTTGAAATTCATCTGTGTTATGTGTAGCTGTTTCTTTTCTCATTCTTGTTGCTGATAACAGTACATTGTGTGAATATACCAGAATGTATTTATCTATTCTAATGTTTATGGATGTTTGTGTGATTTTCAGCTTGGAGCTATTATGAATAGTGCTCCTACAAATTCTCTTGTTTATGTGGTTTGGTATATATATATACATTTCTGTTAGGCATAAACCTAGAAGTGGAATTGTTGGGTCTTAAGGTATATATATGTATATATGTTTAACTTTTGTCAATATAGTCAGGTAATGGAAGTACCTGGAAGTATGTGAGAAGTGCATTCTTTTAAAGAAGCTGGAACATCATTTGTCATAGGTGACTTTAAAATGATCATGGCCAGATTGTTTCCAAAATTGTTTCTACTCTTCTGGATAATTCAGTCAAATATATTTTAAAATATATTTCTAATTTTAGAAAATATTTTCACATGTGGAAAAGTACTCTTGCTTTTACTTTTTAAAAAATTTTCAGATTAGTTGACATACAATGTTCTATTAGTTTCAGGTGTACCATGTAGTGATTGACAAGTTTGTACATTATGCTGTGTTCACAAGTGTAGCTGCCATCTCTCCCATTACATTGCTATCACAATATTGTTGACTGTATTCCTTTTGCTCTGCTTTTTATTCCTGTGATTTACTCCTTCCATAACTGGAGGCCTGTTATCTCCCCTTCCCCCTTCACCCATTTTGCCCAACTCCCCCCCTCCCCTCTGGCAATGGTTTGTTCTCTATATTTATAGTTCTGATTCTGCTTTTTATTTTTTAGATTCCATTTATGAGTGGAGTCATATGAAATTTGTCTTTCTCAGTCTGACTTATTTCACTTATCATAATACCCTCTAAATTCATCCATGTTGTCACAAATAGCACAATCTCATCCCTTTTTATGGCTCCGTAATATTCCTGTGTGTGTGTGTGTGTGTGTGTGTACACATCACATTTTTCTTATTGATTCATCTATTGATGGGCACTTAGGTTGTTTCCATGTCTTGGCTATTGTAAATAATGCTGCAGTAAACATAGGGGTGCATATATCTTTTTGAATTAGTGTTTTCATTTTCCCTGGATAATACCCAATAGTAGAATTATTGGATCATATGGTATTTCTGTTTTTAATTTTTGGGGAACCTCTGTACTGTTTTCCACAGTGGTTCTACCAATTTTCATTCCCACCAATGGTGTACAAAGGTTCCTTTTTCTCCACATCCTTGCCAATACTTGTTGTTTCTTGTCTTCTTGATTTTAGCCATTCTAACAGGCATGAGGTGATATCTCATTGGGGTTTTTATTCTCATTTCCCTGATAAGTAGTGATGTTGAGCATCTTTTCATGTGTCTGTTGGCCACCTGTATGTCTTCTTTGGAAAAATGTTTATTCAGGTCCTCTGCAAAAATATTCTTATTTAGTCAAATATATGCACATAAAAAAGTACAGACATAAGATCAAGAATAGAGAACAATTGAATCTCTAAGTTTCATCAGAGCCCTAACTTCGGAAAATTAGTGGCCCAGAACATCAGCACCTTTAACTAGCTAAAAAATGGTAACAATTGCTGTTTCTTTTTATTACTTACTTTACTGCAGAACCAAAACCATGAAAAATTTGGTAGAATTGGTTCACTACGTTTTTTTAAACAAAAATCTTAAGTCTCACTTTTGTATATGTAGTCTATTTGAAGAAAATTTATCTCTAAAGTGAAACCTATGAATTTTAACCTATAATCTCTTACTGGTTATAGCAGTCTTCTGTTGATATGACCTTTTACTTTTAAATAATGGAAGTTAATTTGCTTTGGTTTTATTTCATTACATTGTTCCTGAGTTAATTCCTTAGAGGTTTGGATACCCCAGAAATTGGCAGACTAACCTCTAGACAGCTGCTCTCCCTTGGTCCTCATGGCTCTCTGGTTATACTTAAAAAAAAAAAAAAACTGAAAAGAAGGTGAACTTTCTTTTCTTCCCATAAAATGAATGAGAATTGAATTCCTGTAGAGAACTTTACTTCATTTGTTGGCAGTCTTTATGCTCCTCATTCCCAAGAAGGATTGTAAAAATGTTTTATGTGCAAATGTCACTTGCCTTCCTCTCTCCACTGATTTTCACTAATTTAATACCAATTTGGTTGAATCGGTGAAGGGAGATTAATTAGCAATGCATAACTTAATTGCATCAAAGGAAGCAGGGATTTTGAAGAAAGTCAGTGGTAACTTCATTGCCTATCAAAATGTCATTAATGCATTTATTCCTTTTCCTAAGAAAGAGAACACAGGGGTCATCTGCACTTATCAGTTATTATTAAAAATAGCTGATGCTATATTACACCTGGCATAAGATTTTGTAGATAATCAGCAAAATAATTTATTTTAGCAGTGAGAGACATCAAAAGGGAGCCTTGTTTTGTTCACTACTTTCAGACACTTAAAATAGAATTATCACAATCATCCTGATTTTCATATTAGAAATTTGATATAGATTGATTAAAAGTGATCAGTCTTTTGTCACTGAACTAGGGCATAGTGCGTAATAGGAGACTACCTCCCACTAAGATTAAAGCTCTCAGCCTTCTGTCTCATTACAGTTCCATGTACAATTCCATACAAGCCATGTACAATTCTATTTTTGTTTCAGGTAAAATTGCCTTTTCTTTTTCAAATGCAAATGAAGAATTTGAGGGGAGGGTGATTCTCATACACTACTGGGTTAGAGAGTAATTTGATATACTTTTTGGGAAAACAATTTGGCAAGATCCTTGAAAATATTTTTATATTTTACCCACTAATTTTTCTTCTAAAAGAATATGTCCTCAGACATTCCGACAGAGGGACAGAGTATTTGTTATACCTTGATTTATGAAAGGGAAAACTACAAATCCAGATATCCAGTTATAATGCAGTGGTTAAGTTAATTGTGTTATAATTATATGATGGAATATTATGCAATGATTCAAATTATGTTTTTAAATCAGTATTTCATGGCATGGGAAATGATTATAATGTGATACTGGGTAAACACAGAATGAAATAAAGGTTTAGAGATTCAGGTTTTATGAAAATGGTTATATACATATATAAGTATGTGTAAATAATGGAGAAAACTTATGCTCTTTATAGGTTTTTGATTTCCTACATTTTATATAGTGTTTGTTAAAATGCATTTTTTAGTGTATTCAGAGTTAATAACAGAGAGGATAAAGCCTTCTTTGGGCTTTGTGTAGTCAGTCATTTCCTTAGGGAATCTTGATTTAACTCTTCGGTTTCTAATTATTTAGGCTTGCTTTTCTAAACTTTTGCAGCATTACTAATATTATAATGGATAAAAGTGATGGGGAAACAGACATTTATCAAGTATGTTCACTCCATGCTAATATCTAGCTCAGGTCCTTTTCCTATATACATTAAAGCTTATATTTCAAATAAGATGACTTCCTTTTAGCAAGTAGTAATGGGATAAATAAATAATTTATCCTTATATGCATCCTTATGTCTTTATCAACACACTAAAATGTGCCACACATTTATTTGAAGCTGAAATTAAAGTGTTTAGAAATGGAAACACATCTGCAGAGAAACCTAGGCTGTTCTATGGTGGTGGTAGTGGTGGTGGTCACATCAGTGATTTCCTAATAATTAAACTGTATTTTGATTAATAGGAATTTCAATGATTTTCAGAAATCAGCATTTATATTTCTGTATCAGCAAAGAACCAGAAAACATAAAAAAGTGCCAGATGTTACATTTTATTTTTGGTTGAGCTTCATTGAGGAGCATGGTTTAACAACTGGAACTCAAAGAGTTTTGGGTTTTGCTAGTAACTTATTAAGAGGCCATGAGCAAATCACATAACCTTTATGCAGTACATTTGCCTTATCTGTAAAATGAGACACTGGACTAAGAACAGTGATTTTTTTTTTTGTTTTGTTTTATATAAATATATATTTTTTAATTTTTTTATTGTTATGTTAATCCCCATACATTACATCATTAGTTTTAGATATAGTGTTCCATGATTCATTGTTTGTGCATAACACCCAGTGCTCCATGCAGAACGTGCCCTCCTCAATACCCATCACCAGGCTAACCCATCCTCCCAACCCCCTCCCCTCTAGAACCCTCAGTTTGTTTTTCAGAGTCCATCGTCTCTCATGGTTCTTCTCCCCCTCCGATTTCCCCCCCTTCATTCTTCCCCTCCTGCTACATTCTTCTTCTTCTTCTTTTCTTTCTTAACATATATTGCATTATTTGTTTCAGAGGTACAGATCTGAGATTCAACAGTCTTGCACAATTCACAGCGCTTACCAGAACACATACCCTCCCCAGTGTCCATCACCCAGTCACCCCATCCCTCCCACCCCACCCTCCACTCCAGCAACCCTCAGTTTGTTTCCTGAGATTAAGAATTCCTCATATCAGTGAGGTCATATGATACATGTCTTTCTCTGTTTGACTTATTTCGCTCAGCATAATACCCTCCAGTTCCATCCACGTCGTTGCAAATGGCAAGATCTCATTCCTTTTGATGGCTGCATAATATTCCATTGTATATATATACCACCTCTTCTTTATCCATTCATCTGTCGATGGACATCTTTGCTCTTTCCACAGTTTGGCTATTGTGGACATTGCTGCTATAAACATCGGGGTGCACGTACCCTTTCGGGTCCCTACTTTTGTATCTTTGGGGTAAATACCCAGTAGTGCAATTGCTGGATCATATGGTAGCTCTATTTTCAACTTTTTGAGGAACCTCCATACTGTTTTCCAGAGTGGCTGCACCAGCTTGCATTCCCACCAACAGTGTAGGAGGGTTCCCCTTTCTCCACATCCCCGCCAACATCTGTCATTTCCTGACTTGTTAATTTTAGCCATTCTGACTGGTGGGAGGTGGTATCTCATTGAGGTTTTGATTTGGATTTCCCTGATGCAGAGCGATATTGAACACTTTTTCATGTGTCTGTTGGCCGTTTGGATGTCTTCTTTGGAAAAATGTCTGTTCATGTCTTCTGCCCATTTCTTGATTGGATTCTTTGTTCTTTTGGTGTTGAGTTTGATGAGTTCTTTATAGATTTTGGATACTAGCCCTTTATCTGATATGTCATTTGCAAATATCTTCTCCCATTCTGTTGGTTGTCTTTTGGTTTTGTTGACTGTTTCCTTTGCTTTGCAAAAGCTTTTTATCTTGATGAAGTCCCAATAGTTCATTTTTGCCCTTGCTTCCCTTGCCTTTGGCGATGTTTCTAGGAAGAAGTTGCTGTGGCTGAGGTCGAAGAGGTTGCTGCCTGTGTTCTCCTTTAGGATTTTGATGGACTCCTGTCTCACATTGAGGTCTTCCAACCATTTGGAGTCTATTTTTGTGTGTGGTGTAAGGAAATGGTCCAGTTTCATTCTTCTGCATGTGGCTGTCCAATTTTCCCAACACCATTTGTTGAAGAGACTGTCTTTTTTCCATTGGACATTCTTTCCTGCTTTGTCAAAGATTAGTTGACCATATAGTTGAGGGTCCAAGGAACAGTGATTTTTCAAGCTGTTCCTGACTGGAAGCTCCAGGGAGGCAGGCACTTTGAGAGTTTTTGCTCTTGGATCTGGAGGGCCTGCATACTAGCCAGCATGTAACCAGTATATAACCAACTCTCCTTAGCTCTGAGTTAAATGAGTGACTGAGTGTGCCCTTGGCATCATAAATAAATACATTTTAAAAAGTTTTATTTTTCAGATCCTGGCATTCTTTTCTTTTTTCAAGGTTGGTTGCAGAATTCTAAAAATGATTCCTTCCGTAGAGCTATAGCTCTTCCAAAGAGAAATCTTATTCATTGTCTTAATTAAGAATCTAATTTATAACTATCCTGACACGAAGAGGGGATAAATAATCACTTTTAGTATGAATATTTTCTACTGAAATGTAATTTCATTCATTTATAACTATAAGATACCCATTAGGGAACCTACCCACAAGAGATTGGATATGACATTCAAGGCAGAGTTCATTGAAATTGGGACTAATGGAGCAGGTGTTAGAGTCATCTTGAATGGTAATTTTATCACTTAAAACTATTTTGCCTTGCCTAAGACACTTATTAGTGCTTTCATTTACAGAAAAAATAACACTATATTCATATTTTGATGACAGACACAGCATGTAAGGCACATGCTCTATCCAGGGGTAGGGAAAGAGCTTGCTGCTGGGTCTGACTTGGGTCTATTTCAACTTAGTTTTGACTTGTCACTTTATGACATCTGGACTTTAGTATATACCATCAATAAAAATAATAAATGAGTCAGTGTCATAAGTGGAGTGAAACAAAAAGGGGAAAGATGCACTTAAATGTAATAAAAATCCTCTTTCAATATGCCACTGAACAGAGAATATTGCTAACATTAGAAGATTTCATTTGCAGCATGAATCCTGAAAGAAATAATTAAAAGGATATAAAATGACTATTACCAAAATGAATCAAAAGAATTAAAAATCCTGTAAGGTGAATGGAATAGAAACAGAATGATCCATTTCCCATTAAGCTATTCAGTATAATGTTTATGCATGTGTGTATGTATTTTAAAATTATTTTTACTTTTTGGCTTTTCTAAGCACTAATTTCACTTTCAACTTGAGGAAAATATTAACATTAGCTAGTGCTTGAAATATCTTCAGGTTCAGTGCTGAAATATTTTCTTAATTTTGCCTGGAATCTCATCAAACAGCCAAGATACAGAATTGAGACTGGGGTGGAAAATCAAAGAAAAGCAAATTGCTTTTGCAGAGAACCAATGCAACAATAAACTTTGTAAGGAGACTCATGTTCAATAGGGATAATAAAAGCCAACGTTTCTTTAGTCCCGGCCATGTGCAAGGCTAAACCCCCTACTGTATGGTTAGCGCCTACATGACAAAGACAGTGTCCTACTTACCCTTCTAGTTCCACGGATTTAAGGCAGTGGCACGCCCCATCATAGAAGCTCAGTAAGGACCTATGGAATGACTAATGTCATTAAAAGTTAATATACTAAAGAAAACATTACATTATTATGGAAAACAACGGACGTGGAAGGAAAGTGCTAATTGCTTCTACAGTTCTGTTTGGCATTCTTTTCCTCAAAGATGAGATTTTTCAGGGTAGGTGAGTTGATCCCTACTCCCTATGGGAATTCAAAGGAGTATGAAAAACCTACAGAGTAGCTTAAGTGATACAAAATAATAGGGACAGTATTAGGAAAGATTAAGGGAAGGGATACTGAAAGTATACTTTAATTAATGGTCTTCACATTTATGATGGACTCGTCTTCTACACAGGGAAGCGACCAACTTTTCATTGATAGTGAGCCCCAAACGAAAGGAATCCTCAGGATATTTCAAGCCTTGGGTAATTTTTAAAGGTTAAAATGCATGTAGTACAGGAAGGAAAACTATTGCATATTAAAAATTTATTCAGTATAACTTAATGGAGAAAGATCAGCTTAGACTTCAGTTTGAGGGTTGAAAGCCTATCAAAGAAAAACGTTTCTGTTAAGGAAGAGTTTACCAAAGGGATTGGGTGAGGATTCTAAGTGAGTTTGTACATGGATCTTTAAGGTGGGTGGTACTGACTTCTGTAATCACATCTTGCTTGATGATGCTCTGATTAAATGTGATGGTAGTGTCCATTTTAATCTGTGTCTTTAATTGCGCTGTCTGAGAGCTACAGGCAATAAGCGCTCTCTAACCCTTAGATAGGCCATTTGTGCTCTCTTCTGAAGGGTGCCTAGAGCTTGAATTCTCCTGTTTCCCTCAGCAGTCTCTAGGAGTCAAAGACCAGGACGAGCAAGGGCTGCCATGCGGTAATGGTCCCACCTTGTCGGCAGTGCCACTTCCAATTGTCTGAGGCCTACAGAAGGCTGGTGAATACCCTTTTCACTCCCTGGACATAAATTTATTTGTAAAACAAAAATCTTTCAGAGTGACAAAAGACACACATCGAGGCTGGAGTTCTCTCAGCCAGTGCCAGCATGTCAAGCTGCGTGGGTACTTTTGTTGATTTTGTTTTCTTAGAATTGATTCATACAAATCCACCTTCAGTGTGGAGTAAAGTCCATTATCCTGAATTTTGTTTCAGTTGTGCAAAAACTCTAAAACAGAGACTAGACTAAAATGAATGTTAATGTCCTAGTTTATTTGGCTCTTTGAGGAAATTATATCAAGTTTTTTTCTGAGACCCTTCCTGACCACCTGAAGACTCTGTTCTTTCTATGGGGAGATCCATACCCCTCTCAAAGCTTTACTTTGTGGTACTGTATTGTAATAGTCCATATACTCATCAGTCCATCTCACTAGGTTATTAGGTCCTTGAGAGCAGAGATGTGTCTTTTAACTTTGCATTCCCAGTATCTAGTACCGTGGGTTGCAGATTTTGTCACAGTCAATAAATATTTATTGGATGACTTTTTTTTTCTTTCCTGAAATAGCCCTTTCTCTTTTCTTCTCACTTATTCGTTTCTCACTCTCTTCAGGTTCTCTCCATCTGTCCCAAGGACATGAGAGCTGATATCTGTGTTCATCTAAACCGGAAGGTTTTTAATGAACATCCTGCTTTTCGATTGGCCAGCGATGGGTGTCTGCGCGCCTTGGCGGTAGAGTTCCAAACTATTCACTGTGCTCCTGGGGACCTCATTTACCATGCTGGAGAAAGTGTGGATGCCCTCTGCTTTGTGGTGTCAGGATCCTTGGAAGTCATCCAGGATGATGAGGTGGTGGCTATTTTAGGTACTGTGAAATTTCCTAATGTAGTAGCAAATGTGTAACAGTTTTAGAGATTGTGCTTCTCAGGTTTCTTAAGAGAAATTTCCTCTGCTTGGTGACTTTGGAAATTGGGTCACTAATGAGATGATGAATCTTAGTGAAAACTAGTAATGCTCTTTCAGCAAAGAACATTAGTACTGGTCACAGCTTAATGAGCTGTACAAGGGTTTGATTAAACCTTCTTTGGCAATAGTAGGACAATATCTTTTAGATTAGAGCTGATCATAGCCTAAGGTGACTGTACCTCCTGGTGTTGGTAAGTGTGAAGATGGCTTGTGGAACTATTTTCAGGTTAGTAACCTAGAATGTTAGTCTCAGAGGGGCCATAGAACCTGTCTAACTCAACACTTTCCTTTAGAGATGAACAAAATGAGGACCAGAAAAGTTTAGTGACTTGCCCAGCTAGTTAGTAAATGAGTTAGGACTTGAGTACAGATCATCGTATTCTAAATATTTCTGCCTCATTCATCACAGTGGACCTAAGTAATGAGCTAAAAGTAATGAAGAGGTAAGTGAATTTGACCCATTATATTGGAGTAATCACAATACAAGTAAATTTAGGTTTATAAAGCTGGGTCAAACCATTCACAAACCAACAAAATTATTTCACTAATAATAAAATTCATTCGAAAATTTGGAGACCCAGTAGATGGTTATACTAACAAAAAAAGGCAGTGATAGTGTATGTAAATAACAACATTTTGAAGAAATTACATGTTTGGGGCAATGTAACATATATAGATAAAACTCAACTAAATGGTACTTTATTTATTTTTTTTTAAAGATTTTATTTATTTATTTGACAGAGAAAGACACAGCGAGAGAAGGAACACAAACAGGGGGAGTGGGAGAGGGAGAAGCAGGCTCCCCACTGAGCAGGGAGCCCGATGTGGGGCTCAATCCCAGGACCCTGGGATCATGGCCTGAGCCGAAGGCAGACGCTTAATGACTGAGCCACCCAGGCGCCCCTAAATGGTACTATAGATCATTTCTGCTCAAATCTCTGTAACAGGTTCATGAAGTCCACATAGATATAAAAGGAAGCAATAATGAGGTCAGAAGAGAATCATCCCTTGTTTTCTCTCAAGTAAAAGAATTTAGAATTGCAGGATGTCAACTCCATTTTCATCATATTTTCTTTTTTTTTTTTTTTTTTTTTTTTAAGATTTATTTATTTATTTATTTGAGAGAGAGAGAGAGAATGAGAGACAGAGAGCATGAGAGGGAGGAGGGTCGGAGGGAGAAGCAGACTCCCTGTCAAGCCGGGAGCCCGATGCGGGACTCGATCCCGGGACTCCAGGATCATGACCTGAGCCGAAGGCAGTCGCTTAACCAACTGAGCCACCCAGGCGCCCTTTTTTCATCATATTTTCATGGCTTATGCCTCATGAAAAATGAGCTCGGTTTTTAAACTATTGGATTTTTTAGCTACTGAGGTCAACCTACCATAGCTTGAATGCCACTTATTCTTGTGAGTCAAAGATTGACTTACGTATCTGAGAAGCTGGAAAAGCAGAATCCAGTGCAAAAATGAAGAACTGATTTCAAAAAGCACAGTTGCCTGAAAAAAGACAGAATTGAGAATTGAGAAGCAGTGGCCTTTCATGGGAAAATACATTTAGTAAAATTTGTAAGAATTATAGAAGGCAGTTCAGGATTGCAAGTGACCGAGCTCTATTGTTTTATAAACCTCTCCTTAACTGCTTAGAAATAATATTACAGTTAAGGTGAAATCTCTTTCAGGAACTATTTTTATTTGTGATTTTTCCAAGAGAAATTCATACCGCACTTGAGAGTCAGCACTGTGGGTGTGTTTAATGCTACTTAGTGTTTGTTCTGCTTTGTTTCCTGGAGTATAAAGGAGTTATATATAATCCTTCATAGAAAGTGTACATTTTGCCAGAACAATCCTTTGTGGTAAAACGAAGCATATACACACTACAACCATTCTTGTTTGCTTAAAGAAGAGCATAGAACACAAACCCGAAACAGGTGTATTTTCTTTTCCTGCACGTTGGTGTCAGGGGTGGGTGGAAGGCATTGGAAACAGTAAAGTAGCTCTGTCTTGTGATGAATGACCTCGGCTGTGTACTCATTGTCGTTGGCTTTGCCCCATTTTCTTCATCACAGCCTCACCTTGGTAACTTATTTTCTACAAAGAAGGCTAGAGAAAGCCCCGGGTGCAGTGCCTCCGGGTTGGGTCTGTTAAGCTGAAATCATTTGCTCAGTGAGACGGACAAAATGCATTTTCTTTTCCCTTTAAAATAAAATGGTAGCTGGTTTTGCACAGTGACATAGTAAAAATGAACGCAGGGCCCCTGGGCATTGGACCAGCCTCATCATACAGCTGTCACATTTTATTTCCTTGTGTGCTTTTTGTTTATCTTCATCAAAATATCTTGGGATTCAGAGACTTTTCATCTCTTCCTTTAATGAGTCAAATGATATGTACACCTCTCCCTTCCCTGGCAACTTTTCTTCCCTTTTTTTCCATGGGCCTCTAACATAGATTAATTCAGCTAAAGGGCAGTTAGACGATTTTTGTTAAGGAAAAAAAAAAAAAAGTTTTGACCCGGAAGTGATCTCTGAGGGCGGGAAGTGCGTGCGTGAGGCGGAGAGGGGCCTCTGTGGCGGAGGCTGCTGGGGCTGGCGGGCTGCTTGGGCGCCGCGGGGCCGGGCAGGCGCTGTCTCACAGGAGTCTGTGGTGTGATTCAGGGATGACACGACAGATGCGGAGACGAGCTTTGAGAACTCTGTCCTGGTGTACAGCCTTGTGGAGAGGCAGCCTGAGGACACTGCGGGCTGGACGTGCGGACTCGTGCTGACCTTCTGCATGAGAGGGAGCGTAGGGCCGCGGACGGGCTGCCCTTGTGTTCACACCGGGGGCAGGTCCACCCTGCAGGCAGCCGAAGCCCCGCCGGGAACCTGCCAGAAAGGCCGCTCCCGAACAGCCAGCCTCTTGACTTGTAGATCCTCACTCCAGCCCCATTTTATGACTTCTTAGTCTTGTGGTTTTCCATTGAGGATGCATGTTTCCAGACTTTTCTAAATTAAAGTACTTTCTTTGATGATTAAGAGAAGGGTGGCAGGGTTGTTTAACACTCAAGATGCCTTAACAGTGTTTTAAGAAAGGGAGAGGAAAAGGGAAATTCAGTAGTGTCACTCCTAACATTTTGGTGACTGACCATTCCTTTCCCGCTCCTCCTGTTTTTCTTCTTCCTCTTCTCATTTTTTGGTAGTTGAGTTTTGAAATAATTGCAGAAAAAATGAAAAGTTGCGAAAATTATCAGGGTGTGAAGTTTGATATGTATCTTCAGGTTTTCTGCCTTATTAAGGGATCTTCTGCCCGCATAAACTTTGGGAGGTATTACAGGTTTGATTTCAGACCCCCACAAAAAAGCAAGTACCACAATAAAGTGAGTCAAATGAATTTCCTGGTTTCCCAGTGCATATGAAAGTTACGTTTACACTGTACCACAGTTCATTAAGTGTGCAATAGCATTATGTCTAAGAAAAAAAGTATATACCTGCATTAAAAAATATTTTATCGCTAAAAAATTGCTAACCATCATCTATGCTTTCAGTGGATCATAATCACTGATCACAAGTCACTATAACATATGCTAATAATGAAAAGTTTGAAGTATCGTGAGAGTTCCCAAAGTGTGATATAGAGATAGAGTGAGCAAACGCTGTTGGAAAAATGATGCTGATAGATTTGCTCGATGCAGTGTTGCCACAAATCTTCAACTTGTGAGAAACCACGATATACGGGTGTTCACGTGTCTTATTACTAATGTGTTTTCTGTGTCTCCTTGCATCTCCTGTCGTTTGTGCTATTCAGTGGTTGCTGCTGGGTTATTTGGTGCACAGCTATTCCTAACTGTATATCCTCATTGTGAATTGTGGCTTTTAGCATTGTAATGTGTCCTTTTTCGTCATGTCTAATGATTTTTTGCCTTGTAAGAGTCGGAAAGAAAGAACATCTCTCACATCTAAGCATGCCTCAGAAAAATGAGAATTTCTCTCAGTTGGTCTGATAGGAGATTTTTACACTGATTCATTGGCTAGTTGAAAGGTAGTGAAGGGAGGTCATTTTAAAATTAATTAAAATTGCTGAATCCAAAGAACAGCTGCAGTTTCTTTCTTTTGGATCTTTGCCTCTAAACAGTCTCCGGGTAGGTACATAATTCTTTAGTATGTTAAAAATGCTAAGTGTTTAATGAATAAGTTCTGAACCGTAACTAATTAATGGAAAGATAAAAAAAAATGTAGTCAACAAATACCTTCTGTTTTTAACACTGAAGGATGGCTTCAAGATGTTTTTCTAAATAGGGCAGGTGAACATAATTGCAGTTCATGTCTTTTTCCAAGTTGAAGTTCTTTCAACTCCTACACTTCCACCTTTTTCTTTTTGACCTCACTTTTTATGAAACACAAAGAATTCCAAATTAAGTTCAGGATGCATACATAATATTTTATATTCTTTCATATCTTCTTGCGTTTAAGTTCCTACCCTATAATTACTTAATGTGAACAGATTTCTTAGTGTGGCTAAAATAGCTAGGTTACTTTTAAGTGTCTCCATGAGGGATCTTATACATTTAAGGGCTATAAAAGTGACATTTCCCCGTGAACCATAGACCTGGCCCCTAAGATACTTGTTTTGCTGCATTCACATTTTGTCTTTTCTGTGTCTACTCATTATTAGGATCATAGAGTTGGAGTTATTAATGTAAAACAATCTGTATCTAAGTCTTTTAATTGTAAATTCAAATTCCTAGGCTCATTTACGTAGAGCTTGGATGGAAGGGTTAGATATTGTTATGGGGCTGGGGACAGGAGCATAAGTGAGGCAGGGACAGACAGAATCAAATAACAATATTCTAAAAAAATAATTTCTAGTACCTGAGTTAAGATTTCATTTTAATTAGAATCAGTTATTTATAAACATTTTTGCATTATCAAAGAAAACTTATAAATTATGATGCTCAAAATTCAAAATCTGCTTATTTTTATTCCAAAAAGAAAAAAAAATCCGAGATGTGAATGAATAATATTTTGCTATTTTGAGAATCTGTGAAAATGTGACTTCTATGCTACAGTTAAGATTTCTTCCTGCATACTTGCTATTAGAAGTCAAGTGTTTCACACTTTAAATCCTTAAAAGGGCTTTTCCCAAGCCCCAGACAATTATTTTCTTTTGTATCCACATTTCTGTGTTTTGAGATGTTGAACTATGAACCAGGTAGGTTTGCTGTACATTATGATGATGAACACAGTTAATTCAGACATTTCCATAAAGGTCAAACTAGTTATTTGCTTTTTAAAAATTGCATCCTTGTCTTATTTTAAAGTTTTGAGTAGTGATTATGATATCATTTGTACATGGTTCAAATTATATACTTAAGAGTTTTTCAGTCTGTAGATTTTTGGATAAAATATAAATCTTTACAATCTCGTAGTTGGGACTCAACTTCAAGTTGTCTCCTCCTTCTCTTTCAAAACTAAGTCTTGTTTACTCTCCCACCTCGTTATTTCTTTATCCTATGCATAATATCCCTTCCCATGACAATGGCTCATAAAATTCTGGTCCTGGGCTGTGGCTGCCATCCTAAAGACCTTTTAGCTCATAGTCCGTCATCTGATTCAACCTCCAATTCTTTGTTACGTGGCCGCCAAAATAATCTTTCTAAAATATAATTTATCAGGTTAGTCTTCTCACTAAGATTGACTTTTTAGCAACTTGGGGATAAAATGTAGCTTTGAGGTCATTTTGGTCTCATTTCCTTTCCAGCCTGACTGGTGCCATTCCCTCGCCCTACAGTGTTTTCACAGTATGCTGAGTTGCAGGAAGATTCCTGATACCACCAGGTTCTCTCCTACTAGCAAGCTTCCTTGTTTACAACACATTTTTCTCCTCTTTTTACTTGTCCTGTCTCTTGCTTCCTCATGTTCTTTCGTTCTTTCCCTTATTGCCCTGGTCTGCATTAGGTGCCTCTAATCTGGGCTCTCACCGCATGCCTACACATTTTTATCTTTTACCTGTTTCACTCTCTGTCTGCACTGTAAGCACTTGAAACATCTTGCTCATTTTTGTCTCTCTGTCATCTGTGATAGGACCCCTTAAATAGGTTCTCAACAAGGTTCAATTATCCAGATTAGCTAGCACTTTATTTTGCCATTAAGCTCCTTTCATCACTGAGTTTGTTCAGGGTACCCACGAAAACTATGTTGTGTTCTGTTGCTGTTTTCTTTATGTTTTATCTTGAAATACTGACTACCCTCTGTTTCTCTTTCCTCTAAATGCTTATAGTAAAATGCATTTCCCTAAGATTCTAGCTTTAGCATAGATCTATTATGGATTGAGAAAACATTTTCCTACTATTAATTAGGTACTTTGTAAAAGGAGACTATGGTGGGCCAAATGTTAAATATCTCAAGTCACTTAACACTCTTTAATAAAACACTCCTTCCTTGTTCGAGGAACTCCTAATATCAAGAAAGAATCTCATTTATACCATGGTCATTGGCCACAGTAGGAAAACTTGAAATTGTATCTATGGAAGGGGACTTCACTTTGATTCCTGAAAGCGGCATCACTTTCCTCATCAACTGGAATAAATAGTTCTGCAAATCAGAATTAATTTTATTAGAAAATAAACATTTAAGAGTTAAAAGGGGCTTAAAAAATGTTTTGTAGTTAGTAAATGAGCCCCCCTCCCCATGCTTAAGTAAAATCTAAAATCCATGCATACATTTTGATTTTAATATTTATCAAAAGTATATTTTAAAAAAATGTACTTCAGCCCCTTTGAGAGTCTGATTTAAGTACTAATAGTTATTGAGTACTCATTATTTTATATGCATTATTACGTCAAATCGTTTAACTCTGTGAAGAGAGCACTTACTGTGGTCATCTTACAGATGAAGAAGTCGAGGTTCTGCAGTTATCAGGTGATTCACCCCAGGTCATAACTATTTTTAAATAGAATTTGAAACTATACAATTATTTGGTTTAATCTTGACAGAAAATGTAGGGCCTATATTAATGTTCCCAATGTGTTTCCTTTTATTAAAAAAATTTTTTTTTCTAACCACACTGTTAAGTGCCATACCAGTGTATATTACAAAAACGCTTCACCAAATATTACCTGAGTATAAGATGGTTAATCAGCCATTAGGGATCTAAAAATCCCACCCTCATAGTGATGAGTTTACCACCAGGCAGGTGGTTAGGACTAGGGAGAACTGGCTCAGAGTGTGAATCTTGGGAACCTTAAGAACACAAGATGGGGATCTTAAATTCTGCTCACAGGTCTTTCCTCTGGGTCCTGGAAGAGTTCCGTGTCTACCTAATTAGTAGGTATTAAAGTGGAAATGAAACTTTCAAGGATGCTTCAGGATTGCAAGAATGGCCACAAATCTTTGCAGTTTCTTCCTTGAAGAGGTGGACTTACTTCTCCACTCCTTCAATCTGTTCTGACCTTGTGACTTGTCTCAGTTTTTACGCTGAATGCTCCACCCTTCCCTTAAGTGCTGACTTCTCTCAACAGGGTGGGGCTGCTTGGCCGGCTGTCTTACTGCTCTTCTGTTTTCCTGAGGTCACCACCTCCACTTACCGAAAGCTTCATCTGCATTTTCCCAACTGTCTTATACCTACCATACCTCAGTGTCTTGTTCCCACTCTCCTTCCCTACCTTCATCCCTTATTGATGTTAGGAGACTCTATTTTTACATCTACTTAGAGCTATTTGGCTCACTCTTTGTGTAAATAAAAATTTATAAGCTAAATCAGTGATTTTTTTTAGTAGGTAAGAATTATTTGCTTCTCTAAAAGTGTCTTCCAGTTTGTATCCATTATAATTTTTGAACAGAATGACTTTGGACATCACTGAAGATTGGCAGGCATTAATTCTAAATTTTTTTTTTTAAAGATTTTATTTATCTATTTGTCAGAAAGAGAGAGCATGAGCACAAGCAGGGGGAGCAGCAGGCAGAGGGAGAGGGAGAAGCAGGCTCCTCACTGAGCAGAGAGCCCGATGCGGGACTCGATCCCAGAACCCTGGGATCATGACCCGAGCCGAAGGCAGACACGTAACCTACTGAGCCACCCAGGTGTCCCCAATTCTAAACATTTTAAGAGATTCTATTCTAATACACCTATATAATTTCTTAATTTTAACACTTATCACCTTGTTCTTTCTGTTCTTTTCCTTTAAAACATTACTGAATGGTACTTGTTGTTGGTAATAGTCAAAGTCCATTAAAAATCATATAATTCTAAAACTCATAGTGTTGTTCATTTATAAATGAATATTTTTATGCCTATTTATTCATAATAAAGTTTATGAACCTACTGCAAAAATCAATCATAGTGAAGGGCTGACTAATAAATAAAAGTGAATACAGGGATTAGGTCCACTCTGTAGAAAAATTATCAGATAGATCCATCACTGACCCCACAGGAAACGACCTAAGCTTCGAATGCTGTATTTTTAGGGATTCATTGGCTATATTCACCAATGAATAACTGAGATAATTATTATGCATTTGTTTAATCCATTTCATTAACTCACCAAATAATGTGTTTCAAATTTTTTAAAAAGCTTTGGCTGTAAAGCCAGCACCTCAGGGGATTCATCATCCCTAAATATACCATGGTCCGCATTGCTCCTTTAATTATGTTGTAACTCGTCGTCTCTGTTTTGTCTTGACATTTTCCAGTTTCCTAGTCGATGAATCTGAAACATTTGCTCCTGTTTTCCAATCCTGTTTCCTGTGGTTTCGAAGTGAAATACTTCATAAGACTTGATGCAAAGAACTGAGAAAATATAAATAGACCAAACAACAACTTTCATGTTGACTGTGAACTTTTCTACTAATTTTAGGGCTTTGGGGGAAGGTTAGTTTTCTCAAGCTCTGAAATGTTTGTAGCTGAGACTACTTGCATCCAGTGAGAGCTGACCTAAAAACTAGCATCAAATATTCTATAGCCATGAAGATGAACACGAGTTCCCAGCCCTGAAATTCTGAAATTGTGCAGTTATTGGATATTCCGCACATAATCCCATGCTTCCACAACCTTGGTGTAAATGTGCATAGTATTTCTTGAAGAAGAACATTAGCCAGCTCTACTGTGGCTTGTAAATTAACTGATTTACAAGACACATCTTCCAAAAGAGCCATAAAAGTTTATTGTGAATTGAGCGACTATAAGATGATATAGACAACTGAATAAAGCAAACACACTTTAAAATGATTGATTAGATTAATATCCAATCGATATATTGTGTATCCTAATGGAAATTCTATGTCATAAGACAATTAGTATTGCTTATTATGTAATGCGAGTTTCGATGCTGGGAGCAGAATTATCCACATTTGTCAATTTTGCTATGCTTCTCTAAACTTTTTTAAGGGGAGAAGCAGGGGATAAGTTTTACTTTGGTTGAATCAATTAACTTTTCTGTACTTTTTAGTCTTTCAGTGGTATTTGGAGTTGAAGCCCTAGATTTTAAAGTCTTTTTCTTTTAAATGTGACATAGAAAAAAAACTACCCTGAAAATATAATTTGATGACTTTTAGTTGACTTACTATAGAGTTATAGATGGACAGAAACCTTAAGCATTAGTTTTTGTTCATCTTGTTTTCTTTAGGGTCAAAGGAACAGATGTTGATTCAGGGAGTTAATCACTTGATCTAAGCCACACCCTTACAGACGAAGCCCCACATCTAACTTGGATCTCACAATTCTCAGTTTGTTCTTCTGTGTCTTTCTCCTCTTCTCCCATTTTTTCATTCACGTTTTTTTTTCAATAAATATTTGTTGAACTCTTAAGATTTATTTATTTTAGAGAGTACGCAGTGGGGAGGAGCAAAGGGGGAGGGAGAGAGAGGATCTTAAGCAGACTCCCCCCACTGAGCATGGGGCCCATTGAGGAGGCTCGATCTCATGACCCTGAGATCACAACCTGA